>NC_141689.1:238722472-239322472 GCF_964263255.1 Lissotriton vulgaris | reverse complement strand
AGAGTTTTGTAGTCCTTTTTTAAAGGTCTTCTTTGCTGGGCAGTCTGTTTTAAACCTGCCGTTTAAGCAAAAAAGGCCCTTTTCCCCCAAATAATTGATCAGTTCCCGGTCCAGCTTCGAAGGAACGCATATTGGGAAGCCAGCATATCTTATTCCATATGTGTCCAATGATTCAGTATACCAGCAGTCGGCCTTCATTGGATGTAACTTATGGTTAAAATCCCCTAAAATTATCAATATATCTGAGGTATACATTTCATGAATATCATCTATATCCTGTTTGAAGTTCTTCATCTCAATTGCATAGTCACCCAAATGTTCCCACTGCATGTATACATTTATAACAATTGACTTTTCACATGTGTTATCCTGGGACAGAAGATCTATCCTGCAAACCAATAACCACTTACACTTTACTTTAAGCAATGTTACAGTTCTTAATATTCTCGTTGAGATAAGTGTCATTATTCCCCCCGAGGGGCGACCACATTTTTGCCTCGTCGCCAGTCGATTTAACTGGTAGTAGCCCTCGAAAATTGGGGTTTCGCCGCATGCCCATGTCTATTATAGGCAGGCAATTTCTACTTCATTTACTCGATTCTTTATAAGTTCTTTTTTTAAATCATTGCCTAACCCATTTACTTTCCACGTTAAGAGACTTAGGACAGGAGGCACCCCTTTCTCCTATTCTATCTCGCTTAGACCACCAGCTACTCCACTTCCATCCAGATCGCACTCAATTGAATCACCTACATAACTGCATTGACTCCAGTTACCCCACCAATCCTCTTTCACAGTATTGTTTATCACTACCTTCAGTCGGCTGACCCCTTCCTCGTTACCCTTGTGTAGTCTCACCTGTCTCTTCCTTAGGCCTGCATGGCAGTTTAGGAAGTTCCTTCCTTGTAGAGCATTACCCCTTAGATCTTTTTCAGTTATCACCCTTACTCCCTCTTGGAGAATCTCGCTAGCTGCTCCCATAATTGCCCTTTTTACCAGGTCTGAGTATAACAATACTTTTGTTATTTCCCTACCTGGCGTGCTATCTATGAAGCCCACCTGTCTTAGCTCTTTTGTGTCAATCCCACTCAGGCTTGTACATTTAGAGAAAATCGTCAGAATTTGTGATCTATTTAAGGGTTTTATTTTTCTTGATTTCTTACCCCTTTGGCCTTCTTCAGCTGGTTCTAAGTAGACCCATTTGTTGTTCCCCTGCTCATATTTTTTCTCTGGGGGCGCTATGATTGTCTGTCTTGACTCTTTCCTCTCTATTGATCTCATTTCTGACTTTTGGGTTACCTCCAAAATATGATTCTCATGGAGGGTCCGCATTTTATTTTTTAATGATGGAGTTATTCCCTGCTTTATGGGTTTATTATTTTGAACTCTCTTTTTTGGGTCCTTGCTGTTCTGACACTTCGTTTGTATGTTTTGTGCCTTCCTTATGGCTTCTATTGCCAAGGGTCTGGTTGGCACAAAGGACTGAGCCGTGGCGTTTAGTGTACCTCCAGATTCCTTTTGCTTCTTCTTTTCCCTTGGCACTACCCATGGGGCATGTTTTTTTCCTGCCCTACCCTTGGTGCGGGCTCATACATGTTCGCACCTCCTTCTTACCAGCATTGGACGCCTAGATATATACACATCATCTGAAGGCTCTACCAATTCACTTCCTAAACTTTGATCACTAATATTGGCAGTTTCTGCTGGTCTTAACAAGGTAGACATTTGTCCCTTAATTCCCGTCAGCTCAGCTTCAATCTTCTTTAGGAATTGCTTTTGTGCATTCAATACCCCATTGTTCAATAGTGATACTTCAAGAATTCCCTGCAGTGTTTTCTGTAGCATTAGCAGTAGGTCCATCATTGAAGTAGTTGGGGCTGCTGAAAGGTCTGGATCTTGTGGGCTGTTTCTCTCTGGGTTTACTTGGCTTACGGTTCTCCCGGGATTCTGCCGGTTTGAGTTGTTTCTCCTTTCTTGACTCGATATCACTTGGTTGGAGGTTGCCCCCCAAACAAAGCTAGTCTCGAGACTTTCTCTTCTCGCATGCTCTTCATTCCCCGATGTTTGGAGAGAAAACAGTTTTGGGGATGAAGAGAGCAGTGGTTCCAACAATTTTGAGTTCTGGCTGTGGGCTGATAAATGTATTAATAGAGGATCCAATAGCTCATCTTCCTGTTCTTTTTCTAGTGCTCCCCTCTTGCTTAGGTCCACTTGGAACACATCTTCAGTTTCTCTATTTGTTGTCTCTGGACGGGACTCACGTTAATTGCAGTTGGGCTTTGGGCTTTATAATGTTTACCTAGAAAGTCCTTTACGGGGTTAGTGGGCGCAGTGGTCTTTTTATTAGTAGATGTTAATGTGCACCCCTTTTTTGCTTGCGGGGCGTTTTGTGCTCCTTTTTTGCATTTCCCTTTCTTTCGTCCCCCTTCGGAAGTGTTCCCATGGGAAATCAGACTCTCTTGGCTCTCTTCCCATGACCTGGATCCTGCCGGTAGCTCACTCGTCTCCAGGCTATTTTCATACGTTCCCTTCCTTGCTTTCTGCCTAGGTTTGGGGCCCATATCCTTTTTTGGGGATTATACTAAGGGGGTTATTTGCTTTATCCCTTCTGGGCTCCCTGGATTCTTCTTGCTTTCCAATATGAGTGGGTGATACCCAGCTAGTACTTGAATGCTCCAACTTTAAACATACACTTCTCCACACACCTACTCACTTACCTCTGTTGTGCACTTCCGCCAGCCTGCCTTGCCGAGGGTTGAATGATGTTCTCTTTTCTCCTCTGGCTGTCTTTTCCGGTTTTCTTTTCTGGTTTTTGCCCCTCAGCCCCAACCTGGGGCACTTGGGGGCTTTAGCAAGCTTTAACAGGCAGTGCGGTGTTTATCTCGGCAGGAGGCGCGGGGTGTGAATGTGGGTTGAATCCACTCACCCACCGCTTCTCCGTGCCGTTCCCAGCTTAGCCACATGAGCGGCTCGTGCAAGCCTCAATTGGCTTTTTCCTTTAATATTCCTTCTTGCGTTATGCAAACCGCAGCGTCCGGCGTTTAACGCGATAAATATTCCCTTTACCGGGTCGGCCCGGTCCGCGCTGTTTGTTTGTCAGCGAGCGTCCTCCACATGCAGCGTTCAACTGTCTGGGCTGCGTACGGCTCCGAGCGGCTCCGGGTCGTCACTCCTCGTACCTCCTGTGCGATTCTACTCGGCAAGGCTTAACAGGGCAAGGCGTGGCTACAACAAGAGGCAGTCAACTACCCTGTCTCCTTTGATCCACGCCCAGCGGGATTGGATCTCTTACTGGTGGCGGGAGACAGTGTCTTCTAATTAGCCGCTACGCACTTTTTTGTTAGCATTTGCATCACGCTTTCACTTAAAGTGAAAGCGCAATGCAATTATAAACACGCAGCTGCCTTTGCCAAAGCCGAGAGCTTGTTGTGTATTGATGCACTTCAGACTGCATTTGCCTTAGGGGGAAACGTGACGGCTCTGCACTCCTGCGAGCGCTGGTGAAAACACGAGTGCGTTGTAGCGCTATAGTGTAAGGAGTGAAATGATGGTGCATTCCTTGTGTTCCCCACAACAGGGGCGGGGATCCAACACTTGACCAGCCCTCCCTGCCCACATGAAGCAAGACACCGGAACGAACGTGAGTGGACTGTGTTGTTTCTCACAGAAACACAATATGCTCAGTTGCATGGAAACCTAGCGGGGGTGGATCACACGAACGCCACGGCAGTCGTACTTAAGTAACCCGTTATCAATACATATGTCAAAAGTGACACCAGTCACGGTTGCAGTAACAGTCTGACCTAGACTCCCTCGTAGAAGCTGTTATTATGTCCCAGCTCAGGGGCTCTCTTGACATGCATTGTAGTTGGATGAAAGGTTGAGTCGACCAAGCGTGAAGTACCGATTCCTAGATCGATACTTAACCCACTCAGCCATGTACTGACATTTAACTTTGGGGTCCTGTTGTTTTGAAAGCTTCAAGAATTGACTGAGAATGATAGACTTGACGTGATTTGCACAAGATCACACCGTATCGTCGGGAAGGAGTCATGGTAGCAGTCGATGGCGAGTTGCGAGCTCGAGGTAAGCTAGCTCTCACATGTATTAAGGTTCCTCGCTCAAGGGCCACCCTTCCCTGTTCGCGCTCCCCAGAAGAAGAGCAAGCTCCTATATTGTATTGCCTGTGCCACGCCCACTGGGCGCTTTCCACTACTGCTGGAGCGAGTAGTCCACGCTCGAGCCTAGACTGATCGTCTACGGAGCGCTTTTTTAATCTGTTGCGTTTGTGCGCCTCGATCAATGAGTGTTAATGAGTGACGGCCGGATCAATGCACTTCTGCTGTGTGCTCCTCATAGCTGGGCGCTTTTGAAAACAGTGGCAGGCGGGGCGTGACTCCTCTGGTCCCCCCGGGCACTCACACACCACTAGCAGAACCTGCAATGTCTCTCCTGAGTATGTGACAGACACCCACTACTGTGCTACCCACTGCACGGACTTCAGAAGGATGAAGGGCAAGGTTAGTCCAGCTGGGGTTAGAACCACTGCTTGGAGGCTACAGGGCGATTTCTGCAGTAGGCGCACAACCCATTGACCTATCCAGGCTGAGCACTCTATCAGGATAAAGAGGTGAGAGATAAGTCCTGTCCAGTACCACTCAAAAGTGATCACTACTAGCTATTGAATCCAAAGCGGTAATTAATACCAGCACAATCGTAATCTGTTATCAATCTCTAGCTTGAAGTCCAGAGTGATCCTCCACTTGTTGCAATGTGAAATGTATTTGTTATTTTGACCTTCAAGTGAAATACAAAACGTAATACCTCTTGTTCAGCATTGAGTTACTGGCAGTACCCATCTCTTCATTTGAGGGCAGGAGCCATCTTCTTAGATCGCCCTAGGGAGAGAGTCATTGTATCTTTTTTGTTTATCTGTAGCCTACCTCCTCTAAGGGTAGGTAGCAGTAAGGGATAGCAGGCAAAACTACTGCTACCTCTCTTTTTCTTTATGCAGATTTATATAGCGCGAACTCCACCGGAAGGCATTGGTGCGCTTTACACAAGCACCAGTTACGTTATACAAGGATACATTTATTTATGTAGGCACGGGGAGATTAAGTGATTTGCCCAGAGTCACAGGATGTTGAGTGGACCCTGAGGCTGGAACCTTGGTGTCCCAGCTCCAGAGTTGGCAGCTCTGGCTGGGAGACAACATCCTCTCATGGAATTGAGACAAAACTACATTAATCACTCTACACCAAACGCGCCAGAGGCACAGGTCTGAGAGGTAGTAGCATAGCTGAGTGAGTAGGAAACTGTTTTCCATGGTTAGAAACTCTAGGGGACTGTATGAGTGATTAGCCATGTCTGCTCAAGCTGTCGGTGAGATGTTTACACATGGATGTACTGAGCTTGCCCGACATACATCGGATCTGGGTGATGATGTTAACACTTGTTATAGCACTACAAAAGCGGAAACTGCTGCACCTATACAATCTATTGTTTTTATATAAAGCACTCGTAATTATAATGCAGTTATGCAATCATGAAGTATGCGGCAAGGTGGCTACCTCGCTGCAGGTTATCAAAAACGCGGTTTCTGGTCTTTTCAGCTACAAAGCAGAGCTGTTCGTTGAGATTTGCCCTTCGAAGCAAACCAGCGAAAACACCCGTAATGCATTCTTTTGTTTTACGAAAACCCTGTTCTCGAAAACTGTTCATAATAAAAGGAGAGACATGGCCGCTTTAAGAGGGGAGGCTGGTGTATGCTATGAGGTTATGTCTTTATCTCCCCCACCCTTGAGGATTACGTTGGCCTGTAGTCCGTTTGTTAAACGATTATCATCGCACTTCACCTTCACTGGGCGGTCTGTCATGGGCACCATATACCTGTTTGCAAGAAATTGGTCACCCCTTCATTTTATGGCACAATAATGTGAGCGGTACCGCCTCCACCCACAGGCACTCTGGTCACAGGACTTAAGCTGAAGATTGCAGAATACGAGCACACTCTGTGTAAACCCCCCCCCCCCCCCCAACACACAAACGCACAAAAATACTCCTTTGGCAACATCGGCTATGCTGTTGCAGAGCCAAGATACTAAGGAATGGGCAAACACAGTGTTATACACCCCAAATTTGGCTTATAACAACACGTGTGTGTTTAAGCCAATGGCATCGTTTAAACAATAATAGGTCTCGCCTTTTATTAACTTAAAGCAATTTGCTTTGCTATACAATACCATTAGCAAAGCAAATGGCTTTAACTTAATCTAAGGCGAGACCTATTGCATTTTCAATGCTTGATTTTTTTTTAATAGGCACAGGGAGATCAAGTGGTTTGCCCAGAATCACAGGATACTTGAGCCTCCCGCCAGACTCGAACATGGCTTCCCACTTCAAAGTCTGCTACTAGCCCTGAACCACAATCTGTCCTCATTTCAGGGGTCTTTTATTTACAAAACACAACATATTTGTAATCAAATGTTGGAGCGTGCAGGCGCAGTTCTTTTCCAGTGTAGTAAATGAGTATTGACCAGGGCATTCATAAAGTGAGCAATGTCCTGGTCACTGGTGTCAGTTTCTGCAGCTGTTGACGTCGCACGCAGTACACAATGTGTACGTCCTTGCGACTAGGGGTGGGGTCAGCAGCTGACGCTGACAGGCGCCCGGGAGCAGGGGGCGGGGCTGCACAGCTGTTTCACACTGCTGCCACTTCCTGCTCCAAAGTCACGTGACGACGGCGGCCGCAGAGCGCGAGGATGTCTGCGGGTTGAAAATGGCGGACTTCTCCGAGCTTCGGGTGAGGGGTGTGCGCGTCTGGCGACTTTGGGGGCGCGGCTCTGGCTGGCGGGAGCGGGGCGGGTCCCGCTTCTAGGGTGGGGATGAGGCCATGAGGGGCGCTGTGGTTATAAGGGGGGAAAGGGGAACAGGCCACCAGCGTCAGCAGCAAGTAGACGCATCCGCAAGGTTTTCGTTGTTTATAAAGCCATTCCTACCTAGGGGGCTTAACCGTCGACCGTGATACAGGATAGTGCTGAAGTGAAATCTAAACTGGATGTCATTGGACTGAAATAGTTTGCGAATAGCGACGTTCCCTCTGCCTGTTGTATTCCGCTCAGTGGCAAGCTGGTGCTTTATTATTTGTGTGTAGGGGTTTGTAAAATAAGAAACAGGACCACGGCAAGGTTGTGGCTCGGCGACATTCCCAGAATCGCATCCTTGACCAGTGACTTGCCTTCCACCAATGTTTATTCATGTTTACAGTTTTGTATAGCGCGAGCTCAAACTCCTGGCACCGGAGCGCTTTACTCGAGCAACGGTCACACTTCACAATGCCTTGTTTGCTTTTAGACATGGGAAGAATAAGATCATGTGAAAAGCCCAGAATCACAACATGTTGTGCTCACTCCAAGACCTGATTTCCCCCCCCACCCCCTGTTTCAAAGTCGGCAGCGCCGACCGTATCACCACCTCCTCTCCCAGTATTATAATCTCAATAATTACGGGCAAGGCACAAGTCCTAAAACAAGAAGTGTGGGGACTGACCAGTTTAGGAAGTTGGCAAGTGTAATCATGACGTGTGCCATCAAAGCGCATGATGTCACGAAGCGTGACATTGCACATGACATCAGAGGATATGATCTCACTGGAAGTGACATCACAAGAAGTGACATCAGATATTAAGACCTCACACGTTTATCAGGTATATCATAAGGACATTTAAGCGCACTATGAGATTTAACAAATGAGATTTGGCGTTGAAGTTGTGCCAAAAAAGTGAAGAAATCCTGTAGAAAAATCTGGGCCGCACCTAATAAATATTTTTAAACCCTGAAACAAAGAAGTTAGCACAAGGAAAAGCATGGTGGTAGTAGATCTTGCCAAGTCTATTTGATTGGGTTAAGGCTTCTCCGTGCCCAGTAAATCTCAGGGAATAGTAATAATGGTGAGATAACTCTGGTAATTAATGAACTTGCTGGAGAGATCTGTGTTTTGTGAAGTCCCAGAATTGAAGTAGTAGAGAAGATGAATGTCTCCTGCAAAGCAAATCATCTGACACGCATGTAGTGTCGTCCTGGCAATAATAGGCGGACACTACTTTAGTTCAAGGAGCTTTATTTCTTACATCTCGTCCCTACTCTAACTGCCCTTTCCTGTCCCTCCCACATTTCCTCCCACCAACTACTGGACTGCTAACTCACATTATTACACCTCCCTTCTTCTTGAACAAATGCAACAGTCCATCATGCTGATAACAGCTTGCTACTTCGGTGAGGATGTGGGCATGTTTACAGTTCTTCAGTCAGCCGTGCACATTTTCGAATGATTAGTTGCGGTTTCCAATAAGTTTCTGAGTTTTTGCCTTCGGACTCAACGAGATTATCGGGTCTCAGCCGAACATTGCCAGCTATGTCATTCTCACTACCCAGGGTCCTCGACGGATTAGAAAGGGCGTCTTTGACTGCAGATGGGCACTTTTAGAAGCGTGACACGTTTCTCGCAATCCACTCATTTTCAGACTCTGATGCGATTATAGTTCTCTCTTGTAGGGTGACTATTAATGACCCAGCTCGATAGCGGCAGTCTGTCTTCCTTTGTAGCTCTTGTTCGATTGACACTCGATCTCCTTCATGAGTGGATGGGGTTCTGGCTTTCTTCCGAGCATCCGCCTGTAATTATTCCACTTCCTTTTGTCTTTTCCGGTCAGAGTCAGCGATGTCCTCATGTTCAAAGTCATGCACGTCGGACGGTAAGGCATTATCTGAAATGTGTGTCCTGATTCGGTTCTGGGACTCATTTGTTGGCACTGTTTGTCTCACCCACTCCCACTTGCGTTTGGAAATGTTGAACTCTTTGACCATCCGGGCATGTGCATGTTCCTCTCTCATTCCTTTGTGTGTTGAGAATGATCTATCTGTCAACACATTTTGCCTTCCTTGCAGGGTGATGACAGACCTTTCCTAACATGGTTGGTAATGTCCCATATATTCGTTTTCCTTCTGCAAGCACTTTGAGTCAGCCTCGCTGACCCCATCCGGGGTGACGGTATATTATTCATGTCTTGATATAACTGTGACTGACGTGACATGTTGCGTGGCGGGGTGATCGAATATTTTGGGTCATCAACATGAGATATGTTGCTCTGGACGGGGAGAACGTTCTCTGTTTCCATTGTGCATTCGGGTGATCGATGCCATGGGCGTTTTCGTGACCTTGATTCTGTTGACCCGAGTGATTGTACAGACCGGCTTTCTGAATCAGAGGAGTCTTTTACTGATTTCCTTTGAGAACGTTCTTTTCGGTGTGTCTTGACTGGTAAGTCCCTTAAGCTGGTAGGCTGTGACAAACTGCTCTTGGAGTCAGAGCTATCTTTGGGACATTTCTTTGGTACACCTCTCGAATGATCTTCTGTGCTATTGCAGTGGAGAGATTGTTTGATAGCCACACGACTATTTCTTTTGTTTGATCTCAGGACATTTTGTCTCTGTCTCTCTCGTATGATGTTAATTGTCTCCTCTCAGCTTCCTCGTTGTCACAGGTATCTTGAGTGTATTTGCCTACCCCTTTCTGGTGTCTGAGTGAATCACCCCGTCTTATGTGGTTTGTGTCTTCTTCCCGCCTGTTGGGTGCACTGACATCTGTGCCATGGGTGTCACGTCTCCCACTGCTTGATGCTTCTTCGGACTCGTCCACGAAGTTTGATGAACAGTGGGTTGCTCGGGTGTGTTCGGGTACAAGTTTCCAGGGTTGGCATGACTGGTCCAGTCTTCTGTAATTTGTCTTTCCTTCATACTTGTTGAGCAGGCTGTCATCTGTTCCATTTGTGTGGTCTGTCCCACTTGATGCTTCTTCAGAATAGTTTGTAACGTTTGTTGAGTGACTCCTTGACGTTAAATGACTCCTTGAAGTTATATCAGTGAGACTGTCATAATCCTGGATCATCCTGGTCTTTTGTTTGCCATCCTCCACTTTCTTTTGTATTGTTAAATCTGAGGATTTCATGTCACTTTGTCTCTCATGGTGTCTTGTCTCTGGTCTGTCTTTGCCCTCCATCTTTCTGGCGTTTTTGATTTCTTGAGCTTTATTCACTGACACGAGAGATATCTCCTTTCTCTTGTCTACCTTCCTTGCATTGAGGTGCAATCCTCTTGCTCTGACCCGCTCTCCAACTTCAGCCCTTCTGATGAGTTCTTTTACCTAGAGTTGCTTTTGAAGGATCTTGCGCTTCGTGTCTGGTATTAAGCAGCCCTCAATTACCCGAAGTCGAACTGCTTCCTCATTTGTGAATGTGTTGAAATGGCAGTATCCTACCAAACTTTGTAACCTTGTTATGAAGTTTGGTAATGATTCCCCTGGTTCCTGCTGTGCGACGTTGAAGATGATGCGTTTGTGATCCATATCTTTATTTGTGTCGAAATGAGCACGTAGTGTCTCTTTGAGTTTTCCATATGTTTCTGTGTCCTTTGCTTAAAAGGTTCTGATTAGGCGTCTGCCTTCCTGACCCACCAGCTGGAGTAGTAGTAGCAGACGTTTTCCATCTCTTCGCTCACCGGTTGCTTCAAGAAATTCATCCAGGGACTCCGGCCACCGGTTCCATTTGGGACCCAAACTCTGGGTGCCGGTCTGTGTCACTGGGGGTGGTACTCCAATGCAGGGGTTAGATTTTTATGTCTTTTTTCACTGACATGATGGTGGAATGTGCTAGTATGGAAATGTCATAGGATTGTTCACGATGCTTCCTGTATTATTTGCTGACCTTCTTCTGTCGAGATCTTGCGTATAGTTATTTTCCTTTGATTTTGGGGAACTCACTCACAGGTGACCACTGTATTGTGTCCCCCAGCGTCACCTTTTCCTTATAGAGATGTTCCAGCTTTTGTGTCTGTCTCAGTAGGCTTCAGTGAGGTGGACTTGGATTGCCTGAGTTCAAAATGGTCGCCACTCAGCTGCAGGTGATCTATGCTTCCTCAGCACTGGTACTTGTCGACGTCAACTTCCTGCTCCTTTTCTTAAGACTTACGCGGGTTACCAGCCACTTTTTTTGATGAGACAGCTTCCCAGACACTTGTTCACTCGTGTTTCTAGATCATTTATTTTCTTTGTCCCTTTAGTTGCAGTTACTTATCTTCACTTGGTGCTGAAAATGTATTTCGGGACTTGCACTTGCTCGTGCTTGTTACACTCGGGATCTGCATTTGCATGTGCTTGTCGCATTTGAGACTTGCATTTGATTGTGTTTGTTACACTCAAAACTTGCATTTACTTGTGCTTGTTGTATGTAAATCTGGCATCTGCTTGTGCTTATTGCACTCGAAACTTGCATTTGCTTGTTGTATGCGGGACCGGTATTTACTCGTGCTTGTTGCATCCAGGACTTGCATTTGCTTGTTGCATCTGAGACTTGCATTTGCTTGTTGCCTTCAGGTCTTGTCTCTACTCGTGCTTCTTGCTTTCACGATTTACGTTTGCTCGTGCTTGTTGCGTTCAGGGTTTGCATTTTCTAGTGCTTGTTGTATTTAAGCTATGCATTTGCCTGTGATTATTGCATTCGGAATTTGCATTTGCCTATGCTTGTTTAAATTGACTCATGCATTTGATCGTGCTTGTTTGAATTTGAAATTTGCACTTGCCTGTGCTTATTGCATTTGACTCTTGCTCTTTTTTGTTGTAACATTTTTATTTGCCTGACTTTAAGATGGCCGCCCTATGTCTTTGATAGGGAATGGGAGCAATAGCCTGACTTCAAAATGGCCGCCGCTATGGAGATCTCGTCTCCCACGAGATTTGGCTCTTCTTCGGTTTCACTTGCATTCAGACACTCAACCGGCAGATGCGCACCACGCGGGGCCTGGAATGTCAATGTATAAGGTGTATGTTATGTAAAGAGCACTGACGCCTAAAAGAAATAAGATAGTGCTATTGAAATTATTTGTGTATATACTGGGGCAGAGAAACACACCTGACGTTCTAATAGTGCATGCACTTATATACAGGGACAGAACAAAGGCAAAAGCTGCCTCTCTTAAGTACTTGTGAAGAGATAACAAGCTGTGTGACTTTTTTCCCCATTGTGGTATGTATTTTTATTTATTTATTTTGAGAATTTATAAAGCGCCAACTGACACCTTGCAGGCTTCCTGGCGCTGGAAATTACTCTGTTAGCGGTAAACCGGAAGAACAGTCAGACGGACAGTTTATTTGGGGAAGAGCCATGTCTTAATGCGTCTCCTGAAGGGAAGAAGCTGTGATATCTGACGTATGTCAGTGGGCAGGCGGTTCCACAGCTTGGCCGCAGCTACACTGAATGATCTGCCCCCTGTTCTAGTTCTGTTAAATCTGGGTACCTTTACCAGACAAGCAGAAGATGAACGTAGGTCTCTGGCAGGAGTGTACCACCGGAACAGGGCTTGTAGAGGTTTAGGTCCAAGTCCGTGCAGAGCCTTAAAGACAATGCAGAGGGACTTGAAGGCCACTCTTTGTTTTAGGGGTAGCCAGTGTAGCTCAGCCAGAGCTGCTGTGGCTGAGGCCCTTCTCGTCCAGCCAAGAGCCAGCTTGGCGGCGGCAGATTGAATTCGCTGTAGTCGGTCCAGTATCGTGACTGGAGACTCCAGGAGCAGGGCGTTGCAATAGTCAAGGCGACTGAGTATCGTGCACCTGACTATCGACGCCCTGGCTTGTGCCGGGAGAAGAGGCATGATTTTCCGCAGTGATCGAAGCAGGGCAGTGCAGACCCCCACGGTTTTTGTCACCTGGGTTTCCATACTTAATTTGTTGTTCAGCATGGCTCCCAGGTTGCGCACCGAAGGAACTGGCAGAGGTTTGTCTCTGAACTCCGGGGGCCAGAATTCGTTCGGAAACTGACGGGGTATCTTAGTGCCTGAACAGAACAGGACCTCCGTTTTCGCGGAGTTGAACTGGAGGGAGTTACTATGTAACCATCCAGCCGTCTCTCTCAAGCAGTCGTGGAAGGTTGAGAAAGAAATGGCATCTTCACCTTCCCACGAGAGAATAAGCTGTGTATCATCCGCGTAATTTATTGTTTTGACCCCAAAGGATTGGATCAATTTGATTAGCGGGATGAGATACACATTAAAGAGGATGGGGCTGATGGAGGAGCCCTGAGGGACTCCCTGGGGTACTGTTGCAAAGGCGGATTGAAAAGGGGGAAGAGAGACAGCCTGTCTTCTGTCCCGAAGATAGGAATGAAACCAAAGCAATGCAGTGCCTTCCACTCCCACTTCCCTAAGTCTCTGCAGCAGCCTAGCATGGTTGACCGTGTCGAATGCGGCAGACAGGTCCAGCAGTATCAATGCCACTGGCTGGCCCCTGTCTGCACGCATTCGAAGATCCTCCATGGCAGTTAAAACTGCTGTTTCTGTGCCGTGGGCAGGACGGAACCCGTACTGGTGATCGTCAAGGAGGTTATTTTGTTCTAGGTGGGTGGACAGGCATGAACTGACCCAACGCTCGGCGACCTTCGCTGGGAAAGGCAGCAGAGAGATGGGTCGGTAATTGGAAAGACAGTCTGGGCTCAGGGAGGGTTTCTTTAAAAGAGGAGTGATTAGTGCCTGTTTCCAAGGGGTTGGAACAAAGCCACTCTGCAAGGACTGATTGCATATTAGGCGCATGGTGTCAAAAAGTTCCTTCCCAAAATTTTTCCATATTTTTGGAGGTAGGGGGTCAAGTGGGGAACCCGAGGTGATACCAAGCGCAAGTCTTTCAAACTCGACGGCCGGGATCGGAGGGAATTCCCCCAGTCTAGCCAGAAGGACAGAGCCAGGGAGCGACAAGTTCCGCAGGCTGGTGTCTGGTCTCAGCGAGTTAGAAGTTTCTGAGGAGGGGGGTGTTTTCAGGTTGTGAATAATGGTGTTTATTTTATTGATAAAAAACACTGCAAGATTGTCGCAGAGGGCTTGGGTGGGAGGCTGTGTAGAGGTGACACAGTCCGGGTTGGTCAGATTTTTGAGAATTTGAAAAATACTCTTTGAACTGTTCGTGGCATTAGTTATGATGGAGCAATAATGTTTGGCCTTGTTTAGGGCGATGGCAGTTTTATACTCCCGGAGGTGTGTTTTCCAGAGGGTTTTATGAGTGTCAGAGTAACCCTGCCTCCATTTTCTCTCAACATGTCTGCATGCTAGTTTGAGAGCTCTTAAGGAGTCATCAAACCAAGGGGCCGGTGCTCGTCTCTGAGGTTTACCCTTTTTCAGAGGGACGAGGCGTTCCGAGGTGCTGGAAATCCTTGAACAAAGGGATAGATAGTTGGCCTCCACTGATTGCGTAATGGAGAAACTGTCTTCTACTTCAAACACTGGGCCATTCAGTCTGAGTTTGTCCAAGGCCTTCCAGTCTCTGTACGGAGGTATATGACCGTGGAATGCCGGTCTGCCAGACCTGCTACCTACTATATGAAATTTGATCAGAGCATGATCAGTCCAGCACATTGGTAGAATGTCGCTCAGAAGAGCTAGCTGGGGGGAGGAGAAGATTAAATCTAGCTGGTGCCCTGCTGCGTGTGTGGGTTTGTTCACTAGCTGGGAGAGTTTCATTCCTTCACAAGAGACTAGGAGATTGTTGAGGGCGGAGTCGAGACTGCCGTTGGGCCAAAGGTTAAAGTCGCCCAAGACAATCAGGTTGTTGTGAGAGGTAGCCATATTGGTGAGGGTGGTGAGAAGCGACTGCTGCTGAGTAGCGTTAAACGCTCCCGGCGGACGGTAGCAAATCACCGCCGTGAAGGTAGTACCAAGATGACAGTCGATGGAAAGGCCGAGTATTTCGGTCCCGACCACTGGGTCCATGGCAATAGTTTTTACTGTCCATGATGCTCTATAGATTACACCAACACCACCGCCCCGCCCCTTAGGTCGTGGGAGATGCAAGATTTTGAAGTCTTGTGGGCAGGCCCAGTCCAGTTCTATATTGCAGTCGGAGTGGGTCCATGTTTCCGTTAGGAATAAGACATCAAGATGATGATTATCTATGAGCTGGGCGATTTCGTGAGCGTGTTTGGGCAGGGACCTCACGTTCAGCAAGCCACCTGTGAATAAGCCTTTGCGCGCGAAATCGTGCAGAGGATATGATGTACATTGAAGTGTACATTGTACATTGAAGTGTGAGCTTCCAGCCCACCTCCAGTTAGGATATTCAAACAAAAGGAGGCCTGATGGCCCCTTAAGATCGGCCCAGCTGGAAGTGAACAAGAATCTCCCACACTGCCCGCACATTGCTGCTGGCTATCGAAAGCAGACAACGTGCAGGCGCTGATGAATGTGTCCCGGTGTCTAAAAAATGCACCAGACATGTTTAGCATATTTCTGTGGGGCCCGACTTGGGAGGGGGGGACGGTGTCCACCCTGTGAAAAGAGTGGGTGGACGTTGTGTACCTGCGTGCACCCCCGACTCGTGCCCTGATTACGGGTATTATAGGTGGAAGTGGGGGACACTACAATCCAGAAAACTAGTTGCTTCCATCGCAAGATTTCAGGCCCGCCCCTAGTCTGCTGAGCATATGGAGGCATGTTGGTTGTATCTGTGCATCACAGACATATAATGTGGCCAGCAGGTAACTTACCTCAATGTTATGATATGTCATGTGATCTGAAGAGGAGGGGTCAGGCAGCCACAGTCTGTGAACAGACACGTAATGTTTCAAAACATAAACATCTTACTTGTCGTGGCTTAGCAGTATTCTGCTGCTTTGAAACCTTAACGTGAAAATAAACTTCTATTCGTTGTTCTGCCATGAATACAGTGCATTTTTTATCTGTATATCTTCCTAATATAAGATTGGCTATTTGTGAACGGGGGAGTCTGCCGAAACCTAATGTTTTAGTGGCCTCTCGCCTCAAATCTGTAGATACTGTGCAAGGCATTGGCAGTCTTTTGTTTCACGCACTTCATTACCACATGTTGCTATGCAGTAGTTTATATTAATAAACACTGATACGTAGACTAAATGAAAATTGTATTGCATGTTTCAAAGGAATCGCCATGATGTGTAATTGCCAATTCAGGGTGGACCTTTTCAGCTTTCAAACAGAAATATGGAGCATGCGCATTTACCCATTAAGCTTTCAAACTATAGATTGGGGTGCTCCTTAACTTCCAATTGCTATAGGTTCGCTTTTAAGAGATCTTCGAGGATCACAGTGCAGAGGCTGAACGTTTCACCTCTAGTATAAAGTACTTTATGATAGCTTTGTGACTATCTGATTAATAAGTATAGGTGTGATGGGTATACGTCAAACTATATGTGAATTGTTGGAGCTATGTGGGTAGTGGAGCACTAGAAGAGGGGTGCATGGCCTAGATGTATAGTTAGAGTTGTTTTCCTGTATCACCAGTATTGGAATAACAGTTCAAGCTGCATATCAGAATCGAGGTCCACGGTCAGTGTAGCAACCTGTATTAGATAGCGTGATGTAACACATAGCAGGTTAGAGGTGCCTAGTGGAAACTAACTTGTTAGCTTAGAACAGAGCATATCACTGCTTGCTGCAGATCAAGACTGGGTGGGTAGCATAGCGTGTCCCCACACTTCTCTTGCCGATGTGACTAAACTCTGACCTGAAGCAACACTTGCCATTCCTGCATCAATTACTTGCTATCCAAGGTCTGCCAGTGCTCCAAGATCCTGCATCGCAGTACATCTGCTCCAATACTGATTTATAAGACCTTGCTACAGGCAGCTTTGTAATAAGTACTACACAGAGTGGGCTTCGTGTCAGCACTTGATTTTGAGTAGACAGCATAGTAAAGTGATGTCCACCCCTGTCGTGAGTAACCCAACTACATGTGAAACTGGTATCCTGATTTTCTTTAGTCCTTCATGAAAATTGCCATTGGGGTTCATGGGGGTGGCGGGGAGTGAGGGGGTTGAGTCAGCAGATTCAATTGTTAGGAGAGAAGTGTTCTGGAAAGGGCCTGGTCCTTCTTTTTTTCCCTTGAGTGGTCCATCCGAGTTGCATAGCTGCATACCTATTGTGCTCAGGTACTTCTACTTTGTGTGAGCCTCACCTCTACCTGCTGGGCGAGCCATCACCCTACACATTGCTGGCAAAAATTAAGTGGGAAACGGAAATGCACCAAACCAATTCCTGGACTTTAGACAGTGGATCCACATCCTGTGTCCGAAAATCATGTATAAGCCACATGTTCCCACTTTGTTCCTGTAGCAATCTTCATCACTATGAATGGTAGAACTCCTGAGAGTATTCAGAGAGCTCCTATAATCCAGGGCTAGTATTGCTGCTGGCAAGTCCCCTTGAGTGAGGGGTCATCACCTCAATGCTGCACATCATAAAGGAAAGCTGTGGGTCTCCCTTACATCTGTGAGCCTTCCTGCTGAGATGGGAGAAGGTGACTTGTTCTGCAGGACCCTAATGCCCAAGGAGGATAAGTACAGCTGCCAAGTACGGAGAGGGAAGCATCTCAGAAGAAGGGAACAACTATGTGGGAGTGTGCCTGGAGTTGGCTTGAGTGTGACCAAGGGGTCTTCCTTTGTATCCAAGGTAAGCTAATGTGAATTTATGAATCACCAGTGCTCCTGGTCCAAAAACCACCACAGAAGAAGACCAGAGGACCTGTGCTGACTGTGCCTTTGCTGCAACCCAGCACCTGGACCTGTAAAATGAATCCCCCAGCTGCTAGTGCTAGAACTGACCAATTGGAGAGCTTTCAATTGTGCTGCTGGAGTTCTAAGTGAGACAGTTAGGCACAAACGTGACTCCACTTCAGACTGGGTTCCTGGAACCAAGCTGTACCTGGCCGAAGAACCCTAACGAGGGCAAAACCGATTTTAGGTTTCTTGTGTGCAAGATCAAGAAGCACCTAGCAGTTCTGGCTGGACTGCTCCCATTGGAGCAGGGTCAAGACTGATATACATATGACTGAGTCCTATTTTTTTTTATTGAGCAGAGCCATCAAGACGCATCCAATATTTACACTTAACAAATACTTCAAGCTTAAACCAAAATACAAAATCTTTGTTCACTAATCATTGATTACCGATGGCAGCAGACCAAAAAAGGAAAATTAACAATCAACAAAAAACTCCCAAACCTGCAAAAATGTCTTAATTGCCCCCAGCCGTTTGGCATAGGCTTCTTCGAACCGCTTAGTTAGTTTCATCTTCATCAACCAAAGGTATTTTCGATGATCTCCAGTTTTGTAACATTAATGAACGAGCAAACAACATAACAATAGCAAGAAAAAGTCCCTCGGTTTTCAATAGTATAGCCTCCCTAGTAGCTATCCCGAACAAAGCAGCTTCTGCTGAGGGTTTGTACGTTCTTTTAATCGCCCTGCTAATATATGCAAATATTTTTTCCCAAAATGTTATCAGCTTGGGGCAAGGAAAAAAAATATGCCCCCATCCCCTTCCCCTAGAGTACCACAGCAAAAACAACTATCTGCCACCGCTGTATATATTTTATTTAATGCTTCTCGGGTATAATATGCCACCCAGTGGGCAAGAAATGCCATTCTTTTATAGTTATCAACTCTCAAAACCTTGTTTCCTGTGGTTGTAATCTTTTGCCATTCTTGATAAGAAAAAACACATTGTGTTTGAACTGTGATTTTCTCCAGCATCTTTAAAACCAACAGAGATTCGTCTTGAGAGTTCATTAAACGATACCAATTGCCCACTCCAGACAGTTTCGATATATATAATGCAGAAGCAATTCTTCCTGGGGGGATATTAAAAATAAGATTGTATTTTTTTTAAAAATGAATAAATATAAAAAAAAGTTTATTGGGACCAAGGCTTCTGGCCTGTACTTCTTCCCAATTAATCATCCTGCCCTGAATACCAAATTGATTAACTGTCCCCAAGCCAGAATCATTCAATTGAGTAGAATGAATATATAAACCTAGATCTCGACACTTAGTTAATTTTAATGAAAAAAAAACCAGAGAAATCTTTTTGTTTAAAAAATATAGTACGAAGTCTATTTGAAAAGTCTACTAACGTTTTATATCTTGTTCTCTTTGGGAGTTTGGATGTCTTAAAAAAAAAAAAGTAGGAAGTTGAGTTCCGGCTTCGTGAATCATTTTGTGGACAAAAAAATTGTCGACCTGTTGCGGATTAGACAATGAACATGCTACATAATCAAAAAATGATGAATCGTAATATAAACGAATATTTGGAAGTGCCAAACCGCCCAACTGAGTATCTAATTGCAGAGTTGGCAACTTAACTCTAGCTGTCCTTTTATTGCATACAAATTACAAAGGACCCCGAAACTGACAGACTAGCGTTCTGTCTCGCTACAACACGCTGCTATTCTTACTTACCTCCGATTGCCTCAACTGATTTTAAAATTTGGGGAAACATTCAAAGTTTAAAAAAAAAATATTGTTGTGATTACTTGTGTGGGAATTTTAATTTGGTTGTGTTCACGGGAGCAAGAGGGGGAATTGAACCCTGATCTATAGTGCAGTTTCAGACCGCCACCCCATCTTTGTTAGACGGTGCGGTCTAGTTGTTTCACGTCGCCCTACTTAACTGGGACGCTGCGCGAGCCCGCTAGACCACGAATCTTACTGTTTAGAGCCTCATCTGGAAGCAGCCAATCTCGTCGCATGAGGGTGAAGCTGTGGGTGGGGACTCGGATTAAAATGCAATACGTCACGCTGGAGCGCAGCGGACGCATGCAGCGGGCACGCCGGCGGCGCGCCGAAGGCGCACCAAAGGCAATTCAGTCTGCGCCCGTCCGCACCCGGACGTGCCCAGGGTCCAGTTATAATGCCCTTGTCCCCACCTACACCGCGGAAACGCTTAATGGTATGCACTCTATTTGTCTGTACCCTACTAGTGATACATTGTCTCTCTTGTCTGAATGACATTTTTATAAAAAGGACTTCCTTTCCTGAAATATCGACCTGCACAGTTCATGAGTGTATTCCACAGAACCAGGACATGTCGGGAACTATGCCCCTAGTGGTCTACTATTTGAATACCCGTTCCTTTGTTAAGCATCAGCTAGACATTCACTCCCTGCTGCTCTCGGATAAACCAAGCATTTTTGTGCTGACTGAGACATGGCTCACTGATGACTCAGGCCCTGATATGTTGGCGGCCATTCCTAACAATTACTATATCATCCATGTAGACCGTCCATCTGATAAATTAGGGGGGGGTGTGGCAGCGATCATTCATAATGATTATAGGTTCTGCTCCCTACCCAGCCTTTCTCTCAAAGACACTGAGAATATAGTAATAAAACTTGAATCCCTCCATGATTCCTTTGTCTGTGTACTTCTTTATAGGCCTCCCAACAAGACCCCCTCATTTCCCTTGGAACTTAGCAATCAGATGGCAAAACTTGCCACTGATCATGCTAAGGTTTTACTTGTGGGAGACTTTAACTATTGGTACAAAGATCCTTATGACGGGCCACATTCGGCGGAAATGACTGACCTTCTCATGAACCTGAATTTTACTCAACAGGTTCTGTCCCCTACCACCAGAAAGGGCATATTTTGGATCAAATCTGGACTAATGGTATGGTTATTTCCACTCCCATTATCGTACCCTGCACCTGGTCTGATCATCACTTACTGAAATTTACTTTAAGGTTCCCGTCCACGGAGAAACCTAGCACTACCAAAGGCGGTTTTGCTAGGAAATGGAATACTGTAAATAAAGAAGATTTTCTCTGTACTTTAGCCGACACTGTTCCATGTGGTGGGACAAATATGGAGACTATAGAAACAAATATATCTAAGTGGCTACTCAATGGTAGTGATAAACATGTCCCCCTTACTAGACTAAAATCAGCCCGTTGTACTAACGCACTGCGATGGTTCTCTACTGAACTTAAAAACCAGAAACTGTCGCTCCGTAAATTGGAGAGACAGTGGCGATTGAAGTACTGCCTGGATAAAAAACGTATATATACTGCCGCTAGGAAAGAATATAAGAAAAACATCCTCACAGCCAAAACTGGTCACTTTTCTACACGCATCATTAATTCTAACAATAACTCCAAAGAAATATTTAATATTGTCAATGAACTCTCTAATCTTGAGAGAATACTATTGAAGGCTCTACCATCTTAGGCATTGTGTAATTCCCTCAATGATTACTTCATTGACAAAATCACTGCTATTAAAAACAATATTCCCAAGCATCCACGCATTTCTAGTCCCTCTGCTCAGCTTAAAAATAACAATACTCTAAGTTACTTCCCTATTATTGATACTGAAACCTTCCATAAACTATTATTGAAGGTTAAATCAGGCGCTCCTTCAGACTGTTTCCCGCCCCACATACTCAAAGACTGTATCACAGCCCTCCCGGGTCCTGTACTTGCTCTTTTGAATGAATCCCTCTCTTCGGGTCAAGTTCCTTCAGCCTTTAAAAAGGCAATAGTTGTACCTTTATTAAAGAAACTTGGAGCTTACCCCACGCTTTTATCCAACTATCGCCCGATTTCTCTGCTTCCATTTTTTGCAAAGATCCATGTACTGGAGATCCATGTAGTTAATAGCCTCTCTGATTTTCTAGAGGAATCTAAATATCTTGACCCTCACCAGGCAGGGTGCCGGCCGGCCCATTCCACAGAAACTGTCATCGTGGCAGTATTGGATACTCTCCGAGACCATGCTGATAAGGGCTCTCCTCGGGCATTAGTGCTCTTAGATCTATCTGCCGCTTTCGACACGGTCGACCATGCCACCCAGGTTGACCGTGTCGAACTTGCGGGCATTCAGGGTACTGCCGCCTGTTGGCTTTCTTCTTTTTTGGATGATAGGTCTCAGGCGGTCCGCCAAGGGCCCTTCCTGCCCCCCCTCACAAAACCACATGTGGAGTCCCACAGGGTTCAGCACTGTCCCCCATTTATTTAATATCTACATCTCCCCTCTGATACAATCCCTGAAGGAAAGAAACGTGACAGTTTTCCATTATGCAGATGACTTACAGCTGGGCTTTAAGATAGATGGCTCTGATGGCTCTGGTGTGGACTTTGAAGCTACAATGTTATACATACAACAGTGGATGGACCATAACCACCTTAAACTGAATCCTAATAGTGTCCCTTACAGGATCCTTCAGGACCACCATTAGGGCGTTGTGTGCAATTGTGCATATTTGGTCAAACCAATTTTTTAATTTATTTGGCCTTGGTTTGCCCCGCCGAGTCAGATTGACTGCTATTTGATTAGTGATGCGGTCAAATGCACCTAAAATTTCTTTGGATTCAGCGCCCATATTGGAACAGAGGCTAAAATCTTCATGGTTACTATTGTACAAGTTACCAAGAAAATCCGCCGGAGCAATTACCTCCCATCTCAGCCTTCGACCCTGACAATTAGCAACTATATTAGAATTTGAGATAAGAGTCAGAGGGAACTCACATTTAAGGGCCTTGATTTTAATGTCCATCCTAAGGGGAGTGTGATCACTCATCCCAACCTGTCTAACTCCAAAAGAGCCAATACGGTCCATCAAGGGACATGACACTAGAATGCAATCAATAATGCTGTCATGGCCTTGACCTATATAGGTTGGAATCGGGTTTAAAATGTCTGATTGCTCAGTGCAAAACAAGTAGTGGGCAGCTAAAAGACTCTCTAGATGCAACCCGCTTCTCGTATGCTCAAAATGTATGAGCCCCTGCGGGGCGAATTCATACTCCATACTTTGCACGCAATTTAGGGGACAGACATGGATATTAAAATCTCCAAGAATTATAAGATGGTAAGGAGCATTATTATTTGCTTCAAAGTCGTCTAAAAATGAGGACAGTGCTTTTAAATGATCTAATTCATCTGTCCTGGTAAAAGAATTATAAAAATGTACCACTAGTGAGGCTGGGAGATTATTATTTCCCTCCAACTTAACTGCTAAAATATTTGGAGAGTTTGACACAACTCTGGGCTATATAATAATTTGAAACTAAATAATAACAAAAGTCCCCCCTCGATCTTTACTTTGACGATGGTTCAGCAAACTTATTAAAGGAGAGATAACTATCTAAATGATAACTATCTCTAGCCTCCCATGTTTCCTGCAACGCAATGATATGACATGTAGACAGAAAGCCCTCCCAATTTATATCCCCTCTTTTTGACCGCAGCCCAGCGATGTTCCATGAGAGTATCTCTACTTTATTTGCGGTTGCGGTCTGCCCTGGTTTTGTTGTACTAGGAGTCCTCGGGATCGGTTTGAAGATTATGTTCCACCTCTCAATCTATTCAAAGGCTGGAATAGCCGTTATGGCACAGCACATCAAACAAATTAAGCGAGGGATGTTGGGGGGGGGGGAATGTTAGGAACCAGGAAGGAAAGGAAGGGGACAGCAGGGAGGGAGATCTGGAAAAGACAAAGAGAACACTCATGAGTAACTTTCCTTTTCTAACAATTATACATACAGAATTCTCACGTACACCTAACCCTATCATATACCTGTAAAGAAAAAGAATCCTTCAGGGGAGAGGTAAGTGATGGCAGATGAGGGGATAGAGGTGTAACTGTAAGAATACAAAAGCAACAGTGACTTGTAACCTCCTGTTATGCAAGCAGATTTGATAATAAACACCAATGGTCTAATGAGGTTCTAACATACCCCTAACTCACTCCTTGAACACTTCACAGGGATCGAGAGTTTAGAAACCCACTCCTGATCAATCCCTGTTAATAAAGGAGTTAAAAGACATAGGGATTAAACACCATAATTATCAAACCCCATTCATCGCAGTGCAAAGAAACCATATGATGTCGTCCCTGTGTTAACCTCACACAAGAACGTTCAATGTTATGATACTGCCCCTTGTTCGAGAATCAAGTACAGGAACCCAGAACTCTTGTTCTCCTCAAAGTTGTAGAAAGAACAGAAACCAAAATATAACTGTAACAGGGTTCCGTGGATAACTCCGCATCCACTACCACCGTCGGCCGACAATGCCGACCGGGACAAATCCTTTAGACCAGAAAGGGGCTAAGACCCCGAAGCAAACAGACACAAGTGGCTCTGGTGAAGCCACCTACATAGTACCAAGAAAGTTTCCAGAAAGGCGACTTCAAACGTGTCCAGGTGCAAGCACCCTTACCGCACCCAACGATGAACCGCTATTCCACGGACAGCTCGGACCGGAGGAATTCCCGATGCTGTGCGTTGCAAAACCGTCCTCCTTAAGCTTCCGCGATCAAATCTCGCGAGACAGCAAAGGAGCATGGGAGCGGTAGTTTCCCCACCGCATCCTGCCGGGAACTGTAGTTCCTACCGCAGCGCGATCGTGACAGGTTTATTTTCCCCCAAGGTCAGTGTACTCACTAAATTAGATTGGGCAGGCTGGTGAGTAGGGTCCGTATCATGGTCAGATATAATGGGCGTCAAACTCCCCTCTGCCATTTGTCTAGTAACTGGCTGTAGCATTTCGGGCTCATGCCTGTCCTGCAGTCAGCCTTGGTCGTCTAAACCAGATAGAACCTCATATCTGTTTGATACCGGAGTTGGTAAATTACTCCCCCCTTGTAATCTTGCTTGTGGTTTATAAAAATAGCCCAAAGGGAGAGCAGCAATACATGTGGTAATAAAAGAATAATCCTGTGCTTCCAAAATGTTTGAACAAAATCACACCTATTAAAATTAATAATGACACAGTCGCCCCTTATGTTTTTTTGCCGAGTTCCCAAGCCAGGCCACTCTGCGAACCATCAATATATGGTTTGAAAGAAAGGGTCTAAAGCCTTTGTGCTTAATAAGCCAATCCACAGTTTTGTTCTTTAGCTCGGCCCAAGTTTCAGTTTGGTCTACCCTCAATGAGGGGACGCCAGCCAAGACTACCACCAGGGGGCTTGCTGCTGGGGATAAATCTATAATGTCTTGAGCTGGTTTCGGCCCACAGCCGTGGATTTGGTTGTCAGGCCCGCATGCTTGCCCTATTTTGGGCACGGTTTTTAGTCCAGGTGGGTTATTCACAGCTTGCACATGATTCACCCCTGGTTGTTGTAGATTACTTTTTGGGCTGGATTCTGCTGTGATTAGCCAACTGCTCATGTCTGGCTATCAAGAGTCACACTCCCATCTTACACAAGTGGTTTTAGGGCAATTTTCCTAACATTCCCAGTGTTCAGAGGGTTTGCAACGGTAACATTTCCCTGCTTGCCCAAAGTCCCACCTAACTCTAAATTCCCTATAGGAGTGGAGGGTATGCCGTCTCCCCTCGCATTTAATTGGTGTACGCTATTTCCTTCTTTAAAATCTTTGGCCAAACTACTAATCTTACTCTCCAAGACCTTGAGCTTGGACCAAAAGGGGGCGAGAGAGGACGATATCAGTGACTCCATGCGCACCCAGAAAGCCTGAGAGCCCCCTGGATCACATGGGTCACTTCCAATAGAGATAACGGCTTCCTCGTGATCATGCCTGGCATCAAAAATACTTATTGTTTTAGCCTTTGGGGCTTCACTTTTCCTTTTGGTCTTATTTTGTGACCGAGTTGCTGGGCCACCCCTTGTACGTTTTGTCAAGGGCTCAACCCGCCCGCCATTTGCTTCAATACATTCACTGGCCGGCCTTTTGGGCCTAGTGGATCGAGTCTCACAAATTTCCCTTGTGTTAGTAGTTGCGTGGATGTTAATGTCAGAGTTAATATCATCAGGACGACTGAACACAATAGGGGGATTTAGAGGTGTCACACTCCTATCTTGAACAGCCACAGAAACAGTATTTACCACATCAGTAATACACTCAACAAATGATTGATTATGCCCAGCCCTCACTTCAATTATTGGACTTCGGGCTATACCCCCCGTAGCCCCCTGTGAATGATCTAAAATATCTGCATGAATGAAAGGTTGGGCCGTAATCTCTGGGGACTTAACAAGTTGAATATGGCCCATAGAAGATCTTTTTTGAGCAGCATAGACTCCTAATGAAAGCCTTTTCTCTGCTAGCTTTATTTCCTGCTGGAGCATATTCCCAGCTCTAACCAGAATGGCGTCCATAGTACCAGCAAAACTTCCCCCAACCCCTGATTTTAGCCCCAGTCCATTATACTTAGAAGCCATGACCCCCGACTTGCGCTACACACCTTATGAAAATTTAAAATATCCAAATGCGCTCAAAGGAGATTTTATCATGTACTTTAAGGAGCTAATAAGTATCTGGGAAGCACTGAAATGGGCCTAAGTGTAGTGGTGATTACAGCGTGCAATCAGGAATTAGAAGTGTAGCACTCTATCATCTACCATCAACTTTAATTTGCTTTCTTTATCCCCCCAAAATCAGGCAATTATACGACCCAATATACCTAAATGAGGGGCACGGAACTTAAGACCAGCGTAAACATAAGCAAGGCCCTCCTATTACAATACATGCTCTAGTAACTCAGAGTAAGTAGATGCAGATAGTCCTTTCAAATGAGCTCAGAAACTCGCCAATCGCCACCGTATATAAACTATAAACTACTACTGACCATAATGTCAGAAATGTCAGGGGAAGCGCCCAGCCCAGCCTCGTCTGGCCTCGGACGGGCTCAGACGGTCCTGCCCTTGTCCCTGGCTTAGCCCAGCACTGCCTGCGCACTACCCGCGACGCGGGGGGTCACCTTGATGTTTATGCGCCTCCGGGCGCGGAAGAGGAGTGACCGGCTACCTGCCACTAAGAACTCTGGGCAGTGTAGTTCCCCCCCCTGCTGCGGCATCGCCAGGTGTTGCAAAGGCTGTGGCGGCAGGGGGAAACCAACGGCAGGGCAGGAGGAACAACGCCAACCAGGGCCGTCGAAGAGCAAGTGCGGGTGAGTCAGTTGCTAAGCGTAGCAGTTCAGGTCCAGTGGCAATGACGCGGTAGAGCACCCGCTCCACCGGGGGTCCCCTTGATATTTATGCGCCTCCGGGCGCGGAAGAGGAGTGACCGGCTACCTGCCGCTAAGAACTCTGGGCAGTGTAGTTCCCCCCGTGCTGCGGCAGCGCCAGGTGTTGCAAAGGCTGCGGCGGCAGGGGGAAACCAACGGCAGGGCAGGAGGAACAACGCCAACCAGGGCCGTCGAAGAGAAAGTGCGGGTGAGTCAGTTGCTAAGCGTAGCAGTTCAGGTCCAGTGGCAATGACGCGGTAGAGCCCCTGCTCCACCGGGGCTCACCTTGATATTTATACGCCTCCGGGCGCGGAAGAGGAGTGAGCGGCTACCTGCCGCTAAGAACTCTGGGCAGTGTAATCCCCCCCCCCCCCCCCCCCCTGCTGCGGCCGCGCCAGGTGTTGCAAATGCTGCGGCGGCAGGGGGGAAAACAACGGCAGGGCAGAAGGAACAACGCCAACCAGGGACGTCGAAGAGCAAGTGCGAGTGAGTCAGTTGCTAAGCGTAGCAGTTCAGGTCCAGTGGCAATGACGCGGTAGAGGTGGCAATCTGTAAAGTATAGATGTCAATTTTTCTATATTTTTAACATGGATCATTGCCACACATAGCTTTGCCAAAGCTGGAGAATTTGAAAACCCTCCAGCATTGCCAAAGGATAGCTATTATTAACCGCATACATCTCAGTCAGCACACCTCAAGAATTTCTGTAAATTCATGCATCTTGTCTATTTGTTGACCTTCACCACATATATACCTGAAAATATAGTTTGATTAGCAAATTTACATATTTTTCACAAAAGCAATGTTCTGTGAAAACGATAGTAACTCAAAAGCGGTGTGATTAAAATATTTCATACGTTACTACGGTTCATGAGTAGAGGAAGCTCGAGGCTTCACAGATCCTGCCAACTGACCCAACACACACCACTCCCACTCCAGACTTTGACGAGTGAGGCTTTTCTTCCATCAGCCTTTTGGGCGAATATTTTGTTCTGAACACCCTTCTGAAATACATACTGTCAAAGGCAGTCGAAGGCAAAGCTTCCATTTTAGGTCACAGACATTCCACCAGCCACAGTCTGGTCAGTAGAACACCCCATCCACAAACTGTGATCTCTGGCATATCTTTACCCAATGTCTGTAATCGCTGCCCTCAACTCCTGTGATCTTTCTGAAACATAGTTTGTCATAGAACATCATTACAATGCTTGGTTTAGCAGATGTGCTCAGGGCAGCATTTGGCGACTGTGGTGCTGGTAACTGTATGAACAAAAAAGGACAAACGGTAGAAATTACAGTACCTACTTCTGGGTGCAACGCTCCCATCCACAGCTTTTTTATTTATCCCTCTCTCCACAACTAGCTTATTTATCCCTACCACCAATCTTTAAAGGGTAGATTCCCCAGACGAATGCCAAATCTGTTGTTGGGATGAAAGGAAAGAAAAAAGATGGAAAACGTGATCTCACATAAATCAAACATAAGAAGACAGGATAGCTCTTACTAGGGTAGACTGATTTCCTTCACCTTACCCAATATAAGGCAAAGGGTTGTTGTCAGGAAGTTGGAATTGCCTATTGTCATATAATGATAACTTGCTATGATGTTGCAGGGTTTCCGTTCTCCCACAGAACTGTGCATAGAGATCTAGAACCTTAGTGAGTTAGGATGATCCAAAACTCATCTCAGTGTCAGGAATCTCCTTACCTAGCTAGCTACAGTGTCTCATGGATCATTATGGAATGAACCATGTCTTAGACAAACCAGAACATGATCTTTAGAATACCTCAGGAGTCGTGGAACACATGAACACTCTTTCGTTATATAATCATTTCAAACCAAAACTGGGAGTCAAAGAACACACATGCAAGTTTGAAATATTTATTATTCAATGCAAAGTTCTCAAACGCAGTATCTTGTATAATACCAAAATGCAGATTATAAAAATCAGAGTTAGCAGCATAGTCACTAATCCATAGTAAGCAAAAGGTGCTAGCATGTTATAATGCAAAACCTATAGAATCGATATCACCTATATTTCGCGCACCCTATCTAGTATATTATTTTATATCTAAGAAGGTCTCATTCGGGCTTTAGCAGGGCGACCCCATACCTCTCAATGTCAGTAGGAATAGTTCACATCAACAGCTACCAGCTCTCTCCATGCGCAGCACCAAGTGTCTGCGTTCATTCCGTGTAACTCTATCTTAAACCCGCGTAGAGCCCAAAATGTTGGCATCAACATTATTTGTGTTATGTCTAATGTCTAATGTGGTGCGAGGATCAGACTTCCCAGCAACCTTGTGTTAGGTTAATCTTAGAGTGTGCAGCTCTCAGTGTGCAGACAGTTGTACCAAGTGTACGAGGCAAAGCTGATAGCATAGGAATAACATATTATTCTCAAATAAAACACCTCACAGCTTCTAGGGTGAAAGCTACAACAACAAGTACGTGTCGTGTGCAAAACTGAAGCCGAAGGCAAAACGGCTGTTTAAACATGTAATACACTCATGCTAACTTAACGCAATATATGTAATGAAGTATCCATATGACACCCCCCCATTGGTCCGAGCACCGCCAATCATAAGGGAAAAGGCAATACTAAATCAGATACAAAAATTGAAAGCAAAATTCAATAATCTTGAGCTAAAATAAGCTAAAAATATGTACGAATGAATATGTATGAATGAATATGCATGAATGCCTACAGTGGCCTCAAATCTAAAAAATAGCAAAAGTCTTGAACCAAAAGTCTTCCGCCAGGTCCAAAAATTATGAGATGTATGACCAGGTCGCATCCTTTCAATTGTTTGTAAGAGAAAAAACCAAGGCACTTATCCGATATCCAAAGTCAATGTGCCACCTAGACGTTATCTCCAGCGACATCACGTGAGTGAACTCTCCATCAGCTGAACATAGTCCATCCCTCCAATTCAGCGAGGGGAAAGTTATATTTCACAACAATGCATTCCTTCTAGGCATCGCACGATTTGAAAGTATATGCAAAGAAAGTCGCAACAGCCTCCAGTATGAAATCACTGCCATCATCCGAAAATAGTTCAGCCATCCAATTTAGCAATTGGAAAGAACATACCTGTTCCTCCAGCATCGGATCCTCCTGCAATGTCAGAGGACAACTCGGTGGGTTCACCAGATCGCTGTGTGTCAGAAAGGCATTCGCCGCTGCAGAGATCTCCCATTGGCCCAGAACTCCATTTATCGCTGCCAAGGCCATAACTCTCTCGCCAGAACAGATCAGCTCGTGAGCCACAACGGGACGCATTAGCTGATCAAAATCGACGTCAGGAGCAGTCCTCAAGCATAGGCATAAATCAATGGCCCAATCGAACTCGCAGCTCAGGCAGTGAAACACAGGTTGGACACACGTGAAGTCGGTGAACCGAAATGACAATCTATAGGCCGTGCTTAATGCTGCAAGCGGCAATGTTCCATAGTAATTGAGCATCCGATTACGACACAGGGTCAGGAGGCGTTGAACGGCGTCTTGCGCAGGATGGGCATCCATGTTTTATGAAGAAAAACACCAACAGAAAGCCTGCGGCCACAGCCAGCAAAACAGGTATTCCACCAAACAAACTCGAAAAAATAGTGTGGAAAAACGTGGGAATGATACCAAAAACTTTTTCAAAAGTAGTCACGAGGCCACTGCTTACTAGTTTAAAAAAATGTGCAAGGCCATTCGTTGAAGAAGCATTAAAAATCTGGTGTACCAGCTCGCAGAAATGAAATGGCAAATCAGTGTTTAAGAGCGCCTGCACCTCTGTGCGGGTGTTGGCTATGTGAAGGACATAAGTTTCCCGGGCCGAACTCAGGGTCACTTGTTTTTGAGACAAAAGGGCCCTTATTCTGCTTAAACCATTGAATTTCGCTTCCAAGGTTGGGATCCGTGGCCAGATGGAGACATCTGAAGAGCCATGCGTGGGTGGGTATAGCACGTTCTTGCAGCACACTACACGCTCTGATACAGTAACTATATAAGCCACACCAATTAATAAACCACAACATAATTCGTTGTTTAAAAGCAAATAACTACCATTAGCTAATAATGTAAATGTGGGCACTACTGCTGGAACTGGCGTGCCTTTTAAAACACATGCTAAATTTGGGCGGTCCTGATTACAAGAACCGTGTAACTGAATGTGTCTGCATATCAATGAATGGTCAGGTGACTGTGTGCATTCCTCACCATTAAGATTAACTTCTTTTCCATCTTTCAGACATCTGTATGTGTATGGCAATGACCATGCCTCATGTAGGAATGCATTGCCTAGCGGTTCATATCGTCCTATAGCAATATAACGCATACAGTTAGTAAATTTATATAAAGGGAATGGTAATGTAATTAATCCATGAATAAGCCATGTGGCAGTAGTGGTTTCAGCAACAGAGAAAGGCAAGGACTCCAGCTTTTCAATATGTAGCATAGAAAATGAAGCATCACGCATTGAAAGCATGCGCTGTTTCTCAGTAAGATTAAAAGGAGCAAAAAGGGATGAAACGTTCAATGAGGTCCAGGGAACTCGACCAGCCTTAAGAGTCTGTAGCGTCCATGCAAACTGCATCACAGAACGCAATTGATTTTGACCATGGTATAACGTGGACACTTCATCATGTACAATATCAACAACAGAAGAAACAATATTATCCAATGTGTAAATTCTGGAAGAAAGCATGTTAATACTGTTATCGACCACTGCAAGCACTTTTTCCAAATTTGCTTGATCAATAGCTCTCAGGCGTTTTGCTGCCTCAACTTGTGAAAATTTCCAAATCTCATTGTATATAGCATAAAGAAAGCGTTTAGATCTACCCCTAGCTGGGCCTTTTATAAAATCATTTAGGTCTATATTTTCATTCAACTGGGACAGATGCAGTTTAACTGCAGCCAAAGTGGAATGTTGTAACCAGGTCTGACACAATTTTCCTACTGAATAAGTAGTAACAGTGTGATCTGTTTCAAACCTGGGATCTGGCCTGACGTGTGTAAACCCTTCAGACAAACCCAAAAAACGACGTTGGCAAGCATCAGAGCTCCTCTGCCACAAGAGCCACCCCTCCGGGTCGAAATGGGAAACATTAAAGGAGGAGTTCTGCAAAAGTGCTTGTATCTCACTGATGGACAATGTACTGAAATTACTCCAACCTGAATATTCTTCCAAATCAGGGATAGTAGGGGTATTTAACTTTTTAGATGTAGCCAATCCAAAACATGTTGTTTGGGAAATAGATGAATTTAAAAACAACATGTGATTCGGGATGAGACATGCACGATGCAAAGCCTCAGTGCCTTGTACCTGCCAATCTTTGGTACCCCAAACCGATTTAAGGTCAATAGTATCCTTCCATAACTCATAGCCATCTACAGATAACCTTTCTAGAAAGGACTTTGAATACAGCAATTTTGTATCAGTAAGTCTGACTTTGGGCATGAATTTCTGGTTTATTTTAAAATAAAACGACTCAGGATTTGACTGATTAAAGTCTGTAAAATAAGAGTATTTTCCCAGAAACGTACTTGAGCTCCCCTGTAAAGGAGCAGGGCAATGTTCCCACTGAGTGTAATTCACAGGAACCCTCCTGGAACTTGTCTTGTGTAAGAAATGATTTCCATAATGTTGATAACAAAACAAATCACCATAATTGACAGAATCTAAGTACAAATCCTCAGCATCAAAGGCCGAATAATATTTTAAATCAGAGAACAATGCTTCTACGGCCTGAAGATCCCAGTCATCAGAATGAATATTTTGCTTAACCACATCTCCCATGTTTACTCTAAGCACATTAGGAACATTAATAACTTCTGTGGGGCCATGTATCTGAAATCTAACTGCATCCCACACAATCCCATCAAGGACAGGCCAAGCAGTAATTTGTACTGTTTTCAAGTCTCTCCTTAGCCTGTGTGCTGAATGTGAGGAGGATAGAGGGGCCAATGTTCCATTAAGGTACCGAATTCCTGTTCTTTCTTTCACATAATGGCCATCAATCAAGCGGAAAAAATAAAACACAAAACCAATTGACATAAAAAGATAAAATGAAAATAGTATCAGCCAAACGTAGGTCCAAGGAGGAATTAAAAAATGTTTTTTAAATAACGTGGCATATTTTGCAATAGTCGATGGTTTCTTTGAAAGTTCCGAAACAGAGTCAAAAGAGAATCTGGACTGGTTAGCCAAACGAGCATTTAGATCAGACATAGATAAATCAGCAGGATCTGCATATGTCCGCTCATCAATGTTAGCAAGAGGAATTGTATTTAATAAAGGATTGGATAAAGCAGGCATCTCGAGGGACACCTCCTGATCTGCACCAGATGTAAGAGCCAGCACAGAGTTCCTCACCATGGAAGGACAGGATGTAGCCGGTGTCATACTATGAAGAATCGGCCACCCTGTGTATCTTGACATTGTCAATAGAAATAAATCTGTTTTCTTTACGACCTGGAAGTGGTGGTAAAATGACTGTTCTTGTGCCCTTCACTCCAAGGACTCGAACCGGCGTTCTAAATGAGGGACCAAACTCTTTCTTGTTATCGATCTTCTCTCGAACCAGTTCTCCAACTTGGGGTAGCCAGCCAACTACCGGGATCTGCAACGCATCATCCGACGTGGAGGGCAAGTGTTCCTTTGCAAGACTGTCTCTGGTCTTTTGTAGATCCTGTAAAACATTGCAATGTTCATCTACGTCAAAGGCCGCGGCCTGGGCCTGGCAGTCTGCACCATCAAGGTCAGGGACGTACATCTTGATACCAAAGAGCATTTCGTATGGGGTCCGCCCACCCAGAGACCTTCTAGGGAGATTATTAAGCGCACGCTGCACGCCATAGAGGTGGGTCAGCCAGTTTCTACCAGTGCCTATAACACGTGCTGTCAAAGATTGCTTTAAGTCGCGGTTCATTCTCTCTACTACAGAATTGCCCTCAGGCCTGTAGGGACTTGAAAACTTCACCTGTACTCCCAACGAAACCATAGCATCCTTATACGCCTTAGAGGCGAAAGCCGGACCCTGGTCCGAATGGAAAGTACCACAAGCAAAGATTCCCACAAAGACACGCAAATCCTTAATGACAGTTCGCGAATCAGCGCTTCGATGCGGCCATACCCACACAAAGCGTGTGCATGAGTCAACTGCTACTAAGATGTATTTACAAGCAGTATCAGAAGAAAAAGGACCGCAGTGATCCAAATAAACGCAACCAAGCGGTTTATTAGAGATGCACAACTGTGTCTGAGGCGGACGCGCAGCAGTAGAAGGCTTAATCTGCTGACAAATGTCACACATAAGGACATAATCGCGCGTCTGTTTGTACAGTCCCCGCCACCAGAACCTCTGTTGTAGCTGAGATACAGTGGCTGAGACGCCCGCATGCGCAGACGCCACACCTTCATGAGCCGCTGTAATCAGAGAAGCTCTGCGATCCGAGTTGGGAACTAAACGCTCTCCAACTTCAGGAATTTTCACATAAGGAACCTTATCGGGACTTAAGTGGTATGTGTACTTCGAAGGGAACCCCGCAGGATATTTACCTCCCTTCGCTGTGGCAGCAACAGCCGCCAAGATGTCATCATCTATTTTGCTTTTGGACCTCGTGACCGCTGCAACTAAGTATTTTGATACCGCTGACTTCGCTGCTTCATCAGCAAGCGAGTTGCCAACAGCGTGGACTCCCACGCGCTGGTGGCCGAGAGTATGAATCACAAACACGAGCGGCAGTTTCTCTTTAAGTTCCGCCACTCGGACCCAGATCATTTTATGTTTTATTGTGCTACCCTTGGAATCACGAAAATCATTCTGAATCCAAAAAAACAAGTTCTCATTGTAAGACTGGACACAGTAGTAAGAATCACTTACGATTAAAGTCGTCACACAAGGATCAGCGTACTCCAACGCAAGCATAAGAGCACGAAGCTCTGCTAACTGTGCGGTGCAGTCCCCTAGCGTTTGCGTGTGCACAACACTGGACTTGAACTCATTGTTCACCATGGCACCGACCACAATGGCGCAAGCGGAAACGTAGGCATGTTTAGAGCCATGCGCAACCTGCGCCGAACCATCCGTGTAAATGATACAGTGGAAATCCTCCAACGGTCTCATTGCTAAAGGAGCAGGATGAACAAATTCATACTGTAAATACTCCTGCGACCGTAAAGCGGCGTCAAAAATAAACGTGACATCCTGAGATGTCAAGGATGTAGCCCACTGAATCCACCGAGGGTGCAAAGCTTTAGAATTTGGTACACTGGCTTTCGTGACCGCCTCCAAGGCTGGACACGGGGTGACAACCAACATGCGCTTTCCCTGCGACAGGGCACGTTCCTTAAGAATTGCCATCTGCACAGCCGTTAAAACTTTCTCCACAGTGGAAAAACGCAGTTCAGCCGAAGTGTACAAGTGTGACTTGTAAGCGATAGGTACAGTATCCCCTTCATTAAAAGTCAGGTACGTGAAACCCACCGTCCCAGGGATAATTCTTATCACCAGGTTGGTCTGGTTATCACGAGTCTGTAAGTAGTCAGAAGTTAGCAAATCAGCCTGCAAGGACTGCAGAATGGCTGAATGCTCAGGCAGCCAGCATGATTTGGAAAAAGATGGTTGTACCAAGGCATATAAAGGCTTGATACGCTGGGCATATTCCGGAATGTATGTTCTCCCGAAATTCAAAAAACCCAGTAAAGACTGTAATTTCTTCAGCGTTGTCGGAGAGCGCAACTGCGCACACTTCTCCAGGAAGTGAGGTGCTAACCCCTTTCCTTCATGGTTAAGTTCATAACCTAGAAACAACACTGTGTACTCCGCAATGTGTGATTTTGCAAAGTTAAATTTGTAACCCATGTCTGCAAAGTTACAAATTATGCTGTTTACTCGACACAGATGCACCCAAAGCTCGTCGTCTGTGAGATAAATATCATCCACATACGAACATGCAACTGGATCGAATCGCTCCAAAAGAGAGACTATGCGGGCGGAAAACACTCCAGGACTATTCTTATATCCCATTGGGAGTCGTTTAAACATTTTTTGTACGCCGCCGCACGTAAAACTGGTCCATTGGGAACTTAGACCATCTAATCTATGTGCATAAAAACCATTGGAAATGTCAAGCGTGGTTTTGAACCGTTTACGCTCAAGACTATTCACTAGGGCAGAGCCGTGAGTATTCTGTACTGCACAGTTACGGCAATGCGAGTTCAAATGCCGGTAATCCAAAACCAGACGATATGATCCGTCCGGCTTGTTAACAGTAAAAAGGGGATTATTCATCGGTGACACACACGTTTCAATTACACCTTGATATTCCAATTGTTCAAGGATAGCCGCGACCGAAGCCTTTGCTTCACGCCGTATGGGATATTGGGGTTGTGGCTGCGGCTGTGACCGTAACGGAATCTCATGGCTCGGGGACAATTTATCCCAGCCACACTGATTCCGGTACACAGCCGGCGCAAGCGCCAGAGCCCACTCTTCTGCAAAATGCAGAGCTTCCATTCTTGGCACAGTGTGCGCGAAACTGGGGAGGATTACCTCCTCCCCTCGCGGAGCTGCGAGAACAAAAGGTGGGGGCCAGTCAGCCTCCGAAAGCAAAATATCATACGTATCCGAAAGATTTTCCCAAAATACCCCTTTTACAGTTCGCTGCATGTCACCTTCAATTAACAGGACAATTTCAAAAAGTCTTTCAGGGGGAGCAACATGTGTATCAGCTGTTTCAATCACAATAAAAGTCTCAGTCGCTGTCACCTTCAACAGTGGACGGAGGGCCTCTCTCACTATGGTAATCTCCGCCGCGCTGTCCAGCAAGGTCAGAGCCCACGTCAGATTCCGAAGCCGCGTTCTCACTATCTGGGGCATATCGATGCGCCGTTAAGGCAGCGACATTCTTCTTGGCAAACTGCGGTCTCTTTGGCGTAGAGTCGTCCCGCTGATCCCCTTCACTTCGTGTGCGGGGCTGGCCACGTCCTTGCTGGCCACCCCTGCCCCTGCCGCCCCCTCCACCACCGGTTGACGGAGCCGATGAGTCCTGAAAGGAACGAGGAGAGCGTTGGTCAGATGCCTGATATCTCTCAGGCGATTTAATCGTAGCGCGATCGCGCAATTCATAAACTCGCTCTGACTGCGCAGGTTGTGAAGGCGCTGGACTCGAAACCTGTGTCTGCTGTTGTTGTTGCTTACCCTGATTCTGCTTTTTAGGCCAATTTTGTTTTTTGGACTTGGGCTGTCCACCTGTTTCCGAAGACTGCCCCTGGGGCTGCTTCTTTTCTTTTTCAAGAAAAACCTTCGCACCCTTAGAATTGCGGCCAACCGTTTTATAAGCCGCCACAATAATTCTTGCCAGCTGACGGGGTTTCTCGGCATCGGGTACTAACGCCAGACCATTGGCCACCTGAAAGTTCACTGCATCCCCTTTTACATTGGCAAGGATAATACCGCAAACTGTCTCAAATGAACCGTTCAGGCGCATACCCAACTCAACCGCCGACTCAGGTCCGTGATCATCCTGAACACGTTTGAGGATCGCAGACAGGTTCGAAACTGACGGTGTGCCAAAGCACCTCGAGTAAACCGCTGCAAAAGTCTTACCCCATGTCTCACAGTCAGCAAGTTCCGGGGCTATTTCCTTCGGTAAACTAAGCGTAAGAATCCGGTGTTTTTCACTCGGAGTCGTATTAGGAAACACAGCCTCTAACTGGTCGAATTTCTCGGCAAGCCAGTAAGGAAATTCATCCGTACTATCTGGCTTTCTGCCCATAACGGAATTCACCAAGACAGGACTGATTTTCAAACCAGCCTGTTCTGCACGAAGCTGCGCACCTGCGGGAGCTGCGCCTTGAATATTACGACTAATGTAATGAACAAGCGCCCTAATCACGCCAACCGAGACCTCATGAAGACGCCTCAGGTCACCTACGTTACAAGTGGCGCGATTAGGATGAGGAGTAAATCCACCCAAGGCGGGCCAATTTGTGCCCGGAATGGACAAAGGACCTAACCTCGTAGCGTTCAAAGAATGGGGTAGGGCGCCACCAAACCAAACTCCGTGCTGCCAAGCGTCTATAGGTACTTCCAGTGCCCTGTACGGAGCATAAGCCGCCGGTACTGCCGAGGCAGTGTATGAATGGAAGACGCCCGAATTAGCGTCCACAGCCGGAAATGTTACCCAGGAATAAAATAATTCGTACGGGTACGCATGTTCCGCACTCACCACTAGAACCACAGCCAAGCCGTCCACAGGGACATTGTATGTCCGCAAGTGGTCGCGAACCGCGATGCGGCTATGCTGCGCAATTTCCACGGCCATGGCAGCAAAGGAAGCGAAAAGAGACAAAGAACAATTTGTAGCACAACTGGGTAGTAATTCAAAGAAACCGTTTACAGAAGAATTCAAGCTTGAAAAGACCTATTTCAAAAATAGGTAGGTTTTTCCGACACCACCGTTTACCGGAAACGGGTATGAAGGTGTTAAGGTTTTGAATGATATACTACTCGAGTGTCATGAAATACTGCCAACCAATCCGTTGGGCGCCATGTTGCAGGGTTTCCGTTCTCCCACAGAACTGTGCATAGAGATCTAGAACCTTAGTGAGTTAGGATGATCCAAAACTCATCTCAGTGTCAGGAATCTCCTTACCTAGCTAGCTACAGTGTCTCATGGATCATTATGGAATGAACCAATTCTTAGACGAACATGATCTTTAGAATACCTCAGGAGTCGTGGAACACATGAACACTCTTTCGTTATATAATCATTTCAAACCAAAACTGGGAGTCAAAGAACACACATGCAAGTTTGAAATATTTATTATTCAATGCAAAGTTCTCAAACGCAGTATCTTGTATAATACCAAAATGCAGATTATAAAAATCAGAGTTAGCAGCATAGTCACTAATCCATAGTAAGCAAAAGGTGCTAGCATGTTATAATGCAAAACCTATAGAATCGATATCACCTATATTTCGCGCACCCTATCTAGTATATTATTTTATATCTAAGAAGGTCTCATTCGGGCTTTAGCAGGGCGACCCCATACCTCTCAATGTCAGTAGGAATAGTTCACATCAACAGCTACCAGCTCTCTCCATGCGCAGCACCAAGTGTCTGCGTTCATTCCGTGTAACTCTATCTTAAACCCGCGTAGAGCCCAAAATGTTGGCATCAACATTATTTGTGTTATGTCTAATGTCTAATGTGGTGCGAGGATCAGACTTCCCAGCAACCTTGTGTTAGGTTAATCTTAGAGTGTGCAGCTCTCAGTGTGCAGACAGTTGTACCAAGTGTACGAGGCAAAGCTGATAGCATAGGAATAACATATTATTCTCAAATAAAACACCTCACAGCTTCTAGGGTGAAAGCTACAACAACAAGTACGTGTCGTGTGCAAAACTGAAGCCGAAGGCAAAACGGCTGTTTAAACATGTAATACACTCATGCTAACTTAACGCAATATATGTAATGAAGTATCCATATGACAATGATGATAGTTAATTTGAGTGAACTGTCAGCAGGCTAATAACACGATTGGACTGTTAGGTAAGCGTATACATTTGTTTTCTGCCTTGCAGACTTAGCAATAGGGGCCTGATCTTGGCAGCTACTTTTAAAATGGAGTCCGAGTTAGATGAAGGTGGTAGGTGGAGCCTCACTGTGGTTTTTACAAATCGGACGGCTGACTTTAGATTTCCCTGATTTGGCAAATACTTCTTTCGTGATTGTGAGATACGGTTGAATATGCATGGATCGAGCTTTGGTTTGTTTACATGTGTTTGAGTGCTGCCATTAGACAATGTGTGTCTTTCGACGTAGAGCTGGATTCATTGGTTGTACGTGCATGGTAGGAGAAGTGACTGAGTTCTGAATCTGGGGCGTTGCTTGGGTGGTGTAAATTATGCAAGCTCATTTAGATGGGTTAGTGCAATGAATACGAACATGGCTCACATGAAAAGGAGGCTGTGTGGCCCTTTTGCTTTTGATTAATTTCCAGGGCTTTACAAAGTAGGTGTGTTTCATTGTAAATAATGTACCCTTTTGACTTGCTCCCGAACATTTCTTTCTCCAGTTCTCTGCATTATTTTTACGTTCGGCTACCGTCGCACTGCGTAAGCAGTGGGCGGAGCCGAAATCTTATGTGTGTTGTATGGGGGCCTGAACACGCCCCTCTTCTCCATTGGCTGGCCTCGTAAATGCTGGCCAGCCATTGGAGGAGAGGAGCGTCACTCAGTTCAGGGCCCGCCTTGACGCGATTCGGGGGCGTTTCTGGGTCTTTTTTAAAGACCCGCCCTCTCCTCTTCCCATTGGCTGGAATTTTACCTTCCAGCCAATGGGAAGGGGAGAGGGCGAAAAACACGCCCCGAATCTCAAATTGATTCAGAAAAGGGGGTGGTGATGAACAGAGTGTCTGAATTAAGCAGACCACTCTTACCCAGTCCAAAGATCAGGGCTTTATCCATCACCGTTTTTTAGCTCACTGCACCATCCCAGCTCAGAACTTGGCTATATGCAAATTAGTCTGACCCTGGCCCAGTGCATCATGGGAACAGGGCAGACCAAACTACCAAGCCAATTCTTATACTGGGAAGGAAACAAGCTACCGGGGACCGGTTTCTGGCATTTCAGCCGTCTTCGGCCCGGCTTGCTTGAATCCTGATGGTGCAATGAGCTAGGGACTCACATCTGAGTATACCCTTCCACGCTTATGGTGGACAAAAATGATTCAGAAAAGGGGGTGGTGATGAACAGAGTGTATGAATTAAGCGGTGATGGATCAAGCCCTGATCTTTGGACTGGGTAAGAGTGGTCTGCTTAATTCAGACACTCTGTTCATCACCACCCCCGTTTCTGAATCATTTTTGGCCACTATAGGTGTGGCAGGGTATACTCAGACATGAGTCCCTAGCTCACTGCACCATCAGGATTCAAGCAAGCCGGGCCGACGACGGCTGAAATGCCAGAAACCGGTCCCCGGTAGCTTGTCTCTTTTCTGGTGAAGAATTGGCTTGGTAGTTTAGTCTGCCCTGTTCCCATGATGCACTGGGCTAGGGACAGACTGATTTGCATATAGCCAGGTTCTGAACTGGGATGGTGCAGTGAGATAAATAACGGTGATGGATCAAGCCCTGATCTTTGGACTGGGTAAGAGTGGTCTGCTTAATTCAGACACTCTGTTCATCACCACCCCCGTTTCTGAACCGAATCTCAAATTGACCTTGTTCTGTTTGTGTCTGTTATGTAACTCATGGACTCCGAAGTCCTTATGTAATGTAACTGGTCCTTTCGTAAAACGCGCTGACACCTTTGGGTAAAGTTCGTGCTATATAAAATCGCATTAAATAAAAGAAATAAAAGAAAAACTCCCTGTCTGTATCTGAGACCCTACGCGTACGACATGCCGTCACAAGCTTCCGTCATGCCGCTCCAGGCACGCCGCATGCCTGAGAGTTCCGCTGCCCGCTCAAAAGTAAAGCTCAAAGTTTCTGCAGCCCCGGGCTGGGCTGACAGCAGCGGCGCCGCCTCGGCATTCTGCGGGTAGAGGCTTCCGTATCCGCCCGGGGAGAGGGGCGGCTGCAGCCGGCGACAGAGCGTGCTGAGCGGGTGCTGCAACTGGCCTAGCCGTACCAATGGACATAGAGGCGGAAGCCCTGCTGCAGGAAGCCCAGGAGAGCATCGAGGCTGCACAGAACAGGGGTGGGGAATTCATATCGCCCGACGCCCAGGACATATTGTTTGCTGCCAGGGACAACAAGTTTTTATGTTTTTATTGTCCCTCGGACAAGTAGGCTCAACTTCCTGCAGCAGAAACCTTTCCCAGAACAGAACTCTCAAAATCCTGCTAAGCTGCTTCCAATTGCGTGCCGAGTTAATGATAACTTTGTACGACTTAATAGTCCTTTGCTTCACTGACAATGCACAGAAGTGTTTTCCTCCTTTCTGAGCACAGCGCAAGGCACTGACCTCTCTTTGAAGGTTGCAGGGCTGGTCTGGCTTACGCTTTTGAAAAAGAAAAAAAATCTCTCTGCTTACACGGTTTCATTTAGCACGAAGGCTGCCACTCACAATTGCACTCTGAAAGCATTTAGGTCCGTCACTGTTGCTTGCAAGCAGAATGCGCAAGTACTGCTTTTCACAATAATCCTATGTTTCCGAGTCTCTGCGCTCCCCAAAGCCTGCCTCGGTGGCCCCTTCCTTCAGAGGTCATTGCCCTTGGTGTAAAGCATGTGGCCCATCACCACCAGCGGCCGAGATCGCGGATGCTCTCCCCCCAAACCCCCTCCCACTGTGGCTATTACTGTGATCATCGGAGCTATTGTCAGATCTCAGCCCACTAGGTAAGAGGCAGCAAAAGCGTAGTAAAATATAAATGATAAAAGTTGCATATGTAAAGTTGAATTTTCCATAAACGTTGACGGTCGAAAAAATATTGTGCCCAGCCCCACGTCAAAAAAGTGTTGTCAAAATCCACTTTTTGATGTGGGGCCTCGCACAATATTATAACATTAAGTTTATGGAAAATTCATCTTTACAAATGCGAGTTAAGCATTTATATTTATATTTTTACCACGCTGTTGCTGACTCTCCTACTTAGTGGACTGAGCTCTGATAAAATACCACACTAAACTTATTTATGCGTGTGTTTGTGAGCATGGGTGCATTATTTTATAGGATTTTGACAACACTTTTTAAAGTTTTAGTGAATTGAAAGCTTGTGAGGTTCTAAAGCTAAATCTACTGATTAAGGGACCCCCACCAATAAAACCTGAGGCATAGTGAAACCCTGCCTACAGCAGCTACAGCAGAGGTGAGTTTTTATGGGCCTTTCATCTACAACTTGGCATATAAGAGATGATTAACTAAAAGAAATTTAAGATGGGTTGCTAGAAAAGGGAGTGAAGGATGGAAGAGGGGCAAAGGATAGATGAGTGGGTGAATGTATGGGTGGATGGAAGGATGGATGGGCGAGTGGGTAAAAGGATGGATGGATGATTGGGTGAAAGGATGGATGAGTGGGTGAAAGGGTGGATGGGTGTGTGAAAGGGTGGATGGGTGTGAAAGGGTGGATGGATATTTGGCGGCGGGATGGGTGGATGAGTGGGTGAAAAGATGGATAGGTAAGAGAATGGGTTGCTCTGTGTATGTGAGTGAAAGAATGTGTAGCTGGGTGGATGAAAGGTTGACAAAGTAAATGGAAATCTGAGAGGGATGGATGGATGGATGGATCGGTGGGTAAAATGATGGACAAGTAAATAAATATAAATAAAAGTCTGAATGGATAGAAGGATTTCATAGTAATTTAAAATCTGAGAGGATGGATGTATGGCAAGTAAATGAAAATCTGAGCGGATGGATGAATAAATGAATGGCAAAAGGAAAAATTGATGGCTGGAAGGCATTATTGATTGATGGGCAAGTCAAATGATGGATGCGTGGGTGGATGGATGCGTGCATAGATTGTGGATGGGAGAACAGATGGGTAGATATATGGAATGGCCAATGGATGGATGGAACGGGGAAGAGTGAATGAATGAAAGAATGAATGACAGAATGGAAATGTGAAATGGACATGAGCAGATAGATGTAGCATGAAAGAATAATGGACAGATGCTTGGATGGAAGTGACAAAGGAGTTTTAGGGAGGTTTGAGCTCACTTACATCACTTGCTTGGTGCTGTCAGAGTATTGTTCAAAGTGGGGGGTATTTTAACTTTATGGCTATTCCCTTGAATAAAACCATCAAAGGGCTTTTCCGTTTACTTAGCAGCAGAGTACGACTGTAAATCACACACCATAATCTTTTCTTTTTATAAGAACCCCACCTTCGTATCACTCATCACATAGAGGATACTACCTGTGCAAATGGAATAAGCTGTGCAAGCGTGGCCTGTGCAGAGCTTGATTTGTGCACTATACTGAAGATGCTAGGAACAATGGTAATGCAAGGCTCAACTATGTCTTACATGAGACCCACATGGTACCCGAGCTACACTGCGTATGATCTTTACAGTGACCTGTGCAGTACATGAGCTGTATAATAGGTATGAACAGTGCTGTGCATGATTCATGTAAGGGGAAGGGATAGTGCATGAGGGAATTGGTAAATTGAAGGTGTAAAGTGTATGAGATGCACTATAGAGGATATAAGTTGTTCTAGAGATGAGGTGTGTCATGCCAGTGGGTTGTGCAGGAGCTATGCAGAACACTAGCTGTGTGGAGTTTGAGCTTTACTTTGCATGAAATCTGCATGGTATGACTTGGAAGAGGCAAATAAGTAAATTGTTGTGAAAGGCATGACCTTTCTTAACATCTTCAATAACAAGTCAGTGCCTGCTGTAACCATAGTACCTTAATAGTTTGTTAAATGGCCCGTCTTCGGGGTTTTCTAATTGATGCATTTTTTCTTGCTGGTTTCCTCAAATCCCCCCATCGCCTCTGAAACAAATTGGTAGTTTCTTAGGGAAATAATATAGTGACACATTTGCATTTGTTTGCTAGAGGTAAGGTCGCCCACAGTTTATTCGGCTTGTCGGGGTGCTAATTTTTAAAACAAAATTGTGTAACATGTTCATGGGTCAAGTGCATTAAAGTTCAGTCGAGCAGAGAATTCAAGTCAGATACATTCAAACACAGTCAGCAGGAATCTCCGCTTGCATTACTGATAGGGGATCCAATAAAAGCAGGTGTGCATGGTCTGATACATTTACAAGTTGTGGCTATGTGTATAGGTTAAAGAAGGCTCCTTTATTATGTGCAAGTGTTTAAAGAAGAATGGAACTCAAGACTGGTGATTTTATTTTGAAAACAGACAATGTACCCCCAAACAATGTGCTCCTTGAAAAAGCGATGAAGAGAGCACAATATTTGCAACTTAAAAATGGTTGTAGTGTGCAGAAAGCTACAATGCAGAGTTTGAAAACATTAACTACCATTGCAATAAGGAATCATTTAATACATCACCTTTGATGCATGTCAATATTTTAAAAATAAAATAAAGGCAAATCAAAGTAAAACTACTGAAAGAAAAATAATTAGGGACCCCACTCATAAAAGAATGTAACAAATTTGCATGCAAGATCTATTAAATTGCATGGGTGCAGAATTAGGACTTTCAGAAATTCATAAGCGTTTACATAAGTTGGCCTGGAAACCTACAACAGTTCCATGTTCGTAAACACACTCTTTACAAACATATAATGCATTACCTTTTTCAGGGTGCAGAGGGGGTTAAAGAGGACTTTATGGTGCCGTTAAACAATGTATGTTGCACGCATGCACACATTTGCACTGCAATCCAGGTCTAGAAAAAACAACTCTTTTTGCTAGTGAATACTTTTATAGGTACAAACACAATCTTTGTGTGTCTAAGCCAAACGTACATTTTGACTCTGGAACTAGATTGCCTACAAATTCTTGCCAAACTATGGAAGTCTACATATTGAATACGGATATAGTGCTTGGCATATGATCACATTTCTAGCAAACCAGGGAGCCAAGCTAGAGTGAGATGAAGGGAACTGTCCACAAATTACAATGTGAATAGTGTCAGACAGGGGCAGTCTCCTTGATCCTCAGTTGGTAACTGAGGCACTGGACTGGAAGTAGAATCTAAGTTTATTTACAGTAACATTTTGTGAAAATGAGTGAATGTTTACACATATAATTGTCAGGGTGGTCCACTAGTCTCTTCCTCTGACTAGAAAGAGAGCATTGATACAATTAGGGCAGTGAACTTCAATATAATGAAAGTGCTGATATATTCAGAGGCTTACCATGACCGTGAGCAGAGCTCACTGAAACAGAGACTGAATATTCAAATATTTTACATAAAAACCTAGTGTGTTGAGAGTCCTGTACAATCAGAAAGGTGGCATGAACAGAATATAAGAATATAAATAGTGATGTAAAATGTTATGCTTATACTAACATCACCCTTGCTTGTGTTTTAAGAATTCTTATTGGCATACTCCTATGTTCTTCCCTAACTTCACTCATTCCCTTTTTTCCCCTCCCGTCCCCCCTCCATTCGCTCTCTCATTCTCCCCTACCATAACTCACTTCGCAGGCATTTAGATTGACCTGTTGTGATGATGATCCCATAACCGTTGTTGAGGATCAAAACGACGTTGACAACTACATCTTAACTCCAACTTTTGATTGATGTGGAGTGCAAGATGTTCTTTTATCGTGACTATTGTAATCCATGTATCACTTAAAAGTCACCCTACTAATACATGCCTGAGGTCAGGAAATCTTTTGATTTCCAGAACCCCTTTACGTTTTGCTCACTATATGTTACTGTATGTTTTTTCGTGTTTATTGAAAAAGTAAATAAATGTAATCCGTTCCATTGGGACAATAGTACACCAAACGCTGATTGCAGTTTTGTGGATATGTTCTTATATTTCCCATGACCGGGACCGCTGTCTCTAATAATGTAGTAAAATGAGCCCTGACATAATCAGAAAGGTTGCTATCCAAACCCTTATATGAGAATGCAGTCATAAATTGAAACCTCATTGTTTGGTACCAAATGGGACAAGTAGATTTTTTTAAAGGACAAGTAGATTTCTGAAACATTTTGTCCTTCGGACAAGAAGATATTTTATAAAATTCCACACCCCTGACAGAACTAGGGACGGGAGCTGCAGCAGCGGCTGCACGGGCTGCAGCAGGCGCGAAGACAGGTCAGAACCGGCGGCGCGGCGCCCGGCTTACGGGGAAGTTATTAGGGTACCTTGGAGTGAGGCAGGCACATCACGTGTCACTCATTGGGATTCCGAGGTATGGGATGGGGTCAAAGGCAAGGTGTCAGTGTCCCTGCCCACAAAATATACGTGGTAATAGGGCAGGGACCAGGGATCATACATGAGAGAGGTCCTACACAGAGACAAGAGGTCACATATAGTAGATGGAGGCGAGTGATCCCAAAGGCACAAGATGAATGGCCACAGTGGGGGGGGGGGGGTCAAATGCAATAAGAGAGACTGCCCACATGCACGGATGTGGAATAGTAACAGGCACGGAGGGAGGGGGCTAGAACTGTTAAGGAGGGTGCTTCGAGGCAGCGTGGGGGATCTAGTCACGGAAAGGAAAGGCGCAGGGCTTGACACGGAGGACGGTCCAGAGGGAGTCTGGGCTCAATGAGGAACGTACACTACACAGGAGGTAAGAGAAGTGGGTAGTCACTAGAATATAGGGTACTTGTCACAGGCAAACGAGGGTGACTGGTCAAAGGCGAGGAGCACGTGCAGGATTGCACAGACAGGGGTTTAGGCTCCAAATGTGGCGGTACCAATGTGTAGTCCAGTGTCCCCTTAAATAACTTCATCCCCCCAGCACGATAAGTAGGGCTGCTATTCAGCAGATCGAATACATACTGGCAGGGGCACAGTGTTTCAAACAGGCTTTACCGGCGTGCAAGCTGCAGGGTCTTTACAGACTCTCAGCAGGTCACAGACAAGAGTTCGTCAGCACCCTCCTTTCAGAGTCTTTCAGAGTCTTTCAGTCAACCAGGTTTACTTTTACCAGCTCCTCTACTACCCTTTCCCACGCCCCCTCTGTTGCTTTTTCCATCTTTCACCCTCTCTCCCCTTTACCTGGCAACCTTGTGCCTTTTTCCTTTGCATGCCCATCTGCCGCCTTTTCCTTTACCTGCCTCCTTTTTAGGTCTCGGCTACTAACGCGCTGAAAGCGCGTTCTCACCAGAGAACTATTGTCGGCGTCTCAGCAGTCTGAGAACACCGAAGTGAGACAAGACCTGGCCGTGCGCAGCGTTTTCCCATAGGATAACGTTGTGCGCGCGGCCAGGCCTTGTCTCCATAGCATTCCAGGGCTGACCGGATCGCGTCGCGCGCCTCTCTGGAATGCAGGGGGAGTCTGCAGAGAGGCGCGCGGCGCTGATAATCAGCCATGCTTTTTTTTTGTTCGTGCCGTCTCTGAGCGTGGAATGCAGGCTGGATTCAAATTACAAAGCATGCCGATTAAGGCGTCAGTGAATGATACTGCCGGCGCTTCCCTCTTTTATCTGCTTTTAGAAATAAATGTGCATGACCAAGTGTTTATTCGGTGCCTCCCTGTAGACTAGCCGAGAGAGACCTTGTTTTAAGTGTTGATCCAAGTGTTGCGTCACGTGGACTCTGATTTTGAGCCTGGTCAGCCGGTCTTGTATTATGGTACTTTTGTGTGTGTGTCAAGTCAGACATTTGAGAGCAGGAAGGGTGACTCTTGAAACGCACACGTCTAATGCTGCTGCTTTTGTGGCGGATAGTCTCATTCCTTGATTGCTTTTCTATCTGCTGTTTCACTAAAGGTTAGCTAGCACTTCTGCTTATGGCAGACCTGCCTGGGAACAAACGCCGGCGCCCCTTAAGTGCTCTGTCCTGATGTTGATTCCTGAGGGTTCAATGAGTATCCTTCGTGTTTTATGCTGTATGGTAGGCAGGGCTTGTAAATGATCTCTGCAGCGCTAATCTGCGGTGTTTAGTAATGTGTGACAGAGGCGACAGACCGGGATTCATGCGTGTGCCTACAGTGCTGCTCCTCGTAATCTGAGCGCAGTATGCCCTCGTGTTTGAGGTTGAGGTCGACCCTACCAGTGTGCGCTTGTTTTTGTACGGCCCGTGCATGTTTTCCTCTTCTTACTATAGACCTTACCGCCTCTACACCCTCCCTAATGAAGAACACAACCATCCGAGAGAAGTCGCCCAAGACCCCACGCATCCCATGTGTTTGCAGCCCCATTGTCGCATTTACAAGTGCAAGACGAGCTGTTTACGTTGAACGAAAGCAGTCCTTCGTGTCCTTTTCATTCTCTCCAAACACTGGTCAGTTCTATTAATAGAGCCGTGAATCATTGCCGAGTCAGCAGTATGCCGCAAGCATCTGCTGGTCACCGCTGTGTGTATTTGTGAAGCATGTGCACGCTTACTATGATGTGTAGGTCGGCACTGTGTGCAGATGTTTTGTAATGTACTTCTGAAGTTTGCGAAATACTGTTCTATAATTCAGCACTTTTTGCAGGTGAGCTATAATCATCCGAGAGTTAGCAGTGTCAGGTGTGTGTTTGCAGCACATACAATAGTAGTTTATACGTCTGCGGTGGTGATGTGCCAGACAGCGCCGCCATGTGGCAGACTGTCACAAGCACCAGTGCTGACAATTAAGAGCTGCGTGGAGCACCGGAAACTACTGTCTCAAATTAAGCAGGGTTGGCAAGACTAAGTCAGAGGGGTCTCTAGAAATACCACAGGCACCTCTCACGCATTGTCTGTCTCCCATTCTCTATCCTTTCATACCCTGTATAGTCTACTTTTTTCTTTCCTCGGTTACACTACCTGTCTCTTTCCGTTTTCGGCACTATGTGCTTCTTTTCAAAAACATTCTGTGCTGGACTAATTGCATATTACATCTAACTTGCCCACTCTCAGGCAGTGGAGGCGAATCCGCCGCATGTACACTTTAACACCGATTAACCACAACTGACATAATGGCTGACACTGCAAGAGTGCAATGGTCCACGACAGTTAATTAAATTTGTAGTTGCCAACATTTGAAAACAAGCATTTGCAATGTAATAGGTCTTGCATTTACGCGACTTTGAGCTATTGGCATTGTAAATGACAATGACTTTTATTTATGTTTTGGTTTTTAAAACATAAATAAAAGACCTTGTCGTTTACAATGTCAAGACCTTAAACTCGCGTTCATTTACAATGCTAATAGCTCTAACTTTTGCAATGCCGAGACCGTTGCTTTGTAAATGCAGGACCCCGTACACAGTTCAGCGAAGACATCACTGACTTCATCACCCCACACGCCCTCCCCTCAGAAGAATACATTCTTCTAGGAGACCTCAATTTCGTTCTGGAAAAGAGCAACGACAAGAACACTACCACCCTCCTGGACAATCTCGACAATCTCGGACTCAAACAAATTGTTAACACCCCCACCCACTATGCAGGACACACACTCGACCCCATCTTCACCTCCAGCAAGCATATCTCCTTCACTCACTCCACAACCCTCCACTGGACGGACCACAGTTGCATCCACTTCATTTACAATAAGACCACGATCCACAACCACCCCCAACCTACTCCGCGAAGAAATTGGAACAAAATCACAATCGACCAAATCTCCACATCACTTCTTCAAAAACCCCGTGCCTATTCAACGAACCCTAACCAAGCCGCCATCAACCTCACACAATGGCTAACCCAAACCGCCGACAAACTAGCACCCCTGAAAACACATCAAATCAAGCAAGGAAGCAAGAATGCCCCATGGTTTAATGATGACCTTAAGAAATCCAAGAAACTCTGCCGCTCCCTTGAAAAAACTTGGAAAAAAGACCCAAACACTATCACCCAAGCCGCCTTCAAAAACCCCACCAGCAAACACCACCAACTTATCCGGACAGCCAAGAAATCAGCACTCAAAAACCGACTAGACAACAACGCCCACAACAGCAAGGAACTTTTCAACATCATCAAAGAATTCACCAACCCCACCGCCAGCTCCAACGACATCACCCCCTCTCAAGTCCTCTGCGACTCCCTCGCCTCTTTCTTCCATGACAAAATCGCCGACATTCATAACAGCTTTGACAACCAACCCATAAACCAGTCAACCCCTCTCACCTCCGAACCTGTACCCCCCCGAATAACCTTCTCAACTGGAACCCAATCACCACAGAAGACACCATTCGCCTAATGAACTCCATCCACTCCGGATCCCCCACAGACCCTTGCCCCCATCACATCTTCAACAAAGCAGACTCCATCATCGCACCCCATCTCCGAGACGTCATCAACTGCTCCCTCAAATCCGGCACATTCCCAGAAAAATGGAAACACGCCGAACTCAGCGCCCTTCTGAAGAAACCCACAGCTGACCCCACCGAACTCAAAAACTACCGACCCATCTCGCTCCTCCCTTTCCCTGCCAAAGTCATTGAGAAAGCCGTCAACAATCAGCTCGCCGCCTTCCTCGAAACCAACAAACTACTCGACTCCTCACAGTCAGGCTTCCGAGCCAAACATAGCACCGAGACCACCTTCATCGCAGCAACAGACGACATTCGAACACTACTGGACAACGGAGACACAGTCGCCCTCATCCTCCTCGACCTCTCCGCAGCCTTCGACACAGTCTGTCATAGTACCCTAATACAACGCCTGAGCAACATCGGAATTCAAGGGAAAGCATTAGACTGGATCATCTCGTTCCTCGCTGGAAGAACTCGGAGAGTCCGCCTCCCCCCTTTTAAGTCAGAGTCCACCGAAGTCATCTGCGGCGTTCCACAAGGATCTTCCCTCAGCCCTACCCTCTTCAATGTCTACATGAGCCCCCTCGCAACCATCGCACGTCAGCACAACCTCAACATCATCTCCTACGCTGATGACACACAGCTGATCCTCTCACTCACCAAAGACCCAACCACCGCCAAAACCAACCTTCATGAAGGGATGAAAAAAGTAGCCGAGTGGATGAAGCACAGCCATCTGAAACTGAACTCGGACAAAACGAAAGTCCTCATCTTAGGTGCATCCCCCTCCGCCTGGGACGACTCTTGGTGGCCAACAGCCCTTGGAAAAGCTCCAATACCGACGGACCACGCACGGAACCTGGGCATCATCCTGGACTCCACTCTCTCGATGACCAGACAAGTCAACGCCGTCTCATCATCATGCTTCAACATCATACGCATGCTCAAAAAACATTTAGCTGGATCCCCACCGAAACAAGAAAATCGGTCACCCACGCACTGGTTACAAGCCGCCTGGACTACGGAAACACCCTCTACGCCGGCACCACCGCAATACTGCTGAAGAAACTCCAACGCATCCAAAACGTCTCAGCCAGACTCATACTAGACATCCCCCGCACAGACCACATCTCCGGTCACCTGAAAGACCTTCACTGGCTCCCCGTCAACAAAAGGATAAAGTTTCGTCTCCTCATCCACGCACACAAAGCCCTCTACGAACTTGGACCTGACTGCCTCAACACACGCCTTTCCTTCTACACTCCCACCCGCCAACTGCGTTCGTCCAACCAAGCCCTCGCCGCTGTGCCGCGCATCCACAAAGCCACCATGGGGGGAAGATCCTTCTCATACTTAGCGGCCAAAACCTGGAACTCCCTTCCCATCCACCTCTGCCTTACCCAAAACCACCTAGCCTTCAGAAAACAGCTTAAAACCTGGATATTCGATAAGTAAACCTCCCTCCGTCCTCAAGCGCCTTGAGACCCTCTGGGTATGTAGTGCGCTATATAAATTCTGATTTGACTTGTTTGTTGTGTGTTTCTTATTGAACCTTCTTGGGATTATCATCTCAACCCATTTACTGTGGCTTTTAAAAGACTTTAGGGAATTTTCAGGTTGTGGTGGGCTTTAGAAACGTAAGTAATAAAATAAATAAATCCAGGATTTGTAAAGCATGGCAAATCACCAGTGCGGGTCAAGGCGCTGAATTGTAGGCACAGGAAGATTAAGTGATTTGCCCAGAATCACAGGACGTTGACGCCGAGACTCAAACCTGGTTCCCACCTTTTCTAAAGTCGACAGCTAAGGCTGTTACGCCACATTGTATTGCTTCTTGTTTTTCAAATTGGATTTCGTTTAACATTGGCAATTTTTAAGGACAATTTTGATAGTGCATGTAGTGATATGTATACAGCACCAATCTAGCTGGCAAGTAATGCGAGAGCGCTGAAATATGATATAGGATTGCATATAAAGCAGCAGGCAAAGTGTGGGTTATTGTTGTGTAGGATGCTAGTATTAATTGAAAATATTTGTTTTAAAATTCTTTCTGTATTATAGCAGGATATAAGCAGTTTTAATGTTGAGACGTTGTTCCATGTCCTGGGTGTTCAGGTGGAGGATGGATGTTTTCTGCTCTTTGCATTTCTTCATCTCCAGTCTGACTATCTCCATCTGAAGTATTGAGTTTCTCCTCCTGATATGCTGATGTGTTCTTTCTTTTGGCTTTGTAAATAATGCAACTGGTCTCGAAGACGATGTGGGCTTGGAGACAGCCCCGGTAGAGACCTCTCAATACAAGCAGGATTTGTTAGAACTTATTCATGCTTTTGATAAGCTGTACCCCTGTGTGTATGGGACATTTCAGATGGGCCAGAGGGATTTCGGTTAAGGCTGAGCAGAGTTTTGCCGCCGTACATCTAGGAGAGGTCCAGAGATTGTACTGTTGTTCTGAAGTCTGTTTCATGTAGGAAGAGTTTCACTTTTCTCAGGCTGATGTTATTTTTGTTTATCGTAGTAATGCGTAGACGTGTGGAAGAAAACTCCAGCTTTTGTTGAATCTAAAAATGTGTTCACCAAAAAGAAAATAAGAATCACAAAACAAAGGAGCAAATAGATCACATCTGCGGTGAAGTCATGCACCTAGGTGAGTGGCAGGGCATACATTTATAGTCAACTGCATTGTCTCCTTTTCAGTGGTACCTCTCCCGTCTTTGGGATTGCCTCTGGAGGGTGATTCGCCAAGGAATGATCCACCCACTAAGTGGATCAGGAATGTAGTGGTTTTGGGGAGGACTGGCCTTTTGAGCATGGATAAGTGTCCACCTAAAATGTCTTTCTACCCTCTGGGTGGTAGATCTGGCCTCCCCCATGGGTGATGGGACAGAAATGCTACTAGATGCCAGAGAATAGTTAAAAAAAAGGTTGCCTGACCTGGCATCATGCCTTGCCGCAATGTCTTTCTGCCCCTCTGGAGAAGGACAGATTGGGAGTTTACCCTATTCTGCCATCCCTATTAGATACCATGGAATTAGTTTGTATTAAAATAATGGGGTATTGTTTTAATTTGAAGAAGTGTGGGAACACAGAATAGTGTGTAATTTGTTATTAACAATTTAATTTCACTCCATTTTTGGCTTTGAAATATAAACCGATGTGCAATAAAGAACACGTTTGGCAAAGTGCCTTCTGAATCACATTATAATATGGGTGACCACAAACTCAGTTGTACAAATAACCACTATTCCTAAACTCAAAATCTTTGGCACTTAAAAACATTGCCTAGGTTTCCTTCATACTCCTTTTCCATTTATTAGATTTTACCATATGAATTTATGCATGGTTGGTGCACAACGGAAAATCATTTTGAGCTGTAACTCATTGTTGGCTCTTGGTATTGCATGTTTTTGGACAGCCAACAAACACTACATATGCTTGTAACCAGGTACTCTGACTGATATAAGTGTTTATTACCTTCCTAAATTGCCCATTGGAGCAAACAATTACAGATGAAAACCATCATCTGTTTCTACCTTTTCGTACCTGTTTTTATTATTTCAAAGCAGCCAAGGCAAACAAGCGACAGCACATCCTAGCCCGTTCCTACAGTAGTCAAAGGGTGCACAACCTGAACAGCTATAAGAAGTGCTGCTGCTGGTGCTGAAGAAATGATAGAACATTAACCAGGAAGTAAGTACTCTGTATAAATCCAATGTTCAGAAGCATTGCACAAAAATAATAGTCAATTGGTTCTTTCAGTCTTCTTTAGTAATACGTCTCCATTAAAGGTGAACTGCCAGAGCCAAACGCGTTTAGTTCTGAAAAGAACTTCTTTAGGGCATCAATATGTTCATATGTCCCAACTATTTTTTTATGGAAACTTTGATCATTTATTGATTTCAGTGTTTAGTTTGCTTGGAAAAACCATGAGCAGTCTCCACAAATGACGTCTTGCTGAATGTAGTCTACCACTCAGAAATTAATAGCTTTCCTGGTTTACCTATGTGTTTCACTCCTCTTTTCACCAAAAACTACAAGGACTGGACATTCTCTTACATACTCCCTTCCTTGCCACTAGAACACCCTGAAAGTCCTGAGAAAAGCCTAAAACCAAAGACTCCTAATACTCACATTAACTGCATTTTATCAAGTGCTTGCTCCCCTCCTAACCATAAAACTGAGTTAGCACGATTACCTAGTCGGTAATATCATACATTTTAGACTGAAACATAGTTCCAATTTGGATATCAATATCGCGCTTTCTCTACCTTTTAGAAGTCCACATTAAAAAATCAGGATATCAGATAGTTGCAGATTGTCATGGAGAACTGGGGACAATCCTGTCCCAACATGCGCCCTTCCCAGATTAGACTACACGGAACCTTACTCCACCTTTTGGGGAAATTCAGCTGTCAGAGCAACATAACCTACAGGAACATCCATTTGCGTTCTTATGGTTCAATCTAGAATCATATTCTTCAGTGAAATCTAGGACTGGCAATAAAACACTGCGGGTCCGATTCACAAAACTAATCTGATACAAAATCCTAAACTTACTACTTTAGGTATTCACAGAAGGTATTTAGTAGTGGTAAAGTTAGGATGTTGTCTTAAAACCAAAACTTAAGTTTAATTTAAGACAAAATCCTAATTTAAGACAAAATCCTAACTTTACTTTTGGTATTCACAGAAGACATTTTAGTAGTAGTAAAGTTAGGATTTTGTCTTAAATTAGGATTTTGTGTTAAATTAAACTTAAGTTTTGGTTTTAAGACAACATCCTAACTTTACCACTACTAAATACCTTCTGTGAATACCAAAAGTAGTAAGTTTAGGATTTTGTCTCAGATTAGTTCTGTGAATTGGCCCCTGCAAAATCACCCAGGTAGGCTACATGTTGAACATGGTTCACCAGGTGCTAAGAAGCGGCCGGAGTATTTTACAACCCAAAGGGCATTACGTTAAACTGGTACAATCCGCCTGGCTCAGAAAAATTGGTCTTTTCCTTGGCAGTTGTTGCTGAGTTAATGTGCCAGTATTTGCTGGTCAGATCAAAGATGCTCAGGAACCTTGTAGCACTCAGCAGATCCACATGCTCATCAGTTCTGGGGTTTGGATGTATAGCTATCTTGGTGACTTCTCTGGTGCTGCGGTAGTTCACACAAAAGCTCAAGTCTGGGCAACCTTGTTTGGGCACTAAAACTACTGGATTAGCCCAAGGGCAAAGCAAACGCTCAATCACCCCAGGTCCAATATCATGGCCACCTTTGCCTTGAGATATTCCTGTATCCTTACAGGCATGAAATCGGTCTTTCTCTTCGTCTGAAGTTTATCTCCTTTACTTTCTCTGCCATAACTACATTGTTCACTGCCTAAACCCTCTAGAGCTAAGGCTCAATCCAATTCACATACGACACCCGCCTGGTTCCCTTGTGACACAGTGTCCATAAAGTAGTTCACATCAGACACAAGCTTGGCAGTACCACCACTGATACAGTATTGTCCTTCGTTCTCCACGAGGGTGGTCTGGACCTTTCCCTTGTACAGTACCGTTTCCCAATTCAATACAAAAATAGACATTTAATCATAAATGACCATCTCTTGCATCCGGAGGCCCAGGGGACCCATCCCCAGTCAATTATTGCTAGCTGCACTGACTCCAAAAGCCTCTATATCACTCCCATTTTCCTCAGATCTTGTCCCATTTCCTCGGGCACCCTCTGCTTTGGAACACCACTTTTTCTGCTGTGTAGCACCAGTCTACATCCTTTATCCAATATGCAACTCCAGGAGTATGGTGTGACCCCACGTCCTTGTTACATTTCTTTTGGCCACTATATCTGCTAGCATAAGCCATATCCTAAAGTATTTGGGCTACCTGTCTTTTCACCCTTTACACACTGTATGTGCCTTCTAGCCTCCAGTGAGACCTCCTGTTCCACCACTTCGGACATTATCTGTGTTACCTCTCCAATACTGATGAATTCGGGGGCATGCCCATAATAAGTGAAAAAGGTGCCCACCTCACCGAACCCCTCTGCATAGTGGTCGGTGTCGACACGGCCTATTTGATGTAATAATGCCCTTGAGGTGTACAACCTGTGTAGACATCAGACACTTTGTGCACTACCATGTCCATACTACTTAGCTTTGGGTTAAATGGGCTTCGGCACCAGCATCTACTGACCATCCTGGTACCCAGACAGCATGACTTCTGATCATACCACTCCTCCATCAGCTCTTGGCTTCCCTGAAAGTTGATCCTCGTCTGACCCATGTATTGCTCCATCAACTACCTGAAGCCAATTACATACTCACAAATCCTTTTGAGAACACTCAAAAGATCCTACCCACCCGTCTCTAATTAAGGTGTTTCAATTAAAACAATGAAACTACCCAGAAAGTTTGAAACAACCAGCACTTTCAACGCCAACGACTCCAGCAGCTAGAATGCATCATACCATTTGGCCTGGGCTTATCAAACTACTTCCCACATTATTGGAGAAGATCTGGAGGACAGAATCTCACAATATCCTCTGCCCCACTCACTGAGTTATGTGCCTACTCTGGATATTGAGCAGCCTATTCCAACTGTAGACAATATTTCTTAATCTCAGGAGGCCCCAACCACTCAATTTGGTAACGATTGACGACACTATGAATAATCAAGAATACAATGGGGCCACTCCATCTTTGCGTAGAGCTTGATGGACTTGATGGTTTTTCAGCCTCCTTCGATTCACCCAGTGCATGCCAATCACAGGAGGGAGCAAATATTGAAGAGACTTCTCAGTACATTGGGAGCAATCTCCTGGGCATTCCAATTCCAATCCGATAAGTTAGACATTCAGATCACTTTGCTGGAGATACATGCTCGAAATATTACATCGGTTGAACACCTTTTGGCGACAGTAAAAGCCCTTCTGAAAGAGTCGGCTATATCGTCCTCACACACACACACACACACCTTGCCTATGTGGACCTATCTTTAAAAAAATAAGCATCTTCACCATCTCTTGGTTAGTCTGATTAATGAGGTCAAGCATACCAATGCTACATCACAGGCGTAATCCCTTAGACAATATACAGCGGCTAAACCACAGTTCAACACTCTGGTACATCAAGAAAAATTCCACGGGCCCAAAGAACATCTAATGATAGAAAATCCTAATGGATTTAATAATGATCACAATTCTTCAAATATGACCACAGAAGAACACTCACAAAGTGTCTCTGCACCACAGGTATTGTCCCTAGAATCAGCAGAGACATCAGCCGAAGGAAACTACTTAAAAAATGCAGTGAAAGCTTTATGATTAAAACAGGCAATAGCCAAATAATTTCTGATCTTTGCCACCTCTCGCACAGTCCCCGGGTCCGCCTCCCCACAGCAGCACAGGGAATGAGTATCAACACTGGGGTACGTAATTCACATTCCAATTATTTGTACTTCAGAATTTGCAACTCTCTAAATGACACCTAGTAAATGTGTGAAGCTTCCAGTGCCTCAAAAAAAATGTGCCCAGAACATACAGTCACCGGGGAGAGAGGCCTCAAGGGGGAATTGGCAATCCAATCATGATAATCCCCCTTATCATCCATCCAGTCCATTGAGAATTTTGGCTTGGGATTAGAAAATATATTAATAGCAAATCCAATTAATCCCTTGAGTGGTAATTCATTGGTTGTCCCCTCCAGGTAAACCCTGTAGCCTCAAGAACCATTAACAAACAAAACCTCTCTCTGTCCAGAACACGGCCAGAAAAATCATAAAAACGTTACTGGACTTGCAGATCTAGTAATTTCAATAATCTACTCGAACTAACTGTAATGTACTTGAACCGTAAACTCGTCTCAAATTGTGTGATCCTAGGCAAATAGTTTGTCTTATGGAGCTGGCTTTTTCTTCAATATTAGATAAGATAACACCTTCAAATATGCAAGTTTACTATTTCTGCTGTGCAAAAAACTCCTTATTTACTAGACTAAACATTTGCTTCATGCATAAAAAGAATTGAGCCCACCTATAGGGCCCGCACGATCCCTGGCTTGCCTCCTAGTTCACAAATTGCATTGTCATCTGGGCAGGAGCAGGAATGTTTCCCAGTTCATGTTTAAAATTCAATTTTCATAACTATATTACTATAGTACTAAAAAGTATGTGGTAGTGCACTGTCATTTACAGATGGTACATTTTCCACTGAATTGGCCACAAAACGTTCCCACTAACATGTAGTTTTATTGATAAAACTTTATGGCACAAAAACAATGTTTGGAAATTTGGTTTCAGCAAAAATATTTAACATTTGCAGATCACCAAGTAAAGTGTTCTGATTTGTTTTGATCCTGTAAGAATCTTTTTTTTCACCACAGAATTACAAAAATGTGTCTTCATAAATATATTTGAAATGTGGAACAGTTCACATATTAGCTATTTCAGTGTAATGTTAGTAAAAAAAACTGAAATGTTACATCCCTTCATTTATCATGCTTTACATAGTGTGATTGTCACACTTTACAAAATCCTCTAACTTCAGTCACAGAAAGAAAAGTAAATGCAGGAACACAAACAGACTTTTTCTGTAAAAGCCAAGCAAATGTGGCAAGATAACAAGATGGAAAGGAATTTTTTTTATTCATTCACTCTTTGTGAGCAAGCAGTACACCTGTTGTCAGCTCGCCAGAATGGGCAAGTAGGCTCTAAAAAGAGCTTGTTCTGATTAAATCTGGCTCGCCATAGTGAGTGGGCAAGTAGATTTTTCGAGCCCTGCAGAATACAAATCAAGAGTCCTTTAGGACATCCTGAATAGAGGTAGTTTCTCACGCTTATTAGGCGCACACAAATATTAGCCACCTGGAATCCTTAGACATTGCAACAATAGTGATTAGACCACCTTCAGAGGACTTCCTAACAAAACTACCATCATAACATGTTCTTCTGCTCCTGCTGCCAGTCAAATACTAGGAAAATGTCAACTCTTTGAAGAGTGGGAATAAAAGTAAGTCAAGTTTTATTCCCCAAGTATCCAGCTGCTTTCCTTTTTGGTAAGGATTCCCTCACTGGCATCTAACCTTTACTAAAGGAGCCTTTAAGACCTCAATTGCAAACACAACAAAAATCTTCAATGCTAAGAGATGCAATAGGGCCAAATCCATCCAAAAACATTCAACCAGCAGCAGCCCTAATGATTCCATGGTCGCAAACTCAAGGACGCAATTGTAAACTACTGCATGACTCAAACATGTTGCAAAATGATTGGGGCTGGATCCCATTTTCCTTCAACCAAAATGACTCCGCGTGAATCAATGACCGTGAGAAAACTCCATGTACATACAACACAACCTCTCGGTGATCTCATGGAATATAGCAGGAATAAAATAGATCTTGTTGAACCCAGATCTGGAAGGTTTTTTTATTATCTAATAAGATTATGTGCTTAAAGGAAACCTGGGCGAAGGATTTTCCGTTCACGGGTTGTATAGTATGCCACTCGCCCGCCGAGCAGGGAAAAAAAGGAGGCCATTTGCAGGGAGGGCGCTCAATTTATGTAGCAATTAATAAGGCTCTATCTAATCAGTGTAACTCTTAGCAATGAAAAATTCACCATGGCCACAGGCCTGATTTTATTTCCGAATATCTACATAAACCCGAGGCCGCCTGAAAAGCATTGTACAATGACATGAATAAAGGGCTTACTGCAACAGCAACTATTTGTAAATGGTCCCATTCCTGGAAAACTAGCATGAAACTTTAAGCTAAATGCAGCCTATCAAGGCACGAGGGAGGGTTTCTTGTATAAAGTAGGTGCCATATGGAGAGTTCCGCAGCAGACCTGCCCAAGCTGGATCATTCTTTCCTTAGCTTCCTAGAGGGTATTGGCATCCAAGCTTGTAATGGTTGCATAACTGCCAATACACCAAAGGCCTGCACTCACAATGCAAGCAAGCACACTTCAATATTTGATTACATTTTTGTATCCTTGCCCTTATTTGCCAAGATCAGCTCCTTTGAAACTATACCCAGATGTAAAATTGACCATTCTCCACAAAAATATTAATTCAGAATTGTTGCAGCCCCCATATCCCTAAATTACACATTGTCTTATAAACTGACACACTTTCAGGAGGGAGTGTTCTTTGGAACTTGACATTGAAGGGCAATTATAAGGAATGGCAGGTGGCATCCCCACTCTTGGCCTCTGGAAATCCTAACCACATCTGCGATCAAATTCAAATAGATCTTAAAAAAATTATTGGAATGCAAATAACTCTTCAGTACACCCAAAGACAACTTCAAACTAAGAATTGGTATAGTAAAACGTTGGGAAAAGAGAAGAAAAATATTGACAAGCAAACCAAGACCATGCACGCCTCAGGAGATCCAAGAGGTGGAAAACAATTACTTAAGAAAGCCTACAAAAAAATCATTTTGGGCAGCAAAGAAAAATGTTATTTTGATAGAACTCCTCATAGCATGTCCCAGCAAAACCCTGCAATTCTTTTGAAATGTGATCAGGCGATTCCAAAACAACTCTTCAAGAATTGAGAGGATTTTTGTGGAGCCTTTGTTCTGGTTACAGCACATCCAATCATTGTATCTTAGGAACAAACCTGACTCGCAGCCAGTCCACCATTGCTTCTCGCGACCACCTATGCAGTACCAGTGAAAAACACGTACAGAATTACATAAGCAAGTGTTATGGCACCCCTGGCCCAAATATCCTGCCATCGATGATTCTTAAACAAAATATAGCATATTGGGAAGCAGCATTTTTTAAACTGTTCAGCAAATGTTTGGCAACTAACTGAGTCCCTGATTTTTGACATAGCTCGATGCTGCACCCAATTTATGAAAAATTATCTTACACAAATCTGGAGAGCAACCAACGGATTGCCTTGTTGGATATGGAGGCTAAATATTTTGCATGGCTTCTTTTGTACGACCTACAATCGTTAGCGGTATCTGAAAAGCTAACTCCCTTCAATGGCTTTAGGCCCAATTCAAGTAAACTGGATAATCTAGTAGCACGTCAGATGCGTGTGGGAAAATCAATCTGCAAAAGTCAGTCACTTTACGTCTGTTTGAAGGCCTTTTGTCTCCCTCGACCCCGAACTCAGAGAGACGCGTTTCGCCTTCGCAGAAGGCTTTCTCAATCTAATTGGCGCCAAAAATGCATAGTATTTAAAGCCCTTCCCACCAAGCGCAAGCATCAACATAGAAAAAAAATCTTGCGAACAGATCTTTACATTAATCCATACTAATAATATAAAGAGAGAGCCCAAACCTTTGAGGCGGGTAATCTCAGGAACCACAGCACCAATCACAACACCCAATACAGCGTTGGAAAGGGCAGTTGCAGCAGAAGGACATAGGCTATACAGACGCCCACCATATACATTTAAAAGGTAAAAGAACCGTGCCAGCAAAGTAGTCCCTTGTGGGCGTGTCTGCGTTGTGCTGTGGGCGTGTGCTGGAGGCGTGTGCTGGAGGCGTGTGCTGGGGGCGTGACAAACACTGGGGGCGTGTGGTACGTTCCACCATTCATGCCATGTCTCATATTGTGTGCTAATCCCACCCTGCACCTCATGATCATAACCCATCCTTACTCCTTAAAATACCCCAACACCCTTAAACACTAACCCATCTTAACCCTATAAATATACCCTGTACCCCAAAACCCAAACCTATCCCTAAACCCTAAAAATACCCCTATACCCCAAAACCCAAACCTAGCCCTGAACCCTATAAATACCCCTATACCCCAAAACCCAAACCTACCCCCTGAACCCTAAAAATACCCCTGTACCCCAAAACCCAAACCTAGCCCCGAACCCTAAAAATACCACTGTACCCCAAAACCCAAACCTATCCCTGAACCCTAAAATACCCCTGTACCCCAAAACCCCAAACTATATCTGAACCCTTAAATTACCCCTGTACCCCAAAACCCAAACCTACCCCATAACCCTAAAAATACCCCTGTACCCCAAAACCCAAACCTAGCCCTGAACCCTAAAAATATCACTGTACCCCAAAACCTAAACCTACCCTTGAACCCTAAAATACCCCTGTACCCCAAAACACAAACCTAGCCCTGAACCCCATAAAATACCTCTGTACCCCAAAACCCAGTCCTACCCCTGCACCTTAAAATACCTCTGTGCCCCAAAACCCAAACCTAGCCCTGAACCCTAAAAATACCCCTGTACCCCAAAACCCAAACCTAGCCCTGAACCCTTAAAATACCCCTGTAACCCAAAACTATATCTGAACCCTTAAAATACCCCTGTACCCCAAAACCCAAACCTAGCCCTGAACCCTAAAAATACCCCTGTACCCCAAAACCCAAACCTAGCACTGAACCCTTAAATACCCCTGTACCCCAAAACCCAAACCTACCCCTGAACCCTAAAAATACCCCTGTAACCCAAACCTACCCCTGAACCCTAAAATACCTCTGTACCCCAAAACCCAAAGCTATCCCTGAACCCTAAAAATACCCCTGTACCCCCAAACCTACCCCTGAACCCTAAAATACTCCTGTACCCCAAAACCCAAACCTATCCCTGAACCCTAAAAATACCCCTGTACCCCAAAACCCAAACCTACCCCTGAACCCTAAAAATACTCCTGTGCCCCAAAACCCAAACCTATCCCTGAACCCTAAAAATACCCCTGTACCCCAAAACCCAAACCTACCCCTGAACCCTAAAGTACCTCTGTACCCCACAACCCAAACCTAGCCCTGAACCCTAAAAATACCCCTGTACCCCAAAACCCAATCCTAGCCCGGAACCCTTAAAATACCCCTGTACCCCAAAACCCAAACCTACCCCTGAACCCTAAACATATCCCTATACCCCAAAACCGAAACCTAGCCCTGAACCCTAAAAATACCCCTGTACCCCAAAACCCATACCTATCCCTAAAACTACCCCTGTACCCCATAACCCAAAACTATATCTGAACCCTTAAATACCCATACACCCCAAAACATATAACTCAGTACCCCAAAACATATACCCCTATACCCATACTTACCTTATCCAAACATGCTTTTACCATTCATGCATTTACAACGAATTTCGTTGTAAATGTATGCGTAGTAAAAGCATATAAAATGTAATGCCATGCGTTATAATGGCATTGCGGAGTCATGGTACTTTCGTAATGAAAGTATGCGGAGTGATGGTATGCGGAAAGAAAGCTGCGGAATAATCGGTGTTTACCATCCCCCGGTCAGTACATTGGTGGCACGGCGACCCACATCTCCAGCAACATACTCATATTTTTTACCACCCATTTGAAAAATGCACAGGTCTCTCTCAATGATGGCCAGTACCAACATACACTTTTAGACACACCTCCCGCCTCAAGTTCTAGAATTGCGAACTTTAGAGCTGGGGAGCTACGTTGGAATCTCGGCATCAGCTCAACATCCTGTGATTCCAGGCAAATCGCTTTGTCTCCCCGTGCCTACCACAAATGAATGTGTTCTTCTGTAATGTAAATTGTGCTCATGCCATGTTGTTGAGTTTGCGCTATATAGTATTGCAAAGAAATATAAAGTAGGGAAACTCGAGTTCGCACACTACTGAACGCGCACTCTTAAGTGCATCAGCAGTGCACTGTGAATCAGAGCGTTTCACAGGCCTGTCACAGATAAGAAATGCTATCAAAACGAAATCCTACAAAACAATATACTACTGGCCGGCAGCAATTCATAACCGGACAACGTCGGCACGGGCTGCTATCAACAATGAAATCATAAACCAAGGACTTATATAAATTGAAGACTCACTGTATCTATTAAGCGAGAAGTCCTTACAAGATTTCAGCCTGCCGCCAGCAGTCCGAACTAACCTAACTGGATACCACAATTTCGCTACCGCACACAATATTCCAGAGCTAAATAACTACCTTGCTCAACACTTGCCTAACTTAGTTCCCGATCAACAACTCGCCTACAACACCATAGTTGATAGTGTTGAAAAGAAGCAAGGCAAACTATTGTTCATAGACGCCCCCGGTGGCACAGGAAAGACTTAACTAATCAACCTCATACTTGCCAAAGTTCGATGTTCTGGGAATTTGGCTCTAGCTGTTGCTTCATCTGGAATAGCTGCCACTTTGCTAACAGCTGGGAAAACAGCACATTCTACCTTTGAACTGCCTCTAACAGTTTCCCTTGAAAGGGATTCAATATGCTCTATTCGGAAAAACGGACCTTTGGGGACACTGCTTCAAAATGTGTCTCTTATCATGTGGGACGAATGTACAATGATATTAAAACCATTGCTGCCTAGCCTTTTTTTACCCGGACAACGTCGGGACGGGCCGCTAGTAACAGCATAAATGCAGTATTGTAAATGCCTATGACAACACTGGTCAACGAGTATGTAAAAAATAAGCACAAATAATGTTACATTTCGCAGCTAAATTCCAAACCAGCATAATATGCACCTTTTTATCTTCAATAGGCACATAAACATGAACTTTAAATTGCCTGCCATAGTGATCACTTATCAGGCAAATGAAACACGGCGCCAATTGCACATTGTATTGCCAGCCTATTTGTTATATATAAATAGTAACAATTAATAAAAATTGATTAAAATCGTGCTGCACAAATGCTCAAATGTAACGGAGATGAGACAAGATATCACCATTTCTCATTTCAAAGACATGAGTCCACCAGAAATCCGCATTTGTCACACATTGGGATAACGACATCCTCATGTATTTATATCTCTTATCTATCTGTGAGTCTAGCTTCAGGACCGCGCTTCTCCTCTTAAGCATTCGAACGCTGTGAAGCCCGAGCTTGCCTCACTATTTTTGGCCTTTTGGGAACTCCTGGCCAATACTCCAAACTTTCTGAATCTGTTAATTCAGGGGGTAAAGGAAAAACGTATTCTAACTCTGGCCTATGGGTCTCAATCTTTTCTGAACTAGTTAACATTGTTTCTAAACATTGCGCAATGTCAAGTCCTCCGTAGTCTTTTGGCCTTCCAGGAGATGCTTGGCAGTCCCAAAGTAGGCTTGAATTTGGGCTGATAGACCAATACCTGACCCACAAGTCAGGGCTTCTGAAATATCTCATTGTGCTATGCAGGACAGACACTGAAAACCTCAAAAACCATAATCTGGGAAGAAATTCTAACAAATGCATCTAAAAATGCTCGAGCAACTGCACTAAAAGATGCAGTCATAAAGCTTGAGGCTGCGTCATTGTGGGAACAATACCTAACAAAAATCAGTTTAAACACTACCTCAAGGGGGCGTGGCCAAGATGGCGGAGTGAGTGGTCGCACTCGCCGCGATCTTCTCCGAGCCTGGGCCCCTAAGCCGCTGAAATCACGCTGATCTCCCCCCACGTTGCTATCAGTCGGCAGCGGAAGGTGAGGGGGGACCCTTGTATCTCGGTCTCGAGAGACAAAGAAGCTTGGGGCCGCGATCGGAGGGCCCCGGAGGCAGTGTCGGGAGCGGAAGCGGCCTTAGACGCAGGCCGGAGGTGGAGCCGAGTTGGCCCCGCGGCGGTGGCTGAGCCCCGAGGGTGTCCTGAAGCTGCGGAGCTTCCCCGGAGACGGGAGCAACACATACCCGATCTCGCAGATATCCCCGATGGGCCCGGCCGGCTGATCCCTGGAAGCGGAAGTGCAGAGGTGCAGGGGGTGCAGGCCCGGGACCGGTCGCTACGTGGGGCCGGGGTCGCGGCCCGCGCGCCGGACCTAGGTGACGCTGGGAAGAACCCTCGATCTGCCTCGCTCCACTGGAGGTGCCGGGGAGGAGTGGAATTGCGTCCCGGTGGGAGCGAGTGGCCCCAACGGTGAGGAGGAGGCCTTCGGGAGTCAGCCGAATATTGGGCCGCCGTTGAAAAGGCGAAATCACGCGACGCCGCGGCTGCGGCCCGCGCCCCCGGCTTCGCCCCGAGGATGGTTTGAAGCGGGCAAACCTCCTGAGCTAACGCAGACAGACGCATTCTGCCCCCTTCCATTGGACCTGATCCTGTCCGCTGTGTTGGCGTCCCACGTCATCGGGCCTGGAAGGAGTCCTGATTTAGCGCGGCCTGCCTGGCGAGTGCTCTCCAGGACTTAGTGGGGGTGCAGAAGCGGGTCGCATTCGCAGTGTGGACTGCACTGCCCCCCTGCGTGACTGTACCGAGAGTTGAGGTGGGTTGCTCAGGCCTGGCCTGAAGACCTGGCGGGTCCCGGGAAGTAAGGCCTGATCCGGAGGCGACCCTCATCACAGGGAGGGAAGTGCTGGAGACGAGTGCCCTGCTCAGTGGGTGCCCGGGAGGCCGGAGGGGGCTTGGAGACGCCCTCGACCGGCAGAGGCTGCTGGTGGAGCCAAGAAGGGATTGAAGCTTTGTCCCCTTGATCATATGTGGCCCGGGCAGCGGAGTGAGAGGCCCGGTTGGACAGCTGTGGACCGGGACGCCTTCCGGCGTAGGAACCTACGCGACGCCGCGGCTGTGGCCTGCACTTCCGGAGTTGCCTGTGGACGGCGGGCCTCGCTGGCTGGAGTGGAGGGGGCCCCGCTCGGCTCTCCCTCCGCATTGCCTAGGAGAGGTTAGGTGCCTGCTGGCCCAGTCTGGCGAGTGGCCTTCCAGGCCCATTGGAGGTGAGGTGGCGCGGTGAGAGGGCGGCTGGCCTGGCCTGACCCCCAGTACGCGACTGCGCCAGGAACGAGGGCGCCCTGTTCCCACTCAGCTTGAGGGGCCGTTGATGGTAATGGCACTGGTCCGGGAAGCAGTCGGCGATTTAGAAGGTGGTGCATGGTGGTAACTGAGTTGCGCACCGAGTGGTGGGGGACACCATGCCTTCATTACCCACAGTTGAGACAGTGAGGACCAGTGCCGGCCTGGCAAGTGGAACAGAAAGCTCAGGAGCTAGCCGGATTTTGGGGTGTGTGGACTGCAGACGACGGCGTAGGGGCACAGGGGATCCGAGAGAGCAGTGCGGGCCGATTGGCTGGTGCCCCGGGGGCGCGGCAAGGGGCTGCGGCCATTCAGTGTTTCTGCAAGTAGCCAAGGAGTGCAGTGTACCGCGCAGAATGGCCGGCAACAAAGGGAATAGGAAGGGTGATCGTACCCTGCCGGATATGCTGAACAGGGGCACTGCGAGGCAGGATCGGGGACAGCATTCCCCAGGACAATCGAGCAGCTCCCAGGGGACGAGTGGAGGAGAGCCGCCGGTCACCAGGTCTTTTCTTGAATCACTCTTCAGCTCCCTGCGAGAGGACTTTCAGACATTGAAGCAGGAGGTGGCGGGGGAGGTTCGAGAGGTGCGGAGGGAGGTCGATGGCCTGGGTGAGAGGGTGACCTCTGTAGGGGAGGCCGGACACGCCTGAGATGAAGAGATCACGCAACTCCAGCAGGAGGTGATACGGCTGCGGGACCAACAAATCGATCTTCAATCACATGCAGAGGACCTTGAGAACCGGTCCCGGAGGAACAACATTCGGGTCCGGGGAGTTCCTCTCGGAGAAGAAGGGGAGGACGCCGCGGGGTACCTGCGAGACCTGTTCAGAGAGATATTGGGTGAGCCAACCGATTTTCTTGTCAGGATAGACAGGGCGCATAGAGTGGGCCTGCGGCGCCTATCCTCAGCTCCCCCCCGATCTCTTGGCCTTCCTGCCGGACTACCCCTTGAAGGAGAGGATCCTCCGCGAAGCCCGAACCAAGCCTTCGCTGGAGTTTAGGGGTCACACGCGTGGCCCTCTTCCAAGATCTTTCAGTAGTCAAGTTGCAGAAACGCAAGTCCTTTAAAATAGCGACTGACTTCCTACGGGAGCATGACACTCGTTATTCGCGGGGCCACCCGTTTCGCCTAATATTCCGATGGAATGGAACATTGCATCAGATGCGCTCCCTTCAAGACACCTGCGGGGTGCTGGGCATCACTGCAACTGACGAAGACGCGCCCACCCCACGCCGTAGACGTGTCACTAGAGATGGCTGGCGGTCGGTCCCTGGCTGCCGGCCCTCTACCTCCTCGGCAAGACCGGACTCACCTACTATCCGGGCGGAAATGGATAGCGCAGTGAGAGGAGTGGCCAGAGATACGGCAACCGGTGAGGTTGCGCTGACTGCCTAAGAAGAACTCCGGGGGGAGATCAACATCGCTTTCATGGCTTTGCAGGTTTGGGGGCCCGGAGGAGGGGGGGAGGAGCGGGTAGTTGCGTAGTGGCTGGACGTCCACTTCTGTGACTTTCCACAGACTTGTCCGTTATGGACCGGACTGGGACAATGGTTCCTTTGGAACAGTTTGGGGGAAGGGGGGTGTGGGTTGTCGGGGGGTCTAGTTGGGGTGTGGGAGTTTCAGGGAGGGATCCGGGAGTTGGGTGAGGGGGATGGGGTCGTCCGGTGCACCATGCAGGTACTAGCTGCTTTAGCGGCCTTCATTTACCTTGTCTTGGCCAGATGGGGACACTGTGCGCTTGCGGGGAAAAGGGAAATGGTTGCACAATGCGCTGCGCAGCTAATGGATACTCTGGAGTCGGCCACACATCGCAGTTTGCCTAGCGGGAGAAGTTGCGGGACCACATTCTGTCTCTTCTTTGCCTTTTTGCTTCTGACACTGGGGTGGGTGCTCACACCTTCCGCAGCATCCGAACAGAGTAGTTACGCTTTCACACACACAGTCCATTATGCCTCCTTACACTTTTAAGGTTGTGACCCTGAATGTCCGGGGTTTGAATAATCCCGTCAAGCGGCGGGCAGTGCTTTCCCTTTTGGAGAATGCTCATGCGGACATATGCCTCCTTCAGGAGACGCTCCTGCTGCCGCAGGACACACATAGACTACGCTCACATAAGTTCCCCGTCCAATTCTTCTCCTCTTGCACCACTAAGACAGCAGGGGTGGCGATTCTCGTAGCCAGACACTTTAAGGGGGAATATCTCCATAAGTTCACCGAACAGAAGGGCAGATTGCTAGCGCACAGGTTCAGGATGGGGGGGACTCACGTTCAGGATCGAATCCCTCTATAGCCCTAATGATCGACAGGAACGTTTCCTGCAGTCAGTGGTGGAGGATATCACTGCCTCGCCAGACAGACATATTATTCTCGGTGGAGATTTTAATATGGTTTTCGACTCTGCTGTGGACAGATCGACGCAGCGCTCCCCGCAGGTCGGGGAATTCTCAGCCTGCTGTAAAGCGCGGCTAGCGGAGGTAGACCTTCTGGACCTTTGGCGTCATATGCACCCCACGGACAGGGATTACTCATATTATTCCCACGCACATAAGACATATGCAAGGCTTGACCACCTTTTGGTTACGTCTCCGGTGCAGGCGCTGGTCTCGGAGGCAGACATGGGTGTGTTATCTTTATCGGACCCCGCTCCGGTTGAGGCCACGCTGTGTCTACCCCCAGCATCTCATCCTCCAAAGACATGGCGTCTCCGGGATACCCTGCTACATAGGAAAGTGGTGGTGGACCGTATTGAGGATGTGCTCCGGGACTATCTGGCCCACAATGATAACGCTGACACCGCCCGGGCCACACAGTGGGCGGCCTTGAAGGCAGTCCTCAGGGGAGAATTTTTAGCGATCTCTGCAGTCGAAAACAAGGAAGGACGGGCCAAGAGGGAAGAACTTACTGATAGGGTTTGTGAGCTTGAATTGATACACCGCAGGACGGGGGCACCCAGGATCTGGCGACAGCTCAAGGAAGCGAGAAAGCTTCTAGCAGCCCTGGATCTGGATCGGGCGGAGTACGCGGCACTCCGGCTGCGCCACGCCTTCTATACAGGGGGAGACCGTTGTGGCAAGTTGTTGGCCAATAGGCTCCGAGTTGCACGTCCGAGCCAGCTAGTGAGGGAGATTTCTGACTCCGCAGGGGCAGTGGAAACGGAGGATGCTCGTATCTCGGCCGTGTTCCGCGGGTTTTACGCGAACCTTTACACCGGTGACCCACCGGACGAGGCGGCCATGGCCTCCTATCTGGATTCGGTCACCTTGCCCTCCCTGGATCCTTTGCAGGCGGAACACCTGAATAGGGATATTAGAATAGAAGAGGTGGTGTCGGCCATTTCCAGGCTTAAACATGGCAAGGCGCCGGGCCCGGATGGTTACAACGCGCTCTTTTATAAAACGTTCTGCACGTCGCTAGCCCCTATCCTTACTCGTCTTTTTAACTCATTTGCGGAACCCGGGGCATGATCTCCTGCGAGCTTCCATTACAGTCATCCCTAAACCAGGGAAGTACCCAAAGCACTGTGGGTCCTACAGACCGATATCCCTTTTGAACGTAGACTTAAAACTCTACACGGATATCTTGGCCAGTCGACTAGCCCCTCACCTACCCGGTCTTATTGATCCTGATCAAGCTGGCTTTGTCCCGGGGAGGCAGACGGTCGACAATACGAAACGGGTGGTCCATCTGCTAGAGAAAGCCTCCCGGATCCCGGGGGAAAGAATGATGCTAGCAGTGGACGCAGAGAAGGCGTTCGACTGAGTGCATTGGCCCTACCTGGAACGAGTCCTGGTGAAGGCGGGCATAGGGGAAAAGTTCCGCTCCATGATCCTTCACTTCTACAGGGAGCCGACAGCTGTGGTCCGCGTGAATGGGTACCCTTCTATGGCCTTTAACATCGAAAGGGGCACTAGGCAGGGATGCCCACTCTCGCCCTTGCTCTTTGCTTTATACATGGAGCCGTTTGCTCAATTGGTCCGTGACAACCCGGTTGTGGCAGGGATACGGATGGGAGGCTTCACGCACGCTATCAGCGTCTATGCTGACGATGTCATCTTCTCGTTGGCTGCGCCCCGGACAGCCTTACCGGCCTGCATAGAGGAGCTGGCTTCCTTTGGCGCGGTCGCGGGCTTTAAGATGAACATGGGGAAGTCGGTGGCTCTAGATATCTCCCTGGAGCCGGCCACTAGGACGTACCTGCAGAATAGATTCCCCATGCTCTGGTCGTCAAAGACGGTACCCTACCTGGGGATCAAGATAGCCCCCACGTTACCGGCTATGGTTTCGGCTAACTACACAGCTCTGGGGGCAAAGATCAGGGAGGAATTAGGTCGATGGAATCGCGGCATCCTCTCTTGGTTGGGCAGGATTGCAGCCATTAAAATGACGGTCTTAACCGCAGGTTCTTTACTTGTTCAGGGCTTTGCCGCTCCAGCCGCCGGTCGGGTGGATCCCGCAACTGCAGTCAGATGTGGCGCGTTTCATTTGGCAAGGGAAATAAGCCCAGAATGCGCAGGGCCCTCTCACTTCTGGCCCCTGAGGCGGGAGGTCTGGGAATCCCTGACTTCCGTAAGTATTTCCAGGCAGCGCATCTGCGGTATTTCGTGGAATGGTGTAGATGGGAGTCTGATAAGCATTGGCTCTTCCAGGACCAGGCGGTGGCAGGAGGTCCCGTTCTTGCGCCGGTCTCACCGGCCTAAGAATCTGTACGCCTCTTTTATCACTATGGTACCTCTGAGGGTCTGGGATGCTACTTGCATCAAGTATGACCTCCCCTCGTTCCCGCCGCCGCTCACGCCGTTAGTGGACAACCCGGACTTTACCCCGGGAATGGAAAAGGGGACATTCACACACTGGAGGCAGGCGGGGTGTAGAGCTCTGTGTCATATGTATGGCCCTGAAGGGGTTGTCCCCTTTACGCAGTTCCGTCAGGAGTTTTCCCTCCCCGAGACCGAGCGGCATCGCTATATGCAAGCCCGCCACTGGGCTCCTCAACCACAGGTGAAAGAGACGGCAGATAGACATTTCTCACTGTATGAGAGATGGCTACTGTCGCGTACATCAGACTCGAAATTGATCACGGATCTCTATAGGTTTTTCCAACAACCTTCAACGCACTTCTACAACCGGAGAGAACGCTGGGAGCGAGAGCTAGAAAGAACGTTAAGCCCCAGGGAGTGGGAGCACATTTCCTTTAGGGCGCAACACTCAGCATATCACATGGGCCTCACTGACACACTGACCAAGGTTTCCACCTATTGGTACTACACACCTGAGCGGATTCACGAATTTGACCGTAGTAAGGAGGACACATGTTGGCGAGGGTGCGGGCACCGGGGTACGCACATTCTATGGGATTGCCCTCTCTTGGACGCCTATTGGAAGGAGGTGCTGGATGAAATAGACTCTCATTTCGGCATTGAGCTCCCGCGCTTCCCTGCATACACCCTGCTGGGACTTCCGAATGGACTGATGTATCCACTCAGATCCCGTAGAGGTAGGCAAATAGCCATCGCCCTAGGTTCCGCGGTCCAGAACATCTTGATACATTGGCGCCCCACCACAACACCCACCATCACGGGCTGGCTCCATAGACTGTGGCATGTGCTGGGTATGGAAAAATTGCTCCTCATGGTGGCAGGGGACATAGCACAATTTAACGAACTCTGGCAACCATTTCATTCCTTACTGCTCACAGAGTTTAGGGAGCTTACCTGTCCCAAATACCTCCGCCTCATGAGGCTCACGAGCCCAGCAGCGCCTGACCAGTGAACTGATACGAGACTCACTTTCCCCGTGAGAGGCGGCTTTGATGTACGCTTTGGATAGAGCTTGTGCACTGGACGACGGGGGTAGGTTAGGGTTAGGGGAGTTGGAAGTTGGAGTTTGGGGGGTGTTTGCAACGAAAATGTTGTTTCATACTGGGACAATGCATTCTTTCTACTGCCGTGTTAGATTAACACATATGGACTGCGCCTAATAGCTCTTTGCCAAGGACGGGGTTCTTCCAGCCCCCACAGGTTGCTCCATGATACTGTGTATTTGTCTTGGTGTGTCATGCTGAATAAAATACTTTAAACCTAAACACTACCTCAATAAACAAGTAAGACTCACTTAATTCATCAGCGGCAAGGAGAGATTTCGAAGTCATTCTCGAATGTCCATTAGCACAAGCATTTGCTGCCACAGTCATATCTGATAGAGAATGATATATGCAATTTTAGATCCAGCTGATCCATCTCTGTTTTGGGAATAAATTGACTCTTGACCATCGGCCGAAGCGGTCACGGAAACCCTTTCCAAAGATGTGCCGACTTTGCAACAACCAGGAAGAATCATTAGCACACATTTAATGTACGTGTCCTATTTTGCTGAACGGCCGGCGCTTCTGTGTCCGTAAGATTTTTAATCAATTTGGAGTCGGAACATGCTGACATGCGATAATATTCTGCCTGCAAGGTGATCCTTCTATCATTACAGTAAGGTTCATACAAATTACATACTAGGGGAATAAATGCCTGGCCTCGAGACCCTTACTTTTACATTATTTGTTTATGGTGAGGCAGGTAGAATGAACATTCAGGCATGTTTTATGAAATACACCCTCAGGTCAGATTAGACTCCCACATGCAATGTAGCGAGTGCTTAGCGTCAATCTGTACACCTGCAGTAATGCTTTTACTGGATAATGTTTTATGGCACATCACATATACACACTTTCTGATGTTGCAGGTAAAGTGGACATTAAGGCATGACGCACGAAAGAGACGCTTAGGTCAAATTAGACTCTGCGATGTCTTGCAGCAAGTGCTCAGCGTTAAATGGTGCACCTATAGTAATGCTTTGATTTACTATTGTTGTTTTGTAACTTTGCACACTGACTTAGACATCCTGAATGGACTTTTGAAGTGTTCGCACTGCAGCACTTTATTTGATGATTTGATTTAGGATTTCTAGAGCACGTAGCTACCCTCGGGCGTCCCAGCGCTATCGTAAAAGCTTGACAGTACTCCTGGGGATGGATTATTGGGGAACAACCAGGTTTTCAGCAGTCTGCGGAATGAGAGAAGATTGTTTTCTTTTCGGATGTTAAGGGGGAGGCTGTTCCAGAGCTTAGAAGCGTTATAAGAAAAGCTGCGACCGCCAGCACGAGCTTTCCTTATTCTGGGAACGCTTGCTAGAAACAGGGTGTCCGATCTGAGCTGTCGGGATGATTTGTGTGGCTAGATTAGGGGTCTCAGTATTGGAGGGCCCTTGCCTTGTAGGATTTTATGGGAAATGCACAAGGCTTTGAAGGAAATGCGTTCTTGGACGGGAAGCCAGTGAAGAGCCTTGAGGGAGGGTCTAGCTGAGCATCTAGATTGTGTTCCAGTCAGTAGTCTTGCTGCGGCGTTCTGGGTATGCTGCAGTTTTTTTATGGCAGCTATAGGTGCACCTAGGTATAGGGCGTTTCCGTAGTCCAATCTTGATATAATGAGGCCCTGAATCAGAATTTTCCCAGACTGGGGGGGATGAGCGGAAGGATCTTACGGGCTGCTCGCATGAGCCCAAAGCAAGTGCCGGCTGTCTTTCTTGCTTGGGCTCTGAAGCTGAGATCCTGGTCTAGCCAGAAGTCAAGGCTTTTGATTTCTTGTTTTGGTATGGGGGGGGTGCCCATACTAGCTGGCCAGGCAAGGGTTTTGGGAAGTTTGTTTGGGTTGCCCAGAAGCATGATTTCAGATTTCTCTCCGTTGAGTTTGAGCCTGGAGTCGCCCATCCATACAGATATGTTGTGCAGACAGGAGACTAGATTGTCCATTGATTGATCGGCCTGGTTGATGGAGACGACTAATTGTGTGTCGTCAGCGTACATGACCACCTTTATGCCGAATGGAGGGACGATGTCAACCAGGGGGGCCATGTAAACATTAAAAAGTGTGGAGCTCAGGGAGGAGCCCTGAGGGACTCCACAGTTCAAGGGGAGAGATTTAGAGTGGCCGTGGCTATCGGCTACTTGGAAGGTCCTGTGTTCCAAGTAAGATTTTAACCATGCCAAAGCGGTCTCTGAAATGCCCGCTTTTTGGAGACGGTGTAGAAGAATGGTGTGGTCCACCATGTCGAAGGCAGCGCTCAAGTCCAGGAGGATCACTGCCACTGATCGTCCTGCGTCTAGAATGACCTTGTCTCCTCAGTCACTGCCAGGAGGGCGGTATCAGTCCCCTGTCCAGGTCTGAACCCTGTCTGTGAGTGGCGAAGGAGGTTGTTAGACTCTAGAAATGTTGAGAGTTGTTCATTTACGATTCTCTCTGCCACGTTACTAATGCCTGGAAGGAGGGAGATGGGTCTGAGATTAGAGGGGTCCAATGGGTCTAGGTGAGGTTTTTTTATGAGTGCGCGAACTACCGCACTTTTCCAGCTGGCGGGGGCTGTGCCGCAGGAGAAAGAAGCATTTATCAGCCTCGTGAGATGGGGAGCTATGGTGGTGGCTACTAAGTTGAGTTTGCTCATGGGGACTGGGTCATCTGGGGATCCACTCTTCACACGGTTGAGAGTGTTCAGCAGCCTCTCTGTGGAGACGGGAAGGAAGGCTCTTAGTGTTGGTGCGTTCCATTTACTTGGGAGCTGTTTAGCGGGGAGAACTGCGTCCAGAGACGATTCTATCCAGTCTCGGAATTGGATGTCTGCTAGCGAGGGATCTTGGCTCAAGGTAGGGGTGGAAGCTATGAGCTGGTGGGTCCAGGCAACCGTGTTTAGTTTATTCCACGGGCGTGACGGCGCTTCGGGTGGAAGGCTGGGGCTGGTTAGACTGGTGATAGGGATACTGAGGAAGATAATGTGGTGATCTGTCCAGGGAATAGGAAGGGGAGAGGAGGTGAAAAGTTCTTGGATATTTGAAAAGATGGGGTCCCAAAGGTGGCCCTTTTTATGAGTGGGCAGGAGGTTTTTCAAGGAGAGGCTGATTGCTGAAAGATCTTCCTTGAGGTCTTCCGCTATTTTGTTCCCTGGATCGTCAAAGTGGATGTTGAGATCTCCTAGCACAGTAAAATTGGACGATAGACAGGCTAGGGAGGTGGCAGTCTCTACCAGAGAGTTAGGGAACTGTTCAAGAGGTCCCGGGGGTCTGTATATAAGTATACCCGACAGAGTTTTTTCCGGTGAGAGATGTACGGAAAATTGAACATTTTCACAATTGAGGATTGGACTGTCCTTAAGCTGGCAGGTAAGGTGGGCTTTTGTAATTATTGCAAGTCCGCCTCCTGATCCTTATCTTCAATTTCACGCACACACGCTTTAAAAAAAAAAAATTACAAGAATATCTCACAGTACCGTACCTTTTTTGATTACTCTTTAATAGTTTGTACAGATGAACTTTATCGATCATTCGACCAACGCTGCCTTTTAATCTCCTTTAAGACTAAACCGCGTGGTACATTAGAAGGGAGAAAGTATGTACTGAGCATCTTCTTACTATGTTACATAATACAAACCATTGGTTGTAGTATGGCATTACACTGTGGCTATGTGATTGTTTGATCTTGTTTTGCAATGGTTTTAACCTATCTGGCAATAAAATGTATCCTCTCTCTCTTGAAGAAAGGCAAGGATTGCTGGACCACAACTGTGGGGGCTGGGGCTGTTTGCCTCTACTTTTTCGGGGTCTGTCCTATGATGGCTCTGCAAACTTGGCCAAGGACAACCCCTTTTGCACTTGGCTCTCAGTGGTACCAATGGTGAGCAGTTACATTCTTCTCAGAGAGGGTAGTGTAGAGCCGCATCATAAAACAGACTCCTAACTCATCAGACAAACAGCAGCACAATAGGGTGATTGTTCAGACTGCACATCAACACAAATATCCGAAATGTGGATGCTAGGCTATTGTAACCAGTAAGGCTGCCACCCCCCTTTATCCTACTACGGCCTCTCTCGTATACTTAAGTCTTTCAGGGCTGGTGTTTAAAACAGTGTGTGTGCATTGCTTACCCTTTAATTATTAGTTTCTTCAGGGCTACATTTAGCTTTTAGTCTCTTACCTGTTCTTTGGGCTGCAGTAGGGCACACATCAACCTCCAGCTCTCAGATTGTGTTCACTGTAGGCTTGCTGGTCATGGTCCAGCCACGCTCCTGCTCTCATCAACTTGGGCAGGTGCAGGCTGCAGAGCAGTGTCCTAGATGCAGCGTAGGTTGTCTTAAATTATGGCCCTCTTTTTGGCTTGATGGTGTAGGCAGCAGGTGGTCCCCGTGGCTGTCCAGGCCTATTCCCTCCAAACTGATGAATCTTGTTGATAGTCACGGGGTTTCCCAGGCGTGTAGCAGTGATGCGGTCCTCCTTCCAGGTGCAGGTCTTAAAAAGGCGACTTGGCACCTTCTAAGTGCTTTTGGCAGCAATGGTTATGTCCATTCGAGCACTCTGAGAGTTAGCTCCACTAGCAGTCAATCACTGCTTTGGCTTACAGGGACAAAGTGCCTTAAGGCAGCAGCTTCTCTTTTAAGGTGTAGCCTGTGCGGCATACAATGGCAAGTGTGTGCCTAGCCCCATGTCCAGTACATTCAGGGCTTTCTGAAGCATGTGTCCTTGGTTCGCAGTGTTCTTCAGTGGTGTGGACCACTCGTCCACAACTTGACAAGTGACATTGTCACACTGACAACAGTCACTTTGGGTGCACAAATGAGTGCTGAAGGTCAATGCCAATCTGTTCTTCAGCAGTGTAGACCGATCAGGCACACTCGAGCTGGTGCCACAAATGCGATGGCTAGGATGACAATAGGACTGTTTCAGGCCCCCTTCAGCAGTGCGGTAGATCCTCTGCTCATGTTCAGTGACTGGTTCCAAATTCGGAGCACACCAGACACACACTTCTTGAATCTCTGTTGGAAGTACAACAGGATCATGGTCAACTGCACTTGTCCATAGCAATAGGCCGCTCCTCCTGGAGAGTCAAGTTACAACTTCCCTTTTCATGAAGGCAGGTTTCCTCCAGCGTTCCAAGACATGGAAAGTAGTTCTTCCTCCAAATCAGATTGCAGGTGATGTCCCTTCACACCTGAGAACCTGCTCGCCATAGAGACTCCAGCTCTGGTTGCACAATAGTCCTCTGTCTACTTTATGGCAAAACCCTTCCTTGGTTACAGAGATCTTGGAACTGGAACAGATGGGATAACAGCTCCTACTCTTATACAGGTACATCAGGCAGGGGATGTGTACTCTCAGGCTGCTCCTTCAGCGCCAGATTGGGCCTGTATTCTTTCCATGTGTTCTCTGGCTGTCTTCCAGACTATGTCCAGCAGGGTTGTCTCCAGGCTGGAGTAAACACAACAGAGGCACAGAGAGGAGTGAGCAGTCTGAAACGGACTATCACAGCCACACCTGAGAATGATCAGGAAGAGACAAAAAGATGGCTCTTTTCTAAAGACACTTCACATCCTGAAAATAGGAGCAGCAGTCCCACCCTTATCTTCTACTATCCATCAAATGAACAATCTCCATGAAGCGTAATCAGCAGCCCTCTTTATAAAAGGATCGGATTACATTCAAAGGGGAAACCTTCCTGCTTTTTCTCAGCTTCAATGAATAGGTTCTCTCCCTCCAATCTAAGGAATGCTAACAATACATTTCCACCGTCTGAGAAAGTAACATCACCTCTACCTCTTGCACAGGAACAGGCCAGACCTCCCAAAATGGCACCTGTAAGCTTGTGCCACTGTGCGCTTGGGATCTCAGTGCCAGGACCTGGTTCAGCACCAGCAATGTCATTTTACATGAGTGCTCTGTTAGGCTTTCACTCTTGTGATAGATAAAAGATCTGCCACCTTTTCACTAAGTGCATGAACCCATGACACTCTGCTTACTTGCCACTATCAAAGCCTTACTTGGTGCGCCCCTCCAGTTTCAAAACAAGTTCTGGGCCAGTTCAGGCCCAGTCTCTTGTCAAAGGCTGGCCTAAGCCTTTGCACAAACTCAAGATTAGCGTGAACCTAGCCCAGAATCCAAAAATGGCAACACCACATATTCGCAGTAGAGGCGCCTGGGGCAGCGGACACAGCTTTACACCATACAGGTGACGAAGATAAGAAGGATGACTAATCTTGGTGGAATTGGCGCTTCACAGTTTATAGGCTAATATCTACAGTGATGAGTATATATGTCGTTGGGTGCCTAGGCATGGGTTGTCATCCTAACCCACAAGTAATCCACAGATTAAAGTTTTTCAGTACAGAACCTATCACACCAACAAAATGATTCAACAAGGACTTATAATACAGTTTTCATGAAATTCAACACAGTTACGCCAATGAAGAAAATTAAGGTTCTTTTAATCTCAAAGGCTTTCCCTCAGTCCAGCCAACATGTGTTTCGTCGATAGGGCGGAAACCCACGACTTCATCAGGGCTGATATCAGTTTCTTCTGGACTTATGTGCCTTCTGGCTGGTTATATTTCCGGCCCAGCCTTATGTGGCGTGGGCAATCCTTTCTTGTCAGATCTTGGTCTGTGTTAATGCGGATGCTTCAGATCGGTAACTCTTAATGTTCTCCGTATATCGGTAATAATGATATGATTCCGGAGTATATATAAACAATAGTAGTGTCCTTCCACCAGTGATATTAGTGGAGTGAAGTTGCTTCCCGCTCCCAATATTATGGAGTCCTGGAGCGGCAAAATCCCACCAGTGTATCGAGCGGTCTTCCGTATTTTGGACTTCCAAAATACGGAAGACCGCACATTTGTATTTTGGACTTCCAAAATACGGAAGACCGCTCGATACACTGGTGGGATTTTGCCGCTCCAGGACTCCATAATATTGGGAGCGGGAAGCAACTTCACTCCACTAATATCACTGGAGGAAGGACACTACTATTGTTTATATATACTCCGGAATCATATCATTATTACCGATATACGGAGAACATTAAGAGTTACCGATCTGAAGCGTCCGCATTAACACAGACCAAGATCTGACAAGAAAGGATTGCCCACGCCACATAAGGCTGGGCCGGAAATATAACCAGCCAGAAGGCACATAAGTCCAGAAGAAACTGATATCAGCCCTGATGAAGTCGTGGGTTTCCGCCCTATCGACGAAACACGTGTTGGCTGGACTGAGGGAAAGCCTTTGAGATTAAAAGAACCTTAATTTTCTTCATTGGCGTAACTGTGTTGAATTTCATGAAAACTGTATTATAAGTCCTTGTTGAATCATTTTGTTGGTGTGATAGGTTCTGTACTGAAAAACCATACAGGTGACCTTCCTGTCCCAACAGGGGTGTTCCCCTTGCGGGCATTAAAAACGTGCCATGTTACCCAGTGCTGCACCTGTTATCAAAGAGCTTCCATTACAATTAATGGACAGAATGTTGAACAATGTCAACTATTCACCCCAGTACAGAGATCTAGTCCTGAATACATCGGTTTTTTGCTCACCCTTCCATTTCAATTTAAACCCAGCCATATGCGAATCAGTCTTGATCCTGCTCCCCATGGGAACAGTCCTTTTTTCATCCTAATTGTGAGGTGTATTCCCAGATGTGAGTCCGATGCTCACAGCGCCACTGGATTCAAGCTAGTCTGGCTGATGAGGGGTGATACCCTGAAATCGGTCCTAGTATACTTGTTTCCGGTCCAGGAAGGACCTGGCTTGGCAGTTAGGGCAGTCTTGACCCTGATCTTCACGGGATAACCATGAAGATCAGGGTCAAGACTGATTTGAATACGGCTTGATTCAAACTGGAGTGGCAGGTTTAGCAAAAATACAATGGATTCAACCCAGATCTTTGTGACTGGGGTGAATTTTGAATTAATCAGCATTCTGTCCATCATGTGTTCTTTTTGCTTTTCTTCCAAAAAGATAAGCATCTTGAAGTCTGATTTACTTTCCTCTCCTCCCCCGAATTCATTGTTTATAATTAGACTGCTATTGGACAATTTTTGGCCCAGAAAATCAAATGATACCTAGACTATGGGTGGCATGGTTACTAGTTTAACAACATTTTTTCTTGTTCCACCTCTGCACATTTGTGATTGATAAACTCAACATGCTATTTTTCAACTTGTATTTTTGTGAGGGAGACATGCTGAATTCTAGCTGCCGCTAAACTCTGTTATTATTGGCGCCTCTGTTGGGACAGGAAGGTCACCTGCATGGTGTACAGTTGTGTGATATAGGTAGTGTCTTCCTGACTTTTATCAAAATGGAAGGATTTCCCTTTTCACTCAGTGTTCCCAAATCTCACCCGGCTGAAGTAATATGGCTTTCTATTTTAGCTGTTTAAAAATTTTTTTATTATGCAGTTCAATATTTTAGTTGTACTGTGCTTACTGCACTCTGGGACTCCAGTATTTCCTAACCCTACATTGGCTGTGCAGTTATAGTTCCATTACACACCTTTTGCAATCACATATGGAAGATGAGAAATGCTTTCTTCCTATTTTTTTAATAAAAACATAAAATACTATAATAATGCTTAACTAGACCATTTGTAAATGTACTAAATGAACTTAACTATGTTCTCTCTAATTTTGTTCCCTGTTTAGAATATGGTCTCGAGTTTTCGGGTTTCAGAGCTGCAGGTTTTGCTTGGATATGCAGGACGTAACAAAAGTGGACGGAAGCATGAACTGTTGGTGAGGGCATTGCATCTTTTGAAAAGTGGCTGCAGTCCTGCTGTTCAGATTAAAATTAAGGAACTCTATCGTCGCCGCTACCCGAGGACACTAGAAAGTCTTGCAAATTTGCCAGACATCAAATCATCTGTATTCAACTTGGACATGAAGTCGTCACTAGCAACAGACTTAACTAACATTCATTTGCATCCTTCCACGTCCACACATCAGTCCTCGTCCTCACCAGTTGGATCAATTCTTCTTCAGGATACAAAATCTCATTTTGATTTGCAGCTGACCCCAATCCCGCCTGTACATCCAGATGTGCAGATGAAAAGCCTCCCATTTTATGATGTGCTAGATGTCCTCCTCAAGCCTACAAGTTTAGGTAAGTATGGAAAAGAAAAAAAAACAGTTTGGCTGCGTATAGTGTTGTTTGAATTTGCAGTACGGCTCAGACTTGTTCAGCGGTGTTTAAGATGCAGTACCAGGAGCTATTTGTGAGGATTGTCATTATGTATGCAGTTTTAAACAGTGAGAGTCCAGCTTCAGAAATTCTAGGAAGTGTTGTACCTGATGCAAGACCTAGACCAACTTGATACTTATTTTACAGATTAATAGAGTTCCAAGACCTGTTGATAGTGTAGTCCAGGTGGAATGGCCACTGTATGCTGCAGGGGAAATAGATTATTTACCTGTAATAATGATGTTATTCAGTATTTAGTATTTTCTTTTTTAAACAACAAAATTGATTAGTTGCTTCACTCTTCCAGAGTTGGATCAAACCCCCTAAAGTAGCCTGTCACCAATTGTGCATTTATTAAACCGTTGTGCATTTATCAGAATACCTCATATTTCTTATTAGTTAATTGCCTAAAAATGTATCTCTGCAGTTGCACAAAACCAAAATGTTGAACCATCTTATGCACTGTTATTAATGCTCACAAAAAGTGACTGTTTCTGCAGCATGCCCAGGCTTAACAAAGTAAACCTAGAATTGTTTCAGAGTGAGGAAACAAATGATTTCCACCTTACAGATTACATTTCTCTACATGTTTGACACATTTTCCAAGTACACTACAGACTCCTCAATCTGCAGAGGTGACATCAGACATAGAGTTGGTATTTCAGTTGAGATATCAGCTGTGACCTGAGAACAACTATTATTTTGAATATTTTGGGACATTGATTTGTACTACTCTAGATAACTTCCCTACATTGCATGTACTTGACTGCATTATCATCCCTTACACCACACTTTAAGTGTTACAAACTCCTTTTTGAGAATAAACCATATTGTAGATCTTTGAATTGTCTTCATACTAACTCCACACTGTGTGATACTATCCCTAAAACCGATTCAGTTAGGACAAGCCCAATGAGAATTGAAGAGCTATGGATTTTCTTTGCATTATATAAAAATGCATTCACAGTTTCCCATAAACGATTTTGGACTCTAAATTCTGATGCACAATCTCCCATTAAAAATAAAGAAGAAAGTGCTTTTATAGAATCCATATTTATCTGTTCAAGAAAAATTGCCTCTTCGGTACACCTAAGATAACCTTTTTATAACTTCAAGAAAACGTATGTCCCTGGGCATATGACACTAGATCCAATTCACTTTAAGTCTTTCTATTCCAGAAATAACCCATCAGGTTTTATGGTGGTAATAGGGCGATTCCAGGCTCAACGTGGCATGTTAAGCATTAGTCCAGGATTCCTGCTTTCATCAAAGATTTTCAGTATATCCACTTTAGAAAATGTGCATAAGGCTACTATTCAAAATATGACTCCTTTTATATGGTCACTAGTTATCCTTAAAATCTGTCATAGATCCTGTCCTCCATTACCTATGTTGGACACCATTTATCAACTAGGTTTTAAGATCTAAGATATCTAACACAATTTTTTATTCCGTCTATCTAATAACTATTAACATGGTTTCGGTCATATGTCTAATGGCAGTGTGGCACAGCCTCTGTCTTAAGAAATTTACCCCGGAACAAAAAGTGCCTTTTCCTAAAATTTGAAATAAATCAAGAGAAAATGTTGCATTAGGGAGAGCACACTATTACTTTGGAGTGACCTAAATAGTTATTTTTAATGTATGTTTACCAAGAAAAAGGAGTAATCAATATTCCATAATTGAGGTTTAACTCCTTGATATTTGATGACTTGAATACATTGAATCTCTTGAATATTAAATTACATATCGTTCTTGTCTGTTATCTACACAGTTTCCGGCCTAGTTGTTTGCTGCTACCAATGCATTCAAGAAACTAGAACAACTATGGTTTATGAAACAGAGTAATTCTAAATACACACTAAACAGTAATAAAAAAAATTAATCAGGTCAGTTAAGCCTCTCACTACAAAGTGTACCTTTTTAAATTCTAGTAGAACAACCATGATGGTCATCAACATTGTGATGGGACTCCTTAAATTCTCTTTGCTGCTCTATCCTGATTACTTTTCTTATGCTGAAGATTGTTATTTAACTACCTGCTAATCGAGTGTTGGTTTTGTCCTGTGTTCAAGACTTATCAACCATCTCCACATGGATAAAGAGCAATTCGCTCAAGCTCAACTTGGACAAAATTTGTGTGCTGGTAGTTGGTGTTGCATCTACTACCTGGTCCTCTGAGTGATGGCTGCCTAAAATGGGGTCTTGTCGAATCTCACCGGTCAATACTATACGCAGTATGGGGTTCCTTTTTGCCGGCACTCACTCGCTGCGCCCTCAAATTAACTTCCATTTACTTTGCCACTTTGATTCTTCTAGAAGGATTCTTCTGATTCTTTGTGTCTGGACTAAGCTGTGGTACTACTGATTATATCTTCCAGTCTTCACTACTGGACTTCTTGTCTCTTGGATTTTCTGGATATCCCCTCTTTTGCCTCCATACCTTATATCTTTCCTCCTACCCTCCAGAATGCAGCTGCCTGCCTTATTTTGGCCACCTCAAGTGACCATAGGAATGTCCACTGGCTTCCCATAGTAAAAGTACGTTGTTTTCAAGAATCTCTGTGTGTTCCAGATAGCTGACTATGGCATTAGCACATCTTTTCTGCAGCATCTATTTCCTGCTAAATGTTCCATCATCAGCTGCTCTTCTTGTCCTTCAAACACAACTCAAACTTTCTTACCAGAAAGTTATTTTTTTGTTTGTCAAATGCTAGAACGCCATCCGTTTTGCTGTCCGTTCTCAGGAAACTTAGATTTTCCCAGAAAATGTTTTATACTTGGCTATTGTCTGTTTTTGTTCCAGTTAAGCCAGCCTGGTAAGCTTTTCAGGCTAGGCCACTGCCAGGACACCTTTTTATTATAACCATTGCCCTCTAGAAATTGTTGTTCGTTATCTTCTTTGAAAGCATGCCCTACGTTGTAACAAAGATTTTATTTTCCCATCGAATATACCCAAGGCATTAAATGTTTATATAACATATAGAACATATGTGTTGCTGAGTGACATGGAGTAATTTTTGGATATGCAGTGATCTTTTAAAAAAAAAAAAAAAAATCTATCCTTGTATTTCAAATTTTGTTAGAGAGACTCAGCGTGTAACCATCAGATATCTTTAAACTATTAAGTAATGCTAATATACCTTAAAAGAAATCTATGCCCTTGTGTGACCTGCAACACTTACTCTGTGATTGGAAACACAAAATACCGTGCGTCTTCGAATGTCGAAGATACTTTGTTTCACTTTTTTAAATACGTTCTTCTGTTTCACTGTTGAATACATTCTTCTCACTCATCAGGCTGCATAAAGATATGTATATTAACTGATGCGAATCTTAATTGAGATGAAACGTCTTCCTCCTTCCAATTATGTCATTTACCCACAAGAATTTCCCATAATCTGCCAGATATACCAAAGATTGTATTGTATTGTATATTGGATTTATATAGCGCTTATCACCCAGGGGTCTCTAAGCGCTTGCCTTGGGAACCCGTCCTGGCTTTTCCCTGTGAGATAGCCCCTACAGGGCATCCCCAAGGTGAAAGCCAGGCATCCCGCCGCGGGGGGCCGTTGTGGAGATTGAGCAAGCTTAATGCCCAGAGTTGCAGAGTGTGAACCCATGATTAGGTCAGGCACCGAAGCGAGAATTATCGAGTCCGTGGACATTTGAGCTCAAGACCCTGCCGCGTCGGGGATTGAACCCTGGTCCCGGGTCTGACCTCTGCTTCAGGGTCTGCCTGCTCTAACCAGTGAGCCACACTTCTCCAGATTGAACACATTTAACATATTCTCCCCAGCCACGTCACGCAAGCACATTCTGTTGCATGATATTTTGTTTTTGTTGCCCTACACCAGACAACTGGTTAGAAGGAATATGATGTGTAACTGGCTGTTTTAATTGTGCATCTTTACTTTCATGCCTTTACTTCCCCACCTTCACTCGATCCTGCCAAATGAATGTATTTGTAATCCAAATACTACTTTTTCATCTATTTAAATACATTTAAAAAATAACTCTATTGGAATCCTAATACTAAGTTTAACCCTGTTATGAACCCAATGTAAGTATTTTATTTTCTACCCTCGTTCTCCTTAATCTTTGAGACATTTTTCTCGTGAGCATTTACTCAAGAAAAATGCCATTTTAAACTTCACCTCTTTGGTGAACTCGGTTCTTTGTGCTGCGGATTCTGAACCATTTCTTTCATTCCCGTTCACTTTCAGCTGCAAGAATCTGGCAAGGGTTTGTCAGGGACTTGTGACAAGGGAAATGAAAGGATGATAAGATTAGTAGCAGAGACCCAATATCACACAGGGAGTTAAAGAGAAGAAGGGATCCAATCGGGAAGCTCCATGCAAGGAAACAAAGAAAGTAAATCGTCATTAAGAGCAAGCATTGAAAAAGATGCAATTAAGCATTCACCATAAGTAACACATTAAGTGCATTCAAGATATACAAATAACGAAAGTAGATGCAGCGTACAGCACTCAGGAGCTCACAACCAGACTTACTGGAAATAAGTTAATCATCTACAACTGTTATTACACATACTGCCTACATGATAACCACATGTGAGATATACATGCAAATGCATGGTCTGTGGTGCTGATGTTATGAAAGGAAAAGTAAAGCCGGTACTCACAGTGATTGGGAATCCTAGGTAGCCAGCTTTGCCTGCAAATCAAAACAGGAACATGCAATGTGGTAACAGTAAGGGGTGGTCACTGAATACAAAGCCACACTAGACGAAAAGCTACTGAGCCATAGTGCTTAATAGGAAAGGAAACCTTTGGCGTAATGCGAGAAAACTAATCAAACATAAACTGGAACTGAGGCGGCTGGGATAGGAAGGAAATGCACTGGGAACCAAGGAAGCTGAGAAAGAAAGGCAGGGACTGAAGAAGTAGTGAAACAGTACGAGCTCTTAAAACAAGGACACACTCCAAAATAATGCTGTTTGAGTATACAAAGAAGCTCTGCAAGACTGCCATTTTCAACGAATAAGGATACACTACTGACAGATGCCACTAAGGATAACGAGCCATATTTTTGAGGGTCCGCTTCAGAAAGCTATAATATATTATACAGGCTGCCTTAGCAAGAGGTGGTATCTAAGAAACATAAGAAAAAAACAGATTAGAGCAAAGAAAAGCAAAGAAAAACAGGTTGACATTCAGTGGTATAAAAATGCTTAGCATTGGGGAGACAAGAGCCAGTGCATATCAATCATCAGAAACCCAGACAAGCACCGCCCAGCCACATGTTTACCGAATCCTCCATCTTCTTAGACTGCGCAGGCGGAATCGAAGCAGTGAGCAGGTAATATATCGGTTGAAAAGTTTGTCAAGTAAAGCAAACATGTTGCTACAAAAACATTGTAAATCTGAAATGGAAATCAAGGGCCTGGTTACGATCTCAGCGGACTGGTTACTCTATCACGATAGTAACTTATATCCCGTCCGCTGTAAAATAAATCTTATTATATCCTATGGGATTTATAGTTCCGCCGACGTGATATACGATTGTGACAGAATAACCCTTCCGCCAAGATCGTATTCAAGCCCCTAAGTCTTGAATGTTTTCCAGGAAGCTGAAAGGTCAGTTTTGAGATATGCCACAAATTGAAGTCTTCCGGAGGCAACACATTCTGTTTGTTCCATACCTTGACCTGGATCTCAAATGAAAGCCAGGTTAAGAATATTGTCCAAGAGGCTGGAAGCCAGTACTTAAATATAAGGAAGCATGGCACGCCCCATAGTAAAGGGCTCGAGAACGGAGTGAGCAAATTTCTACAGTGGGGACCAGAGAGAAATATATCTTCTCTTTAGAAAATGCCTCTGCAGCTGGATCCATATTACACTGTAAGCTCCTGAGGAACTGTTGATGGCGTTTCTGCTCTCAGCTGAATCCTCTATCCCAGCAGTCATATCCTTACTTGCTGGTGCTCATCCTGTGCTGTTTCCTCAAGGTTGCATGTGGTCTGTGCAGCACATACATAGATAATATGTATACAACCTCGAAAAATGTATTTTCTCGAAATATTTTAGTACCAGAGTTGACATAGTAATCTGCATAACCCTGTATTATTATGGGATTAGTTTGAAAATACATTTTTGAGGCTGTGACAAGGAGTCTATTCATTTATGCACCATTGTGCCTCACTTGCTGTAATTCAGGTCATTTTTCAATTAGTCAGCATATCCAGCTGAGGCAAAGTGTAAATCATTTCCCATTAATGGCAGAATGTTACCAGATGTAGAGCATTTTGTGAGCTGTTATTGACAAACATACTGTCTGGCTTTGTCCCTTTAACAAAACTGTAAATAAACATAAGCAACTCTATTGCACCTCTGAGTAGTTGTGAACGTATTGTGACGCATCCAACCATTAATCAATTGAATTCCCCTCTTCACATAACTTCTGAGAATGGACTCTATATCCCATCACTAGCTGCTCTAGCTGAGTCTCTTTCCTAGTTCGTCTCTTTCCTAGTTCCATCATTGCCTTTTTCTCTGCAGTATTTCACTTTTCTACATTCAAAAGAGTCTTTCCAGCACAACCCATACTATGGGCACTCTCCAACATAGAAATAAGTTCATAGGCATGTTCACAGAGTTCCACGTCTTCTATTGGACAAAACTCATGAAAGTTTGTTTTTGAAAAAATCTGGTTTCTGAACAAAACTGTTACTGGACACCAAGTGAGCAAGTGAAACCGGTTCATTCAAAGTTTTATATAAAAAGATTGAAGGTGTAATTTATGGATCGGACAACAGCCTGAAGGCCTGAGATACCAGATCGACTGCAATTACATGAGTCACAAGATCAGTATGTAATGTCCACAGATGTTATGGCACATTTAAGGTTTCTCCAAGTAAATACCCTCTAACTATTTTAATTAGTTTGAAACTGGAGGCTTGCAATTTGCTGCACAAAGCCATGTAAAAGACAAATTGTAAAGAGTTCTGCACCATGTATTGTCAGAGACATGGATGCATTTATAGGCTGGATCTGTTTTCTACCAATAAATCAGCTCTCTATAAATTGGCACTGGGTGACTAGCCTTTCATCACTAAGAATAGAGGTCCTCATCTCTACCCCCAGGAAGATTGTGTTACTTACTAGGCCATGAGTGAAACACCCATGTTTTCCTGGCAAAGCAATCATCCACCTTAGTCGGAATGTGCTAAACTCACAACCAGTGACTGGCATTGAAGAATGTAAGGCGGAGAAGTCTAGAAGGCAGGCCTTCTCTAGTTCCACACTAGGCATCTAGATCAACTTCCCCATCAGCACTAGAAAGTCTCCTGCAATTCCGATAGAAATCTAGTACCCATCTCCTCAAAGCGTTTTTGGCCACAGATTCATAACCTTTGAAAAATCTGTCTACTGTAAAAAATCTTGAATAATATCCAAAGACCTATGGTCACTGCTCATTGCTTGTTGCTCACAAGCTTATCACAGTCTACAAGTACATAGATATACATAGTCTTGCCTTTGTAGGTTCACTGACACTATATTGTGGTAAACAATATTATTGACAAAAGTTTTGTCAAAAATTTCGTTTACCGCAATTTCATGCTCTTATACTTATAATGGTATGTACAGAAATATCGTAAAAAATATCCTTGACGCTAATATAGTCCAAAAATATATAAAAGATAGATTTTTTAAATATAAATTGTTGAGTAGTAACTGTTAATTTTTTATAGATATAAAAACAAATAATTCATGAAAAAAAATCTATTTAACGAATCTAATGAAAATTATTGAAGGCTAAGAATATTAAATATACTATTCCTATTCTAGTTTATGCAACAGTAGGGCAAGTGTTGGACTTCAGGGTTTTAAATTGACTATTTACACTCCAGTCTAAGCAACAAATGGTAAAGCAATGCATTTCAGAGGGATAACATTTACTATTCCAACTCCAAACAGAGCAACAGTAGAGAAAGTGATGCACTTCGGAGGGTTAAAATGTACAATTCTTTTTTTTTTTTTAAACCTTTATTAGTTGCGTTCAACACAGAGTCATGACAGTGACAGCATTTACAATCCAAGAAAGCAATGACCATGGTACATTCAGTAGGAAAACCAGCATCTTCTCAGGGGCTAGTACAATGTAAATACATTCCTCAACGTCCAGCAGTGGGAGGCCAATCAACAGAAAAAATCCATCCCCCACACCCAGTCAGGGGTGGAGAGAAGATGGAGACCACCTCATCTTCGTGTACAGGTGTGATGGCAAGCAAGCAAGGGAGGTACCACAGAGCCCTTCGAACCCCCATCGTCTCCGCCACAACCAGTCAACCAGCTGTGTCACTATGTGCAGTAGTATGTCATGTGTGCGTCGAGAGAGCGCAGCACCACTCGGCATCACAGCTAGCGTCCAGTATAAAGGCAATCTGAATGCAGTATATCGAAAGCGGTGCACGACACTCACCGACCTATATGTTGTCTGTAGCGACGTGCAAGCTCAGGCCCCAGTGTGTACGTCTGTCCCCACCGTCCTGTTGTGCCAAAGTGTTGGGAGGGTGAGGGGGGTCTACCCCTTAAGCAGTATCTCATGACCCACAATTATCCCAGACCGCCCATCGACAGTCCATCAACAAGCGCGCCATCCCTACCCCAATCAAGGAGGGCCGAATCACCACCCATCGTGTGAGATGTAGTATGGCGAGTGTGGTGTAAAGCACTCATACGCTCACAGGCCCGAGATCGGCTCGTCATCCCCAGAGGAGTCGCTGTGAGCCGCCTGAGACATCCAGTATACCTGTAAAGGGGACCAAAAGTCGTTGGGTGTACAGCGGGCAGGTAACAATTCCGCGTAGACGCCGTGCTGGTCCTGGCAGTACGTAAGGTCATCCAGCCATTCCTTAAATTTTGGTGCCCTGCCCCTCCCCCATCTGCAAGCAATCCTCCTCCTAGCGAGGAGCAGCGCGATATCGACAAATCTACGGTCTGACTTGGGTACATTTCTGGTATATCCCAGCAGCATCACCACCGGTTCCAAAGGAAGAGGGCCAACGATCATTATTTGGAGCGCAGCATGTACCTGCTCCCAGTATGCCTGTATTGCTCCACACTCCCAGGCCAAATGGAGGAAGCCCGCGCCCTCCGCTCGGCATCTAGCACACCTATCGTCCTCTGAGAGGCGAAAGCGCAACTTCCTGACGGGAGTATAATAGTATCTCTGTACAAACTTGTAATGAATGATTTTCAACCGACAGCTGGAGGAGATTTTAGCCGTGACCGAGCAGCAATACCTCCACTGCTCATCAGTGAGCGCAATAGGTAGTTCAGAGTCCCAGTCAGCACGCGCCTTGGACAGAACCAGTGGGCGCTGCTCACGAACAGCAGCATACAGTTTGGACACCAAGTGCTTGCCATCCGATACGAGCAAGATATGCAATGGCAGTACCGTCCCTGGTTCCTCCGGAAAGCTAGGGAGAATGTCTCGCATGCCCTGACAGAGTCTAATATAATAAAACACCTCCATGGGTGTCGGGGGAGAAGCCCGGAATATCTGATCTTTGGTGCGGAACATTCCATCCTGAAACAAGTCCCCCCATGTATCCCCCCATGTATTAAGGTGTACGCGGTTGCACATGGAACGAAATCCGTTTTCCACCAAGAGCGATAGTTTCGGGTGGTATGCAAGGGGCATCGCCGGTGAATAAAGCATAGGGGCACCCAGCAGTTTAGGTACTCTCCGCCACGCATCAATAGTACAGGTAACAGTGGTAGCAGGCGTCTCAACATCCCCAACCAGTCCCATCAGCATGCCCTTGAGCGGGAGTGGATGCACGATCCAATCCTCAGCAGCGACCTGTGGCATAAAGGGAGCGGGGTTAACCCAGTGATAAGCGTGCTGAGCCTGAGCACTGAGGTAATACACTTCCAGATCGGGTACATCAAAACCGCCCCTATCATATGGCTGCGTCAAGACCGCCCAACTAAGGCGCGGCTGCTTACCGCCCCAGAAAAGGCGAAGCAGCTCCGATCGAAGTCTTCTGAAAAAGTAGGTACCTGGATAATAGGGTATGTTTTGGAATAGGTATAAGAAACGTGGGAGGACGACCATTTTAATCAGGGAGGCTCTACCTGCCATCGAAAGCGGGAGGGCCAACCAGCGGGTCACGTTATCAGTCAACCGTGAGATAGCCACCCCATAATTCAACCGGATGGTGTCGTCTCTATTGAGCGACACCTCAATGCCCAGGTATCTCAAGTCAGAGCTGCACCACTCCAAGGGGTAATCCAGCGGAAAACGGGTAACTGAGGCCGTGAGGGGGAAGAACTGCGACTTCTTCCAATTAATGTGCACTCCGGATATGCCGCCAAACGCTACAAATTCTCTTAGAAGTGGGTTGAGGTGTTCTTGTGGGTGCCTAACATACAGAGTGACGTCATCCGTGTAGAGGGAAATTCCAATCTGTCGTTGATTACAGTTAAAGGCACTGGCCTTGTGCAACTGCCGAATCCTGCAAGCCAGTGGTTCTATTGCCAGGGCAAAGAGGAGGGGCGACAGGGGGCACCCCTGCCTAGTTCCCCTTGTGATCGGCATCTGTGCCGAGAGCACACCATTGATGACGACCCTAGCAACCGGTGAGGTGTAGAGCAGCGTCACCCAAGCGATAAATATCCGGGGGAACCCCATTCTGCCCAAGATAGCCAACAGATAACCCCACTCCACCGAATCGAATGCCTTGGTGGCGCCCAGAAACACAGCAGCGACCGGCAAGTCGGGCGAAATGGTAGGTATAAGGGAGAATAGCGTGCGGAGGTTATGGGATGTGGCCCGCCCTGGGACAAAGCCAGATTGATCCGGCAGCACCAGAGTATTCATAAGCAGGGTCAGCCTAGTCGCCAGTACTTTTGCGAGAATCTTAGCGTCGCAATTTAGCAGCGACAGGGGTCTATAGGCATCGGTGTCCATCGGGTCCTTTCCTGGCTTCAGCAGCGAAGTGATCGCCACCTCTCTCATGGAACCCGGCAATATCCCCACTTCTAGCGATTCCTCAAAGACCTCCTTTAGTACCGGTGCCATGATGTCAATGTAGCACTTATAGAATTCGGCCGGTAGACCGTCCAGCCCCGCAGCTTTGCCATTGCTGAGGGACATGATCGCCTCCCTAATCTCGTCCAGCTCGAAAGGGCATCCCAAGAACGCCCTGTCGCCATCGCTTAGCCAGCAGAGTGCTATATCGTCTAGGAAGTTTCCGAACTCCAACTCGCCCACCCGTTGTGTGGAGTATAGCCGTTTGTAGTGTTGCAGGAAGGTGTCCTGAATTCCTTTAGAATCCCGGCAGGTATGCCCATCGTCATTAAAATGTACAATTCCCACTTAATTCTGTGCAACATTAGGGAACGCTTTGGACTCAGAGGGGTTACATTTACTATTGCCACTCCAAACAGCACAACATTAGGGAAAGTGTTGGACTTTGGAGGGTTACAATAACTATTTCTAATGCAGTGTGTGAAACAGTAGGGAAAGCATTGGACTTCGGGGGTGGGGATTGAATTTACTATTTCCAATCCAAAAGGCTCAACAGTAGGGAAAGTGTTGGACTTCGGAGCGTTACATTTACTATTCCCATTACAATCTGTGCAACATTAGGGAAAGCATTGGATTCCGGAGCGGTGAAATTTACTATTCCAACTCCAAAAAGGGCAACAGTAGAGAAAGAGTTTAACTTTGAAGAGGTTAATTGAACGATTTCTACTGCACTCTAAGCAAAAACATATAATATATGTGTGTGTGGCTGTGTGTGTGGCTGTGTGTGTGGCTCTGTGTGTGTGTGTGTGTCTGTGTGTGTGGCTGTGGCTCTGTGTGTGTGTGTGGCTCTGTGTGTGTGTGTGTGTGTGTGTATATGTATGTATGTATGTATATATATATATATATATATATATATATATATATATATATATATATATATACACATACATTAAATTAACAATTTACATAATTACTAATCAATAACAAAATGATCAATTAATAAATAATTGTTATTCAGTTATTAACTTCCAACCCTATACCCCTACAAACCTAGCAGCCCACTCCCTAAATATCACCTAAAACATAAGTATTCCATAATTTACAAATTTAAAATCAATCAAATAATTAAGGATTAATAACTGTTAATTATTACTTAAGTAACTTCCCACCCTAGACCCCTACAAACCTAGCAGCTCAGAACTAAAATATGAGTAGGATGAAAAAGAGTTCCATAAGTTACGTAATGAAAAATCAATTAAATAAGTAACAATCGTCATTTAATTATAACTTAACATCCCACCCCATATCGCTAGAAACCTAACAGCCTACAAATTACATATCATGAAAATAAATCGGTATTACATAATTAACATAATAAATATCAATCATATAATTAAATAAAATCAGTTAACTAATTCACCTGTATTACCTTATTAACTTCCCACCCTACTCCTCATACAAATCCAATAATAGCTAAATCACTATAAATAAATATTAATTATTGAATTACAAGCTGTATTTTCAAAAAAGTAATCCATAACATTATTATTTCAATGAAAACAAAATAAATAAACAATATTTTTAAAAACTACATTACTGAAAACTATATTAAAACAAGCATTGGAAATGCAATAGGTCCCGCATTAGAAAAGTTGGAGCTATTGGTCTTGTAAATGACAAATATTTTATTTATTTGTTGGTTTTTAAAATAGCTAAATTGATAGCTTTGTCATTTACAACGCCAATAGTTATAATTTTCGCGAATGTGACACCTATAGCATTTGGAATGCAACATGTTTTGTATTTACGTGACTTAGATGGCAGCTCTGGTCGTTAGGCCACATCTCTACAGAGCAGGAGAGTGCAGCAGGGGAGAGAAGCACAGCAATGCAATAGGTCTCGCATTAGGAAAGTTTGAGCTATTGGTATTGTAAAGGACACATTTTTTATTTATGTGCTTGTTTTGAAAATAGCGAAATTAATAGCTTTGTTATTTACAATGCCAATAGTTTTATCTTTTGCAAATGTGACACCTATTGTAACACAATATGTGTTGTAGCACTGAGTGGTGTGAGGTTGAGGGGTGTGAGGGGGTGTCAGGGTGAGTGGGTGTGTGAGGGTGAGGGTGAGTGAGGGGGTGTGAGGGTGATGTGAGGGTGTGTGAGGGTGAGGGTGTGTGAGGGGGTGAAGGTTAGGGGGTGTGAGGGTGACTGAGGGTGTGAGAGGGTGAGGGGATGAGGGTACGGGTGTGTGAGGGTGAGGGGGGTGATGGTGAGAGGGGTGATGGTGAGAGGGTGCGAGGGTGAGGGGGGTGAGGGTGTGTGAGGCTGAGTGAGGGTGAGAGGGTTGTGAGGGGGTGTGAGGGTGAGTGAGGGTGTGTGAGGATGAAGGGGTGAGGATGAGTGAGGGTGTGTGAGGGTGGGTGAGGGGGATGAGGGTGAGGAGGTGTGAGGGTGAGGAGGTGTGAGGGTGAGGAGGGGTGAGGGTGAGGAGGTGTGAGGGTGAGGAGGTGTGAGGGTGAGGAGGTGTGAGGGTGCGAGGGTGATGGGGTGAGGGTGCGGGGGTGAGGGTGTGAGAGGGTGTGAGGGTGAGATGGTTTGAGGGTGAGCTGGTGTGAGGGTGAGGGGCTGTAGAAGCAAAAAAGGCAGCCATCTGGAACCTTCCAGATGATGTAAGAGCTGCGCCGATAAAAATAGGGTTATATATTTCCCCACTGACTCCTATTAAAACCGTTAATTTTAGGCGGGAGAGAGCATAGATAAAGCCATTGTTTGCTTTGAAACTCGGGAATAACCTGTCTGACTCGGGTCTGTTGAACGGTGCTGCTTTTGCAAGATAAGGGTGCATGGGTAGGAAGTGACTTGCCCAGAATCACAGTTTAGTGTAGAGGGAAGCCGATATTACAACTCTTCTCACGTAGCTCAGAGTATGTGTCGAATCAACTCTAGGCACATCTGGAATCTAGAGCCCGATCCCACCACCCCGGATTTGGGATCACGCGGCACTGCCATTAAATGTGAGCAGTAAACCGGATCGGCTTCCTGGAGTTGTTTACCTAGACGAGTGTGTGCGACAAGCACAGTAAATGCACAAGCAGGTATTGTAATAGCGGGTTGCTTGTTAATGATATCAGCACGGGGTCGGGGCTGTGCAGTGAACAGAAGGGATACTGGGGTGTATTCACTTTGAGGTTGGTTGGAGGCTGTGGAGATATGGAGAGGTTTGTTAATTGGGGCTTTGAGCGAGTAGCCTTCATTTTGGAGAGATTTCTATTCATGTTCCAGCGCCTGGAGGTGCTTCACGGATCGGACTGGTTGGTGGAGGCGAGCCAGTCGGCAGTGGAAGCGGGAGATTTTGGTTCAAATATATTTGTTCACACTTGACTTTGCAGCACTGTGTGACCCTGAGCAATCACTAGCGCCATGTGACCCTGAGCAGTCACTAGCACCGTGTGACCCTGAGCAGTCACTAGCACCGTGTGACCCTGAGCAGTCACTAGCACCGTGTGACCCTGAGCAGTCACTAGCACCGTGTGACCCTGAGCAATCTTTTTATCTTTGTCTTACAAACAAATCTGTCAATCTAGTGATTCGAGAACAATGCACGACCAGGCATAAAGCACTACATTTTCCCTTTACAGTCACAATGTACGTCTATTCGTTTCCGTATACCAGTGCTGGTGTTAACAGTAATCTGAAGTGTATCTGTAATGGCTGCCAGGCTCTGGAGATATATATATATATATATATATATATATATATATATATATATATATATATATATATAATATATATATATATATATATAATTATATATATATATATATATAATTAATTCCTGGCTTAGCAGGGCCTTTTCCCGGATGAGTCGTCTTCACTTAGTCATTGCACAGAGGTGGGTGTGTCTTAATGCTGGTAGGATGGGGCGGACTCGTTATTGGTTACGAAGGACGCCTTGATTCTTGGAATGCACTGTATTCCCTGGGAAGAGTATCCCTAGACCCTGCCTGCACTGCACGAGAAGAGAGTTCCAGGCTCTTAAAACAAGACGGAGGGCATTGCTGTGGGGAGGGGGGAGGAGAAATGTGACACAGCGGGCAGGGGAGGGGGCGGAGCGGGGAGAGCGCCGATGAGGTTGTGAAGCAGCAGGGGCCTTTGAAGTGAAGCTAAGCTTCACTTCAAAGGTGTGGGAGGAGTGCGGCTGAGGCCGAGCGCACGCTGGGGAAGCTTGTGGGGCGGAGCGGGAAGAGCTGCTGGGGAACAGATGGCGATTTGATGATGTGCACGCGCATTTTAGGTCAATGCGCTTGCGCATTGACCTAAAAGCGCACGGGCACAGCACCAAATCGCCAGCACCAAATCGCCAGTTGGGTAAAGTCTGTTTAAGTCCCTATAGTCTCGCTCTGCTCAATGCGCATGCGCATTGAGAGGCGAGACCTAAACATAGATATTCCTTAAAACAATATTAGTTTCCTAAAAAACGTTATTCTAGTAATTCTAGGTCAGCCAGAACATTGGGTCATTTTCTTGTCTCCTCACCATGACAGCTTTGTTATGTTATGTTATGTTAGATTGCATTTTTATAGCGCTCGGCTACTCGGAAAGAGTGTCCCGGCGCTTTCCACAGGCAACTTGCAGTGTTTGATCAACATAACAGATAAAAACAGACCCCGATAGAAAAGAAAGAAAGAAAAACCACCTAAACAGAAGAGTTAAAAAGCCACGTCTTCAAGTTCTTCCTAAAATGAAGCAGGTTTGGGGTACTACGCAGTGCCAAAGGGAGCGAATTCCACATCTGGGAAGCCTTGAAGCTGAAGGAGCGCCCCCCAGTGCGAGCCTTCCTCACGCGTGGAACCACAGCAGTGAAGAGGGATTCAGAACGCAGTGAGCGGGCCGGGCGGTAGAAAGCTAGTCTTTTTTTCAAATAGCCAGCGCCTGAGCCAAAAAGAGCCTTGTGCATCAGGGTCATAGCTTTGAAAACAATCCGTTTCCGAATTGGCAGCCAGTGGAGTGACTGCAATAGCACAGAAGCCCGTGCCCGTCTATGCAGGCCGAAGATTGCCCGGGCTGCCGAGTTCTGTGCCACCTGCAGACGCTGGACTAAGTAATCCGGAAGGCCTAGAAAAAGGGCATTGGCATAATCAAGCCTAGATCCAATAAGCGCCTGCACCGTAATCCGTCTGTGCTCCGCAGACAATAGGGGAAGAAACTTGCGGAGCATTCTGAGGATACCGAAGCAGGTGCCGGACAGGCCAAGGATGTGCGCTCTCAGAGAAAGTTGATTGTCGAGCTTGACACCCAAGTTCTTGGCGACCAAGGATGATTGTGCCGGAGGACACATGGCAGCCGGCCACCACTGCCGCCACTCGGGATCGGAGGCACAGCCAAAGAAAAGAACCTCCGACTTGCTGGAGTTGGCCTTCAGACAATTGAGCTGGAACCAGCTGAAGACCCTGTCCAAGCAGTCCCGGATTCTCTCCCCATCAAATGTCTGATCTTTTTCACAAGTGAAGAGGAGTTGTGTGTCATCGGCGTAGGACACGATCTGGGCTCCGTAGGCCTCCACCATAGCCGCCAGAGGGGACATAAAGATGTTGAATAATGTCGGGCTCAACACAGAGCCCTGTGGAACCCCAACACCCAAAGGCGGCATCTCGGCTGAGCTCTGGGATACCCAGACCGTCTGGCGGCGGCCCTCCAGGAAAGATGTAAACCATCTGAGCACCGTCCCCCGTAGGCCGATGTCATAGAGCCTGGCGAGCAGCGCCTTATGGGGGACGGTGTCGAAAGCCGCCGACAGGTCCAACATGACTAGCATGGCCTTGCCACCCCCATCCAAGGTCTCCCTGATGATTTCAGAGACCTCCACCAGCGCCGTTTCCGTGCTGAAATTCGGACGGAAACCGGATTGGGATGGGTGGAGCAGATTGTTAGTCTCCAAGAAGTTAGACAAGACGCCATGAACATGTTTCTCGGTGATCTTGGCCAAAGCCGGAAGAAGTGAGATTGGCCTATAATTAGCCAAGACCTCGGCATCAAGACCTGGCTTTTTCAGGAGGGGGATCACCATCGCCCTCTTCCAGGAGCGTGGGACACTCCCCTCACTCAGGGAGGCATTGAGGATCGGGTTAACCAGGGGATTTACCACTGCCGCCATCCCAGCCAAAAATTTGGCGGGGCAGGGGTCCAGTGGGGATCCAGATTTAAGGCTGGCTAACAGTGTACAGGACATATCACTGGAGACAGGTGGAAAGTCCTCCAGGATCGCCACAGGCGTGGCCGATGTTCCTAGTCCTGTTCCAGGATCACAGCAAGCCTCCACTGTGCTCTCCGAAAAGGAGGCCTGAATAGCCTTAATCTTGTCGGTGAAAAAGATGGCAAGATCACGTGCCCACGTGTCGGGTGACACAGGCGGGGGTGAATAAGAGGAGGGAGAGGTGAACTCCTTCACAATCGTGAAGATCTCCTTGCAGGAGTTCACTGATGCCTCAATCCTCCTGGCGAGATATTCCCGCTTGGCAACAAGAATGTCGTGATGATAGGCCTTCACCGCAGATCGATAAGCGAGTTTGGCCTCCCCATCATATCTGTGGCGCCAGGCCCGCTCAGCAACCTTGCATAGGCTGCGAGCCATGCGAAGCGCCTCTGTGAACCAGGGCGCAGATTGCCTTTTCGCCGAGGAGCGGGGGGTTACCCTAGGAGCAAGGTCATCCAACCTCTCAGTCAGCCATTGCTGCAAGGCCTCCGTGTCACTTTCCAGATCTCCCGAGAGAGAGCAAGGATGTTCCGTGAGCGCCTGCTCTAACATGGCTGGCGTCACTCTGTGTAATGCTCTCGATGCCGGTCTGGGCACCAACGGCGCGCAAATGTCAGAGCGTCCTACCTCTAACACAGAGAACCCAATCAGCTTATGGTCCGACCAGAGCACAGGCCGCGTTTCAATGTCGACAATAGGGACAGAGGAAAACACTTGGTCGAGGGTATGCCCTTTCTCATGTGTAGGCCCCGACACAAACGGTGCCAGACCAAGTGGTGATGTAATGTCCAGCAGTTTAGCCCTATCCGAATCGTCCAAGACATCTAGATGAAAGTTGAAATCGCCTGCCAGCAAACAGTGCTGTGCCGACAGCGCCAGCTCCGAGATGGCTGTCTGTAAGTCCCCCCAAAAGGTGCCCGCCGGACCAGGAGGCCTGTAAACTAACAGACCCTTGAGCGCCTGGCTCGGAGACAGTTTCAGCATAAAAGCGAGGGATTCAGAGCTCCCAATGGGGTTCCCGGGAAGAACAGAGCAAGGCACGTTCTTCCTAACCACCACCGCGACTCCACCTCCCCTGCCCTTAGCTCTGTCTTGGCGGAAGATGTTGTAGGTTGGAGGGATCGCAGTGAAGATGTCCGGGTTGGACGCCTCTCCCAGCCAAGTTTCGGTTAGGAGTAGACAAAGAGGATTCTCCCTGACCAAGAGATCATAGATATGCAGGGCATGTCTTCCAAGCGACCTAGTGTTCAGTAGCAAACACAGATGCTTAGCGTGCACCTTGGCCCCCATAGGGGCGGTGCCCAGCGTCCTAACAGGCGACCAGCCGCAGGCCGGACAGTGTCGTTTACCCTTGTACCGACCAGGGAAGACAGAGTGACACAGGCAAGAAGAAGTGCGTAAGGCGCGGAGCGTCGCCGAAGAATAGTGGATCATCTTCGTCAGACCGGAGTCCCCCGCCGCCCCGGCGCCTCCGGGACGCTGACGGGCGCAGACGGGCAGGACTCCGGCACGACTCAGGCTAAGCGAAGGCGTCTTTACCGGAGCGGGTCCGCTGTTTCCTGATCCCTTGCCCTCCCGCCGCCGCGATAACACCACCCCGTGGCCGCCGAGTGGAGGACTCACTCTACCAGGGACCCTAGCGGCTGGAGACGCCCACACCTTTCCCCGCGCCCGGAGGCGCTTTAAATCCCGCTGACTCCCGGCAGAGCTGGTGTCAGCCAGAACATTGGGACATTTTCTTGCCTCCTCACCTTGACTGCTTTACCGAAGCGGGGACGCTGTTTCCTGATCCCTTGCCCTCCCGCCGCCGCGATAACACCACCCCGTGGCCGCCGAGTGGAGGACTCACTCTACCAGGGACCCTAGCGGCTGGAGACGCCCACACCTTTCTGCGCGCCCGGTGACGCTTTAAATCCCGATGACTCCCGGCAGAGCGGGTGTCAACCAGAACATTGGGACATTTTCTTGCCTCCTCACCTTGACAGCTTTACCGGAGCGGGGACGCTGTTTCCTGATCCCTTGCCCTCCTGCCGCCGCGATAACACCACCTGTGGCCGCCGAGTGGAGGACTCACTCTACCAGGGACCCTAGCGGCTGGAGACGTCCACACCTTTCCCCGCGCCCGGAGGCGCTTTAAATCCCGCTGACTCCCGGCAGAGCGGGTGTCAGCCAGAACATTGGGACATTTTCTTGCCTCCTCACCTTGACAGCTTTACTGGAGCGGGCCGCTGTTTCCTGATCCCTTGCCCTCCCGCCGCCGAGATAACACCACCCCGTGGCCGCTGAGTGGAGGACTCACTCTACCAGGGACCCTAGCGGCTGGAGACGCCCACAACTTTCCCCGCGCCCGGAGGCGCTTTAAATCCTGCTGACTCCCGGCAGAGCCGGTGTCAGCCAGAACATTGGGACATTTTCTTGCCTCCTCACCTTGACAGCTTTACCGGAGCGGGGACGCTGTTTCCTGATCCCTTGCCCTCCCGCCGCCGCGATAACACCACCCCGTGGCCGCCGAGTGGAGGACTCACTCTACCAGGGACCCTAGCGGCTGGAGACGCCCACACCTTTCTGCGCGCCCGGTGACGCTTTAAATCCCGATGACTCCCGGCAGAGCGGGTGTCAGCCAGAACATTGGGACATTTTCTTGCCTCCTCACCTTGACAGCTTTACCGGAGCGGGGACGTTGTTTCCTGATCCCTTGCCCTCCTGCCGCCGCGATAACACCACCTGTGGCCGCCGAGTGGAGGACTCACTCTACCAGGGACCCTAGCGGCTGGAGACGTCCACACCTTTCCCCGCGCCCGGAGGCGCTTTAAATCCCGCTGACTCCCGGCAGAGCGGGTGTCAGCCAGAACATTGGGACATTTTCTTGCCTCCTCACCTTGACAGCTTTACTGGAGCGGGCCGCTGTTTCCTGATCCCTTGCCCTCCCGCCGCCGAGATAACACCACCCCGTGGCCGCTGAGTGGAGGACTCACTCTACCAGGGACCCTAGCGGCTGGAGACGCCCACAACTTTCCCCGCGCCCGGAGGCGCTTTAAATCCTGCTGACTCCCGGCAGAGCCGGTGTCAGCCAGAACATTGGGACATTTTCTTGCCTCCTCACCTTGACAGCTTTACCGGAGCGGGGACGCTGTTTCCTGATCCCTTGCCCTCCCGCCGCCGCGATAACACCACCCCGTGGCCGCCGAGTGGAGGACTCACTCTACCAGGGACCCTAGCGGCTGGAGACGCCCACACCTTTCTGCGCGCCCGGTGACGCTTTAAATCCCGATGACTCCCGGCAGAGCGGGTGTCAGCCAGAACATTGGGACATTTTCTTGCCTCCTCACCTTGACAGCTTTACCGGAGCGGGGACGCTGTTTCCTGATCCCTTGCCCTCCTGCCGCCGCGATAACACCACCCTGTGGCCGCCGAATGGAGGACTCACTCTACTAGGGACCCTAGCGGCTGGAGACACCCACACCTTTCCCCGCGCCCGTAGGCGCTTTAAATCCCGCTGACTCCCCAATGGAGGCCGGGACGGGCCCCCCCCCTTCCATCTTTGTTCCCGTTAAGTAAGACTTTATCAACATTGGGCTATATCATCTGGTCGAGTATTGCACGTGTCATTGCATTAAGCTCAAACCTTTAGAAGTCTACTAGTGGTAGTGGATAAACTGACTCTTATTTGTGTGCAATCCCCCCATATTTTCTTTCTTTTAGAGTTGTTGTTGCCGTTAATGCTAGTTTCACTTTATTCATTTAGTAGTTTACACCCTATATCGAGTACTAGAAAATGGCGTCACACTTAAGAAATGGGAGGAAGATTGTACAGGGTAGTGTGGGAGGGCTCTGTATCAGGGACTCTGGAGCATATCATAACGAGAGCAGCAAATGTTCTTGAGTATGAAATTTCACTCACCGAAAAAAGGCTATCCCAAGAGCTAGCTGCTAAAAGATCTTCCCTGGGTAAAATCATGACTGCTGTTACACCAGAGCGGCTGCCGGCTCCCAGTGAACAAAATTCAAGTAACCTCTCGGAGTGGGTGAGGGATGACACTTCGAGAATTAGTTCTTCTCTAGATTCCACCACCGATAGTATATCAATTTTGGGGAGTAGACCACCTGAACCTAATCTCCACTCTCTCTGTAACCCGTGTACTGAGACTAATCCCAGGGTAGAAAAAACAAGAAAGAGAAATCCTATACAGCCCACTATAGGCAAGAGAAAGCGTGGCAGAGGGTCACAGAAAGGTGGACGTGTCAAAGTACAAACAATCTCCACCACCACCACCCAAACAGACCCCCCCCCCCCACATACTGTACCAAACACTGGCTAATGGCCCAAGCAACCAAGCTACCTTGTTCACTCCAAAACAATCCGTATCAAACCCCCTTCCAAGAGGCACAGTAGAAACCCTAGAGCAACTCCTAAAATCATTACTACTTCCATTACTCGAGAAAGTCAAACTTCTTAGTGAGAGTGTAGGGAGGCTGGAAAACATCGTAATAGCAAACTCTGCTGTCTTGGAAAGGGCTGTGGCGCCTGTGACTGGACATAGGCCCCTACCAATTCCCGACTCGGCCGTGGCTTGTACAAATGGTCCAAATGGTACTTTCCATTCTTTACCACATAACCACAGTGAGAACAAGCATCCCACTCCTGTTGTTAAAGGCGCTAATAAACCGCAAGATCTAGTTCAATCTAGGGTGGTAGCAGACCAAATTGTTGTTGAGGATAGAAAGAGGGTAGCTACTGACCTCAAAATTGAATCCACTAGAAGAGGCCAAAACCACCCTCGAAATGAAGCCATTCCACAAAAAGCGCCCTGTATAAATTTACCCCCAGAGGCAGTACCCTACACATTATTCTTGGCAGGTGTTCCAGGGCTCCACCAAGACAGGCTAGAGTCACACAGAGAGCTCAAAATCAAGGTCACCCACTGGCTTAATGTGAACAGGCCACTCCCCCCAACATAAGAGCAGAAATTTTATCTGTTAGAAGGGTAAGTTGGTTGGGCACTAGAAGAAATGACCTGGAGGGGGATTGTATAATCATAAACTTCAGGGACCCAATCATGGTTAGGCTCATTGGTGATTACTATAGCAATCGGGGTGAAAAGGGAATCTTCACCCTAGACCTGGGCTACTTTTTTCTGCACTATTGTAGAAAAGAGACATTTGATCAGTTCAGTGGGTGGGATATGTTCTCCAGACGCCCCTATGGCCCATGTGGTCAGAAGTACTGTCTCCCTCTGCTTAACCGCTTTGAGGCGTTGAGCAGTTTGGAGTGTGTGGACTGACTGACCCATGGTAACAGGGGAAACAGTATAGCTATGCATATTGGTAAAGCCCTTAAAATTGATGAGAAGATGGTACCTAGTAGTGCCTTAAATGGGGAGCCATTGGGTGTTGGAAACGCAGCAACGGACACAGAAACCTCCTCCCTTTTAGTATCACAAGACCGCTCAAGTCTCACAATCTACACTCCCCCCAAGGAGAGCACCCTTGACACTAATTCATCTTATACTAGACCTCTAAATCCTGGGGTGGCCCTATCTGTTGGTGGATCCAAGTTGGGTAATGATGAGTCCAGACCCTGGAACCGCGGTCCACGTATGACAGGGTGTAAAAACATGGGTAGCATTGACCTCAGGGATTCCCAGCAGGCTTCGCCTTTTCAAGCAATTAATTTGGTTTCGTGGAATATAGCTGGTCTGAGGAGTAAAATCTCTATAGGAGAGTGGTCTGTCTGGGCGGAAAAATTTGATATACTAGTCTTCCAAGAGACATGGGCAGTTGACCCGGTTTGTCTACCAGGTTTTTTAAATTTTCACAAAGCAGCAGCCAAAGGGGCAAAGGGTAGACCAATGGGAGGCCTGAGTATTTGGGTTAGGCAAACCATCAAATGTAGCCCCACGGAATTAGCCATTGACAACACGGATCTTTTGGCTCTAAAGTTGCATATTTCCGGCGGCCCAGAAATACTCATTAGCAATGTTTATAATAGAGGCCTGCCTGGCGGGCGTGGCACGGTTACATTTCAAAGCCTTGATAGTTTTTTGGATTCAGTTAGCCCGGGTATAAACATAATAATAGCAGGGGACCTGAATTGTTCTTTTGAGCCACTGCATGTTGATGGGGATATACTTTTGACAGAATCAGACGCCCAATGGAATATCCCCCCTCTTGAACTTACACCCATTAAGAAATGGACAGAATCGGCCCTGCAATGGATGGGTCTCTGTTTAGAACGTGGTTTTAGGGCAGCAAATGGGCGGACCGTCTCCGACAAAATGGGCAGGGATACATATGTAAATGGTTCGCGCAAAAATAGAATAGATTATGTCCTTATCAAAGTTGAGTGTTGGTCAACCTTAAGGGATATGGAGATTGTGGATCGCCCTGAGAGCGACCACAATCCCCTTGTAGCTACCTTTCAGCTCAGCGGTGACCTGCGTTGTAAAGAGCACGCGGAGATAGTTACGGCTGATGCCCTTTTAACAAATGATCAACGTAGGGTGCGCTGGGCGAAGGTTGCTATTGACCCGGGGGTATTAGATGCGATAAATATCAAAGTAACTAGGGCCCTTGAAATCCTGCGCTCTCTCCCAACACAGGCAGACATAAACAGAAAAATAACACAACTTCATGTGGACCTATTTGCTGGCCTAAAAATGCACTTTACTAAATCTGAGAACCGCAAGGAAAAAACGGGCCAACCCAAGTGCAAAAGCTGGTATAACAAACAGTGTAGGGAAAAATATTTAGCCGCAGCCATTAAAACAAAAAATATGGATGTTATCAGATCTGTCAGGCGGAACTATTGCAAAGCCAAAACCCAGGCCAAGCAAGAGTGGGATAATAACCACTGGCACGACCTCCTTATTGCGAGTCAACACAAAAGCTTGACCAAGTTCTGGCACATCGTGAAATAGGGCAACTCCCAAAACTCGCAGGTACCCGCAAATCATGTCCCTATTGATAAATGGGTCGAGCACTTTGAGTCCCAATTCTCAGGGTTAAATCTGAATGAGGCTGTCAATCCCCTTGTCTCCCAGGATATGGCCAATATGCATGACCTAGTCTTCGAAAGTAGAGAAGTTGAGGAGGCCCTGAGTAAGATCCCTAGTGGAAAGGCTCCGGGTATTGATTGTATCCCGGCGGACCTCTTCAAACATGACCAGGACAACTGGGTTCCCTATATTACATTTCTGGCCAATGCCATATCTAAGGGCGCAGATGTACCGGAGTCGTGGATAGGCGCCGAGATATTACCAATATATAAGAAAGGGGACTGCTCAAACCCGGGGAACTATCGCCCAATTAGTTTGATAGACACCATCCAAAGAATAATTGCAAGGATGGTCCTGGCTCGAATACAGAGCTGGATTGAGCAGGAGGAAATTCTATCACCACTCCAGGCCGGGTTTAGATCAAGTACCAGTACCATCGAACAGGTCCTCAGGTTGAAACTTATCTACTGGAAAATAGTCAGCCTTGGCGGTGGTACCCTGTTCGCCGCCTTCGTTGAACTTAGGTCTGCTTCCGACCTAGTCCCTAGGGCCAAACTGTGGGGGGTCCTAGATAGCATGGGTATGCCCCCGGAACTTCTGAATATTGTTATAAGACTTCATTAGTCAAATTTCGCTCAAGTGCGATGGGGCAAGCAAGGGCAGGTCACAAGCAGATTTCCAGTGTCAAGGGGTGTTAGGCAAGGGTGCTTCCTTGCGCCAACCCTGTTTCTGTTATACATTAATAGGGTTGTGCAGTATTTTGTAAACTTTTCAACGGACGCCCCTTCCCTGGGTGGGACCAAATATCCGCTATTAATGTTTGCGAATGATACGCTTCTATTGTCATAGACGCAGACGGGCCTGCAGGCCGCCCTATACAAATTCGATGATTTCTGTAAAGACCACAATTTACAGGTTAATGTCTCAAACACGACAGACTAACGTAATGTGCTTGAGAGTAAAATGAGTTGGAAGCCACAAATTGACACCTTGACCCTCAAATTTGTCCAACTCACAGGATGTCTGATAAAAGAACAGAGAACGTCTCAGACCAAAAGGATAGGCCCAACTCTGAAAATATATAACTCCAGGATAGGTTCAGCGATCCTGTACGGAGCGGACCTATGGGGCTTTGCGGACCTCTCCTCTTTGGCCAAGGCCCAACACAAATTTCTAAGGAATTTAATAGGTCTCCCAGGTTCTAGCCCCACAAAACCGTTATTATTGGACCTTGGGTACCACGCCATAGACGACATTGCCCGTTTTAAACCTTTAGCTCTATGGAGGAGGCTATGGTCCACCCCAGAACTTGTTATGTACGCAAAGGCAGTTTTGGATATCCGTTCCATTGTGGGTTCGGGAAATCTCCCATGGTTTAGGCAGATCAGATTGTACTTGGAGGCTATGGGATTGGGAAACTTATGGTCTGACCCTGTTAACAGCCTCTTCCCACCTAAAAAGCAGTTTAAACAGCAGTACTGGACTATGATAGGCCAGAAACACTTCAGTCAGACTCTGGCCACCTCACTGACTGGGATATTTCTGGAATTAAAAAGTGAACCACTACTAGAAGAATATCGGGACACTATTAGTAGGTCCAGTGACAGGATATTATACCATCAGCTTAGGGTTGGTTGTCTTCCCATCCGTTCATTTACCAAAAACTGGCGGGGACAAGCTGGTGAATCCTGTAGATGGTGTAAGGAGCGCAGGGAATCTATTGGCCACATATTTTTTGAGTGTCTGGCCTATGTGGCCCCTCGGGTTAAATGGTTAAAACCGATTTGTCGAAACCTGGGTACAAAGGTGGGATCTGTAGCCGTAAGGATCCTAAGGTATGATACAAGCGAACCAATTGTAATCGCCGTAGCAACATTTTTAGGATGGGTATGGATTATTAGATCCAGGCCGGAATCAGTGTAGTATCTATTTTTACTGAACTTTTTATCTTGTACATTGTGTGTATTTGAATTTTAAAAATTGTTTTATTCATGCTTATTTTTAACGCTTTTAGCCTATGGAAACTGTGTTTTAACTAAATTTATGATTTACTGTTCGTTTCCTTGCAGCTGCTCCTATTGTACAATCTGCCTTTTATGATCAATCAAATCGAAATAAAGACATTTGAAATTGAAATGGACTATTCCAACTCCAAAAAGGGCAACAGTAGAGAAAGAGTTTAACTTTGAAGAGGTTAATTGTACTATTTCTACTGCACTCTAAGCAAAAACATATAATATATTTGTGTGTGTGTGTGTGTGTGTATATGTTTGTATATATATATATGTACATTAAATTAACAATTTACATAATTACTAATCAATAACAAAATGATCAATTAATAAATGATTGTTATTCAGATATTTACTTCCCACCCTAGACCCCTACAAACCTAGCAGCTCAGAACTAAAATATGAGTAGGATGAAAAAGTATTCCATAAGTTACGTAATGAAAAATCAATTAAATAATTAACAAGGGCGTGGCCAAGATGGCGGGGTGAGCGGACGCTTCCTCCCGTAGCTCCTCCGGCCCAGCTCAGCTCGAGCCCCGTTTTCTGCGCTTCTCTCCCCCCGCAGCTGCCCTGCGGGTGAGAGGACTGTGCCGGAGTTCCTGGTGCACATGTTGATACTACTTTGACTCCTATCGCCCCGGAGGAAGTATCCCGAAAGTTTGCTCAAAGATCGGAGCACGGAGGAGAGCCTGGGAGGCGGAGCGAATTGCAGTGCTGTCCAGGCGCCTCGGCTGGGCCTGGTGCTGAAAGCTGGCGATCCCGAGAGATCGGACCCGACGCGCTCCGAGGAATCACAGAGCCCTCCGGCCGAAGCCTACGTGGCCGGTGTCACCGATACACAGCGGACTTTGGACCTTAGCTGGCGCTTGGGCCCTTCACTACCGGCGACGGTGCATTGTGCGGCACGGACCCCAGATCTGGTGGCGAAGGCCGGAGGCATCTACACGGCAGCCGACCTGGGTGGACCCGCCGATGAAACTGTGAGACCCTGGCTGCGGACTTTCCTTGCTTATTGTGCCCCGGGGGTCGCCGGCGGTCCCGCCAGCCCAGGCCGCTCTCCCGGGCCCCGCCCTGCTGCCATTTTATCCCTGAGGAGCTGGAGCTGGCGACCTCCACCCGTGCCTCTAGCGGGCGGGTGCCTACTTTCGCCTTGGCTCCTGAACTAATTTCCCGAGGGGTGCACTGCTGAGAGACCCTGACTTTGGCCCCCGATCGCCACCCTGGTCGGAACCACGACTGTCTCGCCCCGGCCTGGGCCGCCATTTTGTCGCTTGTGACGCGGCACTCTTGTCTTCGGCAGGGTCTCCACATCTGGTGCCCGCGAGCGACTGGGCGCATCTGCGGCGGCCGGGCCTGAACCTTGCCCACTGCAGCGGCCACGATGACTGGGAGAGGAGGCTCGAAAAGGGGAGACCGCACCCTGCCGGACATGCTCAGCAGGGCCCAGCAGCTGCGGGACAGAACACAACCGTCGCCAGGATCCTCCCGGGCATCGGCAGACGCAACTGGGGGCGAACCGCCGGTCACGAGGTCCTTTTATGGAGGACCTATTTAGCTCCCTCAAGGACGATTTCCAGACACTAAAGAAGGAAGTGGCCAGCGAGGTCCGAGAAGTGCGCAGGGAGGTAGAGGGCCTTGGCGAGCGTGTTGACATGGTGGAAACGGCGGCCCAGCGCCGAGATGAGGAGATAGTCCATCTCCAACAGGACGTTCTCCGTCTCCGAGAGCAGTGTGTCGAGCTCCAGACCCACTCTGAGGACCTCGAGAACAGGTCCAGACGGAACAACATCCGGGTGCGGGGTGTCCCATCCACGGACGAGGGGACAGATTTGGTGGCCTATCTACAGGATTTGTTCCGGGAGATTCTAGGAGAGGATGCAGAATTCCCGATCCGCATAGACAGAGCGCATAGAGTGGGCCGACAGCGCCAGTCATCAGCACCCCCCCCGGACATTCTGGCGTTCTTGCCCAACTTTCCCTTGAAGGAGCGCATCATGGCAGAGGCCCGCAGGAAGCAGCCTTTAACTTTCAGAGAGCGGCCTGTGGCGCTTTACCAGGACCTGTCCGCCATCACGCTGCAGAAGCGCAGGTCCTTCAGGATTGCTACGGACTTTCTGCGGGAACACGAGACGCCCTACTCCTGGGGTCACCCCTTCCGCCTAATCTTTAGATGGAACGGAGTGCTACACCAGCTGCGCTCCCTCCAAGACATCTGCGGAGTGTTGGGACTCACGGCCACGGAAGAAGACGGAGCGACGCCCACATGGAGGCGCTCAGAGAGACGGAGCCGCGGAGATCGACGAGGAGACAGTCGCCGGCGACTGTGAGTCGCCCTGATTCCCCTACCATCAGGGCGGATATGGCGGAAGCCCTGAGAACGGCGGCCAGGACCTTGCCTGACTCCAATGGCGTGGCCTTGACGGCCTAACTTCACTCCGGGGGGAGAGATTCTTAGCCTCTACGATGCTGGGTTGGGGCTGGGGGTTGGGAGGGAGCGGTTGGAGGTGAGTGGCTGAACGTCCACTTGATTGGTTTCTACGGACTTGCCCGTTCAGGCTGGACTGAGACAATGGGGTGTTTTTATTTGTTTGTGGTTTTGGCTAGTTGCCATGGGTTGGTTCTGGGAGGGCTTAAGAGTTGTTCTGTTGTTGGTGGGGTCCCGTCCGATATTACCCAAACACACGCGTGGCCGGTCTTGGCCTTCCCCGCGCGCCTGCCCCACGCGCCCCCTCCGCTGATCCCTCGCTTGCTGCACAGCGCTTCGATTCCCCGGGGGAGATGCCATCCTTAAAAGTAGTGACCCTTAACGTTAAGGGTCTGAACAACCCTGTGAAGCGCAGAGCGATCCTTTCCCTGCTAGAAGGGACGCAAGCGGACATATGCCTACTGCAGGAAACTCATCTGCTACCCAAAGATTGTCATAGGCTGCGCTCTGCCAAGTTCCCCACCCAATTCTTTTCTTCGGCGGCGACCAAGACTGCAGGCGTAGCCATTCTTTTAGCTAGCTCTTTCAGGGGCGAGGTGTTGTACAAATATGCCGAACAAAAGGGGAGGCTCCTAGCGTATCGCATGCGGCTTGGGGGTATTGCCTTCACGGTTGGCTCCGTTTACAGCCCGAATGATCACCAGGATCGCTTCCTGGAATCAGTGTTGGTGGACGTCACTGCCTCGCCCGATCGCCATGTTGTCTTGGGGGGAGACCTGAACATTGTCTTCGACTCGGCTATGGATAGGTCTGCACAGCGCTCCCCACAGGCGGGGGAGCTTTCCCGCGCGGTACAAGACCGGATTGCAGAGATGGATCTGCACGACCTCTGGCGCGCTATGCATCCCACCGATAGGGACTATTCCTATTTCTCCCACGTGCACCGCACTTATTCGCGGTTGGACTACCTCCTGGTGAGTGGACCGCTACGCACGGCCGCCACGGCGGCGGACATTGGGGTTCTGTCCCTGTCCGATCATGCGCCGGTTTCCGGCGTCTTTGCGTGGCCGGCGGCCTCCCCCTCCAGAGGGATGTGGCGGCTTCGGGATACTCTTCTACATAAGAAGTCGGTTGTGAAGCGAGTGGAGGAGTTCATTCAGGATTATTTGGTCCACAATGGCAACTCCGACACGTCACAAGCGACGCAGTGGGCAGCCTTGAAGGCGGTCCTCAGGGGGGAATTTATCTCCATCTCCTCGGCCGAGAACAGGGAGCGGCAATGTAGGAGGGACGAACTTACTGCGCAGGTCAGGGAACTTGAGCAGGTCCACCGCCGTACGGGGGCTCCTCGAGTTTGGAGGCAGCTGAAAGCGGCGAGGAAACTCCTTTCTGCGCTGGACCTAGATCGGGCGGAATATGCTGCGTTGCGTCTGAAGCATGCCTTTTACACGGGCGGGGACAGATGCGGTAAGCTCCTGGCCCATCGGCTCAGGGCTGCACAGCAACGCAATGTGGTGAAGGAGCTGGTGGGTGCAGACGGGGTTTCTGTTTCCGGTGACGGGGAGGTGGCGGACTCCTTTCGTAGCTTCTACGAGGAGTTATATGCCGCGGAACCCTCCTCACCGGGGGACGCTGAGGACTATCTGGAGTCTGTGACCCTCCCGGTGCTAGAGCCCGCCCAGGCGGACCACCTAGAGAGGGACATCCATGTGGAGGAAGTCATCTCCGCTATAGCACGATTGAAACACGGTAAAGCCCCGGGCCCGGATGGCTACACGGCCTTGTTCTACAAGACCTTCTGCTCCACTGTGGCACCAATCCTGGCTCGCCTCTTCAACTCCTTCTCCGAACCGGGCGCTTTCCCGCCGGACCTTCTTTCCGCGACTGTGTCGGTTATTCCGAAACCCGGGAAGGACCAGACCCTGTGTGGTTCGTATAGGCCTATTTCGCTTCTGAATGTTGATCTTAAGCTCTATACGGGGATCCTAGCGGCCAGGCTTGGACTGCACCTACCGGGCCTGGTGGAGGCGGACCAGGCTGGCTTTGTACCCGGTAGACAGACAGTTGACAACACCAAAAGAGTGACGCACATATTAGAAAAGGCCTCGCGCGTCCCGGGAGAGCGGATGTTGCTGTCGGTCGATGCGGAGAAGGCCTTTGATAGAGTTCATTGGCCGTACCTTGAGCTGGTTCTTGGGAAACTGGGAATCGGCGAGAAGTTCCGCACCATGGTCTTCAATTGTTATAAAAGACCATCAGCATCGGTACGGGTCAATGGGCACAGCTCTAGTAGTTTTGTCATTGAGCGCGGTACGAGACAGGGCTGCCCCCTCTCGCCGCTTTTGTTCGCCCTCTACATGGAGCCGTTTGCCCAGAGGATTCGCGATAATCCGGACGCTATTGGGGTTAAGATGGGTCAGTATACCCATACTGTTAGCCTTTATGCGGACGATGTCCTGCTGACCCTGGATGACCCCAGGAGGTCACTCCCTGCTTGCGTCCAGGAACTGAACGCCTTTGCACACGTGGCCGGCTTTAAAATGAATATGGCCAAATCGGCTGCCCTAGACGTGTCGCTCGCCGCGGACACCAGGAGAGACCTCCAGCGTCTTTTCCCCATGCAGTGGTCCTCGTCCACGGTGCCATACCTGGGGATCCTGCTAGCGCCTTCGCTGCCTGAAATGGTCAAAGCTAACTACTCTTCTCTTAGCAAGAAGATTAAGGAGGAACTCGGCCGATGGAGCAAGGGCCTGCTTTCGTGGCTGGGCCGTATCGCAGCGGTGAAGATGACTGTGCTGCCTCAGATCCTGTACCTTTTTCGCGCTCTACCTCTCCAGCCCCCTGTGGGTTGGATACAGCAAGCGCAGGCTGACATCTCCCGTTTCGTTTGGCAAGGCCGCAGGCCTCGGATGAAGAGGGTTCTTTCCACGCTTGCTCCGGAGGCGGGGGGTCTTGGTATCCCGGATCTCCGGAAGTATTTTCAGGCGGCGCAACTCCGATATTTGGTGGAAAGGAGCAGGTGGGAATCTGATAAGCACTGGCTCTTTCAGGATCAGGCGGTGGCGGGACGTACCCTTCAAGAGGTTCCATTCCTGCGATGCGCGCATCGCCCGGCTAATCTTTACGCCTCCTTTGTCACCCGGGTTCCCCTGCGGGTTTGGGATGCGGTTTGCGGGCCCCGCGAACTCACTACCTTCCCATCGCCGTTTACGCCCATAGTTGGTAACCCGGACTTTACTCCGGGCTTGGAGCCGGGAGCTTTTTTCCCACTGGGTAAGTGCAGGTTGCAGGGCACTTTTTCAGATTTACGGGCCGGAGGGCGTGCTTCCTTTCCAGCAACTCCGACAGGAATTTGGTCTGACGGAGGTCAGATTGCGCTACATGCAGGTCCGCCACTGGGCTCTCCAACCCCAAGTGCGCGACGTCGCAGCCCGTCAAATCACACCTTACGAACGGTGGCTAGTGACCCGGACCTCGGATGCCAAGCTCATTACCGATCTGTATAAATTTCTCCAACCCCCGACGTTTCATTATCATAATCCGGGGAGGGAGCGCTGGCACAGAGAGTTGGGCAGGACCCTGAGCCACAAGGAGTGGGACAAGATCGCATATCGGGCGAGGCACTCTGCGTACCACACTGGGCTGACGGAGACCTTTACTAAGGTGTCCACCTACTGGTATTACACCCCGGAGAGGCTCTATGAGATGCACAAACTCGCCGACAAGGGATGTTGGCGGGGCTGCGGACAGGAGGGTACTCTATCGCACATTCTTTGGGATTGCCCGGTACTGACTGCTTACTGGAAAGAGGTCTTGGATGAGGTGGATAGACATTTTGAGATTGAACTGCCGCGCTTCCCGGCGTATGTTTTGCTAGGCCTTCCCAACGACCTAATGTACCCGCTGAAGTCCCGCAGGGGTAGACAGATTGCTATTGCGCTAGGCTCAGCGGTCCAAAATATCCTTGTCCACTGGCGCACCTCCACTGCCCCCTCCATCACTAGTTGGCTACATAGACTCTGGCAGGTACTGGGTATGGAGAAGATGTCGCTTACAGTGGCTGGAAATGTGGATCAGTTCGAGGAGCTCTGGCACCCCTTCCTGGCACTACTGTCCACAGAATTCCGGGAGCTCACATGTCCGAGGTACCTGCGCCTTCTTAGGCTGACACCACCGGCGGCCCCGGCGGATTAGGATGGATGGGGCTGGAGGGATTAGGGGATGGGGGTAGGCTGTTTGGGGCGGATATTTCTATTACGGGCTATTGGACGGGGATGTTGGGGTATTGTTTTCTTCTTTTTCCTTTTTCTGGGGACGGGGGGCTCGGAGAGACTGCGTTGTGTTTTGCTGTGTTGCAGGAAGCTACTCGCGCTTAGCTTTGGTTGGGAGGTTGGGGAATATAGGAGGGTTGTGCGCACTGCCTTACTGCCTTACAGCTGATGCCTTCCCTTCCCCTCCTGGACCACCGACCTCCCCCTTTTGACCAGAACTGCTGCAACATGTCTTTTTTTCTTTCATTGTACTGTATGTAACCTTGACCTCCTACTTCCCTTCCCCATGTTTCTTTTGTTTTAATAAAAAATGCTTTAAACCTAAATAATTAGCAATCGTTATTTAATTATAACTTAACATCCCACCCCATATCGCTAGAAACCTAACAGCCTGCAAATTACATATCATGAAAATAAATTGGTATTACATAATTTACATAATAAATATCAATCATATAATTAAATAAAATCAGTTAAATAATTCACCTATATTACCTTATTAACTTCCCACCCTACTCCTCATACAAACCCAATAACAGCTAAACCACTATAAATAAATATTAATTATTGAATTACAAGCTGTATTTTCAAAAAAGTAATCCATAACATTATTATTTCAATGAAAACAAAATAATTAAACAATATTTTTAAAAACTACATTACTGAAAACTATATTAAAAACATAGCTATTCCTTAAAACAATATTAGTTTCCTAAAAAACGTTATTCTAGTAAACAATATTTATGCACCACAATATCTGTGTGTCACATATTTCATTTACAATATTTATGTCTCCCGGTATTTTAAACTCGCTATTTTGTCTAAACACCCCTTTGTCACTATGTGAAATGATTTTCATTTGCCTAAGCCTGCTGTTGGTGGGTATACTCCTCTGATTTGGTATAGGTGCACTCAAAGAAAAAAATAAACTCCCCACCAGTTTGGCAAACCAGAAACTTATGTGGTTTATGCTTTGATGAAGAGACTTTTATAGTACTTGCCTCTTTCTCCATGGTAGGAGTGTCCCTTCATTTCTCCTATTCCATTATCACTGGGAATGTGTAGTGCATTTGGAGAGGTTTAATATATTACTTTTGAATGTATCATATTTTTTTGTGGCTGCTTCGATTGCGCAGACGTAGCATCTGTGCATAAGAGGGAGCCAGCCCATGAGTTTGAAGTTAGAGTGTGCATGGATGACGTTTTTATACTTTTGGAGATGCATTTGATTAAAACAATATTATTTGGTTGTGGTGTGAGGACTGGCAGATATATTAAAGGTCTACAATCCATTCCTGTAAAGTATGCACAGTATTGAAATTGATATTCACTAAGCAGTAATATGAAAGATGATTAAAGTAGTGAGAGTAACCTATAAAAATATAATTTACATTCTGCAAATTTGGTGATATGACCAGAATAAAATGATTTTTCTTCCTAAACAAAACGTTTCTGTTGAAAACATGTATAGACAGGTCCAGTCCTTTCATACCACTGTGGCTTAGTGATCTATATGTATTTACTTATTTACCCAATACATGGGCACTGTAAAGAAATAAATCACATGAAAATCAAATTCTGTGCTCTTTCAGTCTCCCATATCGCATGACCTTCTTCTAGCGTTTTAATTAGTTAGCTTGTTGTACTACTACTTTTTTCATGATCAGTAATGATGTTACAGTGACTTAACCGGGTTTATGAAGAGAGAAACAGTTCATAAGAGCAGGAATTACTGAATGAAGTAAAGTCTCTCCTCCAGCCTCCTCTGCCTTGTCAACTCTTACTAGCGAACAAAGCTATTGACACAGATGAATGGCCCGTGCCTGCTACACACGAAACTTCTTTCTAAGGTTCCTCGAGGTAGATGTTGTGGGGATAGTGGATCCTTGACTTACTGGCAATATATCTTCTTCCTTACATCCATCTCTTGTTCACTAATTCCCAGGGAAAGCAATGTAGAACCGGTCTACCCCTCAATCCATCCTTCTTGTTCAGTTTAGTTGGGTTCATATGTAGAGTGCGGTCTTCATCCACCTTACTTTGATATTTAATGGAAGTGAAAAGGCTCCTCTGAAACGCAAAAGAGGGCTCATCTTTATCAATAGCAGCATGTTAAGTTATTCACTCCTACATGTTATGTTAAGGTATTTGTAAAGAGCACAGCTGCCCCAGCAACGGAGCGTCCCATCGCTAGTCTAAACAAGAATTAGCAATGCAACAGGTCTCGCTTTTGTTAAAGTTAGAGCTGTTGGCTTTAAAAATGACAGTGTTTTTTACTTTTGTTTTTAGGTCGAGCCTGGCGTACGCAGCGCGAAGCCCTGTCACCAGCGAGGCTTATTGTTGTGGACTTGCCTCGGAAGTGGGACAGGAGATGGGCACACGCAGAGCTTTTGGCGATTTGAGCAGGTGCATCCTAACGTAGAGCCACGCGGTGTGCACGTCTCCTGTCCCGCTTCCGAGGCAAGTCAGCCTCCTGCAATTGCAATTTTTAGGTCTCGACCTTCGCAACGCGCATGCGTTGCAAAGAAAAAATACCTTTTGCCAGCGCAAAGGTTTTTCAGCCAAGCACGTGCACGCATACCTTTGCCTTGAATGGCAACGCTTGCACATCAGGAGATCCACTCGCGGGAGCCCGCGGCCCATCTGGTCGCAATTATTGCTCCCGCGAGTGAATCGCACCCGCCCCCTCCTCCAGAGCCACCCCGTGCGAGGCGCTCGTGTTTGTTGCTTTCTTTTTTCATTTCACGGCCGAGCGGCGTTACTTTTACGCCCGCGCGGCCAATGCTTGTTTAATTCTGTTGAAAGATTTTAGCCCTATTCTGTTTGCAAAACATTTTTTTTACACTTCATGAGGGATTGTTTGAACTGTAACACATCAAAAATTATCCAAGGAGTATTGTAAAGTTTGACACAATTGTTGGATCTTTTCACAATTGAAATACGTTTTCCTGCGTGTGGATGAAATTGTCGTCGGAATAAGATGTCAGTAGGACTTTAAATTATACCATCATAGCATAATACATTTTTTTTTATTTAGATGAAAAATGTCAAGCATGGAGTCTTTCTGTTTTTTGTATATACATTTTCCAACAATCCTGGAAAGTGTATCCCACATTGAGAGATGAAAACCTGTGTAGGAATTTGTGGTGTCTAGAAATAAGTTATTTTCTGTAGGTGACTAGACACGTGTAGGTTTTCGGCACCGCTTTTTCAGGTCTTATTAGCAGATGCAGATTATCTTGCAGATCTGCAGTGCCCGTGCTTTGCTTCAGCATTCAGAGACAGGAAAACCCTGCAGTGATCCCTGCTGCAGAGCACAGACGTTGTCACAGATCATGTGTTCTGCACCCCACTATCCATGGCTTACCTATCCACAAAGCCAGACATACTCCTCCGACGTTCAAACAAATGTCTTTGGTCACAATCCGCCAAGTTTGATACTCTGGAGTTTTAGCCAGTCTGCATGACACTCCCATTGATCATTCAGATTGACTGAAGTCGTAGCTGCCTCCCTAAACTGGCTTTGTGAACCCTAAATACAAGTAACATAAAGCAAAAGAACCCCAAGCAAGCAGTTGGCTCCTCCCACCTTCACTGGACTCCTTCAGAAGTTCGTCTTTGATATTTTCACATGCGCAGAAGTTTATATGAACTAGTCGGGCGCACCGGCAACTGAAAAGCATCTAGGGCTTTAAAAAAAAACTAAATCCCCATGTAGCTTGAAGCAAGCTTTTTAGAATGACACTTGGGCAAAATTCCCACTGCACACTAATCTGCCGACTTCTTGTTTGCTGTTTCTAAGATTAAGCCCTTCTGGCATTATATTTCGATAGCACCTACATTACTGTGTCTTGAAGTATTGGAGGATATGTAAGGTACTCCAGATTACTGGGGTGAAAGGTTGTAGAAATATGCAGACACATCTTAATTGTGGTACTAAAGAAAACAAAACTGCATGATGGAAGGTCAAATGGGCGTGCACAGAAAAAGAATCGATATTCCATAGCGTCAATAGAGTTGTGCTTTTGTCAAATTGTCAAATAGGACACACGAAGAAGTGAGATTATTTTTAGGCAAACACATTGAATAACAAGCATTTGCAATGCAATAGTTCTCGCAGCATTAAAGTTTGAGTTATTGGCATTGTGTATGACAATGCGTTGCATAAATCTTTTAGTAAACTTTGAATTGGTGAGCAGTTTGAGTGTGTGCAAGAGTATGCTGTTGCTCACAGCTGTTATTATTCACACAGCTCTAATGATGCACCTCACCACAGGGCTAACGCAGCTATTATTCACAAAGCCCAGGCGGGCCATCACAGCAACATTGGATATCTCCGGAATTGTAAATGTAAATGTAATGGGCATTTATAGAGCGCTGCTACCACTCCAAGGAGTATCTTGGCGCTTACACAACCCAGGTGGAAGAGTTGGATAGGGAAAGAAGTCCAGTTTCTTAAACACAGCCACTACACTAGGGTTCTACACATAGAGTCAGACATGGAGAAAATCCAAGTTTTCAGTGCCTTCCTAAAAGGGGCTTCTTGGGAGAAGGAACGCAAGGGAAGGGGGAGTTTATTCCAGGCCTTGGTTCCTAGTACAAAGATGGATTTGCCACCCTTTGTAGCCAGTTTAAAACGGGGAATGGTAAGTAAGTTCTGACTAGCGGATCTTAGGCAGCGTGCTGGGTAGTATCTTTTGAACGCCCTTCGTAAATAGGTCGGGCCACGTTGATGGAAGGCCCTAAAAGTAATCAAGAGAAGTTTAAACAGAATTCTCTTTCCTATTGGCAGCCAGTGTAAGATATTTAGAGCTGCAGAGGCAGATGATCTACGGGGCAGACGCAGTACGAGGCGGGCAGCCGCGTTTTGGATCATCTGCAATTTGTGGAGCACGATTTTGTTTGCTCCAGCATAAAGTCCATTGCAGTAATCTAGCCTAGAATTTATTAAGGCCACTGCGACTGTTTTCCTCGCCGAAAGGGGAAGGAGGTCAAAAAATTTCCTAAGTGCTTTGATAATTTGGAAGCACATACCTGCCACTGCTACAGCCTGAGGTTTAAAGGATAGGCAGTTGTCAAACTTTATGCCTAGGTTACGGGCGGATGCAATTGTGTTAGGTGGAGCTTCTGCATCCGATGGCCAGCATACTGAAGGGGAAAATAGATTATTGATCCCTATGGGTAAAATTTCCGTTTTTCCGGCGTTGCACTTTAGATGGTTGTTATTCATCCACTTGAATGTCGCTGCAAGACAATTCCTAAGGTCTTCCTCGGCACCTGGTTGTTCCTTATCCAGCACCAAAATTGTATTTTACAGACTGACATCATAGCACAGTTATTCGAAGAGGAAACAAGCAGCGCACAGCTGGCAAACGCATCCCCTCAGCCGGAGCGAGCCTTCAAAACACAGATGTCTCGACTCGAGAGAGAGGAAGTCGGGGTTCAAGGGAGCGCTCGGTCCCGTGGACTCTGGTCTGACCTGGGCTGGGCACCAGCAGCACGTGGGCACTGTGCAACAGGGGGGCACAGTAGTACAACCGGCAGTGCTTAATTTGTAAATGAAAGAGTGCCGGTGCCCGAAGCTCCTGCTGAGAAGTCCACGTCGAGATGACGTAAAATTCAAACAATTCATGGGGATTAAGGCAACTGGGACTGCACCAATCTAATTATTGGAATAATGTAAGCCAGACTATGGTGCACAGGACCGGAGGTTCAATACCCCTAAACCCCCTAGGATGAGAAACCCTTCAGCAACAAACCCACTAATTTTGTCTAGCACCCATCATTATATCACAATCATCATTTCATTTTCATTTGAATTCAGCAAAACCCAATTCAAAGGGCTTCGCATAAATCAGTTATTGTCATGATATATAACACCAACCCAGCATGCACCAAGCTCCGAGGGGGCCACGAGACGGGAGAAGCCCCGAGTTGCTTGCGTCTTGGGTGCTTTGCCCTGCCTTTGTGGGCTCTGGTGTATGGGGATTTCTCCTGTTGCAGCCCTGCGCAGGCGGGCTTTGCTGGGGGGATTTATCTTGCTTGCCCGGCTTGGGTTGTGGGCTGCTGCCTTTGTCTCAGGGGGTCCCGGTCCTGGATGTTTCCGCATGCTCTCCCTTCCCTCTGGCTGACGGCATGCGGCTTGTGTGTTCCTCTTTTTGGGATTCGCTCTGACTTTCTTGTACATGGTGCGGTGTGCATTATGGTTCTGGGTGCGTTGGTTCTGTCGCCTTACGGCTCGTAGCCTCCACTGTTCCGGTTTTGGTGGACTTGCTCATGCATGCACCCCACGTGGTTATCCTGCAGCGTCACTGTCTCCGGTTGCTGTGCTATGGGTCTGGCTTCTGTTGGTGCGCCGTACTCTGGGTGTGGGTTGGTCTATTCCTAGAGGGGCTTCAGGCAACAGGTTTTGTCTGCATTTGCCTGCTGCTTTCTGGGAGGTTTGCGTTTGATTTTTTACCAATCTGGGTGCGTCGGTTTCCCCCTTTGTGCCTGGTGTTGTCGGGCCTGCTTCTGTGCGGGGAGTCTCTGTGACCTATTGGATCCACGGAGGAGGACGCTACGGCGCGCGCACTCCTAAAAACGAAACCTATGGTGGGGGCGGGACTTCTGTTTTGTGAAGCCCGCGCCCACGGAGTGCCTGGAGGCGCAGTGGTGACGCGGGGCTCCTATGCCCGCGGTCAGAGGCGGCACAAGTCCGGAGTGCCGGTGAGCGGGTAAGGGGGGGATGCCTGTGCGTGTGTGTGTGTCTGTGTGCGCGACGGCGGAGGGGTGGGGTGGGGGGGGGAATGTCTCTCCGTGCGTGTATGTGTGTGCGCATGCGTTCAGGGGGAGGTGTGCCTGTGTTTGTTTGTTGCGCTTCCCAGGAGACAGCCACGGCATTCGCGCGCGCGTGGCCTGCGCCGATCGCCTTTTGAGAGATGCGCGCGGCCAGGTGCTGTCTCCTGGGAAGCAGAGTCAGTAACAATAGATCTCGGCGAGTACAGCGCTTACGCGCTGTATCGCTACGAGACCTAAAAAGGAACGGGCACTATGTAGTGAACCATTGTCCTCTGGCTGCAAAGTTTCAAATAGTGACCATGGCAAATGAGATTGATAGTTTGATCTTATGCTAGATGTTAATTTGTGCTATAGTTTTCTTTCCGTAAAAAATGTGACAGAACTTGCTAATTTACTGGCGTTTTATTCTCACATGGTACAAAAGTTGCATAAGAACATTAATAATTTTCTTTCCCAACTGGCAAACTTTCTTATTAGGTCGCCTGCACAGCGCTTGCCAAATGCCTTGTAAACAAAAAAAAGGCTTAAAACGGCCTCTTATTTACCATTGGTTTTCTCCGATGTCGCTCTAGTTTCCTTGCCTGTTATGGGTCAGAGCCTCCTCCTCACCTTTGCTTCCTCCTCAAGCTTCTCTGTTTGTCCCCATCATGGGGCATGGACCAAGTACAGCTTCCTATCTGTGGACAGTGGCCTTTCACTGGCCGCAGCCTCCTTTAGCTACTCTTCTTTCTTTTTTTTTTTTACTTTTTAATTTCTCTCTCTCATCACGCTGTCCGTTGTGTTTCCCCTATCCGACCCCCCTCATCCTACTATCCGTTGTGTTTCCACCACATCTGCACCCTCCTCCCGCTGTCCCCTCTGTTTCCTGCACTCCCACAGCCTTCTCCCACAGTCCCTTTAAACCAGTATCCTACAGGTGAAACACATATATTTGCATTATTAAGCTATCCTAAGTAAACTCTTTCTATAGAAGTGACTTACTTGAAGTCCTGGTTATAGGGAAAACAATTGAGCACTTCCACAGTGGCTCCTCAGAATTCTTAACTCCTCAACCAGGATCCATTGCCAGTCGGGCTGGGCCCGGCAGGGTTCAACCGCGGCCTATTTGCTTGTTTAAATGATCTCACGCGCTCCACACATACACCATGCCGCGCGCTTCACACATACACCATGCCCCACTTACCGGTCGGGGTGGGCTTCCGTGGGACTGCTCTCTGCGGGGTGCGCTCCTTCACGCGGGGCTCCCTCAGCTCACAGGAGCCCCATACACTGCTGCGCGCTCCATCCCCGCTCATGTCCCAGGCAAGGTTGGAAGCACGCATGCTCAGTACGTAAGCGTGTGTGCACGACTAGCTTTTGTGGCGTGCACTTTCAGTTTCTCTCCCCGCCCGCTTGTTTACAATACTGATTGCGAACTCTTGTTATTAAACCCTGCAAGTTGCTTTTGGGCCCCAGCAATGGCTTTGATTAATCAGCGCTTTTGGGTCATCTCTTGGAATAACAGCCTTTTTCAAATCCCTGGCTGTGCTCTAAGAGAAATGTGATTAAAGTTCTGGCTGTCTTCCCACAATTACACATGTGTGGCGCCTCGGGGTGTCCCTGACTGACTGGCGTTGGGGCGATCGGGGATACTGACCCCTCGAATAGACTTACTGACACCGGTACTCTGGTTAAAGCAGGTTTTATTGTTTTAAATGTTCGTTTTCTGTGGATGGTTTTCCTGTAATATGGCAGGGGGGTTTCTGTGTCGTCAGACAGTCTTTGTTGGCGTTGCTCCGTTGCTTTCCGCCTCTCGTCCCGGTGTCTTCTGGGACTGGTGGTTCGCCCTTCTTCCTCCACGATGTCGTGGCGTCTCGCCCGTGCAGGGAAGAAAGACAACGGAGTTTTAGGTACTGTTCGACGTAGCAGCACGGGGAAGGGAGTGAGGGATCACACGTGCACTCGTATCAGACTATGGCCCACAGTGTTGGGATAGTGAGGGAGGGGAAGTGCACAGGGCGTGAGTTTAAGATCTTTTGCTAAGGGGGTTTAGCCCACTTAAAACCCGCCCAGCCCGAAAGCCGTGATCTTACCTCTGGTAGCCACACTTCCCTCGATGAAGTGTGGCTGGGCGAAGCGCCTTCCTGTTGGCCTCCTGGCTTGGTGGACTCCGCTCCTCTGGACCTTCCCCGTTCAACGCTTCTCTCTCCGTCCTCGTCTCCGACCGCCGTCTCAGTCCCTTGCCGTTCTCCCTCCTCCGATCTCGTCTCCGTCTCACTCCTCCGATGGTCTCTTTCCTCCGCCTCCTGCCTCTGCTCCGCTCCCCCGTCGACGTCTCTCCTCAGCTCCCGCCTCTCCTCCGCCTTCGTTCTCCGACTCTGCTCCCCTCCGCACTCGTCCTCCTCCGTCCTACTCCTCTCTCCTCCGCAATCGTCCTCCTTCCAACTCCTCTCTCCTCCGCAATCGTCCTCCTCCTTCCAACTCCTCTCTCCTCCGAGTGTATAACACACCTGGGATGATTCTTGACCGGCCTTTACCTGGGTCGAGGGGGTGTGTCTTGTGACGTTGTCCCGTTCTAACTCCGCCCAAATAAAGAAGCAGGGCTCGCCGCTTTCTTCCGGATCCGTTTCTTCCAGGACGTCGGTGTCTCTCCAAGTCCCTGTATGCTGGTCAAAGAGAGGTGAGACAGGTAAGCCTGGCGGACCCGAGTCCTCCCCGTTACTCCCCTCCCCCCTTGGATTCTCCCGATCGGGGAGAGGAAACCTGGAGAGGTAGTCAGCGCTAGCGTTGTCCTTCCCTTTTCTGTGTAATACTTGGAAGGAAAAAGGTTGTAACAATAGGAACCACCTCATTACTCTTGGGTTGTTGGAGGCGTTGCGACTCATCCATTGGAGAGGCGCGTGATCAGTGTACAGTTTAAATGGGTGTCCCTCCAGGTAATACCGCAGTTTATCAACTGCCCATTTGATTGCCAGACATTCTTTTTCAATCGTGGGGTACCTCACCTCCCTAGGGAATAGTTTTCGACTTATAAACAGGATGGGGTGCTCTATTCCTTCTTCCGACGTCTGGGATAACACTGCCCCTATCCCGAAATCGGAGGCGTCTGTGTGGAGAATGAAGGGTTTGGTGAAATCGGGGGATGAGAGCACGGGATGGGTGGTGATTATCTCCTTTAGGATGTGGAAGGCCCTTCTCATCTCAGGGGTTGGTTCCCTGAACCCAGCTTTTGGGGTTTGCTTCTTCAGGGTATCGGTGAGCGGGGCGGCTATGTCAGAGGAGGGTATGAACCTACGATAATACCCCACTAATCCTAGAAAGGCTCGCATGTCCCTGATGTTGTTGGGAAAAGGGGTATCTGCAATGGCTCGGACTTTTTTATCTTGAGGTTCAATGACTCCATGCCCCAAGACGTACCCCAGGTACTTCACCTTTTGGAAGCTGATCCTTGACTTCTTCGCATTGACATGGAGTCCCGCTTTGGCTAACTGTGTCAAGATGGTTTCCAGGTGTCTGAGGTGGGTCTCCCAGTCGGGGCTGAAGATAATGATGTCGTCTAGGTACGCCGAACTGTATTCCTGATGTTCCCGGAGTACCTCATTCATCAATCGTTGGAACGTTGCGGGGGCTCCGTGTAATCCGAAGGGGAGGACTGTGAATTCAAACAATCCGTCAGGTGTGGAAAATGCTGTCTTCTTGCGATCTTCTTCTCGCAGTGGCACCTGCCAATACCCCTTTGTGAGGTCGAGGGTACTGATGTATCGAGCTTCCCCTAATTTCTCGATCAACTCGTCGATTCTTGGGATGGGATAAGCATCGAATGAGGAGACCGCGTTCAAGGCCCTGAAGTCCATACAGAACCTACTGCTTCCGTCTGGTTTCGGCACCATCACGATCGGTGAGGACCATTCGCTTCTGGATGGACGTATGACACCAAGGCTGAGCATTTCTCTCACCTCCCGGCTGATGGCTTCCCTTTTTGCGGCGGGTATCCGATAGGGTCGCTGCTTCACGATGGTCCCTTTCGGTGTTTCAATCCGATGTTCTGCCAGGTACGTCGACACCGGGAGGTCCGAGAAGATGGACGAACACCGCCTAAGGACTTCCTGTAATCCTTCTTGTTGGCCTAGATATAGTTCTTCGTTGATTACCAGTTGGCTAACCGTGGTCTCCCTTTGTTTGTCTTGGGCAGGGGTGGTAAAGGCAGAAAGGGGAGGGGCTCCCAGCCACTTCTTGAGGACATTAATATGAAAGATCTGGGTTTTCCTTCCCGTTAGCCGTAACCGGTACGTCGTTTTACCGATGGTTTCCAGAACCTGGTAGGGACCTTGCCATTCCGTATGAAACCTCTTAGTGGTGGATGGCAACAACACCAGGGCCCAGTCGTTCCCCTCGAGTTTTCTCCATTTTTTTCCTTTGTCATAATGTGTTCTTTGTTTCGTTTGGCTCTTTTCTAGCTGGGAGTATGCCAATTCCCTTATCTTCCCCAACTGGTTTTTAAGATTCTGGCTATACTCGAGTAGAGTCTTCGTGTCTCTGGATGGTTCGGCCTCCCAATACTCTCTGGTCATATCTAGGAGACTTCGGGGTCGTCTGCCGTACAGCATTTCAAAGGAAGAACACCCAAGACTACTTTGGGTCTGTCCTCTAATGACATAGAGGGCCAGGGGTAGCAACATGTCCCAGTCCGTTCTGTTGGCCGTGAGCATTTTCTTCAGAATGCTCTTTAGGGTCCCGTTGTATCTTTCCACGAGGCCGTCTGTCTGCGGGTGGTAGATGGAGGTCTTGATTTGATGTAGATCTAATAGAAGGCACACCTCTTTCATCACTCGTGACATAAAGGGAGTGCCTTGGTCCGTAAGGACCTCCTTCGGGAACCCGGCCCGTGAAAAGAGCTCTAGGAACTTCTCTGCGATGTTCTTGGACGTGGGGGATTTCAAGGGGAAGGCTTCGGGGAATCTGGTGGCATAGTCCACAATGACCAAGGCGTATTGGTTCCCCTTCCGAGTCTTAGGGAGGGGGCCGATGAGGTCCATGGCCACCCTCTCAAACGGGGTCCCAATAATCGGTAGCGGCTGCAAAGGCACTGCCGGGGGTCTGTGCACGTTTTTGCGCTGACGGACGTCACAGGTCTGGCAGTGGGTCTTGATATCTTGATAGACTCTCGGCCAGTAGAAGTTCTTTAGGATATTCTGGGTGGTCTTCTCGCTGCCTGTGTGTCCTGCTAGGAGGTGGGTATGGCCATAAAACATCACCTGGTCCCGGAAGCATACTGGTACAAGAAGTTGCTTGGGTTCGTCTATCCTCCCTTGTCTGTAGAGGAGTTCTTCTTGGATCATGAACCGTGGGTACCTGGGGAAGGGGTTATCCTGGTCGGCGTGGGCCTGTTCCCAGGCATTAAACAAAGTGGCGTCATTGGGTTGGGCGAACTGGAAACTGCGGTCACCCTCCCACGGATCAGGGGCTGTGAGCACTTTCTTGGGGCCTGCCGTCCCGATTTTAAGGGTCTCTGAAAAAAGGTCTAGGAAGTGGGGATTGTCTGTCCCGATAATGAGCTCTTCGGGGAGGCTGTCTAACAGCCCTACCTTCACCACTATGCGTCGCCCCCCCTCTTACTCCAAAGGGACGTAAGCGACCTGGTAGCTTTTTATATCTCCGTGAACACACTTGATATGCACTAGGGACTCTGGCATTACCTGGGGTTCACACACACACCGCCCCTGAATCACTGATTGCTTGCACCCCGAGTCCAACAAAGCCTTGACTTTTCTCCCGTTCACCTGGACACTCACGTGATAAGCCCCTCCAAGCTCAGCGGAGAACATTACTGCTCGTGTTAGATACCCCACCTCCATGGGTTCTTCCTGGTTCCTCTTCCGAGGGCAAAATCTAGCAATGTGGCCCCAGGTGCCACAGTCAAAGCATTGAGGGCCTCTGAATGGGGTGATATCCGGGGTTGGTGGTCTGGGACCAGGAAGCCCTGGAGGGGGTCGTGGTTTGCGGTCCATCCGAATAGGGGCTCTGACGTTTCTCTCGGGCTCCGTCGGATGTAGTCTAGGTTGAGCCCGTGAAAATGTGGACGCCATTTCCATTGCTTGTGCAGTGGTCAGGTTGGAGTGTTGCCTCAACCACCGTTGTGTCCCGAATGGCAGCGCCTCGAGATATTGCTCCAAGTAGATTTTATCCATTATAGCCTCCTTTGTACTCTGTGTGGGGGTTAGCCACTTATCGGCCGCTGACTTCAGCCGAAAGAACAAGGTCTTCGGGTTCTCTCCTGGGGTCCCTCTCTCCTTGCGGAATCGAACGCGGTATGCTTCTGCGTCTAATCCTAAATGATCTAGGATTATGTTCTTTATTTGTCCATAGGGGTCTGCCCGTTGCCATTGGCCACCTGATAGGCTGCCTGGGCTTCCCCTGTTAACAATGGCGCGAGAAAGAATGGCCATTTCTCTTATGGCCAACCACAGGCAAGGGCAACTCTCTCAAAGTTGACGACAAATGCGTCTGGATCTTCTCCAGCGATATATTTCTGTAGAGATATGCCGAATGGTGTGGGTACGTGTTGTCTTATCACTCGCACTGGGTTGCCTGCCGGGTCGATCGTTATAGGTTGTAGTTCACCCAGTCGCTTCACCACGGTGTCTCGGAAATTGTCCCGGTCAGCCTGAGCGGTGGCTATCTGTTGCTCCACCGCCCACCCCAGCTGCTCCTGCCCTTTGACCAGTCTTTGTAGCAGCTCTTCCATCTTAGAGTCCCAGATGGTTACTGTGTTGCCCGTATTCTCCACCACTTGTGGCGCCTTGGGGTGTCCCTGACTGACTGGCGTTGGGGTGATCGGGGATACTGACCCCTCGAATGGACTTACTGACACGGGTACTCTGGGTAAAGCAGGTTTTATTGTTTTAAATGTTCGTTTTCTGTGGATGGTTTTCCTGTAATATGGCAGGGGGGTTTCTGTGTCGTCAGACAGTCTTTGTTGGCGTTTCTCCGTTGCTTTCCGCCTCTCGTCCCGGTGTCTTCTGGGACTGGTGGTTCGCCCTTCTTCCTCCACGATGTCGTGGCGTCTCGCCCGTGCAGGGAAGAAAGACAACGGAGTTTTAGGTACTGTTCGACGTAGCAGCACGGGGAAGGGAGTGAGGGATCACACGTGCACTCGTATCAGACTATGGCCCACAGTGTTGGGATAGTGAGGGAGGGGAAGTGCACAGGGCGTGAGTTTAAGATCTTTTGCTAAGGGGGTTTAGCCCACTTAAAACCCGCCCAGCCCGAAAGCCGTGATCTTACCTCTGGTAGCCACACTTCCCTCGATGAAGTGTGGCTGGGCGAAGCGCCTTCCTGTTGGCCTCCTGGCTTGGTGGACTCCGCTCCTCTGGACCTTCCCCGTTCAACGCTTCTCTCTCCGTCCTCGTCTCCGACCGCCGTCTCAGTCCCTTGCCGTTCTCCCTCCTCCGATCTCGTCTCCGTCTCACTCCTCCGATGGTCTCTTTCCTCCGCCTCCTGCCTCTGCTCCGCTCCCCCGTCGACGTCTCTCCTCAGCTCCCGCCTCTCCTCCGCCTTCGTTCTCCGACTCTGCTCCCCTCCGCACTCGTCCTCCTCCGTCCTACTCCTCTCTCCTCCGCAATCGTCCTCCTTCCAACTCCTCTCTCCTCCGCAATCGTCCTCCTCCTTCCAACTCCTCTCTCCTCCGAGTGTATAACACACCTGGGATGATTCTTGACCGGCCTTTACCTGGGTCGAGGGGGTGTGTCTTGTGACGTTGTCCCGTTCTAACTCCGCCCAAATAAAGAAGCAGGGCTCGCCGCTTTCTTCCGGATCCGTTTCTTCCAGGACGTCGGTGTCTCTCCAAGTCCCTGTATGCTGGTCAAAGAGAGGTGAGACAGGTAAGCCTGGCGGACCCGAGTCCTCCCCGTTACTCCCCTCCCCCCTTGGATTCTCCCGATCGGGGAGAGGAAACCTGGAGAGGTAGTCAGCGCTAGCGTTGTCCTTCCCTTTTCTGTGTAATACTTGGAAGGAAAAAGGTTGTAACAATAGGAACCACCTCATTACTCTTGGGTTGTTGGAGGCGTTGCGACTCATCCATTGGAGAGGCGCGTGATCAGTGTACAGTTTAAATGGGTGTCCCTCCAGGTAATACCGCAGTTTATCAACTGCCCATTTGATTGCCAGACATTCTTTTTCAATCGTGGGGTACCTCACCTCCCTAGGGAATAGTTTTCGACTTATAAACAGGATGGGGTGCTCTATTCCTTCTTCCGACGTCTGGGATAACACTGCCCCTATCCCGAAATCGGAGGCGTCTGTGTGGAGAATGAAGGGTTTGGTGAAATCGGGGGATGAGAGCACGGGATGGGTGGTGATTATCTCCTTTAGGATGTGGAAGGCCCTTCTCATCTCAGGGGTTGGTTCCCTGAACCCAGCTTTTGGGGTTTGCTTCTTCAGGGTATCGGTGAGCGGGGCGGCTATGTCAGAGGAGGGTATGAACCTACGATAATACCCCACTAATCCTAGAAAGGCTCGCATGTCCCTGATGTTGTTGGGAAAAGGGGTATCTGCAATGGCTCGGACTTTTTTATCTTGAGGTTCAATGACTCCATGCCCCAAGACGTACCCCAGGTACTTCACCTTTTGGAAGCTGATCCTTGACTTCTTCGCATTGACATGGAGTCCCGCTTTGGCTAACTGTGTCAAGATGGTTTCCAGGTGTCTGAGGTGGGTCTCCCAGTCGGGGCTGAAGATAATGATGTCGTCTAGGTACGCCGAACTGTATTCCTGATGTTCCCGGAGTACCTCATTCATCAATCGTTGGAACGTTGCGGGGGCTCCGTGTAATCCGAAGGGGAGGACTGTGAATTCAAACAATCCGTCAGGTGTGGAAAATGCTGTCTTCTTGCGATCTTCTTCTCGCAGTGGCACCTGCCAATACCCCTTTGTGAGGTCGAGGGTACTGATGTATCGAGCTTCCCCTAATTTCTCGATCAACTCGTCGATTCTTGGGATGGGATAAGCATCGAATGAGGAGACCGCGTTCAAGGCCCTGAAGTCCATACAGAACCTACTGCTTCCGTCTGGTTTCGGCACCATCACGATCGGTGAGGACCATTCGCTTCTGGATGGACGTATGACACCAAGGCTGAGCATTTCTCTCACCTCCCGGCTGATGGCTTCCCTTTTTGCGGCGGGTATCCGATAGGGTCGCTGCTTCACGATGGTCCCTTTCGGTGTTTCAATCCGATGTTCTGCCAGGTACGTCGACACCGGGAGGTCCGAGAAGATGGACGAACACCGCCTAAGGACTTCCTGTAATCCTTCTTGTTGGCCTAGATATAGTTCTTCGTTGATTACCAGTTGGCTAACCGTGGTCTCCCTTTGTTTGTCTTGGGCAGGGGTGGTAAAGGCAGAAAGGGGAGGGGCTCCCAGCCACTTCTTGAGGACATTAATATGAAAGATCTGGGTTTTCCTTCCCGTTAGCCGTAACCGGTACGTCGTTTTACCGATGGTTTCCAGAACCTGGTAGGGACCTTGCCATTCCGTATGAAACCTCTTAGTGGTGGATGGCAACAACACCAGGGCCCAGTCGTTCCCCTCGAGTTTTCTCCATTTTTTTCCTTTGTCATAATGTGTTCTTTGTTTCGTTTGGCTCTTTTCTAGCTGGGAGTATGCCAATTCCCTTATCTTCCCCAACTGGTTTTTAAGATTCTGGCTATACTCGAGTAGAGTCTTCGTGTCTCTGGATGGTTCGGCCTCCCAATACTCTCTGGTCATATCTAGGAGACTTCGGGGTCGTCTGCCGTACAGCATTTCAAAGGAAGAACACCCAAGACTACTTTGGGTCTGTCCTCTAATGACATAGAGGGCCAGGGGTAGCAACATGTCCCAGTCCGTTCTGTTGGCCGTGAGCATTTTCTTCAGAATGCTCTTTAGGGTCCCGTTGTATCTTTCCACGAGGCCGTCTGTCTGCGGGTGGTAGATGGAGGTCTTGATTTGATGTAGATCTAATAGAAGGCACACCTCTTTCATCACTCGTGACATAAAGGGAGTGCCTTGGTCCGTAAGGACCTCCTTCGGGAACCCGGCCCGTGAAAAGAGCTCTAGGAACTTCTCTGCGATGTTCTTGGACGTGGGGGATTTCAAGGGGAAGGCTTCGGGGAATCTGGTGGCATAGTCCACAATGACCAAGGCGTATTGGTTCCCCTTCCGAGTCTTAGGGAGGGGGCCGATGAGGTCCATGGCCACCCTCTCAAACGGGGTCCCAATAATCGGTAGCGGCTGCAAAGGCACTGCCGGGGGTCTGTGCACGTTTTTGCGCTGACGGACGTCACAGGTCTGGCAGTGGGTCTTGATATCTTGATAGACTCTCGGCCAGTAGAAGTTCTTTAGGATATTCTGGGTGGTCTTCTCGCTGCCTGTGTGTCCTGCTAGGAGGTGGGTATGGCCATAAAACATCACCTGGTCCCGGAAGCATACTGGTACAAGAAGTTGCTTGGGTTCGTCTATCCTCCCTTGTCTGTAGAGGAGTTCTTCTTGGATCATGAACCGTGGGTACCTGGGGAAGGGGTTATCCTGGTCGGCGTGGGCCTGTTCCCAGGCATTAAACAAAGTGGCGTCATTGGGTTGGGCGAACTGGAAACTGCGGTCACCCTCCCACGGATCAGGGGCTGTGAGCACTTTCTTGGGGCCTGCCGTCCCGATTTTAAGGGTCTCTGAAAAAAGGTCTAGGAAGTGGGGATTGTCTGTCCCGATAATGAGCTCTTCGGGGAGGCTGTCTAACAGCCCTACCTTCACCACTATGCGTCGCCCCCCCTCTTACTCCAAAGGGACGTAAGCGACCTGGTAGCTTTTTATATCTCCGTGAACACACTTGATATGCACTAGGGACTCTGGCATTACCTGGGGTTCACACACACACCGCCCCTGAATCACTGATTGCTTGCACCCCGAGTCCAACAAAGCCTTGACTTTTCTCCCGTTCACCTGGACACTCACGTGATAAGCCCCTCCAAGCTCAGCGGAGAACATTACTGCTCGTGTTAGATACCCCACCTCCATGGGTTCTTCCTGGTTCCTCTTCCGAGGGCAAAATCTAGCAATGTGGCCCCAGGTGCCACAGTCAAAGCATTGAGGGCCTCTGAATGGGGTGATATCCGGGGTTGGTGGTCTGGGACCAGGAAGCCCTGGAGGGGGTCGTGGTTTGCGGTCCATCCGAATAGGGGCTCTGACGTTTCTCTCGGGCTCCGTCGGATGTAGTCTAGGTTGAGCCCGTGAAAATGTGGACGCCATTTCCATTGCTTGTGCAGTGGTCAGGTTGGAGTGTTGCCTCAACCACCGTTGTGTCCCGAATGGCAGCGCCTCGAGATATTGCTCCAAGTAGATTTTATCCATTATAGCCTCCTTTGTACTCTGTGTGGGGGTTAGCCACTTATCGGCCGCTGACTTCAGCCGAAAGAACAAGGTCTTCGGGTTCTCTCCTGGGGTCCCTCTCTCCTTGCGGAATCGAACGCGGTATGCTTCTGCGTCTAATCCTAAATGATCTAGGATTATGTTCTTTATTTGTCCATAGGGGTCTGCCCGTTGCCATTGGCCACCTGATAGGCTGCCTGGGCTTCCCCTGTTAACAATGGCGCGAGAAAGAATGGCCATTTCTCTTATGGCCAACCACAGGCAAGGGCAACTCTCTCAAAGTTGACGACAAATGCGTCTGGATCTTCTCCAGCGATATATTTCTGTAGAGATATGCCGAATGGTGTGGGTACGTGTTGTCTTATCACTCGCACTGGGTTGCCTGCCGGGTCGATCGTTATAGGTTGTAGTTCACCCAGTCGCTTCACCACGGTGTCTCGGAAATTGTCCCGGTCAGCCTGAGCGGTGGCTATCTGTTGCTCCACCGCCCACCCCAGCTGCTCCTGCCCTTTGACCAGTCTTTGTAGCAGCTCTTCCATCTTAGAGTCCCAGATGGTTACTGTGTTGCCCGTATTCTCCACCACTTGTGGCGCCTTGGGGTGTCCCTGACTGACTGGCGTTGGGGTGATCGGGGATACTGACCCCTCGAATGGACTTACTGACACGGGTACTCTGGGTAAAGCAGGTTTTATTGTTTTAAATGTTCGTTTTCTGTGGATGGTTTTCCTGTAATATGGCAGGGGGGTTTCTGTGTCGTCAGACAGTCTTTGTTGGCGTTTCTCCGTTGCTTTCCGCCTCTCGTCCCGGTGTCTTCTGGGACTGGTGGTTCGCCCTTCTTCCTCCACGATGTCGTGGCGTCTCGCCCATGCAGGGAAGAAAGACAACGGAGTTTTAGGTACTGTTCGACGTAGCAGCACGGGGAAGGGAGTGAGGGATCACACGTGCACTTGTATCAGACTATGGCCCACAGTGTTGGGATAGTGAGGGAGGGGAAGTGCACAGGGCGTGAGTTTAAGATCTTTTGCTAAGGGGGTTTAGCCCACTTAAAACCCGCCCAGCCCGAAAGCCGTCATCGTACCTCTGGTAGCCACACTTCCCTCGATGAAGTGTGGCTGGGCGAAGCGCCTTCCTGTTGGCCTCCTGGCTTGGTGGACTCTGCTCCTCTGGACCTTCCCGGTTCAACGCTTCTCTCTCCGTCCTCGTCTCCGACCGCCGTCTCAGTCCCTCGCCGTTCTCCCTCCTCCGATCTCGTCTCCGTCTCACTCCTCCGATGGTCTCTTTCCTCTGCCTCCTGCCTCTGCTCCGCTCCGCCGTCGACGTCTCTCCTCAGCTCCCGCCTCTCCTCCGCCTTCGTTCTCCGACTCTGCTCCCCTCCGCACTCATCCTCCTCCGTCCTACTCCTCTCTCCTCCGCAATCGTCCTCCTCCTTCCAACTCCTCTCTCCTCCGCAATCGTCCTCCTCCTTCCAACTCCTCTCTCCTCCGAGTGTATAACACACCTGGGATGATTCCTGACCGGCCTTTTCCTGGGTCGAGGGGGTGTGTCTTGTGACGTTGTCCCGTTCTAACTCCGCCCAATTAAAGAAGCAGGGCTCGCCGCTTTCTTCCGGATCCGTTTCTTCCAGGACGTCGGTGTCTCTCCAGGTCCCTGTATGCTGGTCAAAGAGAGGTGAGACAGGTAAGCCTGGCGGACCCGAGTCCTCCCCGTTACAACATGTCTGTGGAGGGTTGAGTTTCTGTGCTTGTGGCCGACGCTCGAGTGTCAGAACTGCTTCATCCGTGCCCCTCCCCCCCTTGAGGTCTCGGCAATATCAGCAGTGCTCTCTGAGGGAGCCGCGGAGGAGAGGCACAGATAGCAGGACTCCGCTCTGCCAATTGCGATGAACAGGTGAAGAATTGAGCAGAGCTGCCTGACTGGACATGGCTCGGTCAACCTCTGGCACTCCACACGTCGGCGTCTTCACCATTTAACGTTTTGAAAGAAAAGCCTGGCACAGTGGAGCAGTGAATAAGCCTAAGGCGTTCACAATGGACACATAAGTATAAAGCAGACAACAAATATGATACTAGACGCCGATGCCCGTTTACCTCTTGTTGCTCCACCTGCATCCACCACCACTTGCTTCACCATATATTAAAGTTAAAGTCTTACAGCTGTTTGATTCTTGTGGCGTAAGCGCCTTCTCCTTTATGATTTGTGTTGTATCTTTCACTTTGCATCCTAAGTCAGGCAAATGAGAACCTTTGTTATTTCGACGAAGGCACCCAGTAGATAAATGTGAGGATTATTCTTAAATATCACTCTTTAATATCACCCAATTAAAACTAATAAAGACAATCGTTATAAACAATAATACTAGTTATGTTATGCTGCTTGCCCGGGCCTTGGAAAGGAGCTCTGTTGGAGGCAGGGAGGGGATTATGGCGTTTTTGAACCTGATAATCTTGTGGCGTGGCCGCCCCTTCTGATAGACTACTGCTTGCCAACAATTAAAATTGCTGCATGACTAATAAACGCAAAACGGCGCGTGCCAGATACTTTTCTCTCGTCCACCCATTCCCTCTGACAGAGTTCGTGCAGGGCCCCTGGGAACTGCAGCAGCACCCTAACTTTGCTGTGGACAGGTGGGTGAGAGCTGCACTGTCGGCTGCTGGTAGTGGTGCCATCCCTGGACCCCTGTCCCAATGCCCCTGCTGCACTTGTGACCGCAGCGGCCCCCCGCTTCCAGTAGGAGAGCTCTCCGGGCCATTAGGAGTGCCCCCGCTGTAGTAACCTTCTGAATGTCAAATTTGCCCTGAGATTCGTGTGGACGCGGTGGGCCCGGCTCTTGGGTATCTGGCGTGTTCTCACTTGAGTGGGAGAAGCGATGTCCTGTCATACTTCATCGGAGCAGCACTCGCACCAGGGCTGGTACGGAGGCCGAGGAGGGGTGTGGAGCGAGGAGTACCAATGCTAGCACATCCACGGGTCCGTTTGGTGTCTTGGGGTGCAACCGGCTAGGGGAGGTAGAGGGGACAAACCTTGCAAATTTGGCATTTACTTTCTATTAATAGGGTATGGCAAGCGCCTTTCGTGTATCACAGCACTATGATACAGTAGACTCATTCCCAGTGACTGGCATTTTTATCTTCACAATATATACAACAAACCCGTGTTTTCTTCTCCCTTCGCCCCAGGGATATTAAATCACTCTTGAGACCGGTTCATCCTTTGTCATTGTACTGGACTGGTTCAGTCCGAGGCAATTGATACTTATTGATCAGTCTCTAAGTACAAGCCTGTCGCCAAGGGTGCATATGCTTTTTGCCAAGTCTGACTATGTCGCAGTGGCTAAGATGCGCTGTATACAAGTGGACTTACACGTAGGCATTAAAAAACAAGCCAATTGCCAATTACAGGTCATTTACAAATGGATTTTCTGAATAGTTTTTTCTTTCTAGAAAGCAAAGCATGTCCACACTTATATTTTCCGATCCAAGGATTTGTCAGAAAGTGCACATTATCAATCTTCTTTGAAAGCCAATCAGGTCTTACAAAGCTTTCCTTTTGCTGCTCGTTTTTTTTGGCCACCCTGCATTTTTCAGTTCCTTGACAAGTGTAGATGGATTATGGGATTTCAGTGGTGCTTGGACCAAGCACACAGGGGTTTCAGTTGTAAACAAGCATTTGCAATGCAATAGATATTAAGCTATTGGCATTGTAAATAATGATGCCTTTTATTTAGGTTTTTAAAAAGAAAACAAAAATAAAAGGCATTGTTATTTGCAATGCCAATAGCTTAAACTCTCGTAACTGCGAGACCTATTGCATTGCAAATACTTGTTTTATGTGCAATGGAGTAAATATATTTAAGCTATAGGCATTGTAAATAACAATGCCTTTTATTTAGGTATTTAAAAAGAAAACCAAAATAAAAGGCATTGTTATTTGCAGTGCCAATAGCTTACACTCTCGTAACTGCGAGACCTATTGCATTGCAAATGCTTGTTTTATGTGCAATGGAGTAAATATATTTGTATAGCTCTATTGCCATTGGTATAACAAAGCAAAAGTAAAAAAATAGTGTCATTTTCATGGCCAACAGCACTAACTTTAACAAATTTGAGACCTATTCTGAGGTTCATACAATGGGGTCCGCTTGGTAGCAATGGTCAGCTTTCAGAAGCCCCCTACATAAAGTCTCTCGCTGTGCGGGCAGTGCTGCGCACTGCAATGCTAGGCGTGAGATCTAAAAAGGAGGGCAAAAGAACATATATGGAGGATTAAACACACAATAGCCAGGTCCACATGGACCTTCTGTAGACCCAGTGATTCTGAATGCTCCTAATAGACAGAGGTAGAGCGTTCCAAAGGGCGGTAGTTTTTGCACAGAAAGAGCACCCTCCTGCTCTCGCTTTTCTGACACAGGCTAGAGTAAGCGTAGCTGAGCACAAGGCCCGCAAAGGGACATATTGGTGGAGCAGATTGGATAGAATGGAAGGCCCTTGAGATGTAAGTAATTTCATGAGTAATGCATAGAGCCTTGAAATAAATTCTCTTATCCACAGGAAGGCAATGCAGATTGTACTTAAAGCTGGAAACTGAACAGAACTTAGGGTGGGCAAATAAAAGACATGCTAGCTGAAGTCTTTTGGTCACTGTCTTATTGGATCCCAAATACAGCGCATTGCGGGCTAGAAAGTTTAGTGGAATGGATAATTACTTGGCGAGTATGAGAGTCAAAAAATACCAGAATGGGTTTTAGTCCTCGTAGGTTTCCAAAACAGACACCTACCACCGATTTTGCCTGGGCTTCATAAGTCAAGGCGCTATTGATCCAGACAACCATTATCTACTGCCACTTTGGGCTGGGGCCACCAGTGGTTGCCCCATTGGTGGATATCTCTCCTCAAGAGAAGAATTTCCGATTTGCTAGAGTTTAACTGTAGGCAGTTCGCCGCCATCCACTCCGCAATAACCACCATGTTGTGGTGGAATTCACCTAGGTTCTGTGTAGAGTTGTTGGAGAAGGAGATCACGAGTTGCGTATCATCGGCATATGCTACATCTGGGCTCACTTCTAATTCCCAGCAATGACTGCCTTGCAGGTCCAGAAAATGATTCTCAAAGCTGTTGAAGTAGAGGAGAGCCTTTATTTACCCTGAAACTCTGTTTTGCTTGCCCCATAAAATATTATTTCCGTGACTGATACATGTCTTGTTTTTTGATGAGCGATGTGCACTGGATCTTGCATCTCTCATGCTCAGCATTTTTGTACCACCAGACACTTTGATGACCTGCATTTTGTTTTTGCTTCTTTGCCAACCCTTCTAGCTCTGGCACCTTATTAGTTCAATCACATTTTCCTAAAGCTGACCCTAAAAAAAAATTCACATTTAGATCTAGTTTGGGAGAAAAGTGCTAGGCCTTCTCTCTGTGTGCTGCTATTGTGACATGTGCCATGAAGAATCATGCATTCCCAGGATGGTCGGATCACAGGGATACCAGGTCTACCTTAACTTTTGAGCACTCGTGCTTGAAGTCCATTCATTAACCTTGCTCCTGGCTCATCTTCATTAGTGACAGCTGAATTTACCTCCTGTCTGATGCCATAGAGATTCGAAACCGAGTTTTCCACAAGAAAGGGACCCGGATGGTGGCGTAATACAAGGATATGGGGAAAGTTCCCTGACCTCCCTGCCAGCCTGCACCAAGGAGTCAACAGTGAAAGGGCAGGTGATCTGGTTTGTCCTCCAAAGTCACTACAACTACTTTGTCAGATCAGCCTCAGTGGTTTGTATTCCTGAAATAGGGTCTTACCCAAGAGTCCTGGAAAACTCTTGGAGGAAAAAGAGTGGAATTCGAGAAAGTCCCCTTATGAGTTTGGAACTGGAGCACTAGCAGCATTATCATCAGTCAGTCTTCAATGGTCCTCATTTACACTAGTGTGATGGGAGGTAGTTACTCTCTTGGAAGCAGCTAACCTGTCAGAAGAAATATAAAATCCCAAAGGCAATCAACTTTCAGTGCTAAAAAGAAGGATATGAACAAGTCCCCATCAGATTTTTTTGGTTTTAGTGGGAGCATATACTTTAACCTTGTGTACGTTTGATTTACAAGGGTGTATGGTTTGAATCCAACTAGAGTCTGTATGGCGTTACTGGGAAGCCGTAAGATATGTAGGTTGTGCACTCCCGTTTGTGTAATGTTGTGCAGTTTAATCCGTAATAAAATGATCAGTGTGTTACACCTCTACGACTGCAGCCAAGCATGTGCTATACATGTGAGAAGAAGGCGTAGAACCAAGGGCAACTTGGAATAGTCGTGCACCCCGGTATAGAAATATACCTTACATGTTCCACAATTTATATTCACATTCTTATAATGTATGCAACCAAACTGTATTTATTCTACAATACTGGTTGGTCATCGCGTTGTGCTGAGACAACATAATTTCTGCTAAACAATATAAAAATACAAACATCTTAACACAGAAATCATGATTATTCAACATCTACAATTAATCTGCATTAATGACGTGCCAAGTGCATTTTGGGGCTGTCCCTTTGTCCGGGGCCAATCTGCGAAAACCAAAAGAAAAAACACAGATGTACTGGAAGGGTGATGTACAGTTCAATTGCATATTCGTATCATAAAAAAGCTTCTTTGCCATATAACAACTACACATATTCTGATGGTTTGTTCGTTACGCAAGAAGTGTGTGTTATGAGTGCTGGTCATGAATAGCTTGGATGATATACACCTAAGGGGTCATTAGGATGGCGGTCGGACTTTGTCCGCCTGCCACCCTATCGAGAAACTGGACCGCCCGCCATAAGGGCGGGGGTCCCGTGGGGGCAATTAGGATGCACCCATCACAGTGGCGGGCGCATCCTGCATTCCTGTCATTGTGGCGGGCGGTGCACGCAGCACCAGCCGCCACAATGCCAAGAAGGTATGTTGTGCACTTCCATGCACAACATGGCAGGCACTGTGCAGTGTCTACCTTGTTGTGCATGGAACTGCAGGGGGTACCATAGGTACCCGGCATGTGCACCCCCCACCCCCTGGAGTCCCTCGGGGCCCGCAACGGGCCCCCGCAGTCTATTCCCGCCACGGAAAGGAATCTTTCCGCACCCATGTTAATATGGCTGGTGGAGTTGACCTTTTCCGCCCGGTCAACTCGTTGAAATATGGCGGGGGGAAATAGGTGGCGGGCAGGGTCGGATCACGGGCGGATTGCCACCACCATGCGGGCGTGGTGATCCGACCCCGCCCCCCACCCATGTGGCGGTATGTCTTATGCCAATTCCAAGTGAAAGTAGACAACCATGACTTCCAAACCACAATCCACCATGCATCATCACATGCATCTATAGCGTACTTACTAATATCGCACAATGTGAATACCAAATGTTTCTAGCAAAGTCAACAATTGTTTAAAAAATTGAGCAAATTACTTCGATATTAATTCCCTTTTACAACAGTTTCTAGCCCACTTTATAGGCCACCAGAAATAATGTACAAGCGTTTTCGGTTTGGATGATGTATTTGAGGACATTCGGGCTATGTAGTTAGCACAGTTGATAATAATACCAGTCGAGAACTGGTATTATTATCAACCAGCACTCTTTATGCGTTTAGTGAATCTAGGAAGTTGGGCATAAAGCACAGTTTCTGGCATGCACTGGGAATCAGTATACATGTTTGGTACATGTTAACATGGCGCTTTTGAAAGATCGAAGTGAAGAATTTGACTAGTTCCGTCGTCAGGCTTGTCGAATAGAGTGAACTTCTGCTTACAGCCATATTTGAATTGAACGAACAGTATTGCCGTTGACTGACTGACAGAGATGGGACGCTGTACAGTGGGGTCAGATCGAGATGTGATTGGTAAGCGTTACTATGTCATTTGCTTCTTTTTTCAACAATTTTGCTGATTTGCCCCCTGACTTTTATAGAAATCATTTGGTATTCACATTGCGCTATATTAGTGAGTACGCTATTGTTGCTCGTGATGCATGGCGGATTGTGGTTTGGAAGTCACGGTGGTCTACGTTCGGAATTGGCATAAGACATACAAAAGACACCAGGTGTAGATCACACAGGATATTCTTGACCAGCACTGATAACACACAGGTCTTGAGTCACAAACAAACCATCAGAATGTGTGTAGTTGTTATATGGTAAAGTAACTTTTGTTACGATACAAGCATGCAGGTGAACTGTATATCGACCATCCCTGTACATTTGTATTTCTTCTTTTATTTTTCACAGATTGGCCCCTGACAAATGGCCGAATTGTCCCGAAATGCATTGGGCACGAGTCATTAATGCAGATTAATTGTAGGTGTTGAATAGTTATGATTTCTGTGTTAAGATGTTGGTATTTGTATATTGTTTAGCCTAAATAATGTTGTATCAGCACAACACGTTGACTAACCAGTTATTTGGAATAAATATGGTTTAGTTAAATACATTATAAGAATGTGATTATTAATTGTGGAACATGTAAGGTATATTTCTTTACAGTGATGCACGCCTTGTCCAAGTTGCCCTTGGGACTTGCCCTTGTTACCGGGAAGGCGACCATTTACTTTTCAGCAGAAAATACTTTATGATCTAGGTACTGGTACTGCAAGCTGATTTAGTGAATACATTAGGTGTACGCCTGTGAGATGAAGGTATGTGCACTTCATCTTTAATCCTTTTAAGGAAGTTATAGCATGGCTTTGCCATCAGAGGTCCTGTAGCATTTGATCAATGCACAGCGCCGCATGAACGTACTCCTTTGAAAAGAACTTGGCATTGTCGACTCCCTAATTAGAGGAATGCCATCCCAATACTATTATGCCTAAGGTACCGATTCTAGGTTTACACTCTTTCTAATGAAAGGGGGAAAAAGAGGGCCTGTTTGTCTACTGTGTAGTATTGTTTGCCTCTCAACACCTGGTATTCACAAGTGAGAGATGTTTCTATTAAAGATTTTTGGTCATTTGTGGACTCGTGCTGTGCATTACAGTTGCTCGGTCTATCACATTTAACCATGGAATTTATTTATAAAGTTTGATATAGCGCGAACAAGATCCCGAAGGATATCAGAGCGCTTTACAATATGATGGGAGGAAGAACATTAACGTAATACAACATCCGGGAGGGAGAGAGAAAAACAAAAAAACAAGCATTTACAATGCAATAGGTCTCGGGATAATTAAGTTTGAGCTATTGGCATTGCTAAATATTGTAACACCAACTGCAACAAAAGTCTATAAATTGTAGGCCCAAAAAATGTGTATTTATTTTTGTAGCAATGGTGGCATGCTGAATATGTTTAAAAGCAAAGTGCGCCATACTGCGATTGCTGCAATAGTTAATTGTGGATGCGTTAACAAATGATGTGTGCACTGATGGCTGGTGGTGTGTGTGTCCCTGTAGAAATTGTGCACTGATGACTGGTGGTGTGTATGCCTGGTGAAGCGTGCACTGACGGCTGGTGGTGTGTGTGCCTGGTGGAAGCGTGCACTGACGGCTGGTGGTGTGTGTGCCTGTGAAAGCTTGCACTGACGGCTGTTGGTGTTTGTGCCCCGGTGAAAGCAGCACTGACAGCTGGTGGTGTTTGTGCCCCGGTGAAAGCGTGCACTGACGGCTGGTGGTGTTTGTCCCCGGTGAAAGCGTGCACTGACAACTGGTGGTGGGCATGTCTTGTGAAAGCGTGCAGTAACGGATAGTGGTGTGTGCCTGGTGAAAGTGTGCACTGACGGCTGGAGGAGTGTGCCTGCTGAAAACGTGCACCGCCTACAGCACCACTCAACCCCCAGCGACTACATCACCACTCAATCTCCACCGCGTACAGCACCACTCAATACCCACAGCGTACACACCACTCAACCCTCAACGCCAACAGCACCACTCAACCCGCAATGCCTACATCAATCAACTCGCCACGCCTACAGCATCACTCAACCCGCAATGCCTACAGCATCACTCAATCCCCACCGTGTACAGCACCACTCAACCCGCAACGGCTACATCACCACTCAACTCACATCGCCTACATCACCACTCAACCCGCAATGCCTATAGCACCACTCAATCCCCACCGCGTACAGCACCACTCAACCCGCAACACCTACATCACCACTCAACCCGCAACGCCTACATCAATCAACCCGCAACGCCTACAGCATCACTCAATCCGCAACGCCTACAGCATCACTCAATCCCCACTACGTACAGCACCACTAAACCCGCAACGCCTACAGCATCTCTCAATCCCCACCGCATACAACACCACTCCACCCGCAACGCCTACAACACCACTCACTCCCCAGCGTGTACATCACCACTCAACCTGCAACGCCTACATCACCACTCAACCCGCAACGCCTACATCAATCAACCCACAACGCCTAAAGCATCACTCAACCCGCAATGCCTACATCATCACTCAATCCCCACCGCGTACAGCACCACTCAACCCGCAACGCCTACATCACCACTCAACCAGCAACGCCTACATCACCACTCAACCCGCAACGCCTACATCACCACTCAATCCCCACTACGTACAGCACCACTCAACCCGCAACGCCTACAGCATCTCTCAATCCCCACCGCGTACAGCACCACTCAACCCGCAACGCCTACAACACCACTCCACCCACAACGCCTACATCAATCAACCCGCAACACCTACAGCATCCTTCAACCCGCAACGCCTACAGTATCACTCAATCCCCACCGCGTACAGCACCACTCAACCCACAACACCTACATCACCACTCAACCCGCAACGCCTACATCAATCGACCCGCAACGCCTACAGCATCACTCAATTCGCAACGCCTACAGCATCACTCAATCCCCACTACGTACAGCACCACTAAACCCGCAACGCCTACAGCATCTCTCAATCCCCACCCCGTACAACACCACTCAACCCGCAACGCCTACAACACCACTCACTCCCCAGCGCGTACATCACCACTCAACCTGCAACGCCTACATCACCACTCAACCCGCAACGCCTACATCAATCAATTCACAACGCCTAAAGCATCACTCAACCCGCAATGCCTACAGCATCACTCAATCCCCACCGCGTACAGCACCACTCAACCCGCAACGCCTACATCACCACTCAACCCGCAACGCCTACATCACCACTCAACCAGCAACGCCTACATCACCACTCAACCAGCAACGCCTACATCACCACTCAACCCGCAATGCCTACATCACCAGTCAACCCGCAACGTCTACAGCACCACTCAATCCCCACCACGTACAGCACCACCAAACCCGCAACGCCTACAGCACCACTCGATCCCCACTGCGTACAGCACCACTCAATCCCCACCGCGTACAGCACCACTCAATCCCCACCGCGTACAGCACCACTCAACCCGCAATGAGAACTTATAAACTAAATGATTATGGAACCCAATTGTTCTATCAAAACACTTACGTAACTACTGAACAAAAAACTTGAATGAATGCCGTCCCTGAAGAGTATAAGAATGCTCAAGTCTCTCCAGGTATACTTTATGGGGCGATGCGTGCCCCAGTGCTTTACACTGACCAGGTATCCCTGCATGTCTCAGTAGGTGCCTCAGTGGACACCTCAGTGGGTGGCACATGCCTGTGTGGGTTGCAGGACCTCTGTATGTCTTTGGTTCTCATGGTCAACTTCACTGGCCCACGCATCTTAGTAGGCTCAAAAGTCCCTATATGCTGACTCTGTGCATGCTTGAGGGGTCAGCATGTGTCTCAATGGGTGACATTATATCTGCATTTCTTGGTGATCCGTGTGTGCCTTGGTGGGTTGGTTGGCCTCTGTTTAGCTGCTTCACTGGTGCACGTGCCTCAATAGGTTGTATCTGTGTCTCTCCGCACATCACTCAACCCGCAATGCCTACAGCATCACTCAATCCCCACCGTGTACAGCACCACTCAACCCGCAACGGCTACATCACCACTCCACTCACATCGCCTACATCACCACTCAACCCGGTGACACGACCTAGGTGGGCCTATTGTGTCTGTATGGCTTAGAGAGACACCTTTATCTTTCTGTCTGTCTCAGTGAGTTCGTGGCCTCGGCACGCCTTTACCTCTCCTTGCTTGCTACAGCGGGCAGCACTCGCCTGGCCTCGATGCATGCACCAGTGGGAGCGCGTGCCGTATTTATTACCCGAACTCTGCGCCATGCTTGGCGCCGTATCTCAGTGGTTGCTTAATCCCCAACTGGTTATCTGATTAGTGGCCTCTCCTGTGATCCTCGATAAGCGGCGAGCAGCTAACGCCGGACTGTAATCCAACCGAACATGCGCACAGAGCTGCCAGTCTTCCGTGGCTAAAATGAATAGGGTCATTTGCATAACAATGGCCCTTTCACAGAGCAGGAGCCCATCTTGGGGGTCGTAGCTGCCATGGTGTGAAAAAAGACTGCAGCGCGAGCGGCACCGGCAGTGATAACGTGAAATAAGCTTTAAATGCCTGCCAAGTGGTGGTCCTTGGCATGAACATGGCAGCAGCCATTTGAACAGCACTAGCTAGCACGGCGCAGGGATAGGTACAGTATTTGCCAACAGCTGGGACTGGTTCACATGGGGTTAAAAAAGGTGACAGTCTCTGCCGTGCCAGCGGCTCTGGCTAGCACGGCGCAAAGGTGCATTGTCTGCCACAAAGGTGACACTAGAAGTGATGGTGTGCAGTGGGGCGTCAGTACTTCCCATGCGGGTTCGCTTGGGAGGTGTGAACAAAAATCGCAGTGCCCAGAGGTTTTATTGGCCCACCTGGATAAATGACTGTTTTGGAAGGACGGGGATAATACTGAGTCAGTGTGCATGAATAACGTGACGTGAAAGAGGCCATCTGGAATTAATTGAGGATGGTGACTCGAGTCCAGGATCCACTGCCCACTCTTCGAGGGTTCCCGGCCTCGGTTGGTGTCATTCTGCTATTGTTGCCCCTAGAGTCCATGTGTGCGGCGTTTAAGATAGCAGCATGATGCGTGGATACAGAGCCACTGACTTCTTGATACTAGATCTGCCACCATGGGAGGCACGCAGATCAGAAGCCGCGGCACAGGTGATAGAGGCGAGAAATCACCCGTGGGAAGAGTTTAGCAAAACATCGTGGTGGGGTGATTGCACATAAAAAGGCACTGGATAAACATGATTATAGAAGCCGCAGACATCATAGTGAGGGCAGAGAAGTGCGCAGGGTTGTGTACACAATAGCACATAGACCAAAAATAATTGCACAAAGTGAGGGAGCGTGATAGCAAAATCCACAGCTCGGGCTTGTACACGGATTGTTCAAGTTAACTTTAATTCCCAATATAAATGCGAACAAAGCCAGGCCCACCCAGGAGGTGAGAAACCACCCAGTGCCTCCCAAATACACGCACACACACTTCTTTTAGAAAATCATCGGGTCCGGGTACACGGATGAATTCAAACTGCAGAAACCAAAAGTATTTCATTCAGGGGTGAATCAAATTTAGGCAAGGCGTGAGTCCACTTTAATGCCGCTGCATGCTTTATCCATGGTCCATGGGTAGACCTTATCGTTCGGTTCCAGCTTTTCGCCCAGGGCTAACGTGAAACGACCATAGCGGCTCCGGGCTGAAAGCGAGTTGGGGAAAACAAAGGCTGTCACAGAGGGCACTGCAATTAGATGAATCCCGGGTTCATGGCAGGCACTGCTGGGGAAGAGCGAATTCTCCACTATACAAGAAGTACTGGTTTATGTGGTTCAATGCTGACTGGACCAGTCCTTATCTAATGCACAGCTTTCTAAACTTTTGATGTTGGTTACACACCTTTTTTGGGAATGTTTTTTTAGGGACACGGTAACGCGAGCGCAGCGAGCTACACCGAACGGCCTTAGGGGGATTTGGGGGGGTTCTCCCCCCGAGAAATTTTTGAAAAAGTAGTGGGCAAATGGTTTATTTCCAAGCAAATTTTGAGAAAGCAGGAAAGTAAATAAAGCAATGTGAATCTGTTCTAATAAAGACAGTGACTGGCAAAACTGAGTGTAAGCAAGGTTAGGTTTGTGCATGAAAGAAGAATATAATCATGCACACGTTGACACATGCCCCAGTGATTTACGGCACAAAAAGGGCGGTTGCATGCACTGCCAACTCTTACAACCATGCACAAAGTCCGCCTGCTGCCTTGCTGAATATGAATTATACAAAAATCTGTTCAGGAAGGGGGGAAATGTCAGTGATAAAACAATCATGCAACTTATCAGCCGGTCTCTGTGCATTGAACTCGGTTGGGACTGCTTTTCTCCACGCAGCGCGCCAAAAGGCAACAGAAAATAAGACGAGTCATATGTTTTTCCATTCAGCACTTTGAGGTAGAATGAACTGCATATAAGAGGTAGGGACAAATACATATATTTCATAGAGATTGAAAATATCAAAATGTATGGGACACAACATATCTCACAAAAACATTTAATTGATTTTTTTAAAAAAATATATGATTTGTGGGGCGGAGCTTTCTGGCGTCCATGCCGGACGTGTAAGCGCGGAGCTCCCGGCTAAAGCCCCGGAATTATCCTTCTACCACATCCTTACGGTGCCGGAATAGCAGCTTTGGAGGTGGGGTGCTCCCCCACTGCTTATGGTGCTCCTGGGCGGACCGGACGCGAGCGGTGCGGCTGCTGCCGGGGGTGCCCCGGAGGAGGCCGTGTGGTGTGGCGGACCAGGCCTGAAGCCGCGACCTTGCTTGGTGGTGTGTCCCGCCGACGTCGCACGACGTGCGGCCAGTGCGGTGCAGTGAGACCCGGAGACCCGGACCCGGCGGCGGAGGGTGGAGTCTGTCCCCACGCCTACCGACGCCACAACAGCGGCAGCAGACGACAGTGTCGGCGACTTTGCCCCTGCATAGGGGAGGCTGGCGGGGCTGTGCCCAAATGCTCGGAGACATTCCTGACGGTACCCCGCCTTGACTCCTGTACACATCCCGCTCTCCTGACCTGCCTGTGCTTGGTGGCCCCCCGGGCGGGCGCAGTGACTCTCCGGACAGCGGACGCTCTGAGTGGGTCCCGGTGGCCCCTCGAGACCGGAGGCTGGATAACGTGAGGCCGTCGGCCTGTGCGTAGACACTGAGGGACCGGGCGAGTGCGGGGCTTTGGGGTATGCCCGCACTTCTTGACCAGGGCTACTGCTGCAACCTCCGCCACGACTCCCCTGTTGAGAGCGTACGTGACACCGGCCTTGGACCCTTGGTGCTTTTTTGCGAGGCCCTGCTGGCACATCCCTCCGCATTTACACGCGGCCATTTTGGACGCGGACCTGGTGCTGCGGCGGCCATTTGCCCTCTGCATGGTGGTGTCAGTGACGGCGCAGCCAAGACACGACGAGTGGGAAGGACGTGGCGACTGCAGACGGCTGGAGGAAGGCTTGTGCTCTGCATCCGAGGTACTTTGTTTGAACGCTGTGAGACTGTGGGACCCCGTGGATAACATACCTGGTGCGCCAGAGGCCTGCCCAGCTCACTGGGCAGAGCACGTGGGAGACGCGTCGCCCGGGACTGGCGGCCTGTCCGGGCACTGAGGGCCCTGGGAAGAGCCGTTCCCCGCTTGTACTGCGCGGTGCGAGTAGCCTCCTCTGCCCTTCAGATATAGGGTGCCCGCTGGGTGCTGACGCCTGGAACTTGGGGTACACGTGGAAGCCTAGTGGTACCTGAGCCGGTCGCGATGACCTGCGGCCACCTACGGTGAGGACTGCTTACATGTCCACCAGACTAGCCATGGGCAAAAACGACAGGTCACAACCCAAGCTTACATTTGAGCAACGCCGCACCAAGGGATCCGAGATGCCGGCACAGGCAGCTTCCCCGAAGGGAGCAACTCCCGAGAGCTCCACCAGCTCGGATATTCGCGAACTTCTGGTCGCAATGGAGAAAGGGATACAAGACAGCATCGCGACAGTCGGGTCCAAAATCGACGCTCTGTCCTACCGCATGGACCGCATGTCGGAACGCGTGGACAAACACGCTGAACGCCTTGACATGGCGGAGCGTTGGCTGACCGAGGCGGAGGAAGCCCAAATGGAGTGGGACAAGGACCGCAAGCAGTTCGGCAGACTATTGCAGGTGATCCAGGACAAGTCGGAGGACCTGGAGGCGAGGTCGCGAAGATCCAACATTCGCATAACTGGTGTTGCGGAGACTACACAGACTGGCAAGATGGAACTCTTCGTGGAGAAATTGCTGAAAGCCTTACTCGGGGACGAGGCCTTCTCCCCGATGTTTATAGTGGAGAGAGCACACCGTACGCTGGGGCCTAGACCTAAACCGGGGGCGAACCCGAGGCCAATTATAGCGAAGCTCCTGAACTACAGGGACAGAGACACTGCGCTTCGCCTAGCCAGAGACAAGGGTAAGCTGCAATATGAGGGGATGGACATCTCACTCTACCCGGACTTCACAGCAAAGGTCCAGGAAGAGAGGAAACAATTCGCACCTTATAAGAAGCAACTGCGTGAACTGGAGTTGGACTATGCGATGATGTACCCAGCCAAGCTTCGTATCAATCGGCAAGGGCATTCGCACTTTTTCACCGACCCCAGGGAACTGCAGAAATCTCTGAAGGAGTGGTCCAAAGAGCGCAGAACCAGCCAGAGGAGAGACCAGGGGTTACAAGATTCCTCTTCACTGCTGGAAGAGCAGGACTAACATCTGGCGCTTGTCTGGCTCACTTTCTGTTTTGCGACTACCTGTGCGTTGCCTCCTGCGGGCCATTACTGGTAGCCGTGGCCTCCTTGGTGCGAAGATGGGGGTCCCGACTCCTCGGCATAGCCTGAGCCTGATCACTGCTTCTGGATCTCTAGCTGGGTGAGATCTTTCTGGTTTGACTTTGGGGGTGCGGGAAGCCGGGAGTATCCCTTCGCTGAACTGGCGGCATCCTGGAGCAGTATGAATCGGCAGCGCTGAATGCCTGTGCTGTGGCTGAGCCTAGAGGTGGAGCGACGCCATTGAGGGTGGATGGGAGCCACACTATATGACTTGTGCATGGTGTTTTTTGTTTAAGGCACGGAACGCTAGTTGGGGGCTAAATGCCGGGGTGCATTAGCGGAGCGGATTTGGTTTGCGAGATAACTGTTAAGCCGGCAACGTCTGCCCCTGCGCCTCTGGCTCACAGGCTCTGGAGAGAGTTGAACTGGGGTTTGCTTCCGCGGGATAGCGGAGGTGTTGGGGAGTGGTAGGGAGTTCTGATGCCACTGGGTGGGAGTAGGTCATGTCAGGCCAGGTTGGGGGAGGTCTGCTGTGGGTGGGGGGGGGGGGACATAATTGGGGACTGTATTGGTTATTTTCCATATGGAACCTCCTACTTTGGGCGAAGGAGGAACTGTGTTGGAGGGGGGGGTGTTCAAGCTGTTGTTACTGCGGGATTCTGAATCTACTGCCAAACAAAGTGTTGCCTGTTTCCTTGTTTAAAGTGAGTACACGGAAAGATACTACTGCTTACTGCGCGCCATGGCTGTCGTCGATGGGATGATGAGTACACATGGAGGGAATGCCCTGCATACTCTGCAGAAATTGAAAATGATGACATGGAATGTGCGGGGGCTTAATGATCATCGGAAGTTGCGTAAGGTACTCAGTTACTTGCATAGAGACCGAGTAGACCTAGCACTCCTGCAGGAGACTCACCTTCCACTTCATAGTAAGATGCTGCAGGCCAGGGGTCTGGGGGGACACATAGTGGCAGCGGGGTTCACGACACACTCCAGGGGCGTCATTACTTGGGCCAACCCTGCCTCACAACTGAAGCTGGTGCCGCTGGTGTCAGACCCAGAGGGTCGTTTTGTCATTGCCAGATGCGTGGGCAGGGGTCTTGATTTGCAAGTGGTTAATGTGTATGGCCCGAACTATGACTGCCCTGACTTCTTCACAAAGCTGTCGACACAGTGCAGGTCATGCGTTCCCACGAGAATGCTGTGGGGGGGTGATTTTAACTTTATATTCGACCCTGATCTGGATAGATCGAGGGGCCCTGTGCGGAGGCCAGTGGCCTCGGCTCTACACATGAAGGCTGAACTGATTAAATTGGATCTGGTAGACGTTTGGAGACACAAGCACCCCACTAAGAGGGGGGTTTTACACATTACTCAGCTTTCCATAATACCCACACCAGGATTGACTACTGGCTTGCCTCTCAAGCCTTACTAGGCAGTATTAGGGGGTGCCAGGTACTCCCCCGTACGCTGTCGGACCACTCCCCCGTGCTGCTCCACCTGGTGCTCCGAAGAAAGTGATTCCCCCCTTCACCTGGAGATTTCCCCCCTACTCCCTACTCGATGAGGCTTTTCGAGGTGAGCTGGCTGCTGATATAGACTCCTTTTTTGAGACAAATGTGGGTTCTGTTGACAGTTTTCAGACCGTATGGGACGCTTTTAAGGCCTACATCAGGGGTATGGCGATGTCTAAACACTCGAGTGTGCTTAAATCCATCAGACGTGATTTGAAACTACTTGAAACCCCACCGTCGGAGTTGGAGGGTCATCTTCCGGACGATCCGGACTCTAGTGTTGACTCCCAAATCAAACTCCTACTGACGGAATACCACGACCTAGCTGATAGGGAAGTGCTGCACATGGGCAAATACGCTACGGCGCGTGCTTACGGGGAGGGCGAGAGGCCGGGTGCGTTGCTTGCCAGAATGGTACGCAGCACCAGGAAACCTCTGGTTGTGGACGAACTGCTTACGCCAGAGGGTGAGGTAATCTCTGATGAGGAGGAGATCCTCCAAACGTTTCGGCGGTACTATGCGGAGCTGTACAAGTCCAGATCATTACATGTCGAGGAGGAGATAAACGACTACCTTGAGCATATAGCCATGCCTTTCTTGCCGGACTCCGACAGGGAGTTCCTGAGATCTCCCATACAGGAGGACGAGATACTGGAAGCGCTGGCGAGCATGCGATCGGGTAGTGCCCTGGGGGCGGACGGTCTGACGGTTGGCTTTTATAAGGCATTTAAGGACAAGCTGCTCCCACATTTGATTACTCTTTTTTTTTTTTTTTTTGGTAAACCTTTATTGTTGCATTAATCAGATACAGGTATGGGCCTACAACCCGCATGGCTGGCCGCTAGTACGGGTAGGTCAACACAGTAAAGCATCAAGCGAAAAGCAGTAGTCCGCCACCCGCAGGCCCCACGTCAAAGCTGATTACAGTAGCACTAGGCATAACATACATATATCAGGACCAAGGAAGGTTTTTTTTTTTTTTTTATAAGACGTAAAGACAAAACAGGATCCGGTTCAGTAGAATCAGTCAGTAAGAGAATAAGGAATAACATTATCACCGGATATTCACAATTAGGATCACTATGATTTAAATCTTCGGTGCCGGTGCACATGAAACAGGATAATCAATAAGAAACCATACTCGTAGCACCGTTAAAACTTTCCTCCGGCACGCCTATGAACATCGTATTATTATCCTCCCCAGTTGAGCAAGCTAACAGGAAGTATGGAAATACCCTACCCAGATCCCAGAAAAGAAGAGAGAAAAAGAAAGAGAAAAGGGGCCATAGAAATAATAAAAGGACAAAACTAACAAAAGTATATGTGAATAAACACCCTAGGCAATCAGTAATAGTGGCAAACAAGTAACAACAATTGACAGTAAAAACTCAAAGTGCACAAAAAAGTTATTTTATATTAAAATTGGTCAAGATTTTAATGCAAATAGTTAAAAACAATACACATATATAACATTTTCATAAACTTACAAAAAGTACAAACTGAACCTAACAATAAAAAGCATACATTTCATAACTAACAATACATTCAAAAATAAGACTCATTTAATGAATAAAAATCACACTGTGGCGAGTGTATTTCGACGCGCGTTTCGGCGTGAGAACGCCTTCTTCAGGAGCCACCAAAACGTGTTGGTATCTAAAATATACATTAAAAAATATTATCACGACCATATAATATGTATTCCGTTTCATCATTAACAATGCATAACAACCTAAAATACATTTATAAACACAAACATATAAACACCTAGGTGATCACTGTCAAAAGAGAATGAAATATCATGTTGCCAAAACCATCCAATGTGGTTATAGAAAAGAATTATGCCATACTCGTTCATCAACTAATTTCAAAAAATGCATATATACATATAGCTCCAGCAATTTACAATCGTATATTCATTTAAGAGAAGTACGGCTGTATACTAGGCATGAACATGTATCTAAGCATAAACAGTTAACTCCAATATCTACATGTTTATACAAAGATCTTGGCCGTCATTATCCGAATATATCCCATCAACTTTGGACATTCAAACTAACAGGGATTCTTCAAAGTTTCGAGTGGTATATGTTACTCACTGTTATATGGAGTCTCATGGACTGTATATGTTGTCGAGACATTCAAATATATAGGATGATCAGTAGGTGTCTGGTTCATCAGGTAATAAATTTACCTAGAAGGATAAATTATATCGATTGTTCAAAGAACATATCGCTTATGGGTCCAGTGAGCACTCAACATTTTTCCAGAAAAGTTTTTATGGTCGATCTCACATAAGATGTCATTGACATGTGGACTCAATTTAAAAAGTGGAAGGGGACATATGGTGGTATATTGTATCTAATAGTACTCATCAATCATCGAGTTACTTTATGAAGGACTTCAATGACACTTGGTTTTGACATGAGATAGACAAACATGTGATACAAGCTCGATACATGACTCGATAAAATCAAGCACAGGGCCTGATATGCATATAAACCCTTAAAATATTGAGTTTACTCATTTACGCACCTTTCAATTAATTCATAGAAGGCCTACTTGGACGCTATGTTGCTAGTGATTCTGCACAGTAGAATGGTGTAGAACGATTAAAATCTAGGCACCAATAAGACAAAGAGACGGAGAAAAAATGTAAAATATAAAAAACCATATCGCAATATATTGTTGCGATATTTAATACATACAGATGGGTATTGTAGCTACCTTAAAATAAAATGATCTTGTAGGAAAGAGGACCCGAAGTTACAGGGAAAACTTCTGTTCCATAATCAATTAAATCGACTGGTGAACGGTATTTGGAGAACGAATGCCTATATGAATTCAATGAAAAAGATTGAGATTATTAAATACTCTCAATGGGGGAAACTATTACACCCTGCACTTATCACAAAAATACATTTATCGGCGGTTTTTACCTTTCAAGGTCCGATCAAGAAAGTGCGGTATTTAAGTAAAGGCCGGATATCTTTTATGACCAAGCCGTCACTCGATCAGCAACTAAGAAGAATAAAGAATAAACAAGGGGGAGATGAATTAGAAAGTATATGCCCAGGGTCACGCACACGAATTAGGAAACACGTCGACCGAGTTTACGGGGAAAAGCGCTTACCTCCATAAATTGCAAATATAAGTCTGATAAAGCCCTAGAAGACACGGCGGGATAACGCCCGCGTCCGTCGTGCAGTCCGTGTAGCAGGAAAATGATCAAACTTACCTGCTGAAGCGGGTGTATAAATACGATGTAGGCGAATAGTTTAACCGGGCACACCTGTGGCTTAGTGCGAGATAAACAGCGGACTACCAGGTGAAAACGAGGTATGTTTAACAGCCACCCTGGTAACGGTAACGGACTTCTCGTATACTAAATCAGTAAGTATAGATGATGGACTAATGGAAAGAGTCTCAAAGGAGACCGCTATCAACATAAAGGATGGACTAGCGCGACCATAGCACTTCGACTGGAGACACTACACAGTAATCCAACGTAGTGTTCATAGTTACAACTCGTCTTTCAATCGTTTTATAGACGCTCAATTTAAAATGTAAACTACACATAAGTCACAATTATGGAATGCAAATAAACAGAGAAACAGAGAAAAAAAACTATAGACCTATTGTGTCTACTATCGGCACTAATACTGAGCCCCTATCTAAATTTATTGATTCCCATCTGTGTCTCCATATATCTAAAATTACTTCTTATGTTAAGGACACAGGATCCATGATAAAAAAGGTGGAGAATCTCCCATTTAATCCCAAAAGGGACATTCTAGTAACATTAGACATTGAAGCGCTCTACAGCAACATTCCACAGCTTGAAGCTGTTGGAGCAACCAATTGGTTTATTGACACCTACGCTATACCATGCCCCAAGATGTTTATTTTAGACCTTTTGAAAATAGTCCTGACGGAGAATATATTTGAATTTGGTGATACTACTTTTCGCCAAGTAAAGGGAGTCAGCATGGGGGCCTCTGTGGCACCGTCCATTGCTAATATCTACATGGCTGCCTTTGAAGCTAAATTCATTTACAATGAAATGGCCCCATTTTTTGAGTCGATATCCCACTGGTCCAGATACATTGATGACATCTTTTTTATCTGGACCAGTGGGATGGATGCTCTTGAAGACTTCTTGAATGGATAAATTTAACAGATACTAATCTTAAATTTACGGCGCATTTTGATGTCAATAGTGTCGAGTTTTTGGATCTGCTAATTAAACATCAGGACAGCAAACTTATTGTTGACCTTTATGTGAAACCCTCGGCACGTAACACCCTACTCCATTTTAATAGTTTTCATCCGAGGAGCCAGCGCCAAAGTATACCTTTTTCTCAGTTCTTGAGAGTTAGAAGGAACTGCTCCAACCTGGCAGATTTTGATCGACAGGCAGCTATAATGAGGCAAAAATTTATGAACCGTGGCTATCCACACAGATTGGTAAGAGACTCTTACAAAAGAGCAAGATTTTACGATCGTGATCATCTTTTGAGAGCAAAAATACCTAAAGAGAATAACCAACTAGTTTGTATTACCAAGCACTCCACACTAGATAACAGTGTAAAACAGATCATAAATGCCAGTTGGCATATATTGAATTCCAATCCCACATCTAAAGATAAACTTCCAAAGCCCTTATATGCTCATAAAAGAAACAAAAATTTGAAGGATTTGATAGTGCACTCCCGGTTCACCACTAAAAATGTGCAATCTGAATTTGTACAAAGATCATTGGCCAGTAATTTTCCGGTTAAAGGTACTGTTAAATGTTCTACCTGTAAATCATGCAGTACAATTCTAGGTGGTGAGAGTTTTGAACACAACGGGTGTCGCATGGATGCGCTTGACATGTGGAACTGCAAAACTTCAAATTGTATCTATTTCATCCTATGCCCATGTAATTTAGGCTATGTGGGTGAAACTTCGAGATCTGTACAAACCAGACTAACTGAGCATCGCTCAGCGATACGCACTAAAACAATCGCAGCCCCTCTTGTCAAACATTTTCTTGAGTACCAGCATGCCCCTGAGGACTTCAGATGGCGAATTATTGAAAAGATTAGGCTTCCAGACAGTAAGGGCGGATGCAAGGTCCGTAAGAAAAGAGAGGTCTTTTGGATTTTCAGTTTGGGCACCTTCAAAAATGGGCTCAATATTGATATTCCGTGGGAAAATGCGATCTTTTGACATCTGCCTGTCCATTTTGAATTTTGGCCCCTTGCCTGCACTCTGAATCTAGATTTTTAACAAATTGTGTGCCTTTTTCGACTGGGCACCTCTATAACAGGGCTCAGCAGTGATAATTTGTGGAACATAGCAATCTGCTGACATCTGCCTGTTCCCCTTGAAAAAATTATCTTTGGGTCTCTCAGCTGGCCTTAGAATTTTGAACTCTATTACTCCATGTACCGCGGTTCTTTCATCGGTCTATATCTTTAATCCGTTTTTTTATTTAGATAATTCTGCGTTTTTTTCTGTTTCTCTGTTTATTTGCATTCCATAATTGTGACTTATGTGTAGTTTACATTTTAAATTGAGCGTCTATAAAACGATTGAAAGACGAGTTGTAACTATAAACACTACGTTGGATTACTGTGTAGTGTCTCCAGTCGAAGTGCTATGGTCGCGCTAGTCCATCCTTTATGTTGATAGCGGTCTCCTTTGAGACTCTTTCCATTAGTCCATCATCTATACTTACTGATTAAGTATACGAGAAGTCCGTTACCGTTACCAGGGTGGCTGTTAAACATACCTCGTTTTCACCTGGTAGTCCGCTGTTTATCTCGCACTAAGCCACAGGTGTGCCCGGTTAAACTATTCGCCTACATCGTATTTATACACCCGCTTCAGCAGGTAAGTTTGATCATTTTCCTGCTACACGGACTGCACGACGGACGCGGGCGTTATCCCGCCGCGTCTTCTAGGGCTTTATCAGACTTATATTTGCAATTTATGGAGGTAAGCGCTTTTCCCCGTAAACTCGGTTGACGTGTTTCCTAATTCGTGTGCGTGACCCTGGGCATATACTTTCTAATTCATCTCCCCCTTGTTTATTCTTTATTCTTCTTAGTTGCTGATCGAGTGACGGCTTGGTCATAAAAGATATCCGGCCTTTACTTAAATACCGCACTTTCTTGATCGGACCTTGAAAGGTAAAAACCGCCGATAAATGTATTTTTGTGATAAGTGCAGGGTGTAATAGTTTCCCCCATTGAGAGTATTTAATAATCTCAATCTTTTTCATTGAATTCATATAGGCATTCGTTCTCCAAATACCGTTCACCAGTCGATTTAATTGATTATGGAACAGAAGTTTTCCCTGTAACTTCGGGTCCTCTTTCCTACAAGATCATTTTATTTTAAGGTAGCTACAATACCCATCTGTATGTATTAAATATCGCAACAATATATTGCGATATGGTTTTTTATATTTTACATTTTTTCTCCGTCTCTTTGTCTTATTGGTGCCTAGATTTTAATCGTTCTACACCATTCTACTGTGCGGAATCACTAGCAACATAGCGTCCAAGTAGGCCTTCTATGAATTAATTGAAAGGTGCGTAAATGAGTAAACTCAATATTTTAAGGGTTTATATGCATATCAGGCCCTGTGCTTGATTTTATCGAGTCATGTATCGAGCTTGTATCACATGTTTGTCTATCTCATGTCAAAACCAAGTGTCATTGAAGTCCTTCATAAAGTAACTCGATGATTGATGAGTACTATTAGATACAATATACCACCATATGTCCCCTTCCACTTTTTAAATTGAGTCCACATGTCAATGACATCTTATGTGAGATCGACCATAAAAACTTTTCTGGAAAAATGTTGAGTGCTCACTGGACCCATAAGCGATATGTTCTTTGAACAATCGATATAATTTATCCTTCTAGGTAAATTTATTACCTGATGAACCAGACACCTACTGATCATCCTATATATTTGAATGTCTCGACAACATATACAGTCCATGAGACTCCATATAACAGTGAGTAACATATACCACTCGAAACTTTGAAGAATCCCTGTTAGTTTGAATGTCCAAAGTTGATGGGATATATTCGGATAATGACGGCCAAGATCTTTGTATAAACATGTAGATATTGGAGTTAACTGTTTATGCTTAGATACATGTTCATGCCTAGTATACAGCCGTACTTCTCTTAAATGAATATACGATTGTAAATTGCTGGAGCTATATGTATATATGCATTTTTTGAAATTAGTTGATGAACGAGTATGGCATAATTCTTTTCTATAACCACATTGGATGGTTTTGGCAACATGATATTTCATTCTCTTTTGACAGTGATCTCCTAGGTGTTTATATGTTTGTGTTTATAAATGTATTTTAGGTTGTTATGCATTGTTAATGATGAAACGGAATACATATTATATGGTCGTGATAATATTTTTTAATGTATATTTTAGATACCAACACGTTTTGGTGGCTCCTGAAGAAGGCGTTCTCACGCCGAAACGCGCGTCGAAATACACTCGCCACAGTGTGATTTTTATTCATTAAATGAGTCTTATTTTTGAATGTATTGTTAGTTATGAAATGTATGCTTTTTATTGTTAGGTTCAGTTTGTACTTTTTGTAAGTTTATGAAAATGTTATATATGTGTATTTTTTTTAACTATTTGCATTAAAATCTTGACCAATTTTAATATAAAATAACTTTTTTGTGCACCTTGAGTTTTTACTGTCAATTGTTGTTACTTGTTTGCCACTATTACTGATTGCCTAGGGTGTTTATTCACATATTGTTGTCCCTGCCCTAGGAATCTCACTGCTATCAGTGTCCAGGGGGTCCTTGTTTTTTTCAATCCCAAAACTAACAAAAGCCCATCTCCCCAACCCCCCACCCTGCACTCCTGTAGATGGCTACGGCCTACCCCCCCTAACAGTGTGCCTGTCGCCCTTGAAAACCCACTAACAGAACTAATCTACAAGAAAGGAAAAGAAATAGATACCAGTAAAGTGGAGGGGGACCTCCAGGCCAGCCCCCGGCCCTACTCCGCCCGCGCAAAACCCTCAATACAGTAAACAATATGAAATCGAATGCAGTCAGTCCACAAAGGGGAATAAGATACGTTGTTGCGCCCGCAAAGCTACATAGTCACAGGACGTTTCCGAGTCTCTTTTCCGCCGTCAGCCAGGTGGCAGTCCCAGTACAACGGTACCATCCCTAACCTTGGCCCACCCTATCGAGCTCACTCACGCTCATCAGCCGCAGAGAAGGTCGTGTCGGAGGGCTCAGGCACCCCAAGAAGCAAGAACAGCCGGCCATTTAAAAAGGAGTCATTGCGGGGATCAGTCCGCCCCAATACGTGCACCAAGGAACGTGACAGACCTGAGCATGGGGTCCTTAGCAAGTGGGGAAGAATCACTGTCTGAGTCCACTGTCTGAGCCGTGCCAGCTCATCCAGGGGCGCTGCGTGATCTTCCGGCCCCTCCGGCAGTACAAATCCACTGTTCCCCGCCTCGTGCGAACCTTCCGTTGGCCGGCCAGGAGTTGTAGCGGTCGTGTCACTCTGAGCCTCGCTTGTTAACAGGGTGTCAGGAGCACATCCCACTGATGCGAGATCGGGCAGGGTTTCATTCACCCAAGGTACGAGTGGCGTCCCCTTCTTGAGGATGGCAATAATGGCGTCCAGCTTGTCCCCCAGATTCCGTGCATCATAATCCAGGGCACCTCGAAGGGCGCCAAGGGCCAAAACCAGATCACCAAGCTCCATCTCGTCGCAATACGCCCCAATTCCAGCGTATCTCCCTGACCCGAGAACACAATCACCCTGGAAGACCTGAGGCAGGGTATTGCTGACCAGAGCTGCAGCTCGGTACGTATCCAGCCCCGTGCAGGATCGGGAGCGAGTCACAAACAACAGTCAAGAAGACGATGTTCTAGGCCCTCTTCAGTGGCATCAATAGCGAGGATGAGTTGCTGCCGACGGAGCTAGGCAAGTTAATCTCCCGCTCTAGGTGATCGATATGGCCTCGCAGCTGGTGGCCGCCATTTTGCGTCAGCGATCGGCTCAGTGCCTCACACAAAGCCCCGGCTCCGGCGCCATCTCAGACCGCGATCAAAGACGGGGCATATCTCCGGCAGTGCAGCAGGTAGAGAGTCCGGAGGCACACGGCCGGTGAGCACAACCATTAATCTTTCCGAATCTGCGGTGCAATCACAGGATCTCGGTCTGGATATCATCGCGGGCGGAGAGGTCTACGGAGCCGGGCGCCTGAGCGGCCATCGCTGTCGCCGGCCTGGCTCCTCCCCTCTTGATTACTCTTTTTGATGACATCTGTGAAGAGGGGAGTATGCCCCCCTCGATGAGGGAGGCTCTGCTTGTCACAATCTTGAAGCCTGGGAAGCCCCCGGAGCGCTGCAGTTCTTACAGGCCGCTCTCGCTACTAAATGTCGACGCAAAAATCTTTGCCAAAGTGCTGGCCACACGACTGGCGCTCCTGGTACCGGATCTAGTAGCCCCAGAGCAGGCGGGCTTTGTTCCCAATAGGAACTTGACTTACAATATACGCACAGTTCTTGGGACAATGCAGCACGTGCGCCAGGAAAATACTGCTCTGACAGTTTTCCTGGATATGGAAAAAGCTTTTGACTCTGTGGAATGGCCCTTCATAATCAGAGTCCTCAGGAAGTTGGGCCTGGGAGAGCCTTTCCTGCAGATGTTGGGGGCTCTGTATTTTCAACCTATGGCGAGACTCAAGATAGGGGACAGAGTGACTGAATCGTTCGCCATCAGCAGAGGTACTAGACAGGGATGCCCCCTTTCGCCCCTTCTATACGCACTGGTGGCGGAGCCCCTGGCTTGTGCAATCGGAGAATACCACAGCCTGGAAGGCATTAATTTCCCGACGTACAAAATAGGTTCGCTCAACGTACGCTGATGATACTCTCCTGTATGTTCGCGACCCGGAGGCGAACCTCTCATCGGTTTTGCGTGAGGTTGTGCGCTTTGGCGCTCTCTCAGGGCTGAAAGTGAACTGGGATAAGTCTATCGCCTTCCCACTGACGCCTGTAACTCGACCCTTCGACATGGAGTGCCCCCTGAAATGGACGACAGACTCAGTTAGATATCTCGGCATACAGCTACACACAGACCCTGAAGTTTTAATCAGAGAAAATTATGGCGTAGCGTTTGCTAGGCTGGAGGAGGATGTGGATGCATGGTGTAAACTGCCGCTCTCCCTGATGGGCAGGATTGCTCTCATGAAAATGATAGTGCTGCCCAGGTTTCTCTTCCTCTTCAACAACATACCGGTGGTTTTATCAAAGGCCTTCTTCAAACAGCTCACGCAGGTGCTCACCAAGCTGGCGTGGCGTGGTAAACAACCTAGAGTCAAGTGGACGACGCTGATGCTTCCTTGTGAGAGGGGGGGCTGGGGGCTCCCGACATGGAACGATACTATCGTATCGCACAGGCTGCCCATCTGCACTCGTGGATACACGGGGACCCGCGTATACCTCATGTGACGCTGGAACGTTTGTTCGCGGAGCCTCTTCACCTGCCAGCCACGGTCTGCCTCCCGGAAGACCGCACTGTTGGCCAATTAGATTCTCTTAAATCTACTAATCATGCATGGCATGCCTTGACCCTCGCACGAGACAGCAGCTTCTTGTACTCACCGCAAATGCAGATCGACTGGGCATTGTGGCTGTGCCCACTTAGGGAAAAGGGAGTTACGGAAGCTCTGCGCGCACTGGGTCTCACGAAAATGGAGGATCTGTTTACTGCAGGGGTCGCGAAAACCTGGGAACAACTCCCCCCTTCTCCTGAAGGGCCTACGCTCTTGCAGCGCTTCCAGTTTCATAGGGTCCGGAGTGCACTCAAGGATGTCCTGGGCCCGACCATGGAGGAACCCCCTGAGGGACCAGAGCTCACTTATGTCATTAAAACTGCGTCGTCACGTAAACTGATTTCCAATATGAATAAACTAGGTATCGCACACCAGCAGATCCAGCACTCCAAAGCCAGAGAGGAATGGCAAAGGGATCTGCAGATGCAGATAGATGACAACATGTGGAGATACTGCTGCGCAAACACGAGAAAGCTCTCCCTTAATGGTAGGCATAGACTGGTGCACTTTAAGTTTCTCCAGCGGGTGTACTACACACCGGAGAGGCTGCATCGTTACGGCCTCAGACAATCTGCAGAATGTGAGCGTTGCCATGCGCCAATTGCAGACTTCATCCACGTGGCATGATACTGCCCTGGAGTTCTGAGATTCTGGGCAGAAATCGTCTCAGAGCTCAACTCGGTACTAGGATCGGACCTGCCTAGCGGACAAGCGCTGGCGCTGCTGGGATACTCTAAGCCGCTTCCGACTGCACAACGCCGGCCGGTAGACATGGCACTACTAGTGGCCAGAAGGGTGGTGGCCCAGTGTTGGATGAGGGGGCCTCTCCCTACCAAGAGGAGGTGGGCGGGCGACTTGCTCTACTGCTGTACCCAGTCGGAGCTCTACAGTGAGTTACTCCCCCCTAGGAGTAGACCCAAGAACTTATGGGGCCTCTTCCAGGCACACGCACAACAGACTGAGGAAGTAAACTCGGATGATGACGGCACATCGGACATTCTGGATTCCCGAGGGGGTCAGGTAGAACATTTGATGTAGTTGCTTGTGGGGGGAGCTGCGGTGGGGGGAGGTGGGGGCTTGCTAAAGCACCAGTGTGTCCCTCTTTAGGTCACTCAGATCACGTACTGGTACCCCCAGAGAGATAGCTGTAGGCAACGTAGTATGAACATCTCGATCACACTGTTTGGTGTACATCACTGAGTACATGTTAGCTGGCACACAGGGGAGGGTTCGGGTATGTTGGGGTAGTTCAATAGTTCCTAGACCTATCACACCTCATTGTGGATTTTGGGCGCACGCGCCACTTCGTTTCATTGCAACATTCATGGTTATCAGCGCTTTGCCATTGAGAAGAGATTGAGCATTGTTGCTCCTAGCAGATTGCAGCATTATACGCCGCCGAGCCCCCGGGATGCCGGCTGAATGGCTGTGTCCACCATTATTGCAATTGATGAATAAGTTGTGTTGCTTGATCTACCATATACTGTTATGTACCATGTACTGATTGCTTAAATTCTGTGAATAAAGGTCTTTTAAAAAAAAAAAATATATATATATATATATATATATGATTTGTAATATAACACACATATATTTCCAATACAGATGGTCTAGAAACAGAGCTAAAGTTGCGACTCCCTTACCTAATGTATATTTAACAGAAAAGAAGCATGCTCTTCTTAAAAGGTGTAAGGTTCGGCGAGCAGCAGAGACCCAGTGGAAGAGTACAGGGACCATGGTTGTAAACAAAGCTTCCAAAAGTGTGACATATACAACCAACGTAACCCCTCTGTGCTGGAAGTATTTTGGCTAATAACATGACAATATAACTGAGAAGAGACGGGTCCTCAGAAAGGAAATAATTCATGATGAATGGCAGCAGATTCAACGCAAGTATAAGAGTAAGACCCGGCACCACACCATTGTCGGGCGCAGCAGAATATCATTATCCAGTGATTACAAGAATCGAACTGAAGCATGTCATTAGTGGGGGTAGTACAAATGCTAATATTGCACATGCCAGCCTCGAATAAACGCCCCTTCCAGACCCACCCCAAGCAATGTAGTGAGTAGAGGCACGTGTCTTTTTCCATTTAAAGCACTGCTTAAGGTTCATGGCTCACAGCTGCAGTGGTAACTAATGTGACGATACAAAGGAGGATAATGGCAGAGAAAGGAGGCTGGCGAGAGAGTAGTGGCGCTGGAACAATTAAAATGCACCATTTGCCCAAAACTTTTTTTTAATTCTCTGGGGAAGAACTCCCTTCCACAAACCCCTTTTTGTGTCAATTAGGCTTGCTCTTGACATAACTTCCACCTTTTAAAACTTTTATGCCCGACCACTTTTAAATATCAGCAGCCACCACTGTCCACAACACATAAACTGGCATTAAATGGAGGGAGTGAGCAACAAGGTGACACAAGTCCACACCCAGTACATCAGATCACACCAGTCAAGCCACAATGAATCCTGTTCAGGGGCAGACATGCCACACCCACCGCACAGTTTGAGGTGGCACAGACCTTTTCAAATCGTAATCTCATCTGTCTATAAAAGAAAATATGCTTGAAGCCTGCCTGTGAACTAAATGAGTGCCTCCCACTCGCAGCTTTCCAAAGCAGCCATGCTTACTTCTCGTGTAGCCAGCGGCAATCGAGGGAATCTGCAAGGCACTCAGCTGATTATAATTATACATGCATTCCAGACCGCTTGATCTATTTGCTGCAATTTTGGCTAGTCCGATAAATGAAAGCCGTCTAACAATTATTCTTAAGCTTTGCAGCAGACAACTTAGAGTTTGTCCTTGCTCAAAGGGGTGTAATTTCTTATATTTGTGTTACCCTCATCTTCGTTGCTTTATTTTTGCTCACTAGAAAGTGTCACGCATAGTCATTGAAATGGCACTCACATTTACATTGAAATGATGAGAAGGTCACACATGGCAATCAATCTAAAACCTTGGCAGCTATGCACTTTTCTCTAGGGCTCCTCCGGCGCTGTGCACTGGCGGTGGGCCCCTGGCCTTGGAACTCCAGACTGGCTCTCGGGAGGGGGGGGGGGGCACAGTCAGGTGCGCAGTTGGGTGACTCAGCCATACACATAGGAGCGTGCCAGGCCTAGGTGTTGGGAGTGGGGCTGTCCCAAAGCCAGCAGCGGGGCTAAAATAAAGCTGGACTATCTGCATGTATAGCAGTGACTGTGACCACCGCACAGTTTGAGGTGGCATAGATCTTTAAAAATAGTAATCTTACTTTGACCGCAATCCAAAACCTTGTACCTTCTTGCCAAACCCTGTCTGTTCTCCGTGGGTAAAAGAGAGGAGCAGGGATCCCGCGAGATCTCCTGCTCCCCTTGCCACGCCCTCTCTGTACTCTGCGGGTAAAAGAGCGGAGAGGCCTCACCAGATCTCCTGCACGCCCTTGCCATGCATAGAGCAGGTTACAGCTTTTCTTGTTTTATTGGGCGGCCCTCTGTCCTCCGGAGAAGATTGCAAGCTGCAAAATATGGACATGATGGAGAAAGCGGAGTGGGTGAGGGGTGTAGAAGTGTGGAAAGGGGACTATGGGGGTATTTCCACCCAAACACTCATAGGTTTCACAACCTAGTGAACTAAATTTATTTGATTGCTATAGAGCTACACTTGTGTCAGTCCAAAGTGATCCAGACACTGTTATTTCAAGCTACAGAGAAGCACTGGGAGGAGCAATAAGCCGCTGCCCTCTTGTGTTTTAGTTATTCTCCAAAGTACAATAAATCTTTGAAAAAACACTAATGGTTTAATTTCTAGTGCTGCCCTACACTTGCTTAACATTATGGATTTTGTGCAAATTTATGCTCCATCACAGGGATTTTAGGCTTTTAATTTCCTTTCCTTGCCTGGAGGAAATTGTGTCTGCTAAAGAGTGCAATGAAGAGAAGAACTGTGTGTGAAAAATGCAGTAAAGATCATTGTCAAATTATGTATTGCATGCGTCAAAATTTTGAATCCGGTTCAAGAGCTGATCTAGTGGCACACAGAAATTGTATTTCCCCAGGAGTTTTTGCACCCAATTGTAACATTGCACTCAGAATAAGGCGTAAACCATAGCTGTGCATCTAACTGAGAATTACATCTCTTTGTGGTAAAGAAGACTTTTATTTCCTTTCATCCCTTTTCCGCAAATCACCCCTTCTCACTTGTTAAGCATGAAATCGGCTAAAGACATTATCAATAGAGTGTGCCCCTAACCAAAAGCAGTAACCGCCTATATACTCCACATATTCCATCTAAATCTTGATGACTCCTGCCGCCCACACAGACAGACACTGCACACTCCAAAGTTGTTTTAAAATCTTTTATTCATAATTCATTAATTTTCTTCTTAAGTGTTAACATACTTACCATCAGTCCATTTGAAATGTACATTTATCGACATCAAAATATATCATGTAACTTCTCTGCAGGCTGTCCACCATTGTACAATTTAAGGTAGCAGAAGTGACAAAAAAAACTCCAACTATAAACAGTAACGATGAACACAGGCAGTGTGTGTGCAACAGACAAGCATGGCAAATATATTTGTGCTATAGTAAACCATATTATTTCCACATAAACAGCCACAAACTAACTGCAACAATAAGAAGAATGTAGCTAATTTGTTTTGATTCTACAGGCCATAAGAACGTTTTTTAATCACTTGACAATTAGGGCTCCTACCACATTCGCCCATTCACGCATCGTGCTAAGCCCCATTTTTGGATGTGTGGGGTTGATCGCACATAACCTTTATACCTTTTTTCCCACAAAATGTATCCACGCTATATTTGCATTCTGTTTTTCAACATCCTTGATGTTGACTAAATTATGTGCCTAGGAAATGCAAATTATGCTCCATAATGTGGCATAGTTTAATAGTTTAATTTTTTTGTCATTCTTACACGTTAACACTGTCGGAGCAAATGTTTCACCCCCATTAGTACAAGTTTAACACCCAAATGCAGCGATAAGCAACAGAAAGGTGGCCAGTCAACCTTTGGGAAGGGCTTTCCACTGCGCAGCAACATGTCATCACATTCATAGTATCTTTTTGATCCATTTGAGTTAGAAACTATTTTTTTGTTAAATCTGCAGATTATGCAGGATATGATGGATTATGTGGTAAATACGGCAAATCCATAATCATGCACAAAGTTCTGCAGCCAAAAAACGGCATAATTTCAGTGGCCCAGACTTTCGGTAATTTTTTTTATCTGCTCCTGCTAGTGCTGTGTGGCACCGGGACAGCCGGCAAGGTAAGCGCAGCTATGAAGGAGTGCTCGAAAATAAACATTGCAAATCGATCGAGAATGTGGAACCTTTCCCCTCATAACACATACCCCGATTTCACGCGCAAACCACAGGGCAGAAACCAACAAACTGTGGCAATTACAATGCGCCCACCGAAAAAACAAGTTACAGGACAAACTTACCGAGTGCCTGGAATGGGGCTCTGTGGTCACTGCTTCTGAAAGGGAACACGGCTGTGTTCCTCAGGTCTCGCTCGCCTAATGCTGCTCCTTCCACCGCGTACTTCGAACCGAAAGTAAACTCAACGTCCTAGAAAGCATTCCCCAGAGGCCTAATCGGCCACGCAGACGTTATCGTCGCGCGACACACTCACACATGGGACGCGACACAGTACTGTGTCGCGACGCACAGTTTGGAAAGCTGTGATCTAATGATCATTCAATCATAAAATTTGTAAAGCGCGCTACTCACCCGTTTGGGTCTCAAGGCGCTGGGGGTGAAGGGTGCTGCTACTGCTCGAATAGCCAGGTCTTGAGGTGCCTCCTGAAGCTGAGGTGGTCCTGGGTCAGTCGTAGGTGGGTGGGGAGGAAATTCCAGGTCTTTCCTGCCAGGTAGGAGAAAGATCTTCCTCCGGTGGTGGTTCTGCGGATCCGTGGGATGGTGGCGAGAGCGAGTTTGGCTGGGTGGAGCTGGCGGGCGGGGGTGTAGAACGTGAGTTGGCTGTTGAGATATTCCGGGCCCAGGTTGTGGAGTGCTTTGTGTGCGTGAGTGAGCAGTCTGAACATGATCCTTTTGCTGACGGGGAGCCAGTGGAGATCTCTCAGGTGGGTTGAGATGTGGCTGTGGCGGGGGATGTTAAGGATGAGTCGTGCGGAGGCGTTTTGTATTCGCTGGAGACGGTTCTGGAGTTTGGTGGTTGTTCCAGCATAGAGGGCGTTCCCTTAGTCCAGTCGACTGGTGACGAGGGCCTGGGTGACTGTTCTTCTGGTTTCGGTGGGGATCCATCGGAAGATCTTCTGGAGCATGCGCAGGGTGTTGAAACATGAGGAAGAGACGACGTTGGCTTGTTTGGTCATTGTGAGCGACGAATCCAAGATGAAACCCAGGTTGGGTGCGTGGTCTGTGGGTGTCGGTGCGGTGCCCTGTGCCGAGGGCCACCAGGAGTTGTCCCATGCTGAGGGGGATTGTCCAAGGAGGAGGACCTCAGTCTTGTTCGAGTTGAGTTTGAGGCGGCTGTGCTTCATTCAGTTAGCTACCTCCTTCATTCCTTCCTGGAAGTTTGATTTGGCGATGGCTGGGTCCTTGGTAAGTGAGAGTATCAGCTGGTTGTCGTCGGCGTAGGAGATGATGTTGATGTTGTGTTTTCTTCCGATGGTGGCGAGGGGGCTCATGTAGATGTTAAAGAGTGTTGGGCTGAGAGAGGATCCTTGGGGTATGCCGCGGATGATTTTGGTTGCTGATGAGACAAGCAGCAGTGAAAGCAATCGCTTTCGCAGTTGCTATTGTAAAAAAAAAAAAAAGCCTGCGAGTGGTGTGCGCGCGCGCCACCGCAGGCATTTGTCTTCAATTATCGCGGTCGTGACGGCAGCGATAATGGCCTTTGGTGCGCGTAACAGACACCAATAGGCCATGGGCGGAGCTACGCGACCACCCATGGCCTATTGCGTGTTTTGTTTTAAAAGTACACACACGCAAAGGCCAATGAAAATGGACCTAGGAAATAACATGCACGAGCTGCGTGGAATTTCCAGGTCCATTTTCAAAACCCCAGGAAAAGGACTCTGGCTGAGCGACACTGCTTGCTCAGTGTACGCTAGGCCCGAGACCTAAAAAGACTGGAATGGTTGCAGAATGTAGGACAATTGCACCCAGGAGGGTAATACAATAAGCAGGTGTACACAGGTTTCTCGTGGCCCCTTCAAGGCCTTCCCCAGTCACCATGGCGTTGCAATGTCTCCATGAAACCTTTTCTGGTCTCCATGGCATTGCGGATGTATTTACGACGCCATCGCGCCACTCCTCAAGCCAGCATGTATCCCTTCTGAGCTCCCATTGTCTACCTGTCAGCCTTTAAATAGCATTTGTTCGGATGGATGCCATATTATATATTATAATCCAAGGTGTGACAAGATATACTTGGAGGTCCACATACTCTTATGATGGGTACTCAGCCTCAACATTTTTCTGATGATTGGTCCATGATGATTGAATGCCCCAGCCACACATACGTATTTCCCAATAACTATTTGAGTTGTATTACACTTTGGCCAGCACGTGACAGAAGATAGTGCACAATTCTGTTTCCTTGAACCATTCTTCAGTGATTGGTGAGTATTAGAGTCACGGCTATGCTGCTCCAGCATGAGTACTGCCAAGCCCGTAGTGCGCCAGCCCGCTGGTTTACGAGCGTAATCCATGGCGGGCGGGCGGTGCTCTCATGGTGTTGGGCTGTTAGGCTTATAGGAGATCCTAACATGCAGCCCGCCTCTGTGACAACGTCTGCCACACTTTCTTGAACTGGAGTACAATTACAGAGGGGCACAACATGTGCCCCCACCCACCCTTGCATGCACCCCTAGATCCAGATCTGTCAGGGGGCCCTTGTAGTATGCTCAACACTACCAGGATATTCAGGCCGATTTCAGACCGCTGGCCCAGTGGGATCCTTGATCCCAGCGGAGTCGGCGGTCTAGTGTTAGTCCGACTGCCACACTCAGAATACAGCAGGATGACCGCAGTGTGGTGAAAGTCGGGCCTCCACCACGAGTACGGCTGTCCTGAGGATCACCGTACCTATAATAAGACCCTTCGTATGGAAGTTACTATATGCAAATGATGTACCGTTTCCATAGCAATTATTTCTCGTTGCACTTGCATGGGTAGAGCAATTTTGATGCTCACCCCTTCTTTCTATATGGCACCGCTTTAATGTTTGAAGATTATTTTGAATGCTTTTTCACACCATCCCCATCGCCACTAGAATTGCGAAAACCCTCCTGTAATTCTGAACGAAATCTAGTACCCATCTCCTCATAGGGCGGTTTTTTTCTCCACAGTTTAGGAACTTTGAAAAAAAATCTGCCACTGCAAGTTTCTGCATCTCTTTGCCTCCCTTGCCTTATCAATCTGGCCTATAAATGTTGCACTATAATAGAGATTCTTAGTTTTTTGAGAGGACCAGATTCCAGTAGGACAAGAAGAGACATTTTCCTGTGTCTTCTGAATTTGTCTTCATCCTCAAATATTACATACAATTGTTCCTTATCTACTCCTCTTGATTATGATTTAGATTTTTTGTTGACTGACAATATGCAATTTCTTCAAACTTTCTTCCTTTATGTTTTCTTATTGCAATGCCCTTTCATATGTTAATGCAAAATGTTGTTCTGGCTAATCCTCCCGCAACCCTGATTTGTTTTTTAATTCCTGTTTTTATGTTGCTATAAATTCTGCCTTTAAGATGAGTGGCATCTGAGATACGTTTTTCTCTTTTTCCATAAGGATAGAGATGACAGTTAGTCTTGTGCAGGTCTGCTTTACAGGGTGGTTCTGAATTCCAACATTGCTAACTTCCTTTCTTTTCCAATATTGTAGCATCTTTCGCTCTAATCCAGGCGGCATTCATTATTTAGATGCTGCAGCACAGTAGGGGCATCAAATTAATAGCACAATGATGCTGTTGAGGCTTTTAGCTTAATATGTATATCATTGTATAACATTATTTATATTGGTAAAAAATAATAAAGCTTACAATCTGAGGATTTCTTTAAAGTCATATTTTTCTCAAATGAAACAACGTGGGGAATGTGGCCTGCTGAAACTAGTATGTTCTTCTTTGGAAGATATACATGCCAGAGAATAAAATGTAACATGTATACAACATTTTCCTTTTTTCTACCATCTCAATTGATGAAGTATGGTTAACCTCATCGGCCCTCTAGTAGGTACTGTTTTTAGTAAAATCATGTTCAGAGACCATTTAAAAACAAAATGAAGACTCTGATGTTTGAGAACATGCTAAAGAATATAGGAAAACATTGAGATGTGTGGTTATAAACATGTATTTCTAATGGGCATTGACCTAATTGCTATAGGAATGCTGTTGTATGTTAAATTCTCTAGTCAATTCATAAGACGCGGAAACATGAAGGTATTAATTTTAGTGGGAGATTACAAATATCTATGTTATGTGATTGAAAAGTTTGAGTGCAACAATTAGCATGTTTGCATAATTTCCTTTAATTTTTTTATTTCAGAAAATGAGATTGTGAATGTGCTTTATATATTTTCTTTCTAGTGCAAAGTAATATTCAGAGGTTTCAAGAGAAATATTTTATTTTTGCATTGACACCTCAACAAGTGAGAGAAATATGCATTTCGAGGTAAGAGAACACTTTCTGCCTGTATTGTTGCTAAGATTCTGGTTGTGACGGCTATCAAATGTGGGAAGTATGTCACTATTTGCTGTATGTACTACACATGTTTGCTAACCTATTCTGGGACTTGGTCATCTTATGTCATATACTTTCAATAGCTGCCATATCATTGTGAATTACAATCAACACTTTGATAGAGGTTTCAGCTGTTACCACTCTTCCGGTGTTATTTTTTAGCATTGCTTAGTAAGGTCAATCTAGAAGTCTCCAAAAGCATGAACCGCTATCAAAATAATGCTTTTCCCATATGACGCAAAGCAACACAAACAAAACATAAATCTGCCATCTCAAAACAGTTTGTCCATGGAAAAGCTATCTTCCAACAAGAAATGGTATTATCACTCCTTACTATCCCTGATAACCTCACAAAAGCAATTGATTGCAATAATAAGCTGTCAATAGCAATACTGGCCTATGGTGACAGTGACTCTATTAGACATCAAGTTTTCAAGTTATGTTCTTAGAATGTTCAAGTCTTCCTTTCTTCAGATACAACTGAATTCCAATTTCTCCTAGCTCTGCAGTTTCTGTACATTGAATGTCTCTTGTAAAAAAAAACGTAAATGCAAAATATAATGTTTTATAAAGAGTTTTTAAGAATTAATGTTTCTTAATTAATGGTATCAAAACAGTATTTTTGTGTTTTACTGCTGCTTCTAAAATGTATTTTTTTTCTCCAATAGGGATTTTATTCCTGGCGTAAGAAGGGATTACACCGTTCAAGTTCAGCTAAGGTGTCTTTAGGTTTTTTATTTACATTTGTATTTTTTGTGTGATACAAACCACTCTGTTACGCATATTTAGAATACCATTTGGGAATAAAAACTATTTTTTTTCTGCAGATTGTGTCTAGCAGAAACTAGCTGTCCTCAGGAGGATAACTATCCAAGTGGGCTTTGCGTAAAAGTGAATGGGAAGCTGTTTCCTTTGCCTGTAAGTCGTTATTGTCTGTTGTATAAAAAGTTATTATATATTATCCCCTTTGTTCATCATGTAAAGTTTTTGAATTTGCAATCAATAAGATAAGACACATAGGATCTATCGAAGAGGTATAGATGATGACTTGTGAATTATTTCCTACAGTGTACAGCCTATTGAGGCATCAGAATATATTGAAACATCCACATGATTTTTGTAGTGTAAGTACCAAATATTAACATGTTCTCTCTTACAGTGCTAAAGACCTAAATAAAATCAATTTACACTTGAGTTCCCAAGGGATATTTTACAAAAATTCCATGTTAGAGGCTAGTAATATTGTAATATGCCAATATTAATAGATGTTTCTACATGGAACGTTAGTTGCTGCCCATCTCTGTGAATCATGGAAAAATGACCTTCATAGTGTTTATTTCACAGTACATTGAGCTAGCAACTTTACCAAAACGTAACCTGATTCAAATATTACTGATCATGATGTTTTATTAACAGATGATTAGTAAGAATGTTGAACTAGTCACGATTGCCAAAATCTAATGGGATGGAAGAAAAGTTATTTGGTTGATTTTGTGAGAGTTCACCACATCGCCTTGTACTTTCTCCATATTGAACTTTCTATTTCAATATCCATGTTTATGCATCCCGCATGATGCTGGAAGACCTCACACTTCCACAGTACCACATTTAGTCAAAGACACAAACTTGTTGTTACTCACATGTTTATTCATATTATAACGCCTACTTAACTTACTGCTACTGCCTCATGCTCACTCACATTGTTGCATGCTCAACACCTGTTACGTATACATAGGCTCTCTCCCAATCATATGCGCTGTTTCAGATACACATCCAAACACTTACTGCCTCTCAAATATAGGAAGCAGATAGTGGCAAATTAGTGGCAGTAATCAGACCAGGAACAAAGTCTATAGCTGACTGTGCAGACCATGATCTTGTATGAAGAGAAAAGGAAAGCGTGACTAGTCCCACTGAAATGGGTCTCTGTGGGATGGCAATGGGGGGTGGTCCCTAATAGTCTTTAGTAGTGAACCATCTTATCAAAATTTACTTAAAATCCTAGAGCATAAGCCAGTCCAAGGAGGGCCTCGCAAGCGTAGCGCTCATTCTTGGCAAAGATGCATTTTGCTGCAATTACGACCCTGGTCCGGATGATTGCTGTCTCTTTCTGGCAGTCTTCCCGCCCACTTACCTGGCAGTCTGAATCCTGGATTATGAAGCTGGTAGGAGGAATTTAATGCGACCTTTGCCTCCGCTGACATTGGTGACACCACTGCGACGGCGGGAGAGGTGGGAGTGGCGAATGGTGGCAGTGCAGCGATGTGTATCGTCATCCATGTCACAACTTGCTGTACTGCAGACATTTTGCTGGTGTGTACTCTGCCATTTGCGAGTCGACGGGAAGGCGATAGTAATTGGCAAATGATGACCTGAGGGCGTATTTGCCTACGGGTCATAACACTGGTGCAAATTGCAAGCACACCAATTCCGTCAGGTCGGATGGCGCTGTGCCCACGGCAGTCATTTATGTGTTAAAAAACACACACTGACTGGCTAGGAGCACAGTCCAGATCTGTAATGCAGTCCCCTGGGTGGCATGCATTTCACGCCAGCCTCATTCTCCATTGTGCAACCACCAGCCCCAAAGTAATGTCGAAATACGACAGACAGAGAAGCTGGCTGTTCGGCGGAGTACCCAGTCCCACCGCCGTGGCAGGCTGGCGTTTGCACCGATGAAGTCATAATCAAGCCCATAATTCTTGACATCTTTTCTCCCATGAAAACACTGCATCTCCCATTCGAGCAAAAGTTCATGATCAATTCCCTAGTTATATATCAACTGTACTATTGTAACAAATTACTGGTAGTAGAACGGCTCAATAGTTATTCTCTATACATGGCTAAATAATTTCACATTTCATTGACAATTAACGGGTTATGCTTCTGTCATAAACATGGCAGTGCAAGCTCTCACTCATGTATTCAAAAGATTTGGCAGCACAGATCCTCCTTATCTTTCTAAGCTAGTTACATATCTGAAAGAGACACGTTAGTGATAGATTCCTTACCTTAGAATATCCCCAGGCGTCAGACTGGATCCGGAAATTTTTGCGTAGCAATACCCCTGCGCGTCGGTAGGCGTCGTCTGCGGCTCCGCGTCCGTCGTTGGCGTCGTTAGCGCCGGAATGACGTCGCCGGAGTACTTAGCCGCCCATGCGCGCTGACGTCAGTTCTTCTTTTTTCCGCGCCAGCTAGCGCAGATCCGGAGAAGCTCTACCCCTAGTAATTTTTTGACTAAAACTTTTGATCTTTTTGATCATTTCTTTCTTCGAGTCTTCGACTCTATCGGTGCCGGTAGGGATGCCCGGGTTCAAACCCTGCTCGAAGTGCGACCGACTGATGTTGGTTACGGACCCCCATCGCCGGTGCCTGAAGTCTTTAGGCCTCGATCACGACGACCGCACCTGCTCCGACTGCCGGGCCCTGACGTTGAAGGCTAGGCGGGACCGGTCCCGTTAGCGGCTCGAGCTCCGGCAGTCGGCCCTCGCCGCTCCAGGTCCCGGTCCCGGTCCCGGTCCCACGGGAGGTCGAGGGACAGGTCGCGGGGTCGGAGTCATCGCAGCTCCGGGAGTGGATACCGGTCGTCAGGCTCCAAGTCCTCAGGTAAGAGGCATGAGAGGTCGGAGAGACGTCATCGTTCCTCCGACCCACCCGACGCTCGCAAGATGCGGCCGGGGGCTCGGGCGACACCGGCTCCGCGGGAGTCGCAAGCGTCGCCGCCTGCCCCACACCTTCGGGTCCCTGGGCACGGCGCGACGCCGGAGGAGTTTGAGCGGTACCTCATGGCCATGAGGTCCCTCCGTCCTCAGTCGCGTTCCGTGGCGCCTCCGGGCCCAAGGGTCCCGACTGGAGGCCCTAGCGGGTCGGGTGCTTCGGCCCGACGCCGCCGGCGACTTCGGTCTCGGCGCCGCAGGACCTCACCGGATCCGCTTCCGGATCCGGGTCGTCGCCGGTCGACCTCACGACCTCACCGGCGCCGGCCCCATGTGTCTCGCCCCCTGCGCCCACTGTGGACGCCGTCCCCAATGTTTCCTGCGGTCCGACTCTGGCGCCGATGGGCGCCGATTCCGTCGGCCTTTGGAGATTTTTATCTCCATGAGGATGCCCTCTCTACTAATCCTGTTTTACAGGACACAAGTAACGAGGGAGATTGGGAGGGGTCTGAGAACCCTCTGGCACTGGAGTGCCAGTCTCAACAGGACCGGACATATGAGCTTGGGGAGGCCAGTGGTATTGACACTCCGCCAGACACTGGATTTGCCTCCCCTCCGACCGTGGCTTCGAAGGAGGGGTCTACATATAGTGTAGTGTTGACGAGGGCGGCCAAGGCCTTAAACCGTGAGCTTCCCTATATGAAGAGTTCGGGAAGAAGGTGTTCTCATCCCTAAGTTTAGGGCTGCGGTCAGTCAATACTGCCTGTCTCTTGGGCCGCTACACCCTCACTCTGTGGGACGCGGTTGCGGACGTGCTGCCACAATGTCCGGAGGAGGTCCGGGCTAAATTCGCCCAAACCCTTGCGGAGGGCCGAGATGCAGCCCAATATTCCATCCAGTGTGGGCTGGATACCACGGACTCACTGGGCAGGGCAATGGCAACGACGGTGGCGGTTCGACGCCACGCCTGGTTGAGGTCCGCCAACTTCTCGGCTGATGTCCAGACCACACTCCTGGACATACAGTTCGATGGCCGTCGCCTCTTCGACGACAAGGCAGACCATGCGCTGGAACGTTTTAAGGACTCCAGGGCTACGGCCAAATCCTTGGGCCTCTCGGCCCCACGCCAGCAATCGGGTGCCTTTTGCTCCTTTCGTGGCCACGGAAGGGGCGCCCCCACACATGCTGTCAGCCACGCGCCACAGAATGTTCAACAGCGTGGTGGCGACCGTGGAAACTGCCGTGGCGGCGGTCGGCGACAACGGCGAGGCCAGTCACACCTCCCTCCACAGCACCCGCCTCAAAACCTTCCTAGTCCGAGTTTTCAGGCCCATGTGACGCCTGTGGGGGGCAGGGTTCGCCATCACCTCTCCCACTGGCGCACTATCACATTGGACAGATGGGTGCTGCAGATCGTCCGAAGGGGCTACTCCGTCCCCTTCGAGACGACCCCTCCATCCATGCCACCGCAATGCCACCGAGTGTCGGGGGATCACTTGCAACTTCTGCAAGAGGAAGTCACGGCCCTCTAGGCCAAGGGGGCCATCGAGCACGTTCCTGGGCCAGAAGTAGGGTGTGGATGTTACTCCCACTACTTTCTGGTTCCCAAGAAGGGCAAAGGGGGCCTGCGCCCTATCTTGGACCTGCGGAACGTCAACGGCTTCCTCCGGAAGGAGAAGTTCAAGATGCTGACATTGGCTCAGGTCCTAGCTGCCCTGGACCCAGAAGACTGGCTGGTAGCGTTGGACCTGCAGGACACTTATTTCCACATCCCCGTCCTGCCGGCCCACCGGCGTTCCCTCCGGTTCACCGTAGGCCAAGAGCACTTTCAGTTTACCGTGCTCCCCTTCGGCCTTATCAGCGCCCAATGGGTGTTCACGAAGGTGATAGCGAAGGTAACAGCTCATCTCCGCAGGTTAGGGGTGTCAGTCCTCCCCTACCTAGACGACTTGTTGTTGAAGGCGGGCTCGCCCCAGACAGTCGTCGGCCACCTCCAGACTGCGGCCGACCTCCTGCATTTGCTGGGGTTCTCCATCAATGTGCGGAAGTCGCACCTGTGTCCCTCTCAGAAGCTCCTCTTCATCGGAGCGGGTCTCGACTCGGCGCAGTTTCGGGTTTACCCACCCGAACAGCGGGTTCGGGATATACAGGCTCTGATTCCCATCTTTCAGCCTTTATCCCGGGTCTCGGTCAGGTTGACGCTGCGGCTTCTGGGGCTGATGGCCTCCTGCATCCTTCTGGTGCATCACGCCCGGTGGCGCATGCGGGCTCTGCAGTGGGACCTGAAGTTTCAGTGGGCCCAGCATCAGGGCAACCTGTCCGATCATGTCTTGATCTCGGAGGGCACTGCGAAACAACTGCAGTGGTGGCTCACGGACCGACTGTCAGTGGCAGATCCCTCTCCCTACCCCACCCGGAGCACGTGGTTGTGACGGACGTGTCCCTCCAGGGCTGGGGTGGCCACATGGGAGAGGCGGAGATCAGAGGCCTCTGGTCTCCGGCGGAGTCCCAGCTCCATATCAACCTTTTGGAGCTGCGGCCGATTCGTCTAGCACCGAAGGCATTCCTCCCCTCTGTCCGGGGGAGTGTAGTGCAGGTGTTCACGGACAACATCACCGCCATGTGGTACTGCAACAAACAGGGCGGGGTGGGGTCGTGGACCCTATGCCAGGAGGCGCTGCGCCTCTGGCAGTGGCTGGAACGTCAGGGCGTGACCCTGGTGGTTCAACACCTGGCAGGCTCTCTGAATGCCAGGGCGGACAAACTCAGCCGTCGGTGCATGATGGATCACGAATGGCGTCTGAACTCGGACGTGGTGCAAGGCCTTTTTCAGCAATGAGGAGAGCCTTGGTTAGATCTATTCGCCACAGAAGAGAACGCGCAATGTCATCAGTTCTGCGCGTTGGAATTTCCAAGGCTGATCCGACGGCTGATCAGGAAGACGCCGCGTAGAGGAGAGGAGACCCGGTTAGACTTAGATTCCGGGAACGATGTTACAGCCGATATAAAACGAGTGCCCTTGGTCAAGATCACGAGACTCAGACCAGGTTTTAAGCCTGCTGGTGCTGCATAGAGTAAGACTCCGCCATCTAGGATATACGGGACGTTGGATTTAAACACCCCCGTTCTCACTTTGAAGAGGATAAGGATCCAATCCTTCAAGGTCCTGAGGAGATTCCCCGGCATTAAGGGGCATCGAAACGCGTAGACCCTTTCTTGTTCTCCAGGCCAATCACACGAGTAGATTACTCGTAACTTTCGGTTGATTGTAAAAAATTGTTGATGGCCTGTATTTTTGATTGAAATATATTGTCAAAATTCGTTAAACTAGCTTCATTAATACCCCACCCCTAAAATCAATAATAGATTCCCTGACTCTAGGTGAGGGTATTAAAAAAGGCTCTTGTCCTTCCTTTCTTTCTTTCCTTTTTCAAGTTTTCATCTCACTTGCGAGTCTGACACAGTATGTAAGGTTTTCAGTATGATTGTTGGTTGAATGTTGTGTGCACTGAGGATTAGATGAGTGATGAGTCTGTATGTTCTGAGCTTTGATGTTTTGATACCATTCACTTGCCACACCCACATCTTTTGTGTGTTCTTCTATTCTACTTATAAAAGAATTTATTCCAGTTCCTCTCCCTGTTTGTAATTGAATATTCACAACTTTATCATAAAATAACAAAATATACTTTTCAAAAAAATAAAAAATAAAAAACTGATTTAATCTGACATTTGTTTGTCCTTGGTATATATCAACAGTTTAATATTGTTGAATATAGAAAATAGGCGTACTCATTCGGCAGTATTGGCACCTTTTTTTGTTTACACAAAGGAATTTCCAAGGCGGCACTCGCTCGGAGTCGCTTTTCGTCGCGAGTGGAGTTGCGGTCTATTGTATGCCTTTCTGCCTATACCACTTCTGCCCAGAGTGCTGAAGAAGATCAGGCGCGACCGGGCCCAGGTTATCCTTGTGGCTCCGGACTGGGCATGAAGATACTGGTATCCCGAGCTACTCAGCATGTCAGTCGATCCCCCGATTCGTCTGCCTCTTCGGGAGGACCTTCTGTCGCAGCAGCAGGGAACGGTCCTGCACCCGAACCTGTCCAGTCTCCACCTATAAGCTTGGAGATTAAGCGGCGGCAGTTGAGGCCATTTGACTTGCCTCCCGATTCTGTGATATCATTCTGGCAGCCAGGCGCCCCTCCACAAAGTCGGTATACCTCTGCGGGTGGAACAGATTTGTGGCATGGTGCACAGCAAAGGCTGTGGACCCACTCTCTGCACCCCTTTCTGAAGTTCTACTCTTCCTTCTTTCCCTTGCCCAGCAGGGCTCTGCTCTGGGCACTCTTAAGGGATACCTTTCTGCTCTTTCCGCCTTCTTACGGCTACCCGATCAGCCTTCCTTATTCAAGTCCCCCATTGTAAATAGGTTTCTGAAGGGCATCACACACATGTTCATGCGGCCCTCCTGACCTCTACAGCCTGCCCCCTGGTTAACAGCAGCACTGGGCTACTGCTTACTTCACTCAGAACTAACATAAATAAATAAACAGCAAGCATGTGTTTAAAGGTTAATTGAAGTGAAAGAAAGGAAGCCACTAGGTTGTACTGCACCCCTTAACTTTAATAACACTGTCCTTTTTGAAGCCCTCTTGCAGGAAATTTGAAAAAGTATAATAAAGTCTCTTCAGAGTTCAAAAAATGTATTTTAGGAACATGTAGAACCATTTACGATAATACTTCAGATTATATCAGTGCATTGAGAATGTTTTTGTTTAAATTGATACTTTTGAAACCTGAATTTAGAAACATTATTTATTCCCCACCCCATCCTGACAACAAGGCCAAAGTGAACTAAGACTCAAGTCAGTTATTATGAGCACTGTTTGGGTGTCGTGGGTTCCTATTATGCTTGAACAACAATATAGTTGTTAAATCAAACGGAGAAGAAGGTTTTGTACAGTGCACACCCTTGAGTCATGTATTTCAAGGTCCTCTTATATGTGATAATAAAGAAAAAGGAGGGAAAGTGAAATAAAACAATTGCCTGATGATCACACAGTTTGTTGAAGAAGTGGAGAAGCAGGGATTAATCCCAAGTGTCCTGGCTTGACATTGTGCACTTTAGCCACTCGATGTATATGCTTCACTTCCCAAACATCCACCTTTCCCCCAATGCCCCCACCATCCACTCCCCCAAGACCCTTATAACCAGCCTGCTGGCTTCAATGCAGCCCTCAGTCACAACACAGACTAAACCTTGTGTCACCTGGGAAAATGTTTGAAAGTAACCAGGCTCTATACACCCCCCTAAGAACAGTGGTGGGGGCACTGCTGAGAACCCTTAAGACCCAAGATATGCAATTAAAGCGTATGAAAGGTAAACAGGACTGCAGATGTTGCCATAGAAAGAAATCAATATTTATGGCACCATAGAGATATCTCTGGCGGCAGGCACTGATTGAACTCTTGAAAAGGGTCTGTGGGAACCTGCCTCAGTAAGTATGTATGGTATAAAGAGCCCCTTGCATCAGTGTGGTAATCGATGACATTTGGTAGATACTTTAAGTGGGAATATAGTAAAGTATGTGGCTCTTGTCTGCAGAAATTATATGTGAAAATCTCATAGTAATAAAAGCATCTAGGTGAAAATCAGATGAGCGAATGGGCTAGTAATTCACCCCCTGCCAGCATAGAGCAGACAGTGTGGATGGGAGACTAATGCCTTAGACTTTAAAACTATTGACCATAAGGGGTTATGGTACTACTCGATCAGTCTTGAACTAATGAAGAGTGCATGTAGGGGCTTTACAAAAGAAATACTTTTAATTCCACCTTTGCCTCAAGGGGAAGGAGAGCCAGACAGGTAAATATTGATTCCTTTAGACCCTTGGAGCGGCCGCAAACATCTTCTTTTAAAAAGCTTATTATAGAAGCAAAGAATGCAACAAATGAGTTCACAAAAGAGAATCTAAAAGAATGCTTGTAGGATCCTGCATTCCCATTTCCTGTATGTCTGTACTGGTGTCTGTTATACTGAGAGTCTAATACTGAGACTGAATGATGTAATAGAATGTTAGTGTGTTTGCTGCAGTCGAAGCTGGAAGATTGGAACTGTGACAGGATATGATCTATACTTTGTTTTTCTGCTTTGTTCATTTTACCAATCCTTGTTCTCTTCTTAGATTATTAATAGTATGTCCTCAAATGTCTATCTCCCCATCACCTCCTCTCTAGGCTAATCTCTGGTGGCAGTGAATTATTGGTGTTTGTGTGTGAAGGCTTATAACCTTGTTTGAAAGCAATATAGTTTGATGTTGTTTGATGTGTATTAGTATTAAATGGGTAGGCGTCTGGTTGTATCATTGGTGTTGAGTAGTGATTATGAGTTTTGTGATGATTGAAGTGGTGTGATGTGATCTGAAGCGATGTATTGCATTTTGTGTGGTGTGGTGAATCGTGTGCTCTGGTGTTCTGTCTACAATCCTGTGGTTTATGATGTGGTTGAACGGTTTGAAGTGGTGTATTGTTGTTTGAAATAGTGTTTGATATTGTAGTATGCTAGCTGCTTCCGAAGGGGAGCATACGATGGGCTAATGCATACCAGGGTCTGGGTGCAGTTTGCTCGAACATTGATGCTACGAAAATGATGATGGCTTCTCACTCCTACCTCTTGTTACTTATTTGATTTTGATCGGATTGAGAGGTCATTCTGTTTAGGCACAGTAAAATGTTGTTTTGTTCTTTGGCTAAACCTCACCTCTACAGCCTGATAACTGCCTATTGTGAATCCAGAACAAGATGTTTTCCAAAATTGTCTCCTGATGTTGCAGCCAATCTATTTTCTGTCTTTTTGCGATACCGTTACTTAACAAGCTTTTGTAAATGCATTCGGTTTTACCTATGGGATTAATAAGAGGTGTGGAAGCATTGTATGAGTGTAGGGAGAATGGTGTGAGTGCTTTCTGTACAGGGTGAGTGGTGCATGAATGCATGGTGATTGATGTGTTTTCAGTGCAGAATGAGAATAGTGTGATTGTACATGGTGAGAGATGTTACCCCATACAAGGTAATATGTGTGCGAGTATAGGGTGAGCGGTATGTCAATAGTATAAGTGCAGGATGAGTGGTTTGAGTTCAGGGTAGGAGGTGTGGGTGGAGGGTGAGGGGAATATGAGTAAGTAAACACTGTGAGTGGCGGGTGAGCATTATCTGACTAACAGCGTAATGTCTGGGTGATTGTGCAGAGTAAATGGTGGGCAAGTGTGCGAGTTGAGAAAGGTATCTCTAGGTATTGTGCAGCAGAATACATTTTTATAATACTTCTACATAATTAAATAAAAAAGTAGTCTGCAAAATTACATGTAACAATAGTAACAAAGTAACTGATAACAGAAGTATACTAAGAACAACAGGCTACATGTAGGCCTTCTAATGAGTGACACATTGTAAATTGTACTAAATGGTCATAGTCCAGTCTGGTCCCATTGACTGGCACAGAGGACTGCTATTTGTTGTTTGGCAAGGGAGCACTGGCAGACATGTGGCTAGCATGGGAGAAAAATACAAACTGCTCAGTCAGAGTGTGTAGAAGCGTTTGCTACAGAGCTTACAGCAGAGTCGCAGAGCTTTACTTGAGGCAATATTTCGTCTTGAAGGCTGACAACTCCACACACGGAAACAGATCAGTAGAGGAAGTCACATGGAAAAATGACACCCTAAACGTGGAGAAACCTGCACTAAATTTGAGATGTAGTCTCTTAAAAAACAGTAGAATCTCAGCCACGTCCCAGTCTAAGCCTGGTGGCCACCGCATCAGGAGTAGCATTTACTCATGAGCAATTTCAACTTACACTCACCTTAATTCTGTTGCATTGGACATTAGTAGTAACCCCACTGGTGAGTGGTATTCCAGCCAGAGGTTTTGCATGCTACCAGAAAATAAAATGCATGATTTATCATGGTAATTCCTACATGTAATTTCTCTAAAATGTCTAATCACTGTTATTTACCCTGTCTGAAATTATCACAAACCGAAAACTGTAAATTTGGGGAAGAGGATTTAGGGATTATAAAGAATTACTTTTCACAGTTGAAGCACTCCTAGAAATCTACCACGTATCCAGGGTAGCTACTGGATTGTTTATGAAATGGAAGTTGTAGATCTTTTCCAAATGTATGAGAAAACCTATGGTAATAAATTAGAGACTTTTACTCACAGCTTTGTAAATCGGTCCCTTGGCCACTAGTTATATAGAGACAGAAAAAATATAAAGTGCTTAAAATTTGTTCATCAAATTTAGAAAAGTAGAACTTACAAAACCGACACAGATTTCTAACTTTAGGAAAGGTTTATTATCAAAGTCAGCTAGAGCTGTGTATTTTCCCAGAGTTGCTGAGCCCTTTTTTCATGTTTTGTGATGCAGTTTCAATAGTGCAGTGACCATGCCTTCATTTTTACATCCAACAGATGTACCTGATGCCAGAGACCCTGTTTTACCAATAAATGTACAAACACATAACCACATGCACCCAGTACAAAAGAGTGGGTTTTAGCAGCTGCTGGCATATTTTGGAACTTGGCATTGCTTGAGTGGGGTGCCTATAGAGCCATGACATTTCGTGGAAGGTTTTCTGCAGCTTTGAGTTATGCCCTTAGATAAACTCTCCACTGTTTTTTGTTCACCTTTAATGCCCCAGATTCACCCCCCTCTCCCGTCCCCTCTACTACCAAAGTGCTGGATGTGGCCACTACTGACTCCCGCTGTGCGCATGCACAGCAGGTTTTTAGAAAGCTGGCTCTTTTTGTGTAGTGGACGAAAGCGAGGGCCTCGAGGTCTGGCCACTACCTTCTGTCTCAGACATGGCATTGGATCAATTGGGAACTTTTTAGAAAATTAGAAAAAAATCTAGCAGACTACACGTTTTGAAGGCCTATGGGATTTTTATAAAAATTAGGATACAAATGGTCTGTGGGACTTAACCAAGGCCCTAACAGTCCAAGCTTAGTAATTTTGAAAAATCGACAAAAATTCAAAAAAATTCAAAAAATATTGTTTTACTGCTCATTGTGGATTTGCTTTGTGGAGTCCCCTGTTGACCAAATGGTATCAGCAAATGCAAAGTCCACTGCTGAACCACCAATGTATAAGTTGGAACTTTATATAGTGGACCAAAGCGGGGTACAGTGTGTAAATAGTACAGTCAAACCCCAATTGGTTTACAGAAGCACAAACGATAACCCAAATGCTCTCTTTTGTGGTAATGTGGGCGAGCAGGCTTATTAGAGGGTAGGTTAAGCTTTTGTACTCACAGAGAGTAAATGAGACACACAAGCCAGTTTAGGAAAATAACTCCTATCAGTCTTGGTGTCGTTGGAATTCCGACTGGACTCTCACGATCTTTGTTTGCTGCCTAGGGTCCGGTACCATGGGTATTGGTTCCGGTTGGTTCTGGTACACTATCACTTGGTGGGGGGACAGATCATGGGTACGTCTTCCTGGAGGGCTGTGGTCATGGGCTGGCTAGTGAGTCGCAACTCTGTGAAATCAGACTTTGTTTTTCGGTGCCTGCGGACTGCTGGGGAGTAGCTTCTCTGCTCTAAGAGATTGCTGGCAATTTGTGAGCGGCTGCCCATCTCCCATGGGTTCTTGGAAGCTGGTCAGCTAAAGGACGAGTCGTGGTTCGCGGCTGTCGAGATTTGGTGTAGGCACCAAAAGTCTGCTATTAGTCTTCTATTTTTTGTGACTCTTTTTTATCCTCTCTTCTTGATCTGGGAATCTAAGTCCCTGGTGTCTGGGGTGCCACCTAAATACTCAATTTTGGGGCATTAAGGGGAGCGACAGGTATTAGCCAATGGCTACTTACATTTAGGGTGTCTTCAACCCCTATATGAACACTTCCTGTGGGAAGTGAGCACAACCCTGACCCAGAGAGCCTGATTCCGCCAAAAGTAAGATGGTGGAATTCTAAAGCTGTGTCTACATCAGGTCGACCATCTTAGGGGTGGACCGAGCCTCAGAGAGGGACACACCTTCTACCTAGCTAATTTTCCCACCAGTCCTCGTGCCAATTGTGCCCGGGGGGGGGGGGGAGTGGATGGCGTTTCCCTGTCTGGGGAAGCCTTGAGTTGCATATCAAAAGGAGGCAGGGGGCTTGGAAGCCTCCTGCCTTGATATGCTGATCAATCAAGCAATAGATCTTTATTCAACTTGTTTAGGTCATCAAAGAAACTACATAATGGATACATAAATACAAATAATTATCAAAGATTACACACTCAGGTACACTTATAAAAGAGGAATAACAGTCAGAAAACACTAGTTGGTAAATTAGCATCTAATATGGTTAAAATATATCACCTATCACCTTAATCCTTCTTTCCCACTCGTAAAATTCATATCATGGGCAGCTGATAAGTGACGTTTATAAATTATAAAAGTTAACACAAGCCAATAAAGAATAGAATGGTTGAGATTACACATCCAGTGAGTTTCTGGTTTTAATTGCCGATTTAAAAAAGGAACAAAAACTAAAACATATGTCAGGTGAATTCAATAATTCTAAGCCTGGGATGCTCTAGGTTCTTTATTATAGGTTTCAGAAAGTGCTTATGTGGAAAATTATAAAAACGGCAGAGAAAAATAAAGTGCAGCAATTATTGTTAAGTACCATTGTCACATGGGCAAGGCAGTGCTGCGTTCCCAACAAATCAGACACTCTATTAAAACACAAAAGACGCCTGATCGTACCAGCTGTGAAACAGAAAAGAAGGGATCTCCCCCGATGTGTAAGTTCTAATGCTAAATAAATAGCCGGTTCCTCTGATGCTAGAGTTTTATAATAAGCCATCACTTCGTTTGGATGGTTCAATTTTCAATCTTACTTCCTCGCAGTGCTCCAGAAAATTGAATTTAACCCTTAATTTGTCCTCTAAGTCAATATTTCTAGGATCCGTAATCAGAGACGATAGCCCCAAGGAGTCAAGAAATGTAGCTCAGCCACAGGATAGAAGATCCCTTGATCCCAGTTTAGGCAATCCAAAATTATATCCCTTAAAAGTAACGACTCTGGGTTAGCCCATACACTGACCCATAGCAATAGGGGAGCCAGATTAACCTTTTCTGCAATATAGCCTTGGTTTATCTCTGAGAAAATAAACAAAACTGGGGGTACAGACAGCGGGAGGTACAATAAACTTCAGCAAATATGATTTTCCTCAGCTTGAAGAAGAGTGCTATTGTAACCCCATACCTGTCCCCCGTATACATAGCAGCAGTAACACACTGGGTATTCTACATTTTAAAAAGAGGAGAAATAGTCCCTTTTCCCCTAGGCCTAGAAAGATTGCATATTTCTCATGCTGGTCTACTAAGTTTGAGGCAAGAACTACTTAACTGAAGATGCCAGGACTAAAAGTTACTCCTAGGTAATTAAAATAGCTAATCCTCTATGCTTGATGTTATGTTAGTGTTATTTGCTATAGCGCATGTATCAACCAGGACCATCTCAGCGCTGTTGCAGATACATGGCCGGAGGAGCAGACCAGGTATTTTAATAGAGATAAGCTTTTAGTTGTTTCCAGAATTTGCTATATGTGGGGGTCTCTCGGAGTGCTATGGGCAGGTTGTTCCAATACTGTGGGGCACAGTACGAGAGCCTTACCCCCGGTGCAGGGGTGACGGATTTGGGGTACGCACAGAAGAGATTGAGTACTTCATCGAAGACTTTCGTTGGGAATGTAGGCAGTACGTTTTTTTTAAAGATAGAGTGGACCATTGCCTCTCAGGGCATTATACGTGAGGCAGCAGATTTTGAAATGGGAACGCCTCTTCACTGGGAGCCAGTGCAGGTCCCTGATCAGGGGCGCACAAGGGGTGCGGCAGGGCGGTTAAGAATAAGTCTAGCTGCGGTGTTCTGGACCACATGCAGCTTTGACAGCAGGGTATCACCCATTTCAGCCAGTAGTGCATTCCCACAGTCCAGTCTGCTGATCACCATTGCTTGGACCAGGGTTCTACGGGCGTTTGTGGGGAGAAGGGGGAACATTCTGCGCAGGAGACGCATATTGTAGTAGCAGGAGCTTGTGATGGCAACAGTATGGTCTTTCATTGTTAGGGCTTGGTCCAGTTTTATGCCTAGGTTTTTTACCTTTTGTTTAGGCACGGGGATGACACCCAGTTGGTGGGGTCACCAATTGTCTGTCCAAATGGCCGGAGTTTTACCGAGTAGCATAATCTCAGTTTTTCCTGGATTAAGCTGGAGACGATTCTCAGTCGTCCAGTTAGGATTGCTATCATTCCGGTCGAGTAGCGCTCTTTCTCTGATTCTAGGTCTGGGCCCATGGTAAACATAAGCTGGGTGTCGTCAACGTATGAGATGATCTCAAAGCCGAATTGCTCTGCGGTCTTTGCCAGCGGGGCCATATATATATCGAACAGAGTCAGGCTAAGGCATGATCTCCGAGGAACACCCTTGTCCAACTGCATTTTGCCTGAAGAATATGGGCCTAACATGATTGTCTGGAAAAGATTAAGTCCAGGGCGTGGCTGGCCGAGTGAGTAGGGCCTTTAACTTTTTGAGTAAGCCCTAATGACCCTAGATTAGATAGGAGTTTGTTAACATTGGGGTTTGTGTGTTGATGGTATCGTTGAGGGTTCATGAGCCACCAATTCTGCAACCTGCAGGAATGGCTCCTGTGGTGTGGCAGTAATACTGCTGGGCTGTTTGGGCCGAGCACCACATTTAGATTTCCAAACTTGTGCTGGGGTACAAATGCGGCTCCGCGGAAGTGGTGTAAAACTAGGTGAGTGCATATTGTCAATGGGGTTTGTAACTTGGTGGGATATGTTGTCTAACTCTACTATGTTTGGCGTCTGCGTTATATTTCTTCTTGCCCATGTCCACTCCAGTTAATTGAGGCTGTCTAAATTTAATACAACCCCCAAAGCCTGTACGAAAAGGAAAGCCAGTAACAATGTTTGCCCCAAGGCCAATACTCGAGGCCCCAGGCTGACAGATCTGTAGATACACCCTCATACAAAAGTGCAAAACCAAATGTAAAATCTTGGCCTAAAATCAGGTCGGACCCCATTCCTTCACCTCTGGTAGTCCGTCCCACCCCTAATAATAAAGACCCAGTAGCCCGCAGCAAGGTGGTTAAATCCCATAAAGAACTCCTTTCTTCTTTTGAATCCTCCCTCAGGTCGCAATTGGTGAGTTCAGAGCTATTGTTGGATATTTCCCGTCAGGGGTAAAAAGCAAAGAAACTTCGACCTTTGAATCTCTCCAAAATTCTCCATATATTTCACCAAATTCCCTCCCTTTCAGGGATATCTTTGATGGATCTAACGTCGGTTGGGTTTCAACTTCGAGAACAAGGTAGAGAAGTTTCTAGAGTCTTTTATTTCGCCCTGTATCGCAAACTTAGTGCTTAAGGCTGAAGACTACTTATGTAAGGCAGGCGTACAAGCCTTATACCTTGAAAAAAGAGCCCTCCGCCATCTGCCCCCCAGTTGGGCTCTATTCCGCCTGATATTATATCAGCGGATTATCTGCTGTCCAATGATCCTCCTCTAAGGCCCGACGGTACATGGCAAAGTAGCCAACCACCTACTGTTTTAAGAGTGGTTATAGTAAATGATAGATTATTCTCACTGCCTAAGCAATCAGTATGGGTTCAGGTTAATAGGTTCTCTCCCTTGCAGCACCTTTTAAAGGATGGCGACTGGAATACCAGGCCTAGTTCCCCTTAAATGAGGGGTCCTCTCCAAACCTGAGAATCCGGAGCTGGAATATCCATGGGTTCGAACGCTTGAAGAACAGTGGTGAATTGGAAGAAAGTTTGAAACCCTACCATCTGGAATTCCAACAGGAGTCCTGGATGAGAGAGGACCAATCAGTAGAAGGTTTTATTGCACTGAATAGCAATGGCCAGACCCGGGGTAAGGGGAGAACTTCTGCTGGTGTTCTAACGTTAATATCTACCAAGGTGATCAAGAGATTATTAGAGGTTATAAATGTATCAAGTGGTCTGCAGTTTTCAGTGATTGAAGTGGGTGTAATGTTCTCAGATACTTCCTACTTGTATATGTTCATAAAGAAGAACATCAGCAAAGGAAATGCTGGCTGGAATTAGAAAAGGATAAAGTGACGGCGGACCGCACCTCACTATTACGTTTCTTATGTGAAATGTCTTGCATTAACCAATAAGAGGGTGCACAACAAATCCTGCTCCTGCCATTGTTGGGTGCAACTGCAACGCACATCAAGAATGTAGATTATGTTGAAATGGTGCACCACTGAACTTCTGTTCCAAGATACAAATAAGGGTAATGCAAAAAACTCCAGCCAACGAGTTTCGCTCAAGTGAAATTAAACTCCTTCAGGGCTTAAACATTAGGTTGATCACAAATCCAGTATGGGGTAACGAAAATGGTAGTAAATTAATGGTAACGTGTTTTATATCCCCATGGTTTCCTTTGTGGGCATCAATGCTGCTTTCAGTCAAATGTGGAATAGTTCCATGATCGGGCACAGATCCTATCATCATTACCCTATCCTATCGGGCACAGGCCTATCATCATTACCTCAGCCACGTCTCTAAGATGTCTAGTCTCCGGCCCGTCTTTGATCAGATCGATTTGCCATCAACCTTGTGTTTAAGCCCTGAAGAAGTTCAATTTCTCTTAAACGAAATGCGTTAGCTGGAGTTTTTTGCATTACCATTATTTGAATAAAGAAGAAACAAAAGAGGAAACTCGTGTCGATATATTGTGTATCTTGGGACAGAAGTTCAGTGGTGCACTATTCCAACGTAATCTACATGCTGGCTGAAATTATTTGAATCCCCTTTCCAGTGTCTGGTAGCAAAATATCCTGAAGCAGTGATAACGCCAGGAATGTTAATGCTCTTCTCTACCCTGTACAGCTGGATCTGCAGCTAGAGGAAGTTTTGGATTCTTATAATATTCCCCCAGCGCAGGTTCCTCCCTGTATCATTAAAAAGGAGGCTAAAGTGTTTAGTCAATGGCTGGTCTGATTAATTTAAATGGGCAATTTACAAATGATTCCGGTGGGGACAATCTTTAGGCGCTATTGATTACATATTCAAGTCTCTTTGGCAATTCAATCTTTTTAAGAGTTTTGAGGTGGTAAAATGTGAGGGTAGTGATCACTGGACAATCACAGCAGTCCTTAACCTGTGTGAGCCAGTGTCTCCAGAGAGGGTTTTGCCTCTAGGAATGCCCTATCCCGTAGGCTCACAACACGTTTGGATGCCGCTGCATCTCCACAGCTAGCCACCCTTCAACTAGAGGAAAAGATCGATATCCCCCTATCTATGTTGATGATGTCATTGTGTGGTACAATAATATGGTGCAACAAGTTTTGGGTCTCATCACAGTAAACCTATGTGAGAAGGGTGTGCGGGCAGAATCTCGTCCCAAGGGGCTTGGGGGCTGGTTCGACTCTGATTGTCAAAAGTTGAAACGATTGGTGAGACGGAGAGCTAGGAGCATTAGGTGTCATCCAGACACTTTACCTGCCAGGAGCTGGTTAAACTTAAACGTCAGTATAAATCTCTTGTGCAGACAGAAAAAGTCCCCTTCTACCATAGTAAGTGGGATGAGATGCAGGAAATTATCCTCCTCAAAGATCAGCTAAAGTTTTGGGCAAAGGTCAATGAGTTTAGTGGTCAAAGTAGGGACTTGTTTGTATGATCCCGGAGGCTCAGTGGGCTACTTATTTGACAGACCTATACAGGGGATAGACCCCATAAAATTCTCAGGCAAAAACTTACTGTTACATGGTTTTTAATAAAGAAAGTAAAGGCCGTTATCGATTGAGAAAAGCTCTCCCGAGCCGCTGGCCCAATAACATCCCAGCTGTAATAATTAAGACTAACAGTGATTGGTAGGCCATGGTTTACTCTTCCTTGTTTACTTGGTTTGCCATATCTGAAAGAAACACGTTAGTGATAGATTCCTTACCTTAGAATTACCCCCTGCCGTCAGACTGGATTCTAAAAGGTTTTTCCGTCAGCAGTACTTCTGTATGTCGGAAGGTGGCACCGGTCAGCTCCGCATCCATTGTTCGCTTCATGGTTGCTGGGATGACGTCGCCGCAGCTACTTAGATGCCGCCCTCGCACGCTCATTTTGGTTCTTTCTTTTTCGGTGCTAGCCAAAAGCAGATCCGGGAGAGCGGTACCTCCAGTCACTTTTTGACTGACTTTTTTGAGAGACTTTTGTAGACTTCTTTTTTGAGTCTGTGAGTCCTGGTGCACGAGGGATGCCCGGTTTCAAGGCATGGGGTTCCCGTAACCGAATGATGTCTGTTACAGATCCGCATCGCTTGTGCCTCTTTTGCCTGGAGCGTGACCACGTCCCTAAGTCATGCTCCGACTGCCGGTCGATGGCTCTGAAGGTTTTGCAGGAGCGGTCCTGAAGACTGCTTGAGCGCCGGCAGTCAGCTCCATGCCTTTCGAGGTCCCGGTCGCGAGGAAGGTCGAGGGACCGGTCGCGGAGCCATCACCACTCGCCCAAGTCATTGAAGTCTTCGCACTCTGGGTTTGGTAAGTCGAAGCTAAACAGAAGTCGGAGAAGCATCAGGGATGCGGACGGTGCCACTCCTGCGGCTCTGTGCGCGGAGGTTGAAGAGTCGAATCTGGGCTTTCCTCCCTTCCCGGAACCCGGAGCGACTCCCGCCCAACTTCGTAAGTTTTACGAGGCGATGCATGTCATGTTTAGGTGACCCGAACCCGCCGGCCGCATTCAGGCCCCGCGGACTCGGTTGGGGGGCCAAGGCCTCCTCCACCGTCGGCTCAGGCCACAGCACCGCAGGCCCCCCATTGGATCCGGGCCTGGATCTGGATTGACGCTGGTTGACCTTATTATAACTCCACCTGCTCCGCTTCCTCCGGCACCTCAACCGAAGCTGGTCGTGTCCCCCGGCCGGCGTCGACCCCAGCCTCCATCCCGATGTGGACCCGGAGCTGGTCCGGTGTTGCCGGATCCGGCACAGAGTGGGGTTTTTGTGCCCCTGTTCACTCCTGGGGTCCCTTTTCAGCCAGATTGGCAACCTGAGGGTGAGGAAGAGGACTGGGAGGGGTCTGGTGACCCATTAACTGATCAGCTGGAATCTGAGCAGGAGTGGAGAGAGGAACTGGGGAATGCCAGTGATCTTGACACATCCCCTGACCTTGGCATGTTGTCTCCTCCTGACGTGGCTACATAGGAGGGAGCATTATACGCCGTTGTGGTGCGTAGGGCGGCCGAGGCCCTCAACCTCGAGCTTCCTACGGTGGCGGTCAGGACTAATCTCCTGACAGTGGTGCTTCAGCCGGCAACGAGCTCTTCGGAGCCCCTGCTGCCGTTTAATGAGGCCCTTACCGACATTCTTTTGGGCACGTGGTCCAGGCCCAACACGGGGCACCCGTGGAAAGGATGATTGCCTGACGCCACCGCCCGGATCCGGGCGACCCCACTTTCCTCTCCCAACACCCCACCCTGGAGAACTTGGTGGTCAAAGCCTCAACTTCCAAAAGCGCTTTCCCTACTGCTACATCGGAAAGGGAATCCAAGAAGCTGGACCATCATCTGTTCCGCCAGCTTGGGACTTCGTCGGTAAACACTGCATGTCGATGGGGCCGTTATTCCCACTTTGTGTGGGATACAGTTGCGAAGGTGCTGCGTCAGTGTTCGGAGGAGGCCCGGACAGTGCTCTCCCAGGCTGTAGCCGCTGGGAGGGATGCTGCTAAGTTTACCATCCGTTGTGCGCTGGATACCGCCGGCTCTCTAGGCAGGACAATTTCCACATCTGTAGCCCTTCGTCGCTATGCCTGGATGAGATCGACTGGCTGTTCGGGGGATGTCCAGCACACCTTGATGGACATGCCCTTTGATGGTCATCGCCTTTTTGGCGATAAACCGTACAATGCTCCAGGGCTCTCCGCCCGGCTATGGCCAAGTCCATGGGCCTCTACAGACGCCCAGCGCAGTCTGCTGTTCACCCCTTTCGTGGCTATGGAAGGGGTGCCCCACTACGTCCCTCCCAGAGCCAAAGGCCGCAGCGAGTTTCCCAACCTTCGCGCGGCCGGGGATGTGGGAACCAACGTCGTGGTTCAGGGGGCCAGCGGGCGGACCAGTCCACCAACTCCTCCTCTGCAGCAACCTCCAAACCCTCCTAGTCCGACCTTTCAGGCCCATCAAATGCCAGTGGGCTGCAAGATTCGCATTCACCTCCCCCACTGACAATCCATCACGTCAAACAGGTGGGTTTTGCAAATAGTCTGAAGGGGCTACTCCCTCCCGTTCGAGGATACCCCTCCAGCCATTGCCACCTCAATACCACTGCTTGTCAGATGATCACCTGGCACTTCTCCAGCAGGAAGTTTTGTCTCTCTTGGCCATGGGAGCCCCAGAAGTAGGTTGTGGTTGCTATTCCCACTACTTTCTGGCACCCAAGAAGGGCAAGGGCCTGCGTGCTATATTGGATCTCGGGGACGACAACGGCTTCCTCCGGAAGGAGACGTTCAAGATGTTGACCCATGCTCAGGTCTTGTCTGCCCTGTACCTTGGAGACTGGATGGTAACGTTGGACTTTCAGGACGCTTATTTCCACATCCCCGTCCTGCCGACCCACTGGCGTTACCTGCAGTTCACGGTAGGCCACAAGCATTTTCAGTTTACCATGCTCCCCTTTGGCCTTACCAGTGCCCCTCGGGTGTTCACGAAAGTGATGGCGGTGGTCGCAGCTCATCTGCGCAGATCAGGGGTTCCAGTCTTCCCCTATATCGACGACTGGCTTTTGAAGGCAGGATCGCCCCAGGCAGTCGTCTCCCACCTCCAGACTACGGCCAACCTCCTGCATTGGCTGGGGTTCTCCATCAATGTGCCGAAGTCACTCACAACTGATTCCCTGTCAGAAGCTCCTCTTCATCGGAGTATTCTGGACACGACTCGGGTTCGGGTTTATCCTCCCGAACAGCGAGTCCGGGATATTCGGGCTATGATTCCGATCTTTCAGCCTCCATCTCGAGTTTCGGTCCGGATGACCCTGCGGCTGCTGCGCCTCATGGCCTCCTGCGTCCTGCAGGCTCTGCAGTGGGACCTGAAGGTCTAGTGGGCGCAGCATCAGGGGAATCTGTCCGACTGCATCCAGATCTTGGAGGGCACTGCTCAACAGTTGCAGTGGTGGCTCAGGTCTCGTCTCCCCTCGACCCTGGAGACTGGATGGTAGCGTTGGACTTGCAGGACGCTTATTTATATATAAGCTCAAATACATTTACATTTACATTTACATTTTCAAATCCCGTCCTGCTGGCACACCGGCGTTACCTTCAGTTCACGGTAGGCCATGAGCATTTTCAGTTTACCGTGCTCCCCTTTGGCCTTATCAGCGCCCCACTGTGTTCACGAAAGTGATGGCGGTGATCGCAGCTCATCTGCGCAGGTCAGGGGTACCAGTCTTCCCCTATCTCGACGACTGGCTTTTGAAGGCAGGATCGCCCCAGGCAGCCGTCTCCCACCTCCAGACTACGGCTGACCTCCTGCATTCGCTGGGGTTCTCAGTCAATGTGCCAAAGTCACACCTGTCAGAAGCTCCTCTTCATCAGAGTGGTGCTGGACACAACTCAGTTTCGGATTTATCCTCCCAAACAGCGAGTCCGGGATAATCGGGCTATAATTCCGATCTTTCAGCCTCAGGTTTCGGTCCGGATGACCCTGAGGCTGCTGGGCCTCATGGCCTGCTGCGTCCTGCTGGTCGATCATGCCAAGTGGCATATGTGGGCTCTGAAATGGGACCTGAAGTTCCAGTGGGCGCAGCATCAGGGGAATCTGTCCGACTGTGTCCAAATCTTGGAGGGCACTGCTCAACAGTTGCAGTGGTGGCTCACGAAACAGGATTGGGTCAACGGCAGATCCTTCTCCTTTCCCCAACCAGAGTACACAGTGGTGACGGACGCATCCTTTCTGCGAAGGGCAGCCATATGGGAGAGGTGGGGATCAGAGGCTTCTAGTCTCCGGGGGAGTCCGGGCTCCACATCAACCTTTTGGAGCTAAGGCGATTCGTCTTGCGTTTAAGGCATTCCTTCCCTCTGTCCGGGGAAGAGTAGAGCAGGTGTTCACGGACAATACCACTGCCATGTGATACTGCAACAAACAGTGCGGGTAGGGTCGTGGACCCTATGTCAGGAGGCCTTCCGCCTCTGGACATGGCTGGAACATCAGGGCATATTCCTGGTGGTTCAACACCTTGCAGGTTCCCTGAACGCCAGGGCACACAAACTCAGCCGCAGGTCCATGATGGATCACAAATGGCGTCTTCACTCGGAGGTGGTGCGAGGTTTCTTTCGACAGTGGGGAGAGTCTTGGTTAGATCTATTCGCCACCTAAGAGAACGCACAATGTCAGCAATTCTGCGCGTTGGAATTTCCAAGGTGGCACTCGCTAGGCGACGCTTTTTGTTGCGAGTGGAGTTGCGGTCTGTTGTACGCCTTTCCACCTATACCACTTCTGCCCAGAGTGCTGAAGAAGATCAGACGCGACCGGGCCCTAGTCCTTCTTGTGGCTCTGGATTGGGCATGAAGAGACTGGTATCCCGAGCTGCTCAACATGGCGATCGATCCTCCGATCAGGCTGCCTCTTCGGGAGGATCTACTGTAACAACACCACCCGAACCTGTCCGGCCTCCACCTCCTTGCGTGGAGATTGAGCGGCGGCAGTTGACTTCTTTTGAGCAGGTATACCCCTGCTGGTGGAACAAGTTTGTGGCATGGTGAACAGCAAAGGCTGTGGATCCCCTTTCTGCCCCTCTTTCTGAAGTTCTCTTGTACCTTCTTTCTTTAGCCCAGCAGGGTTCTGCTCTGGGCACTATCAAAGGCTATCTTTACGCTATCTCTGCCTTCCTTCGGCTTCCAGATCAGCCTTCTCTTTTCAAGTCCCCAGTTGTTAATCGTTTCTTAAAAGGTACAACTCATCTCTTTCCTCCTATCCCCTTTGTTATGCCTTAGTGGGACTTGAATCTAGTCTTAACTTTTTTAATGCGCGCTCCCTTTGAGCCGCTTCACAACTGTCCTTTAAGGCTTCTGAAACTTAAAACTGCTTTTCTGGTAGCTATCACATCTTCCAAATGGGTGAGTGAGCTCAAGGCCCTTTCAGCCAAGCCTCCTTTCCTATCTGTCCATCCGGACAAGGTGGTTCTCAGGACTTGTCCATCTTTCTTACCCAAGGTTGGCACTGCCTTTCACATCGGGCAGACCATCACTTTGCCCACCTTCTTTTCTCCTCTGCATTCCTCGAAAGAGGAGGAGAGGCTCCACCGTCTGGACCCAAAATATGCACTTTCCCTTTATCTGGATCGCACAAAACAGTTCCGGGTGGATGACCAGCTCTTTTTTGGCTGTATGGGCACCAAAAAAGGTTGGGCCGTACACAAGCAGACTATCTCCTGATGGGTCGATTTGTGTATCAAAGCCGGTTATTTCATTGCAAAGAAGGAGCCCCCAGTGGGGCTGCTCGCCCATTCCACCAGGTCGACGGCAGCAACTACTGCTTAGTGACAGGGAGTTCCTATGAATGACATTTGTCAGGCAGCAACATGGGCTACGTTGCACACATTCAACTAATACTACTGCCTTGACAATCAAGTCCGGAGAGATGACTTCTTTGGCCTTTCTCTTCTACAGGACTTTCTGGTGTGATCTTGGTTAGCAGACCCACCTCCATTGTTGGTATTGCTTCAGTCCTATTCTAAGGTAAGGAATCTATAACTAACGTGTTTCTTTCAGATGAACAAGTTAATTACCTTCGGTAACGAAATATCTGTAAGAAACATTAGTTAGTTATAGATTCCTTACTGGCCCTCCCATCCTCCCCGTTCTGAGAACAGATTTTTTTAGTCTTAAGGATGCCCTTTCTGGGCCCTAGTTTTGTGCAACAGTGGTCCGTGTCTTGCATGGTTCAGCGTTTCTGGTGCGGAAAGTAGTGTACAGAACTGATCTCCGCGCGCAAGAGTGTTGTCTAAGTAGCTGCTGCGACATCATCCTGGCGACCACGATGCCAATGACGGACGCAGAGCCGACCGAAGCCACCTTCCGACATGCAGAGGTTCTGCTGACGGAAAAACTTTCCGGATTCAGTGTGATGCCTGGGGGTAATTCCAAGATAAGGAATCTATAACTAACTAATGTTTCTTACAGATATATCATTACTGAACGTAAGTAACTTGTTCTTCCGGTCTTTTCCTGGAAAGAGTCATTTGTGAAATCTATTTTTAAAAAAGCGAGTGGTACTGACCCTACACCTTATAGGCTTATTAGACTTCTTGATATCTCACTAACGATCTTTTCTAAGATTATTTTAGCCAATCTTTATGACTTAGCTATTGAAACCAAGAGAATTCCAATAGAAAAGGAGGGGCTTTCGAGATGGTCACTCCACTATATACCACTGTTTTTCATTATGGGCCATTATTCGAAATGCCCTGGAGGAAATTCGAAGGCTGTGCTTTTGATTTCCGGACAGCCTTTGATTCTGTTGATAGTGATATCTTGTGGGGGAAACCTGCTGCTTCGGACCTCGAGCAAAACCTCCTTACTGCACTTCAATCCTTGCACTCTGGTAATTGGGCTTAGTTGAAGTTAGATAAGTCAGGTCGATTATCACCAAGAATTCCCATTGACGGCCTGCGCCAGAAGTGGTTTTAGAACCTCTGCTTTTTAGCTGATTTTTGGCCGACAATCCCACTTTTATCTCCCAATCTAATTATTTTCCCCCTTAAAATCGGAAACCAGCACATTGTCTGTCTGCTTTATGCAAACGATCTGGTATTACTGGATTATATCCCTATTGGTCTGCAGAGGAAACTAAATGCCCTGGCAACTTCTAGCAAGCTGAACCAGATCCACTTTAATTTGGAAAAGACCAAGATTTTGGTTTTTGAAAAAAAAGCAAAGAGTGTAACCTGGCACTTAGACACACAGGAGGTAGGGCAAGTCGATCAATATAGCTATTTGGGCTTAACCTTCAGGAGGAATCTGAATTGGAGTACACACTGGGATGGCACCAAGCAGAAGGCCCTATTGCAGGCCAGCTGTCTATCAAGATTTAATACTAGATTTGGGGGGCTTTCACATATTCAATTGTTAAGGGCTTACGAAGGGAAGATAACTCCACTAGGTCTGTTTGGAGGAGGTTTTTTTCCCTTGATCCAACATATGAATGGGACAGAATAGAAGGGGTAGTGCTTATCACGCCCCCCAAGGCACCATGGGTCAGGCCATAAGGAGACAGTGCAACCTGACCCATGGTGCCTTGGGGAGTGATGAGCACTACCCCTTCTATTCTGTCCCATTCATATGTTGGGCTCTACTCTTGCTCTAAGATACTCACACAACTACTAATCTCCCTGGATGACAAGCATGTGGACACCAACAGTAACTTAACTGTCTCACTGAGCTAGCAACTTGGATGACAGAACACTGTCTAAAGTTAAATGCAGTAAAATCGGAGATTCTGCTTTTCGGTGGAGCACACCTAATCTGGGACAGTACCTGGTGGCTCTGGGTGCTGGGAGCCGAACCCAAGCGAGTTGCCAAAAATCTGGGTATCCTTTTTGATTTGGCACTGTCCATGCAAGATCAAGTAGGAATGCTGTGTGAAAAAAGCTTAGCTACACTGAAACTACTTTGTAGACTCTTTTCCTGGATCCACTTAAACTGCAGGAAATCTATTACTAAGGCCCTATTTTCTAGCAGACTGGATTATGGGAATGCGCTCTGTGTGGGTATGCATGACTTTCTCTTCTCTCACCTGCAGTTGGTTCAAAATGCAGCTGCTAGGCTGGTTTGCAATAAAAGCAAGCCTAGCTCGGCATCTGATAGTCTACGGGAGCTGCATTGGCTGCCAGTACATAAAAGGGCCAAGTTCAAGCTCCTTTGCTACGCACACAGAGCGCTACACAGGAGAGGCCCCATATCTTGCAAGACAAGATAGAATTTTACGCTCCCCCAGGAAACTTGAGGTCTTGCCATCAGGCCCTGGCGTAGATCAAATGGACCAAAAGAGTTAGGGCAGCAGACCGATCCTGAGTTAGGGCAGCAGACCGATCCTTTTCCAAACTTGGAGCCATCCAATGGAATGAACTTCCACTAGACTTACCACCAACAGAGGAATATCCGCTTCTCAGGAAGAAATGAAAAGCCTCCCCGTTTCCTAGACTATAACTAAAGCAACCGATTATCCACTGATGCCTCACCCTGAAACTGATTACATTTGTCTTCCCCACTTCAGGATTATGCTCTCTTAGCGCCTTGATGTCTCTTGGGATGAATGTTGGGCTATACAAATAAAAACACACTTCTGGGGTTATAATAGGGTGATTTAAAGTTTCCAAATTGCGCTGGGAAGAGATCCAATGTAGTGTAAGGATGTGGGCAAAGGCCGCAAGAACCAGACTAATTTCCCTTAGGAACCTACATTCAGATAGTAGAACAATTACATCTTGGTTCCCCTTCCCAGGCAAGCATGCATTGAGAGAATCTGTTGCTCTAGTATCTGAATCAATTGAACTATTGTCCCTAAGCAAGAAACCTTCCATCAGCTTTTCAATCTATACACGGTGCCAGGACACCGTTTTCCCTTATTTATTGTAGTTACCAGACCCAGGTTTGAGAAATGAAATATTAAGAGTTAGGGTGGGATGTAATTCAATCTATTCATCCTGCCCACATTGGACCAGGGTGCAGAATAATAGTGCCCCGTGAAAGTTAAATGCTCCCTTCTGTATACACTTATGGACAGCGTATTTTATTTTGTAAATCAAATTACATTTTTAAGACTTTTCTTTTTTAAATACGATGTTCGCCATAGGAGGAAAGCGGTGGAGCTATTGTCAGAAATGTGCTATTTTCATGTGGAGGATGGAATTGCTCGGTTTGTACGGTCTGTTAAACACAATTTTAATGATAAACTGTAGTGGGGTAGGGGGTGATGGTTAGTTAGGAAGGGGCTATTAATGATTTTATCAATTGAGTTTTTATTTTATGGACAATTGTCTAAATAATCTTGTTTTTCTACCTACCAACGCCTGTCAATAACAAACCCAGTGCTTGACACTCAACTAATGTGTCCAGAAAAAAGAGGGAAAATCAGTTCCTCCTTCTAGTAGACTGAAGCTTACTGATGAATGGATTGTGGACAATCATATAGGTTCACCATATGATGATAGGGCTGTCTTTCTGAGTATGAGGAAAGTGGAGAAAGGCTGATGGAACGCAGGGGTTAATTACTTACTCTTTCTGTGCACTAGAGCCAAGAGGGGGCCCCAGCCCGGCCTCTCTGGTCCGTGACGGGTGCGGACGTGTAGCTGGGGAACTAATAAATACCAGTTTCCTACACAGTACTGAAAATGGCTTCTCAGTTCACTTGTAATATCTAAGAATCGAGTAAGACCCGCTGTAGAGGCGACTTACCTATACTGCATGAAGTGTATGCAGGCATGGCATACAGGAGATGTGCCATGTTGGGTCTTCACTTTTCTCTGCATGCAATGGCAGTTTGCATGGTGGGACTGAGGGTTCCCTTAGTGTGGCACAATATGTGCTTCAGCTCTTAGGGGCCCTCTTTAGCCTCCTTGCCCTAGATAGTGCCAGTTACCTGGGACTTACAAATGGTGCTAAAGATATTGGCAATTGGGGGAACAATTGTACAGTTGTAGGGAAAGCGTTCTGGCCTGGATAGCAGGAACCCAGTGCTCTTCTGTCAAAATTGCTTCAGATAACAGGCAAAAAGTGGGGGTGACCATGTCAAAAAGATGCACTTTCCTACAAAGGGTCTTCTAGTGAAGTTAGAAAAATAAGAAACATCATTACAAGATGGATGCCATGCATACAATGAAACTTTCTTTTAATGAAATTTGTTTTATGAAACTCCATTTTAAGATGGCTGTTGTGTGTATATATGTACATACAAACCAACTATGAAAAAACATTGGCAAATTAAATCGGTTGATGCCCAGCAGCAAAGTCCAGACACATTATCTTTGACTGTGCTTGTTACTGTTATTTACTAAGGTATTAATGAACTATTTCTAAAAATATCTGCTTACTGAGTTTTTGATTAGCATCAGCAAAAATTAGATTAAGTATTACAAGAGCGAAATCAAATTTGCATATTTGTTTCAGCAATTTGCTTTGTAGTAATAACATGCTGGTTATATTTAATACATTACATTAATGTCTAGCCTTTAGTGTCAAGGTAATAAAGCCATTGGGGTATGTGATGCAGTCTGCATCATATATCTCAGTGGCTTGCAGTAATTCAGTTAGATTCAGTATGAGCAAACCAGTGCAAAAGTGGGGGCAGATAATTTAGTAACTAGTTGTAGCATATGTTGATTGTGTGTTTAAGAGTAATTGTGCTCGCTTAAATGTAGCGCTCAAGCCCACAACGATAAAGTGTTCGTAAAACAGGACACAAAAGCCTTGAAAGGTGCCTAATAGGCATACGATTCGCATATCACATTCTGCCTTATTTTACCTTCAAGTGCGCAGGTCACATTTAGCTTCGGCGTCTAGATGACCTCCAACATGATAGTTGGTGAATATGAGTATGTAAGAGTAAGATACCTCAAACTGTGGCTTCCACATGTTTGAACTATTCTACTTCTGGTTACCCCTTCACAGTTTTCTTCTGAGTCCAGCTGTGCCTTACTCTGGCGTTGAAAAACCCTGCTCTCTACTATGCTCTGGACCAGTAATATTAATAACACCAGTAAAGCATTTTTATATAGCTTTAAGAATCTTGCTTCTGCCGTTTTGCAATGTACTGTTCCCGAGCTATAAATGGTAATATTTAGTGTGCTTTCAGTGTTGACTTTGTGTAATCCACAAAGGCATCTTTTTATATTAAATACATTCACAAATAATGATGCGTTTCCGGTTGAGAAAAAGTACATCATATTTTACCAACATTTTAAAACATTTAACATGTTTTGAATGTGAGATGATTTCGGCTTATTTACATAACCTGGAAGTAAACTTTATTTTTTCGTCTTTTTTTTTTCTTTACAAAGGGATATGCACCACCACCCAAAAATGGCATTGAGCAGAAGCGACAAGGACGCCCACTCAATATCACTTCTTTAGTTCGGATGTCGTCGGCAGTGCCAAACCAAATCTCAATTTCTTGGGCAACTGAGATTGGAAAGGTAAAATCTACATTCAGGCCTTTTAAGTAATGTCCACTGACCACTCCGATATCATCAGATTCTGTTGTTTCCCGTATTTTCTGGCAATACTTTTGTGCCTCATTTCACTGTTTGTTTCACTGAGAACAGATTAGCACAGCAGATCTCTTTAGGTATTTCTGGCTCAGTTCTCGTTTCCCCCTTCTGTTTGTGCTAAAACATTTAAGATTGTGAAATCTTGAAAGATTATCAAATGAGATTTGTCCTGTCTGCACTATCTGCCAAATGGAATCACACCATTAGACAAGTTATGTATATTGTGTTATAAAGCACATTCAAAACTAGATAGATCATGCCATTGCAAGCTTCCCTCACAAAGCGAATATTTCTGAATGTTTTTACTGTACATGTATCCACTGTGGATTGCTGATTGCTTCTTATTGTTCCAAACAAGCAGAACTTTTGTTGAACTTCAACAGCCTCGATAGGCCTCATTACAAGGTCCATCATAATTTCGTTGAGGCTATTAACAAGTTACCAGCTCTGTCAACATTATAAGATCCATGGGAGAAGTGTGGCTCAGGGGTTAGAGGCGGTAGACCCGGAAGCTGAGATCGGCCCTGGACCAGGGTTCAATTCCCCGCCCCGATGGGGGTTGGGCTCAATAATTCCACGGACTCGATAATTCTCGCTCCGGTGCCTACTCGACTCACGGGTTCACACTCTGGGCAATAGCTTGCTTAATCTCCACAACGGCCCCTCGTGGCGGGATGCCTGGCTTTCACCTTGTAGGGGTATCTCACAGGGGAATACCAGGACGGGTTCCCTAAGCAAGCGCATAGATGCCTGCGATGTGGGCGATTTGCGCTATATAAATACATGTACATCTACATTTACAAGAATTACGAGGGAAATCCCCCAGATTTACCAATTCTGCCAATAATTCCAATTGTTTAGTCAACCTGTTAACTCCACACATAGGAGTGATTGGTACCCATGTATCAGTAATTCTGAGGGACAGGAGTGGATTTAATGGGGCCAGATGTGGGAACTCCATAATAATGCCATATGTAGGGCAGCATGCTCTAGGTATTACGTCAAATCAAACCTCTACAGTATAGCTAACTTTTTAGTTGAAGGTGGGCTACAGATCACAGAAAGATCTGGGATCACAGAATGGTGTCTTTCTCTTTTTAACTAATCAGACCCTTCTGTCACGGTGAAGGAGCCAAGACACAGCCCCTTATTGATCACTTTGTTTATTTCCAGATATTAACATTCTCTTCCAGGGGATCCTTATCAATAGTCATAAGCACATGAATATTCCCGTCCATGCGCCGGACCCCGGAAACATATATGTGGAAACCATATAGGTATATCTCGGTATATATCTCTCTCTCTCTCTCTCTCTCTCTCTCTCTCTCTCTCTCTCTCTCTCTCTCTCTCTCTCTCTCTCTCTCTTTCTTTCTCTCTCTCTCTCTCTCTCTTTCTCTCTTTCTCTTTCTCTATCTCTCTCTCTTTCTCTCTCTTTCCCTCTCTTTCCCTCTCTCTCTCTCTTTCTCTCTCTCTTTCTCTCTCTCTCTCTTTCTTTCTCTCTCTCTTTCTTTTTTTCTTTTTCTTTTTCTTTTTCTCCAGTATTGGGGTGTCTTTCATTGATTCACATGCTTGAATATTCCCCGTCGTCGAAGTGGGAGTCCCACAGTAAATATCATAGCAATAAGATGCTAATAACATAAGTATGTAAAAACATAACACATAAAAATACACAGTAGAAATGCATAGAGATACCAAGACATAATTCCTACATAGGAATACATGGCAGAGAGAAAAACACTTGCAACATATCCATGTCATTATGTTAGTCCAAACTGCAGCCAATCAGGTGCATGCACCCCTCCAGAACCTTCTCCTCAGAGCTCAGTCTCTCAGATTTTCTACCGCACGTCTTGTGAAGGGAGTCTCCCTGAGCTCTGCTCAGTTTTTCTCAACTTTTCTTCTGGATTGCAGTGTTTGACATGTCTTCAAGTAAGAAGTCTTTATTTAGACCATGTTCTTCCTGTGAGAAGCTGCGCTTATACTCTGAAGATCCCCACAGCAAGTGTATATATTGTCTTTACCCGGACCATGAGGTGAGCAAATGTAAGTTTTGCAGGACCTTTTCTACTAAGATCCTTGAAGACAGGGAGGGTCGTCTCCTCCTCTGGTTGCAGAGACTTAAGGACAAGGATAACCCTCTTTCTGACGCTGACAGCCTTATGTCTAGTACTTCTAAAGCAGCCAGGAAGCTCGTCGACGACGGTTACGTCGACGTCATCTATGTCGACGAAGGTATCTATGGGCTCTAGACCTGTCTCGTCGACGATACCTATCCTCTCGTCGATGAAAAAGAAAATTCTCTCGTCGTCGACGACATCTTCATCGACGAGAGCTGTTAAATCTTTGTCGTCGATCCCGTCGACGAGTGCTTCGTCGACGGCAGCATCTTCATCATCGTCGACCGCGCCGTCGACGGTGACTCCGTCAACGACGGAATCCTCATCTGCCTCTTCGTCAATGCTTCTGCCGTTGTCATCAGCTAAGTCGGCGACGATTTCGTCGACGGTGACTACCTCCTCTTTTGCATCGTTGCCATTGCTGCCACTTCCAATGTCAGGTTCTGGTCTTTCCAACGTCGGCCCACTACACCAACATCGCCAGGTTTAGGTAGACCAGTTGTCTATTCCAGACAACAAGCAGCCACCTTCGCCATTGTTTGCCACTGGCTCTGAAGAGGACTCTGGTTCAGAAGAGGAAGACGGTGGCCCTTTTAGGGCAGCACGCAGTCCTTCGGAATTAGTCATTAAGTGCCAGGACTATGGTGAGGAACCTGAAGAGAACTATTTTCAGGATGAAGAACAAGCGGTGCAGGTTCCAACAGCGACACTGCCTCTGTCTCTCCTTTCTAACCTACAACATATGTTGGAGGATTATAAAAGGGGATTTCCCCCATCACATCAGGGTTCGCCAGTACCAGCAGCACCTGTGCCTATAGTACCTCCTCCTGTAGATCCAATACCACCACCTTCTGCACCGTCCCCGCAAGTCTAGACGTCAGTCCGGATACACACTACTGTGTATGCCGATGACGAGGATGACGTTCGCCCTGATCGTGAAGAGGGCGAAGTCCAGGATGATGACGACGACAACACCATGGCCTATTGGGATGACTACCAAATCCAGACGCCGTCCCCTCTTCCAGTGACGCCTGGGGATTCTCCGCCAGTGGGCTTTGCCAGCTTCCATCAGTTAATGGACAGAGCGGCTCAACGCTTTAAACTGCCAAGAGTCCAAAGAGAAGAGGACTGTTTTCTGTATGATTTTAAGAATCAGCCATTTAAGCAGGTCCATACAGTCCCCATTATTGATTTCATATGGAACGAAAGGTTGAAACTTTTGCAGACACCAAATACCATCCCTGCACAAATGCCTCGCCTAGAAAAGAAATATAAGGCACCCATTGGTTCCCCTGCGTGCCTGATTATGCAGCCGAAGCCTGATTCAGTGGTCACCCAAGCTGCTCAGAGACGCTCAAGGAACCCAGCATCACCTATTACAGCTCCTCCAGATCGGGAGCGTCATCGCCTGGACGCCATTGGGCGGAAATTTTCATCAATGGCCTCTACCACGGTGAGAGCAGCGAATGCTTTAGCTATTCTAGGGCAATTCGATCGTCAGATGTGGTCTGACATGGCTGCCCTTGTAGCCCTCATCCCGGAGCCCTCCAGGGCTGAAGCCTTGAAAATTTTGCAGGACGGAAAGAGAGCAGCTGAGGAGATCCTAGACTGCTCAGTAGACATCGCATCGACTGGTTTCCGACAGCTTGCAGGGGCAGCTGTGTTGCTGCGACAGGGATGGCTCCGCTCCACCTCGTTTCGTCAAGAGGTACAGGCAAAGATCCTTGATATGCCGTACGATGCAGAATCACTCTTTGGAGCACATGTTGATGAGGCTCTCCAAGCTATTAAAAAGGACACCAACACTGCTCGCTCTTTAGGGACCTTACAGTTCCGAAAAAAACCTTTTCGTGGCGCACGTGGACGCGGCACCAACTCCAATTTTCGTGGAGGATCTCATCAAACATACTGTTCCTATAACCAGGGTAATCAGCGCTACTCTTCCTAGCAGCAGCTGTCCTCCCGTCGGCAGTCCTCCAAATCCTATCGAGGAAAGTCTGCATATAGAGGATCTACCTCTAAACGACAATGACTTGCCTTTCCCCCCAAAAGTTGGAGGTCGAATCTCCCTGTTCTCTTCTCAATGGTCCTCCATCACCTCAGACCGTTGGGTTCTGGACATTGTAGCGAAGTGCCATGCTTTGGAGTTTGTCAAGATTCCACCTCCCACTCCTCCATCCAGCCCGCCTCCACCCCACCTCAAGGAGTTGTTCCAACAAATTCGGATTATGATTATGAAGGGCGCCATCGAAGTGGTTCCAAAGTCTCAAAGAGGAAGGGGGTTCTATTCACGTTTTTTCCATATTTTCAAGAAATCAGGAGACTGGCGTCCGATTCTGGACTTACGAGTGCTGAACAAATATCTCAAATCCCAATCCTTTTGTATGCTCACGCTCATGGAGATTTTGCGTCTTCTTTCCCAAGACGACTACATGACCTCCATCGACCTCCAGGACGCTTACTTTCATGTGCCAATTCTTCCACGTCATCGAAAGTACTTGCGCTTCCGAGTGGGAAGGAGAGACTTCCAGTTCCGGGTGCTGCTTATTGGCCTACGCTCCACCCCTCGTGTCTTTACGAAAGTGTTAGCTCCTGTGATAGCCTACCTGCGGCCCCAGGGCGTCCAAATTTTTCCATACCTGGACGATTGCCTTCTCAAATCTCAAACTCGCAGCCAGTTGGTTCGGGACACTCAACACTGTCAGAAGGTCTTCCACTCCCTCGGCCTTTCAATCAATATCGAGAAGTCCCAGTTTGTCCCAGCTATCTGCAGAACCTTTCTGGGCGCTACCCTGGACACCTCCGTAGCCAAAGCGTTTGTGTCTCACGAGCTTCAGCTGAAGATACTTTGCCTCGTGTCTTGTATTTGCACAAAACAGTCTGTTTCAGTCCGGATCTTGAAGTCTTTTCTGGGGATGGCATCATCATGCATTTCTCTGATCCCGAATTGCAGATTGAAAACTCGCCCTATTCAGGAAGAAGTGGACGGGCAATGGCGTCAAGTCACCGGATCCTTCAACGACATAGTCTGTGTCACCGCTCGCATGAAAGCGGCTCTCCAGTGGTGGGTGCAACAGTCCAACATCGCTGCAGGGGTTACTTTCCTCACCACCGCTCCGGAACTCACGCTGACGACGGACGCAACCTTAGAAGGGTGGGGTGCTCACCTTCAAGGTCTGTCGATCAAAGGCAGGTCAGCACCCAGAACCGGAGTTGCGATCGAGAAACATAATCAGAAGCCGCCTCTTCTCCCCGACTCGGGGCAAACGAGACGGTGCGAGCCCGCGCACCCGGGGCTCCTTTCATCAGGATCGAGGTGTGCTTATAGATCACATTGAAATCGTATTGGGCACCGCCCTTCCACTAATCCATGGGGACTGATAACCACAGGAGTTACCTTCAATACCTTTAAACCCATTGGCCCATGGATTTGTCTTTGTGGCAAGGGATACACCGAGAGCCTAAAGCACTCGATCTAGCCACCCTCAAGATACGTGCTTGCTACTTGGAAGCTGCGACCAAACCTCTGTCTCAATCAGGGCGAAACAATCTGATTTGGAAATTAGGCAATTCACTTTAGTTCTTTTCACATACCTACGGCGCCTGGTCAACAGTAACGAGGCGTGTGCGATCTTCTGGTTCTGAGCAGGGCCGGGTTGGAATTATCATCGGCCTAGCGACCTATTACGTCACATCCTTGACGATTCAGCCCTGATGATTCATGTGACTTGACATCCCCGGGACGAAACACGTGTCGGCTGGCAGTTTTGAACATTAAATGAAGATAACATCACAGATATTCTTTGTGTTTCTCTGGCAGCTGTAATCACATCTTTTACGTCTATCAAGACGGAGAACTTATACACTTTCATGTTATCTGGATGTGCGCGAGAGGCATTTGTTGTACTGACGATCAAAGGCAAATGGACGCTGCTTCAGTGCTCTTGGCACATCAACCGGCTGGAATTGATGGCCATCTTTCTAGCACTCAAGTCGTTCCATCCTTTGCTCAAGGGGGTGTCAGTATTTATCCAAACGGACAACACGTCCAGTATGCACTATGTCAACAAACAGGGCGGAACCAAATCTCCTCCCTTGTCTCGTCTGGCACAGTCGATCTGGGATTGGGCAATCAGTCACCACGTCACCCTGACTGCCATTCATCTGCCAGGAGTCTCCAACATATTAGCGGATTCCCTTAGCCGATCCACGTCTTCCACCCACGAGTGACAGTTACACCAACCAACACTCGACCTAGTCTTTCGACGGTGGTGTCATCCACCCTTGGATCTCTTTGCAACACCGGAGAAGCGGAAATGCCCATCTTACGCAAGTTGGCATCCCCACCCCGGATCGTCCGGGAATGCCCTTTTGATGAACTATCTCTGATGATCTGGGACTCATTTTGACAGAACCATAGAGGAATTGGCAGGACTCTGAGTGGACATTGACACTTTATTTGTTTGTCATAGCTTTATTTGCTTCTTCACAACCACCACTCATGGATTAGGCTCTGAATGCATGATCAGTTCAGATATACCACAGGAGAGTCGAGGAAACCACTGAGTATAGTTACTGCATACAGATTATGTAAGATTCATAGACTTTAGCAACAAAATGCAAAACAACTCCACGTAATCAACAGTATCCAAAGAAAAGGGCTGTGTTCGTGAAGCGTTGAACCAGGTATGTACTATGATCTGGTCGACAAACCTTATCTGATTGTCCTCAATCCAGCTTTGCTGGAGCTTGTAAGGGTACATAGGCTATTCAAACAACTGGACCTTGGTAATGATTTAAAACTACTTGTTTGTTTAACTTTTCGATTGGTTAATGTTTTTGAGAATGATCATAAATAGCATCACTCCACGTTATACTGCAGTTTGTAACCTTGACTGGCTAAACCCTAACCAAGTATCAGATAAACAGTTTAAAATGGACATGCTGGGATTTCCATTATGAGGCAATCAGAGATGTGCGGCCTGGACTACCTGCAGACATTTGCTTTATTAAGTGAATGTATTCCATTGTTAAGGATATTTCACTTGTGAAAAACGTACTACTTTTATCATTGATGGCTCTTTCCATAGGAGTGAATCCTGTCCTCTTCAATGAATAGTCCCGCTCTGATTCTCGTTTAAAAAGAACCACAGTCCTACTCCTTTCAAGGTAAGAGTGATAAGCCTACTTTCATAAAGGAGAACGGAGACCAAGAGTTCAGTCTCATCCAAAAGGAGGTAACTTCTCTACGATCATCAACCGATTGTGATAGCAGGGCCTCAAAAAGTAACAGTTCACCTATAACTTTAGAGAATTGTTAGACACAATACTTATGGAGAGGACTTACTGCGATACCATAAAAGAATCCAAGGAGCCATTCCTATAACACAATACATACATTAATCTTTAAATGGTTCCTGTGCAACATTGAAAGTTTAAGAGGATGAGGAATAGTTTACCTTTCATTCATATATCTGCACCACTGCTAGAATAAAGGCAAAGTAGTGTAATAAACAATACCACACCATTAGTGGAGTATCAGCTCTACTGCATTGTAAATGGATCACCACAAGGAGAAACATTGGTCCATTGCTAGGAGGATAACCAGGCTCTGGCAATAAAGGACAACTAAAGGGACAACCTTTTCACACCAGGAAAGAATCAGTATCCCTATCACACAAACAGTGGAGTAGCATCCCTACCATGCCGACATCTCTTAACTTGATGATGAGTGACCGGCGTACTTCAAAAGGATGGAACAATCAGAAGAGACATTGTTTCAAAACATGGAAAGTAGAGGGGAAAGCTGTCCATCCCCAGCAGCAAGAACCCTACAACCTGAACAGAGAAATCATGGTTACTCATGCCAGGTGAAAAGCTGTCACTAGTCAAGCAGGATGTGGAGAGGCAAACAGCACAACCATAGTAGAAGAGGACCAACAATCCTATCCCATTTCCCACTACACGAGTAGCCACACTGTCAGTCTGTGCTTATGATTATTCAGTGCAAAAACCACAGTTGATGGACAGAATGCAGAACAATGTCATACATTCACCCCAGTACAGAGATCTAGGCCTAAATCAATCGTTTTTTTGCACTCCACACCACCCCAGTTCAGACATGGCCATATGCAAATCAGTCTGACCCTTTGCCTCATTGGAACAGTACAGCCCGAACTGCCAAGCCATGCCTTCCCTGGACCGGAAACAAGCTTCCGAGGACAGGTTTCTGGCATTCCAGCCGTCTTCTGCCCGGCTTGCTTGAATCCAGTGGTGTGGACTGCATGGGACTCGCGTCTGAGCATACCCATCCCACTTGGGGTGACAAATGCAACAAGCACTGGCGTTGCCAATAGGTCTCGCAGTAGGAAAGTTGGAGCTATTACAATTGCAAATAACAATGCCTTTTTCTTTGTTTTCATTTTAAAAACATAAAGGGCTTTGTCATTTACAAAACCAATAGCTCCAACTTTCCTACTGCGAGACCTATTGGCAACGCCAGTGCTTGTGTTGCTACTTATTAATATTTCTGCGTTCTTTCATGGTACAAGTTGAGAAGTTTGGAATGCATATTCTGTCAGAAAATAATTTTAAAAAACAGGCAGCTGAAGTCTCTGAAAATGACTTAAGGCCTGGGCCATCAGAAAGAAAATAACTATTTATTCTGTTCAAAGGCGCTCGTAGCCTTTGACTTGGTCTTTGCTACCTTGTTTCCTTTTCAAACAGTGGAAGATTATTTTCAATCGTATCTTTTCTGCTCTGTTTCACCCGCCAGGACCGAGAACCAGGACTTGTTTTTTGTTGCAAGTACATATATAGGTGCAGTACAAACGTCGTACTTATGTAACTAACGTGTGCAACTTTTTTAAGTTGGAGCATAAAACTCATCAAAGGCAAGAATATGATTTTTCTAATAGAGGAATTTAAGAAGGAAGAGAGCGAGACCCCCCTTGCTGATATGACGGGGATTGTTGACCCCAAACACTGCACACACGAAAGGGAGCGCACAGCGAGACGGACAAAAAACACTTTCTTAAAAGAATTGTGTGAGGTTGTTGAAGCCGTGTGCAGTGCACGGTAGATGCTGCCAGGTGTGAAGTTTCAATTTGTATGTGCGTGTGTGTGATTTAAATGCAAGAAAACATCAGAGAACTCCTGCTGCTTGAAAATGTTTGCTCAAGAGTTCTTCAGAAAGGCTGTGGGGTGAGGCACAATCATCCTTTCATGTCCATTTCCCACATTGCCTTCCTTGGTGTTACATGAGTACCAGTTGCATTACAGACGGACACATACATTTCTGGACACGGAGTGATTAAGTGACTTGGCCAGAATCACAGGATGTTTGACCCTTCTGCCAGACTCGAACCCGGGTGCCCAGCTTTACAGTCTGCCGCTCTAGTCGTTTAGCCACATCCTTGCTGCTCACTAGTTGGCAACGAATTAGTCTGTCCATTTTTAGCGCTGCACTCTGGCAATCTACCATTATCCTGTTCTGATGCTTGCTAATTCAGCAGTGGCGTAGTTGTATTTATTCAGAGCTGCCCGCAAGTTTGACATGGGCCTGTGTCACACGGTGATTAATGGCACTGGGCCCAATAAGGCCCTGTGGAGTCAATCACATGTAGTAGCGCAGTAATGTGACAGGGCCTGCTGACTCCAACATCTCATGACCGGTATAAAATGTAAGTGAAGACTGCATGGCGGTGCAGCAGAGTAAGCCAGCGCTTGATTTGGGTCAGGATGAAGGTGGAATGGGGCAACAGTGAGGCACGGTGGATGACAAGCAAGGTACATCAGAGCGAATATTAACGAATGTTAGCGTCTGTAAAAACAAATGTATTTTATGCTGTGTGCGCATGTTAAACAAAACTTGAAAGCCACGAACCTCAGACCGCTGGTCTCACGCTAGAAACTTGAGATGAGGCGGACGGGGAGGGATATGACAGCATGAAGCGAAGAAAGGGGAGGAGAAGTGCAGATAAACAGGCATAGGGGAGGAGAAGCCGCAGAGCGCACGCTGGGCGAAGCCCTTTGATGTGCTGTGAGCGGCCGGGAAACTGAAAGTGCGGCCGGCCATGAATAATTAGGGGAGGAGAAGCCTTCGCCGGGAAACTGAAAGTAGGCCGTGAATGCGCGTGCTTGTTTGCTCACGTGATTCAAAACCGCAGCAGAAAGCCCTTGGTTTGACGTGGATTTTGGCTACTTGAATTCTCGCTCCCTCAATGCGCTTCTATTTCTATTTCTATTTCTATTCTATTTAAAAATATTTATACAGCGCACGTACACCAGCGGTTTCATGGCGCTAGACTGACAGAGAGCTAAACATGAGGGGAGAAGCAGGGGGAGTTAGTTGAGGAATTTTGCGAAAAGATGTGCCTTGAGCTGTTTCCGGAACAGTAGGTACGAGGTGGAGGCTCTGAGCTCAAGAGGCAGTGAGTTCCAGAAAATCGGGGCGAGGGTCGCGAACTTAGAGCCTCCCCATTTCTTCCTCCGGAACCGTGGGACCGTAAGGAGAGATAGGGTAGAAGACCGCAGTTCCCTGGCGGGAACATAGGGGATAATTTCAGATGAAATGAAAGCCGGGGCCGTGCCCAGTCGAGCTTGAAAAGTGATAGAAGCAAGCTTGAACTGGACACGGGCACAGACCGGGAGCCAATGTAGGGATTTCAAAAGGGGAGTGACATGGTGGGATTTAGGGAGTTTAAGCACCAGGCGTGCCGCCTGGTTTTGGACCTGCTGCAACCGCCGAAGACTATATGCAGGAATACCTGCATATAGGGCGTTGCCGTAGTCCAGGCGAGACACGACCATGGCAAGGGTAATTAGTTTAAGTGCATCAAATGAAAAAAAGCGGGACACCTTACGTATGGTACGTAGTGCCAGAAAGGAAGAGGAAACCACAGAACTCACCTGGGAGTGGAGGGTGAGTTGGGAGTTGAGCTTGATGCCAAGGGTTTTTACTGAGGTAGAGGGGACAGGCGGAGGACCAAGGGAAGGGGGCCAAAAGATGGGAGACCAGGGGCTGGATGAACCACCCGTCAACACCAGCTCTGTTTTGTCTGGGTTGAGTTTGAGATGATTGTGGTTCATCCAGTCCCGGATATGGATCATAATGGTTTGGAGGTTGAGAGCAGAGTCAGGGGAAGAAGAGAGGTTAAAGACAAGCTGGAGGTCGTCCGCATAATTAAATACGGCGACCTCCATTTGTTGCAGAGAAAAAATAAGAGGGGAGATGTATAGGTTGAATAGGAGGGGGGAAAGGGAGGAGCCTTGGGGAACCCCGCACTGAACATTACGGAAGTCCGCAGTGAAGTCACCCAGGCGGACAGCCTGGGTGCGGTCCCTCAGGAAGGAGGATAGCCAGACCAGAGCCGTGCCCCCGATCCCCGCCGCCCTGACACGGGAGAGCAGGATGGAATGATCCACCGTGTCAAAAGCGGCTGAGAGATCGAGGAGGACTAAGGCCTGCGGTTGGTTGGTATCCATACCCTCCCTGAGGTTGTCAAGGACCGAAAGTACTACGGACTCCGTAGAGTGTGCAGGGCGAAACCCAGCCTGGCGGGGGGCAAGAATCCCGTTCTTCTCCACGAAAGAGCTCAAGGCAGAGGTAACATAGCGCTCGAGAACTTTCGCCAGAAACGGCAGGAGAGAGATGGGACGGAAATTGGCTGGAACTGAGGGATCAGCGCCCGGTTTCTTCAATATGGGGACAATGACGGCAGACTTAAGTGATTCAGGTACCACGCCCTGAGAAAGAGAACTATTGAGAGCGTGGAGGGGGGGGTCAGGACAGCTAAGGAAAATGTGACGAAGAATATGGGCCGGGCAGGGATCCAGAGGGGAGCCAGTTTTGATAAGTGGAATTATAGCAGCCAGAGATTCTTGGGTAAGAGGTGGAAAGGCAGTGAGATGTGCCTTAGGGGGAGGGCATTGTGGGTCCACAAAAGAAAGGGAAGGGGCGGGGATATTGGCTTTAATAATAGCGATTTTTTGAATAAAGAAGTGATTGAGGGAGTGACAGAGATCCAGTGAGGGGGTAGGTTTGAGGGAGGTTCTGTCCGAGAATGCCAAGTTGTGGATAATCGAGAAGATTTCCTTCGATTTGTTTTCCGCTGCGAGTATTTTGGAGGAAAAATAGATGGTTTTTGCCTCCAAGATGTTTTTTTTGTAGAGAGCCAAGATGTTGACGAACTCTAGTCGCAAAGAAGGGCAGTAATTTTTCCTCCAGGCTCGCTCCGCGCGGCGAACCGCTAGTTTAGTGGTTTTAAGGTCTTGGTTGAACCACTTGTTAGCATCCTTCTCTCGTTTGGTGGTGACCCGCTTCAGGGGGGCAACAGAATCACTACCTGTAGAGAGCCATTGACCAATGGCAGTAATCTGGGAGTGAGTAGGCAGGTTTTCCAAAGAGGGAAGGGAAGTGGCAAGTAAGGAAACTAGACTATCCGGGTCCACTCGGCCCCATGCTCGCATCCAGATGTTTTTCGGGAGTGGGGGTTTGACCTGGGGGAGGATGGGGAGAGAAAAAGAAATCAAATGATGGTCAGACCAAGTGCAAGGTAATACAGAGGGGGATTCTACTGGGCAGTTAAGAGACCAGATCTGGTCAAGTGTATGACCCTTGATGTGAGTTGGAGATTGAATATGCGAGATGAAATTAAGAGAGTGAAGAGTTTCTGAAAATTCTTTGGAAGATGAGCATTCCGCTGGGTCGGAGGGCCAAAAATTAAAATCACCCAAGAGCAAGATGGAAGAATTGTTAACGGTAGCTGTAGCTACGACTTCTAAAAAGTCCGTGAGAAACGATAGCGGGGATTGGGGGGGACGATAGATGAGTATGCAGGTGAGTGGGGGTGAGATGGAAGTGGTACGGATGGCTAGATACTCCGAAGTGGCAATATCTGGTAGAGATAAGGTTTGGAATGGGAGGTCGGTTCGGGCAATGACCGCCACCCCGCCCCCGGCTCTGCCATTTAAGCGATCGGCGCGGATCGCGTAATATGGCGATGGAAGAGTAGCCAAGAGGACAGGGAGGGAGTCATCGCAGAACCATGTTTCCGTTAGGAATAGCAGGTCGGGAGCCTGAAGGTCCAGTAGAACAGAAAGCTCATGGGCATGAGCTACTGCAGACCTAGTATTTAAATAGATGGCCGTAAGGGTTCTGGGGGCAGCAGGAGTGGCGCTACCTCCAGAGGGAGAAGGAGGGGTAGGTTGGGGGGAAGGGACAGTCGAAGAGGCAGAAGGGGATAGGCCAAGAGACATAATGCGAGAATGGGTTGAAGCAGGTAGTGGCCAAGGGCCCTGGAGGCAACGTAGTTGGGGAGAGGAATAGCTGGTAAGGCGGGCAGAGTGGCATGCCCCTAGCCCCGGCCGGTCGCGGACGAGCGCAGACGAGCTTGCCTTTAGCGCGCCTTCGGCGCGCAATCGTCGCGCCCGCTGCGCTCGTCCGCTGCGCTTCCTGCCAAGGCACATGATTTATGGTGATTGGGGGGGGGCGTTGGAGGGGGTGTGGCCAACCGAGGAGGGCGTGTCTCGTGGCACACCTCGCCCTCGAGAATGGCGACCAGGAATCAGGGAATCGTTGCAGCGTAAGACCGCTGTTTACAAGGAACAGGAAGTGCAAGGAGCTTGGTGAGATTAAGAACAAGGTTATCACAAACAATTTTAAAAAGCTTTTAAAAAAGCTTTAGCGCTCCCGGCTTCCGCCTCAGGAGTCGCTCGTCGGTATCAGTGTCGCGCCTTAGAGCTGCGCGCACTATTTATAGCACTGGCGAGGGGGCGTGGCCAACCGAGGAGGGCGTGTCTCGTGGCACACCTCGCCCTCGAGAATGGCGACCAGGAATCAGGGAATCGTTGCAGCGTAAGACCGCTGTTTACAAGGAACAGGAAGTGCAAGGAGCTTGGTGAGATTAAGAACAAGGTTATCACAAACAATTTTAAAAAGCTTTTAAAAAAGCTTTAGCGCTCCCGGCTTCCGCCTCAGGAGTCGCTCGTCGGTATCAGTGTCGCGCCTTAGAGCTGCGCGCACTATTTATAGCACTGGCGAGGGGGCGTGGCCAACCGAGGAGGGCGTGTCTCGTGGCACACCTCGCCCTCGAGAATGGCGACCAGGAATCAGGGAATCGTTGCAGCGTAAGACCGCTGTTTACAAGAAACAGGAAGTGCAAGGAGCTTGGTGAGATTAAGAACAAGGTTATCACAAACAATTTTAAAAAGCTTTTAAAAAAGCTTTAGCGCTCCCGGCTTCCGCCTCAGGAGTCGCTCGTCGGTATCAGTGTCGCGCCTTAGAGCTGCGCGCACTATTTATAGCACTGGCGAGGGGGCGTGGCCAACCGAGGAGGGCGTGTCTCGTGGCACACCTCGCCCTCGAGAATGGCGACCAGGAATCAGGGAATCGTTGCAGCGTAAGACCGCTGTTTACAAGGAACAGGAAGTGCAAGGAGCTTGGTGAGATTAAGAACAAGGTTATCACAAACAATTTTAAAAAGCTTTTAAAAAAGCTTTAGCGCTCCCGGCTTCCGCCTCAGGAGTCGCTCGTCGGTATCAGTGTCGCGCCTTAGAGCTGCGCGCACTATTTATAGCACTGGCGAGGGGGCGTGGCCAACCGAGGAGGGCGTGTCTCGTGGCACACCTCGCCCTCGAGAATGGCGACCAGGAATCAGGGAATCGTTGCAGCGTAAGACCGCTGTTTACAAGGAACAGGAAGTGCAAGGAGCTTGGTGAGATTAAGAACAAGGTTATCACAAACAATTTTAAAAAGCTTTTAAAAAAGCTTTAGCGCTCCCGGCTTCCGCCTCAGGAGTCGCTCGTCGGTATCAGTGTCGCGCCTTAGAGCTGCGCGCACTATTTATAGCACTGGCGAGGGGGCGTGGCCAACCGAGGAGGGCGTGTCTCGTGGCACACCTCGCCCTCGAGAATGGCGACCAGGAATCAGGGAATCGTTGCAGCGTAAGACCGCTGTTTACAAGGAACAGGAAGTGCAAGGAGCTTGGTGAGATTAAGAACAAGGTTATCACAAACAATTTTAAAAAGCTTTTAAAAAAGCTTTAGCGCTCCCGGCTTCCGCCTCAGGAGTCGCTCGTCGGTATCAGTGTCGCGCCTTAGAGCTGCGCGCACTATTTATAGCACTGGCGAGGGGGCGTGGCCAACCGAGGAGGGCGTGTCTCGTGGCACACCTCGCCCTCGAGAATGGCGACCAGGAATCAGGGAATCGTTGCAGCGTAAGACCGCTGTTTACAAGGAACAGGAAGTGCAAGGAGCTTGGTGAGATTAAGAACAAGGTTATCACAAACAATTTTAAAAAGCTTTTAAAAAAGCTTTAGCGCTCCCGGCTTCCGCCTCAGGAGTCGCTCGTCGGTATCAGTGTCGCGCCTTAGAGCTGCGCGCACTATTTATAGCACTGGCGAGGGGGCGTGGCCAACCGAGGTGGGCGTGTCTCGTGGCACACCTCGCCCTCGAGAATGGCGACCAGGAATCAGGGAATCGTTGCAGCGTAAGACCGCTGTTTACAAGGAACAGGAAGTGCAAGGAGCTTGGTGAGATTAAGAACAAGGTTATCACAAACAATTTTAAAAAGCTTTTAAAAAAGCTTTAGCGCTCCCGGCTTCCGCCTCAGGAGTCGCTCGTCGGTATCAGTGTCGCGCCTTAGAGCTGCGCGCACTATTTATAGCACTGGCGAGGGGGCGTGGCCAACCGAGGAGGGCGTGTCTCGTGGCACACCTCGCCCTCGAGAATGGCGACCAGGAATCAGGGAATCGTTGCAGCGTAAGACCGCTGTTTACAAGGAACAGGAAGTGCAAGGAGCTTGGTGAGATTAAGAACAAGGTTATCACAAACAATTTTAAAAAGCTTTTAAAAAAGCTTTAGCGCTCCCGGCTTCCGCCTCAGGAGTCGCTCGTCGGTATCAGTGTCGCGCCTTAGAGCTGCGCGCACTATTTATAGCACTGGCGAGGGGGCGTGGCCAACCGAGGAGGGCGTGTCTCGTGGCACACCTCGCCCTCGAGAATGGCGACCAGGAATCAGGGAATCGTTGCAGCGTAAGACCGCTGTTTACAAGGAACAGGAAGTGCAAGGAGCTTGGTGAGATTAAGAACAAGGTTATCACAAACAATTTTAAAAAGCTTTTAAAAAAGCTTTAGCGCTCCCGGCTTCCGCCTCAGGAGTCGCTCGTCGGTATCAGTGTCGCGCCTTAGAGCTGCGCGCACTATTTATAGCACTGGCGAGGGGGCGTGGCCAACCGAGGAGGGCGTGTCTCGTGGCACACCTCGCCCTCGAGAATGGCGACCAGGAATCAGGGAATCGTTGCAGCGTAAGACCGCTGTTTACAAGGAACAGGAAGTGCAAGGAGCTTGGTGAGATTAAGAACAAGGTTATCACAAACAATTTTAAAAAGCTTTTAAAAAAGCTTTAGCGCTCCCGGCTTCCGCCTCAGGAGTCGCTCGTCGGTATCAGTGTCGCGCCTTAGAGCTGCGCGCACTATTTATAGCACTGGCGAGGGGGCGTGGCCAACCGAGGAGGGCGTGTCTCGTGGCACACCTCGCCCTCGAGAATGGCGACCAGGAATCAGGGAATCGTTGCAGCGTAAGACCGCTGTTTACAAGGAACAGGAAGTGCAAGGAGCTTGGTGAGATTAAGAACAAGGTTATCACAAACAATTTTAAAAAGCTTTTAAAAAAGCTTTAGCGCTCCCGGCTTCCGCCTCAGGAGTCGCTCGTCGGTATCAGTGCTTGCGCGCATTGTAGGTCACAAGACCTAAAAACCACAGTTGATGGACAGAATGCAGAACAACGTCATACATTCACCCCAGTACAGAGATCTAGGCCTAAATCCATCGTTTTTTTGCACTCCACACCACCCCAGTTCAGACATGGCCATATGCAAATCAGTCTGACCCTGTGCCTCATGGGAACAGTCCAGCCCGAACTGCCAAGCCATGCCTTCCCTGGACCGGAAACAAGCTTCCGAGGACTGGTTTCTGGCATTCCAGCAGTCTTCAGCCCGGCTTGCTTGAATCCAGTGGTGTGGACTGCAGGGGACTCACGTCAGTGTCTGACCTAGGGTGGTGTGGAGTGCAAAAAAACGATGGATTTAGGCCCAGATCTTTGTACTGGGGTAAATGTAAGACATTGTTCTGCATTCTGTCCATCAACTGTGTTTTTTGCAATTTTCACCCAGAGTGGGCTGGGTATGCTCAGACGTGAGTCCCAGGCTCTCCACATCACTGGAGTCAATCTATCCAGGCTGAAGAAGGCTGATAGCCAGAAACCGGTCCTTGGATGCTTGATTCCGGTCTAGGAAAGACATGGCTTCGTAGTTTGTGCTGGACTGTTCCCATGAGGCACAGGGTCAAGGCTGATTTGCATATAGCCAGTGTCTGACCTAGGGTGGTGTGGAGTGCAAAAAAACGATGGATTTAGGCCCAGATCTTTGTACTGGGGTGAATGTAAGACATTGGTCTGCATTCTGTCCATCAACTGTGTTTTTTGCTATGATTATTCAGTAACACGTCTTTATGCTGAGGGTGTACGCTTTATGCATATTTTTTCTGCTCTCTTTCTGTATCCCCTTCAATCACATGCCATTCAATATTCACACCATTGAACACACTCTATTTCATACCTATGCTAGGCTTGAAACACTGACCCCAAAGCATCCTGCATTTTGTGCCTATTTTAATTTACCTTGTTCGTCTGTTATCTTTTTCATTTGGCATACTTTTCTGCATGTTTTACATGTAAATCTTATTTGGTTGAGGCCTTGTATATGGTGCTTTTTCTTTGTGTCCCCATCTCTTTAGACCTCTAGTTTGAAATTGCCACGCATTTAATTAAGTCTAGCTTTAGCAAGAACCTTTTTTAAAAAAAAAAACACTTATACATTCATACATACATGCATACAAGGGCTTTCAGTCAGTCCTCTTCATCCGTTGTATCATTCACATTTTTTTCGACCCTCTACAGCATACAGCATGAAGCAAAGGGGTAGTCAACTTCATCACTTTGCTTATCTCACTGTGAGTAATAGTGCACAATGTGCACAATGACGATTCTCCAATTGTTATGCAGAGGGAATCTTGATTTCATTAAAGACAACGGAGGTTAAAATTATGCAATATACTTTTATTGCTGCCCCAACATTCAGCCCTTTAAAATACATCAATACAACATAAACATTTAAGAATGTTCTGAAAGAAGTAGAAGTATCCAGTATACAGACCTATCTTCCTCTTCTAGCTACGAACACAAAAGCACTCTAATATCCACTTCCGGTTGTAAGTATAAGGAATTTTACAGCCCATCTTGTTTTCTTCCTGAATCCTAAATGGTATTATCTGAAAACAAAAAAAAGATTTGCAAAGTAATGGTAATATGGACTGAAAATTAAGTATGCTTATAATGAGCAAATGTCAAAAGGATGAAGATAAAAGGGCATTTAGACAGATTAATTCAAAAATACAAATCTAAGAAATGTTACGTTCTCATTGTAGTATATTCTCCCCTCAAGGGTGAGTGGTGGGGGGGATAATGTTAGCCTCAGTTGTCTTTAATGAAGTCAATATTCTCTTTGCATAACAATTGGAGAATCGTCATTTCATTACAAGTTCAGAGGCTACCATTATGCATGTTTTAAGCCATCAAAGCTATAGTTCTGACATGCTCTATTGGTCTTAGGTAAAATTTCGCAAATTTCGCATTTGACCAGTCAGCTATTCTAAGAAATTCTGCTAGGGAATCTCCTGCCTAAAAGACTGTATTAGACATGGCTCCTTTTGAAGAATGGGCTTAAAATCTTAAGAGATCTCTGCCTGTATTATTCATAATCGCACGTATCCATTTTGCCAGTATTGCTGTTGAAATTGGTCTATGGGTTTTGACATAGGATAGGAGAAGTTTGTCAAAATCCTTCGCTTTAAATTCAGATATTTTACTTTCGTACACTTTCATACATCTCATCACACAATTTTTCACAGTCATGGGAAAAAGGGAAGAATACAGGATCAGACATGGTTTTTGTTCTCTTCCAAATATCAAAGTGTACACCCTCACTGGAGTAGAATCTGTTATATCATTCAAGTGCTTTTATACCTGAAACTGTTTTGAAAAAAATTAAGCAAAGTAATGTGGCTAGTTTCATGGACATCTGTTTAAGAGAAAGGAATGTGTTATCTTGCCAAGATATGAATATTAAGAATACCAAACTGACATTCCATGTGGATTCGTATCGAGCTTTGGGTGGCCTTTTTAGTCTAACACCCTTCATTACGCTTTTGATTAGAGAATTGCTACCAATTGCTAGGTTATTCACGAAAGCATGTCCAGAGGAAATAGCTGGCCCATAGCAATTAATTGTCCTATTAGAGAGGCCAGAATCAAAGAGAGACGCTATTTAATTGTCTGTTTGTTGTACTGGAGCCTCCAAGGGATCCAAGTTTCTCTCCAAGCACCAACTACACCACTTTCTTCAGATACCTCTATATCTTTTTCTTGTTCCTGGTGCCCAAGATTCATCCAGCAAGCTCTTGGCTTCTGATGAAATGTCTGAATATCTATTAGGTGCCCTGAGATCCTCCAGACAAGAAGGTTAATTTTCCCCTCTAGGACCAAAGGATGTTCCTCTCTGTCTGGGCCCTGAAGGAGACCTAAGGATACTGGTATTCGGTGTGGAAAGTCTATAGCTTGTTATATCACTCCTGGAAACCACACTTGGGTTTTCCAGAAGGGAGTCACAAGGGTGATACTGCTGAATTCTACTCTCACTTTCCACAGAATTCTTTGAATCAGGGAGAAGGGGAGGGGGGAGCATAAGATATTTTCTTGCTCCATGATTGAAGGAAGGCATCTATTGGTTTTCCCCTTGGATCCGGTTTCCAACTGAAATACACTAGAACTTGGAAATTTAACCTGCTCGCAAAGATATCTACCTGTATTGGACCCCAAAGATCCTGTATCAAAAGAGAAGACTCCTGGATGCAATTTCCAATCGCTGGAATCTCTGAGAAATCAAGAGTTTCAGTCTGCCTTACATTTTGAACCCCTGGAATGAATTCTGCTCTTGAATCGGTTTTGTGTTCCCAACAAACATACCAGTTTTGTTTAGCTAAATCTGAGAGCATCTTGGATTTTGCAACCCCCCAATCTGTTTACATATGATACTGCAGAGAAGCTGTCTAAATGAATTAATGTGTTTGAATTCTTTAGAACTTTCTTGAAGCTCATATTGGCATTCAGGGCCTCCAACATCTCCAGGCAATTTATATGGAGTGGTTGTTCCTCTAGTGACCATCTTCCCCCAGTCTCTGTATTCTCTATCCGGGCTCCCCATCCTCTGTTCCTCGCATCTGACTCTACTACTAAGTCTGGGACGTTCCCGAAAATGGCCCTGCCATACCATGCCTCGAGGTTGTTTAGCCACCAAGTTAAGTCTTCCTGTGAGTCCGGTGATAATTTATAGAGTCTCTGTACCATAGTCCTTTCCTTAGACCTAAAGCTTTTAGCCTCTGTAGTGTAATGGACCCTGGGAGATGGCCTGAATGAAGGAAGAAAGGAGTCCTAGAACACTTGTAAGATCCCCGAGTAGGATTGAGTTTGAGTTTTTTTTATCTTTTACCACCTTCTTGTGAGGTAAAATTAGTAGGGATAGATTGGAGTCCCCTTGGAAGCCCAGGAAGTCTATTCATTGAGTGGGTGTTAAGACTGACTTCTCTGTATTTATAATGAAACCCAATTTTCTAAGATTTCCATTGTCATTAGTAAGTGTTTCTGAGCTTCTAGTCTGTCTTTAGACATGATGGGGATGTCGTCTAGGTATTTGATTAACGCGCTCTTCTCTCCCTGAGGTAAGTTACTACTGGATGGAGTACTTTTGTGAAACACCAAGGGCAGAAGACAGGCCAAAGGAAGGGAAAGAAATTGATAGAACACTCCCCTCCATGTGAAGCAGAAATAATGTTGTCTGTCCTCGTCCACGGGAATCGTAAAGTAGGTGTCCTTGAGGTCTAGTTTTACTAACCAATCCTTGGCATGAAGTATATCTCTCAAGAGATGTATACCCTCCATTTTGGAATGTCTGTAGACTTAAGATTTGTTTAGGTCTCTCAGGTTTATGACTGGACGCCAGCCTTTGTCGTTCTTTTTTACTAGAGTGTACTTACAAAACCTTGTGTCTTTTCCTGGCTTTTCACTACTCTCAAAGCTCCTTTGTCTAGCATCTGTCTCACTTCCACATTTATACGGGTCATCTTTTCTGACTCTAGGATTTATTCCTTGGGTTCTCTTAATTGGAATAGGGTCTCCCAAAATTCAATTTTGAATCCTGTAACTTTTTCCAAAAACCAAGGGCTCTGAGTTATATTTTTCCAGTTTTGCGCAAACTGCTTTATTCTTCCCCCTAACATTAAGGTTGAAGAAGAAATGTTGCTCATCTTGATATCCTTGGGTTGAAGGTCTGGATATTCCCCCACGATTTCTTGGGGTTCTTCCCCTTTGAGGGTAGAACCTTTTATTCTGTCTGTATCCTTTCCCTTAGTTCGAGGGGTTTTGGTGTTCTTGAGTGTAGAATTGGGACTTAAAGGTTCCATGGCTGACAGCCAGTCCCCTCCTGTCAACCCTTCCAAAAAGGGAGCGTGAGCCAAAAACTCTGTGCATATTGGATTGCGCTTTACTGAAGGCCGTGAAAGTGGACACATTAGTGTCGCCCATGTCTTACTTGGAAGATAAATCGGCCAACTTACGATTCATTCTCATCAGCACGGCTTTGCGTCTCTCCACAATTAGGTTGGCGTTGGCATTACCTAATATGCTCAATGCCCTTTGTGCCCATCCCCGAGGAGTTCTATATTAATGGGGACGTTCTCCCCCCTGGGGCCTTATCCAGTATACGTGTGAGTGGGCCATGGACATCGAGGAGTTTGTCTTGAGATTGCTTAAAGCATTTCTCAGTACCTTTTCTAGGATCTTTCCAGAACGTAAATAGAAAGGTAATTAGTTTGGGACCTAAGTTAGGAGTATTAAATATTTTGTCCCCTCTGGAGGGTCTTGGGCATTAATTTCTAAGAAGATTGCATGTATCTCTATCTAGGGGTTTTCTAACCCAATGGCTTAAATATTTGTAGACGTGTTCTAAGAAACACCACTCAAAACTACGGGGGTGTTTAATTGTGGTGTGGTTGTACATTTCGCCACAAAGGGGTCCTTGAACTCTTGAGAGTTTGAGGGTAGGTCTAAGACCACCTCTATATCATCCAATATTTAAAACGTGTCTTGTGGATCAAAGATTAACTCATCTATGTCCAAGTCGTAGGTAATATCATCTCCGGAAGAGTTGAAGTTATCTGAAGGATTTATTGTACCAATAAGGTCACTCGTTCTGGTCATGCCACTGAGGGGAACTGTTCTTTGGGCACTGTTTAGGTGGGCATCCTCTCTTGTGCTACTACAAGCACCATTATCTATTGCAGCGCAGGGGCTGCCGGTGCCATAGGGGTGATGAAATCCCTTCTCCGTGTATGCCTTCTCCATGTTTTTCCTTTTTTGGTTAACTTTACCACCTTTTTGCTGTTCAGAGGTAGAGGCAAGCTTTTCATCAGAAAGAGAATAATAATTCTCTTCTGCGGTCGATCTCCTCTTTCTCTTTGAAATTGTGGCGTCCACTGCCTCTTTAACAGAGGATCTCAGTCCTTGAAGGAATTTCTTAATGTTGTCCCCCAAAAGCGCAGATTCTGCTTGACTGTCATTCATTTCCATTGTAAAAGGGGGGAAATGCTTAAAAGGTTAATAAATTCAACCAGTTAGCTCTTTGTTCTAATAAATTATAAGATAATAGACCACTTCGCTCTTTATTTAGTTATTTATTTTGGGGGGGTTTCAAGTTATGTAACTATGGATATTTCAATCTATAAATAAGATATATATATATATATATATATATATATTCCTTAAAAAGAGCTTTCCTTCAATTTGGTAAAAAGTCCACTAGGTGGTGTCAAAGAGTTGTACAAACTCTTCGCTTCGTCTATTGCTCGTTTTTCCCCGTCTTCTGACCACACCGTTACAGTTGTCAAGGTTCCCGCAGGGGAAAGGCCAAACAGGAAAGAAGGACTAGCTGTCTTCCTGGTTGCCTAAGATGGGAGCTCAGAAGGGATACAATGCTGGCTTGAGGAGTGGCGCGATGGCGTCGTAAATACATCCGCAATGCCATGGAGACCGGGAAAGGTTTCATGGAGACATCGCAACGCCATGGTGACTGGGGAAGGCCTTGTATGGGCCACGAGAAACCCGTGTACACCTGCTTATTGTATTACCCTCCTGGGCGCAATTGTCCTGCAATATTCTGCAACCATTCCAGTCTTTTTTTGTTTGTTTTCTCTCTCCCTCCCGGATGTTGATATTGTATTTACGTTCTTCCTCCCATCATATTGTAAAGCGGTCTGATATCCTTCGAGATCTTGTTCGTGCTATATAAAACTTTATAAATAAAATGGAGACCAGGTAAGGCCTCAAACTGGAAATCAATGGGTGCAGCGATCATAAGAGACACCGGTGCTCGTGACTTTCAAACTAGACATTAGAACTTGCTAAAGATGTCTGATTTGCAACAAAAAAAACTCCGCAGTATTTAACATCATTAAACATGTTTGTTAAACGCGTTAGATTACGCCAAAGGACACCTAGGCCGACCGTAAATTGGAAGGCGGGCACAAATAAATTATGCTTGTAAACTGATATGGTGTGAATTATAAACAATTAACCTGATGTAAATTAAAATTGTTAATTCTAAAAGAAAAAAAGAAAAGGTATGCTGATAGTCCATCCTGGTAATAAAATTGGTAAAAGGGTAATCTAGAAACTTTAGGTAAAAGACAATTGCTTAATATATATTCAACAGGTAAAGTTATACTTATCTTGTTAAGGAGCAGCTAATAAAAGAGGAAGATAGGCCTGTGCACTGGATACATATACTTCTTTCAGAACATTCTAAATGGTTATGATGTATTGATGTTCCTTAAAGGGCTGCATGTTGGGGCAGCAATAAAAGTATATTGCATAATGCTAGCTTCTGGTCTTGTAATGAAATATGCACATCTGCAGATAAAGTAACCCCCTCAGTGCAATAGACTACTGGCCTAATTTGTGCGTTAGATATTTTAGTTTCTGAACCTTTTGTCAATTTTGTTTTAATTCCCTGTCCGAGGGCCCTTCATCTCCCTCAAAAACTGTCCCTTGTCCTTCTCTGGAACCCCTACTCCCTCGTTAGCAATGAATCGTCTTGTGTAGGATTGTAGGTCACTCAGCTAATGCTAAATGGAAGACTGAAATGACATACTACTCTATAAAACGGACACCCACTTGCAATAGAAAAACGTTTTCGACACTAAGGAAACAATTTGGAATAATATATTGCTAATGACTACCAATTAGCCTTTAAACTCCCACTCAATAAAACACATGATCATTAAGTAAATAAAAAAGCAGTTTATAAAATGTATGACATAAGATCATGGAAGCCTTTATTAACACTACCTTCCTCAGCATGTATCAACGATCAAGAAGTCACAGGACATCTTCACAGCATCTTGTGGAGATGCCATGCCTACATCTTTTCATATCCAGCTACAACTTCTAGGAAATGACTAAGGAATGCCTTTGACAGAGAAGTGTGGCAATGCCCAAGAGTACTCTCCAAAAGGCTGCTCTCCACCAGTTTTGTTTGTAAAGTTTTTTTCCCCTGCATTCCTGTTTCTCTGGCATCTTGTGCATACCTTTGAATGTGCATCTGAATTTTTTTTAATACTTTTTTTTATTCTGACGGATTGCCGAATAACTTGCAGTATATGGTACTGTAGGATTTATAGATGTCTCTCCTTGCTCAGATCAGTATAATTGAAATCTGGTGGTGCTTCTATTACAAAAACATGATGGTCTCATTACTTGGGGGAGGAACAGGAGAGCAATGACAGGGTATTTGTTTGCCTGGCTATTTCTTGGCTTCATTCAAGGCCATGTTGCAAATAATTTACATTTTCACTCTTGTGATTGTACTCTAAATTGAGATGTCTCTGTGAAACCAAATGTAATCCTTGCAGATATATTGAGACTTTGGAATTTTCTCGTACAGATTGGCAGTCATTCCTGCTAATACTGTGACAACAGCCTCTTCCATCAACAGAGTGAGAGGCAGAGAAAATAGTGCTAAACATAAAGTAAAACGATGGTGAGGTATGACATAATGTGTATCTCTTATAGGATTAAGTAGCATTCACTATCAATTAATATTGTATTGATGCTATACTCATGACATAGATGGGGAGTTAATATTAAATAAAGTAGCATTGGTACGCTTAAAGATGTGTATGCTAAACTCTAAACATAAGACAGTGGTGGTCCTTTCATGGAAGGATATTGTACTTCATCAGGATAAGTAGTGGCCTTGTATTCTTGCGGTAAAGAGAATTGCTAAAAGGTTTAAAAGAATATTTGCAACATTACCTTCTTTCTTCTTTCCTTAGAATTATTCCATGTCTGTATACCTTGTACGGCAGCTTTCAGCAGCAGTTTTGTTACAGAAATTGAAAATGAGAGGAATCAGAAATGCAGTTCATTCCAGGGCACTGAGTAAGTATATCACCAATGTGTAAACATTTTGCAGGTTGGGTGGAGCACTGCAGGAAATCAATCGAATTCATTTTCTTAGTACTAATTACAGTACTTTTACCTTCAGATCAAATAAATAACATTGACAATGAGATTAGCTCTTGATTAAATGCTCTGTTTCTATGGCAAGCATTAGAATGTTAGTATTAATCTATATTTTTTTCATCATTGCTACATGTACTAAAAAAACTGCCTTTATTTCTAGACTTCTCTTATTCTATCATTTTCTGTTGGTTCGCATGTGACCATAGATGTATAGCATACAGAAACTCAGGGACTGAGTTTAATTTTGATACTAATCATATTACTTCACACATTACGACCAGTAAAAGTCTTTCAAGACATTGAATGAACATAATTTGAAAATGTGTTACCAGACATAGCCCACGTGTGTAAAGCCTTCGCAGCGTGAGCTGAAGGAGCGAAGGATTACTATTAAACTACTAAACTTTACAAATGTAAAATCATGGACATGAAAAATATGGACACAAATCAGGCTAGGAAAATACCTAAATGTGACTAGGCAGAAAAGGGAATAAAGAGGCAAGGTTCCCTCAGTGGCCACTAGACCAGAAAGGGTTACAACAAGATGGATATTTTTAAAGAATCAGAATCACTACTGAACAATAAAGAAGTTATGATGTAAGTGAAAAGAAGGTTTAAACTATTATATTACATTATATTACATTGCTATTTTCCCCCGCTTCCATACCGTGACAAGGTATTGGAAAAGATCATAAACAGACACTGCACTGATAACCTCAATAACCATCAACTTCTCAGCATCACCCACTCTCACTTCAGATGCAGCAACAGTACAGAAACTTCCACCTCCACAGATGACATCTGCATGATCCTAGACAGGGGTGACATGGCCACCCTTAACTTCTTGGTCCTCTCTGCTGCATTTGACAAGGTCTTTCACCCCATCCTCATCCTACCTCTACACAACATTGAAATCCAAGGACCTGCACTCAGATGGATCTGTTTCTTTCTGACTGCCAGGTCCCAGTCTGGCACACATTTCACATCAACTTTCTTAACCTCAACTGCAGAGTCCTGCTAGGATCCTCCCTAAGCTCAACACCTATATGACCCCCTCCCAAGCCTACATTATCAGTACTCACTACATCAACGTCCTCTCCTACACCAAGAACATGCAACTTCTTCCGTCCCTCACAAACAAGATACCCAGCACCTGAAACAACTTCACGGCATATGTAACTGAAATCAGCAACTGGATGAGGAACAACTGCCTGAAGTTAAACTCCAACAAGACCGAAGTCTTAGTCTTATGCAACAGCCCATCTACCTGCTCCACTTGGTGGCCAACAGACCTAGGCCCTACTCCCACACCCACCACCCACTTGGGATAATCATGAAATTCATACTCGACTTGACCACCCTATTTAGCACCATCACTGCCTTGTGCTTCCACAGACTAAAGATTCTGGGGAGGATCTTCAAGTGGCTACCAATTAACACCCGGAAAACTGTTACCCACTTCCTAGTCACAAGCTAATTGGATAATGGGAACACACTTAATGCCAGGATCAAGAAATAACTCATCACAAGGCTGCAGGCCATTTTGGACTATGCGACTAGGCTCACACTTTATTTATTTATTTTATTTATGGGCTTATATAGCGCTATGAATAAACTCCCAAGGGAGTATCTCCGCGCTGTAACTGCCGGTGCAAAACTGAAAAAGGGAGCACATAGTTAAAAGTACTGTGAACAAGGAACAATTTAAAATGAACCAAACAAAAACGTTTTTAAATGTTTTCTGAATTGACAGTGGTCATTACATTGCCTTAGTGACAACGGAAGTGAGTTCCACAATTTGGGACCCACAACAGATAATGCTCTTCCACCCAACCTGGTTTTCGTGATCTTAGGAACATAAACCTTCCACGCTACAAACACATCTCACCTCAAGGAACTACACTGATTGCCCATACAAAAAATAGTACAATTCAAACTTCTCACCCACACCTTTAGGGCACTACTTAACTCTGGCCCGCATAATTTAACAATTGCATATTCTTTCACAGACCCCCATAAAACTCTGCACGGCCAGACTCCTACTCACAAACATTCAGGCATACAGAGAACCAAATGAGGAGGTCATGACTTCTCCTATATTGCTCCTAAACTGTGGAATGACCTGCTGCCTCCACCACATTTCTCTAATTCCGCATAAGCTGCAGACCTGCCTCTTTTAGTAATCTCTTGTGTCCCCTGATTGGACTAACCTGTTACCTGCTCAGCACCAGGATACTCTCCGGGGAGATAGCGCTCTTTTACAAATTATCATAACAGTGTCAACTCCTAGGTTACCTTTTTATTTTTACATTTTTATCCAAAGTCAACTGCCTTTAAGGTCTTGATGAGGAGAATGTGTTAAATTGTAGTTTTGCATTCTTTATGAGTTGATGGTCTTAATTTCCAATGTCCTATAAGGTCCAAAAAAGACTTTTAATCTTGTTCAGTGACAGTTAACAGTGCTAAAGGCAATCAAAAGTCTAATGTCATGAACATATTTTCAGGCGAACTGTATACTGAAATGTGTGTAGAATGTAGGGTGTTCTTAAATAAAAATGAATTTGGTCCGTATCGATAGATCCAGCACAAGTAAAATGCTCAAATTGCATATGTGCACCTCTGACTTCCTGCAGAAGAATGGGACATATCTGATTTGTTTTATTTATCCTTCTGAAGCTCAGAGCTAGATTCAGAGGTAGCTCAGGCTTAAACTGTCTGATAAGTAGTTGGAGATAAGAGAATATAATCAAAGAACTTAACAAAACTGAGGGAGTAGGTGAATATTATAAGATGAGAGACGATACTTAAATCCATACTGATTACTCCGAATCAAATGATGTGCTTGACTCTTATACTCATCGGTACAAAAGGGGGTGGTGATGGACGGAGCATCTGAACCAATCAAACACTCACACCCAGTCAACAGATCTGAGTTTAATCCATCACCGTTCTTTAGCCCACTCTGGATTTTGCCACTGGATTCCAGCAAGCCGAGCTGAAGACGGCTGTAATGCCAGCAACCTGTGCTAGGAAGCTTGTTTCCGGTCCAGAGAAGGCATGGCTTGGCAGTTCAAGCTGGACTGTTCCCATGAGGCACAGGGTCAGACTGATTTGCATATGGCCATGTCTGAACTGGGGTAGCAGAGTGGGCTAAAGAACGGTGATGGATTAAACCCAGATCTGTTGACTGGGTGTGAGTGTTTGATTGGTTCAGATGCTCCGTCCATCACCACCCCCTTTTGTACTGCTTTTGTTCGCCGTAAGTTGGCAGGATATGCTCAGACGTGAGTCCCTTGCTCACTTTGCCACTGGATTCAAGCATGCCTGGCCGAAGGCGGCTGTAATGCCAGAAACCGGTCCTAGGAAGCTTGTTTCCGGTCCAGGGAAGGGATGGCTTGGCAGTTCAGGCTGGACTGTTCCCATGAGGCACAGGGTCAGACTGATTTGCATATGGCCATGTCTGAACTGGGGTGGCAGAGTGGGCTAAAGAACGGTGATGGATTAAACCCAGATCTGTTGACTGGGTGTGAGTGTTTGATTGGTTCAGATGCTCCTTCCATCACCACCCCCTTTTGTATGACTCTTATACTCAGGCATGGCCTTTCTTCATTATTTACCTCTGTTCATATAGTTTTTAGAGACATTGAAACAATTTACTGCAACAACCAGAAAGTGGTGGAAGCAGTATAATAAATTGTCACTCCACTTCCTCAATCCAGCCTTGACCACGCAAATTCATTAATGTTTGTTAGCTGTACAAAACAGTTATTTTAGTTGGAAATAATTACTTTTAACAATAAGTGATATGTTAAAAGACAGATAAATCTCAGTATACAAGGATTCCTTTGTTTCTTTCAACTATATGAAGAGCTGGAAATAATCGCATAGAGGATGTTGCATCAGGATCTCCCCTAATTGTAGCGGTATCTCAGGGGGTTCAACTTGATAAAATCTATAAGTATTTTTAATGAAGTACAACAGGGAATAAGCAGATATGAACACTAGGATCGTGTCATCGGCCTACAGAAACATGTGTGCTCAATTCTAGTGCAGAATGGCAGCAAGAGACTGAAACTGGGATAACACAAAAAGCCCTATGTAGGACCCCTCAACGTCATCGTCTTTGGGCTTAACTCAAAAGGTTTTTATAGTGCTTTGATACAGCAGACAACCTCCATTCTGAGGTAGCTTACTCCTTAGCTGCCCTTGTGAGGGACTCACGGCTGAGGATAATGTACTCTTGGTACTCCGATCTAGTTGAATACCAAATAGGTATTTCTTTCTTTCTTTCTTTCTTTAATTATTTATGGTGTTTGTGAAGAGTGTTTCTCCGCAAAAGTGTCCCGACACTGAATGGAGATCAACAGACAATCACAACTACTGAGTGGACTATTGCCCAAACATCCAGATATTAAGCTGTTTTCTGAATCTGGTTTAACATCTCAGATTGAAGCGGAGCAAATTCCACGTAATTGCAACCTGCCACTTGACGTGCTTTTTTACTGTTGGGGACCTGATGAATAGTTTGACAAGCAACATGGCATGAAAACAATTGCTTAACAAAAGCTAGAAAGCAAATGCAGTTGTTTAAGGAAAAGGCTTTTCTTGCCACACAGCCAATAAAACACCCAGAAATGCCTTAAGATGAAAAGGAAATGTTGTGTACAGTTTTACACTAATTGGAAATGTCGAACTTGGTATACCAGAAACCCCAAGTAGACCGCATTGACATAGTTAAGGCGACATCCAACCAACCCATGAATAAGAGTGACAAGCTTGATGTAGGAATAAACAGCATGGCTTTCCTTAAGACCTTTAAATGTCAAAAACAGGAAGATGTGACTTTCTCAATTTGGGGCGAAAGCAAGCAAATATCATCTGTAATTACTGAAATGTTTCTGACCGCATTGCCCAGCTCTTCATGTCACCAGTTGGAGTACAAGATGGAGGGCTATCTTAAATAGTTTAACTTCAGACAATTAAAACACATCCAATCCTACTGTCTTTCATCCGTTAATGAAGTTGGCACACACAGTATTGTATTAATTATGTCTGCTACCCCTGCGGGTTATGCCAGTGCTCTCCAGCTATCTCTGTCCTGGCTTTTCTTTCAGTTTGACTCCAGTTGTAACCCATCGCCTTGCAGTCACCAACAAATCCTTTCTTGGCCTTCCTCTTTTCTTTTGTCCTTGAAAGCTCAGGGGAGGGCTTGCCTAGTGGTGTTTGATGCAAACTTGCAGGGCCTGTGACCTATCCAGCCCCAGTGTCTTTTCATGATTTCTTCATATTTAGGGAGTTGGAAAGTCTGCTGCCATAAGTCATTGTTGCTTATGGTTTTTGCCAGCAGATTTGGAGGATTTTCCTCAGATGGGTGTTGATGAAGGTCTGGACTTGTTGTGTAGTTCCCAATCATTTGAAGGATCTGCACGTTTGTGGAAAACATAACCTTAGGGTGAGTTGCCTAGACTGATTCCATTAAACATTAAGTGGGCGGTCCTTTATCTCACAGAACCTGGTGTACTATGACTGTATAAGATGATGGTTGGCTCTGTCGTGCCAGACAGAATTTATTTACTGTTTGTATTGGTCCTAATCAGTAGGAAAAACGAATCAATGGTATACAGTTACCATACAGTACAGGCAAAGGGACGAACTGAGACTGACACAGTAAATTCCAGAAAGTGGACGATATATTATTAGTCATATACTGTATCTCGCATTATGTGTACAAGTGTAAACAAGTGAAAAACCATACAGAAACATTTACATACATAAGCATGTGCCGTGCAATATACAAAAATGAACCCTGAACATTTACAGTAGACTGGAGAGAAAAAGGGGAAAGGGAAGGAATCTTCACTAAGCATCCACAATAACTTGGCCCATTATTTAGCACATGTAGCCTTGACGTTAGACATCACTATGTGAAATGTTACTACGGGATATCTTGTTCAGTAAGTCGACGTTTCGACCCTTATGATAAGTGTGTTTATGGAAAACATCTCCAGGACTGGGAAAGTAATAGGGTATAGCCTGTATGGTTAAAGAGACATAAACTCCCTCTAACCTGAACATGGAGAAAATGGTTTCTAGCAATCACTAAACATGGCAACCATGACAATTCAGTGATCGTGGTAACAGAGCGTTTGCTTTTTCTGCTCTTGTTCAGCGCGTGTTGACTGCAGAATTCCTTTCATTTTTTGCTTGGATTTTGCATAGAGTCTTGGTGGAGACCCATTCTTTATGCTGTTGTTTTAGGTACCCAGTAGCTCCTGGCAGGTTGATGTCACTGTTTCTTTGATCTCCTCCTACTGGTTTTCTACTGGGTCTCGGTCATTCTCTAGTTCTTGCAGGATGTGAAACTTGTTACTGAGGGTGACTGAGTATTCACTGCATTTCTGTGCATCTTTGAGGAGGGTGGTGTTATCAGCTCTATCCATGCTTTCTTCAGCTTTAGCTTGGCCATGACAAGGTTGATGGTCTGACTCCACCTCATCACTCTCACATCCCTCAGGAACCTCCGGATCATCTTGGCAATGCAGACATGGTTGATCTGATTCTCTTTTGAATGGCCTGGTGACACCCACGTTGCCTGGTGTATTCTTATTTGCAGGAATGAATTGCCGCCTATCATCAGACTGTTCAGGGCAGAGAGACAAGATCAGACTAACTGTAGCGGGCACTGGGCATTTCCCCTGTTGGCGGCCAGGGTGGGGGCTGGTTTTAGACCCGGAGGAGGGGAGGGGGGGGCTGTTCTTGTTACCGCGGCCAGTTTTGCAGCAATATCTGCCCCCTGTAACAAAAGCAAAAAGCGGCACAAGGTTTTCCACTAGCAACCCCCCTCCCCCCTCCCCGCAGTACTGGCCGAGCTCTTTGCCAGGCCCGGTTTTGGTTACCTGTCCAGCCCTGCACAGAGATCTGGAGTCTGTCGTAAAACTGTGCTTTATCCTCTTCTTTGCTGTCATTTGTGGATGCATACCACCGGATAACATTCATGTTGACCCTTGTGCAGAAGGTTGCTGAGATGATTCTGGGACCGTGGGCTTCCTATCCAATCAGAGCTCTGTTGGTTGCTGACATTAGCTTTAGTGCGTCTCCCTGAGTATGTGTGGTGTTCTCTTCTTCATTTCCAGAATACAGCAGCATTGTTCCTGGATGAGTCTTTTCTCTCAGGACTGTGCCCATCTGGTCTTGCTGATGCCAAGAAGGGCATGGCTGTATTTTTTTCATCGAATATTCTATTATTATTTTCGAATTTGTAGTGCTTACTATCCCTACATGGGTAGCATGCTCCATCGTGTTTAGTTTGTGGTTGGTAGGATGTTGTCTTTATTTTAACCTTAAGTGGGAAGTATTCCCATGTCCTGTTTGATGACCTCCCATGTGGTTATTGTGTAATGGGACGCAACGTGTAGCAGCGTGGTGGATGATGAAGTGTGAGAGACAAGCATGCAGTTGTATGGTTTTCTGTATGCTGGTTGCTTGGAACAGATATGCATGTCCCTTTATGGTATTTCTTATGATTATAGTCTGCTTTGGTAGTTACAGCCCTGGGTTGTCCAATATTGAGATTTTGTGTATATTTGTGGTCTTTGGCTGGCATAAGAAATTAATGACAGTGTACCCTGTAAAGCCTTAGCACCTGACCCGCTACCGCCAATTATTATATATTCAATGTGATTCTCCCTTGCAACATGTATGCACACTGTTAATGCAGCCACTGCCACTGTGCAATCCAATACAGAATTATAGTAATTTCAAAACACATTGTAAAGGTGCACCACTAGACAATAAGACTAGAAATCACTGGTCCCTGTACTTAGCGTTTTTCTTTAAGTCTCTTCTTTTATTCTCAATATTCTTTTTGTAAAAAATACAGCACAGCCAACGTATTTCGTCCAGTGATGGACTTCTTCAGGGCTGTAAATTGACCAAACATATATACACACATAAATATAAAGACACATAAACAAAATACAGATGCCAACTTACATTTAACACACTAAGAAATACAAACATGTATGACTATGGAGACAGGATTGCTATGTACATAACATATCCCTTACTAACTATCCATACATCAACTAAATCCAAAAACCATGACAGCTTAACTGCCATCATATTTTAAAACATGTCCTTACTACAACTATATACATCACTACATAAGATATGCCATTCCATATATGCAATAAATATATACAGAAAAAGAGGGCCAGGAAAAATGAGAGGAAGTAAAAAGGCGAAAGGGAGAGAGAAGGACAGAGGCAAGAAAGGAAGAACACGCCGCAGAGAAATATGTTAGACGATCTTAAGTTGAGTATACGAGGTACCGTGAAGACCGCCTCCTTCTTAACATGTCAAGAATTTAGAGGAATAAGTGTGGTAAGGGTATCGGGGATATAGTTGCCTGGCATAAATGACCAGCCACACCATCCATCCCCAAAGAACAATGCGAGAGAGAAAATTATGACTTAATGGTACTGTTAGATTTCAGGGTCTCTAGTTGGCACAGGTAGGTACTAGTGTCAAATAGGGACCCTAGCCTCTAGTCAGGGTAAGGGGGATACACTCTTAAGATAACCCCTGCTCACCCCCTTGGTAGCTTGGCATGAGCAGACAGGCTTGTCAAAGGCAATGTGTAAAGTATTTGTACCAACACTCACAGTAACATAGTGAAAAACACCACAAATGGACTCCACACCAGTTTAGAAAAATAAACGTATTTAAACTAAACAAGACCAAAACGACAAAAATCCAACATACACAGTTCAAGAATATGGTTTTAAAAGAGTTCTTAAGGTTGTGTTACAATAAACCACAGTTCCGTCACGTTTTAGCCAAAAGTTCCTTTAGATGCGTCAAAAATTCCGAATGAAAGCTGCAGCGTTGAAAAACAAGCAATGAGTCACTCCTGAGACCCTGGGGAGGCGATGCGACAACCCAGCTGGACGCAGCGGGTATGTTGGGGTGACTCTGGTCTGTATGGGGAGGGATGCGATACCTTGTACGAATTCCGGTGTGCAGGTTTTGTAGGAAGCGTCTCACAAAGGTACAATGCGACGATCTTCGGGAGAGCGACAATCTCAAGTGTGGCGGCGATGCGCAGCGTCGATATTCTCCTCTCGCGGCCCCTCGATGCGATGGCTCTGCGACGACTCTCGCAGCGACGTGATGCGGTCCGCAAGCAAGCGGTGCGACGATCTCACCCAGCGACGAAAGGCTCTGTGACAATACTCGCAGTGATGGTAATCTTCCCGCACTGGAGCGATGCGTTGCGCAAGCGAAGGATGCGTCGGTTCTTGCAGCGGCAACAGGCGCTGCGACGATCTCGATCTTCGCGGTGGCGGGAATTTCCTTGCACTGTCGGGGATGCGCTCCGCAAGCTAGCGATGCGTGAAACTTTGCAGAATGTCTTTACTTTCTTATTGTCCAGCTTTCCAACAACAGGAACAACTTCCGGAGGCACCACAACTGGCCCAAGCACTCTAGGAAGGACAGCACTCTCTCAGTAGAGTTCAGGGGAAAAGCCGGGGATTAAGTCCTTTTGTTCCTGGGACTTCTTAACAGGGAGCCAGCTCTACAGGCCCTTGGAGATCTCTTCAAGCAAGGGAACACAGCACAAAGCAAAGTCTTTCACCTCTCCTTGGCAGCAAAGCAACTGCAGGTCAGCCCACAAACACACAATAGGACACTATTTCCTCTTCAGTCTTCCAGCTTTCTCCTTGGCAGAGGTTCCTTCTTGATTCCAGGATGATCTAATTTTCTGAAGTCTGGGTATCCCTTTGTATACCAATATTCTCTTTGTTCTCTAAGGGCAGAGGGGCCTTTGCCCAGTCCAAAGCACTCTGTTTACATGACTCCTTCTTTCCTTTCACAGTGCAGAGCAGAAACATCAGACGCCCCACAGGAGGTGGAGCCAGCATTATGGAGGGAAAGCACAGTACTGGAGCACTTTGTTGACATGATTCCTTCTCTCTTTTCACAGGGCAGAGACATCAACCGCACCCCAGGGGGTGGTGCCAGCACTGTGGGGGGCAGGCACAGTCCTATTCAGGTCCCAGGTGCAACTCCTCCCTCCCATCTAGATGCAGATCTCTCTATTCACCACTGGGCGGACTCATTCTGTCTCCTGGAATCCCCCAGCCCTGTCACTCACAAACCAGTCAATTCACAAACAGGCCAAGGCACACAGAAAGGTCAGACAGGAGAACAGTCACTTTCTAAAAGTGCTGTTCTCAAACACAGGATTTAAAAACCATCCTTCCTAAAATATAGGTTATTAACTTCTGAGTTCAGGGATACCAGACTTTAATTTTCTATCGTGCTCCCTTGGGAAGATATGCAGATAAACATTATACACAGCATTCCCCATAATAGCCTACGGGCAAGATAGCCTTACAATAGTGAAAAACGAAAATGGCTGTAATTCACTACCAGAGTATGTCACCTACACTAGAACTTGCTCTACCTTTCACATACATTGCACCCTCCCAGGGGGTTACCTAGGGCCTTCCATAGGGGTGACCAATGTGTATAGAAAGGGAAGGGTTAGGCCTGGTCAGTGTGGACACTGGCCAGGTCAGCATGGCAGTTAGCAACTGCACACAGACCCTGCGGTGGCAGGCCTGAAAAACCTTTTTAGGGCTACTCCTGTGGGTGGCCCAATCAGTGCTGCAAGCCCACTAGTAGCATTTGAATCACCAGCCCTGACACACTCAGTGCACTTTACTAGGGACTTCCTGGTAAAACAAATATGCCAATCATGGATAACCAATCACAATAACAAGTTACACAGAGAGCATATGCACTTTAGCACTGATCAGCAGTGGTAAAGTGCCCAGAGTCCTATTGCCAACGACCACGGGTCAGGAAAAATAAAGGAGGAAGAAGCAAAAGTTCTGGGATAACCCTGCAAAAAGGGCCATATCCAACAGGTACAAAGAAGAGACACTAGATTTATTTAGCCACTTTCTATCCAAGATACCCACCATGCAATTAAGGAGCCGGGCACTCCTAAAGCGTATCAGTGGTGGGGTAGACTGAGTTTATGCAAACCTCGTATCAACAGGAACTGTGCTAAAACAGAGAAATATAATCAAAAGCTGTAACCATGTGAGCTCAAAGAGAGAGAGTATTTAACTATACCGAGTTCAAATATCTTAACTTACTAATAATGAATATAGACACTTCTCTTGCAGTGAGAAGCATAATCCAGAGCAGGATAGCACCTTTCTGAGACATTTCAGAGGCCTCACCACGATAAGGTGGGCCAGGAGTAATGGCACAGTCACCCAATATAGCCTGTGAAAGAATTAAAATAATAAATGTGAGGGCAGCCTATTTGATGGCTAACAGCAACATTTGATAGTTACAAACCATCGCCCTGCTGTCCCTACGATCAGAGAACACAACCGGCATATATCAGTCATCAGACAGTCCATGAAGCTGCAATATTAAATTACCTTATCCCCGCACTGTCACAAGTACAAAGGGCACAGACATCTATCTCGTACATCCTGTTATAGCCATTTAAATGCAAGGGGGGAGTCATGCAAACCAAATTTGTGTCCGGTACAATATATATATGCCATAGTCATGCGATGTTAACATCAGGAGTGAGGATACCCAAATATAAAGCAACACTAAGCCAATCCCGTATCCAACACCCCGAATTATGACATGCTTAGTCTATGTTAAAGGTTATCTAAGTTCTTAAGGGCGAAACGTGTATATATATATATATATATCTATATATATATATATATCTATATGTATATATATAGATATATATATATATATATATACATATATATCTAATCGGCATAAATGCATAATTAAGTCCACAGAATCACCATAATGCCCAAGCCCAATATAGATTATCTTTATAAAAGAAAAGAGAAGGAGACTTCCCTTGTAGTGCGACCAAGATAAGTCGGGATGTCCCACTCCTGTGGAGCAATAAGATAAACTAGCCGGAATATGTACCATGGCAGCCATATTGGAACTATCAATCATTCGCCGGTCAAAACCCTGTGTACCATAATAGGTACGGAAGCCAATTCACTTCCATGTTACCCAGCTGGTTACACAGATAGTACAAGCATGGCATGTGTAATAAACCTGACCAATATGCCGAAAATATAACATTTTAATAGCAAAGCAGTATGTAAATATATTCATGTAGTAACCCGGTGTATATATCATAATTAAGGAGGCAATGTATCAGAGGTTTGAACTTTCACCTCTGACTATATGTCAATGTGTTCATGTAATTGCCCAATATATATATTAACACTTCCAAAGTTTATGTATCACACCGAAAAAGTGTGATGTTGTATTTGCAGCTACAAAGTATCATTTATTATGATGAACACAACAAAAAAACCCATATAGATGAGCATCCATCGCTTACAGTACCAAAGGCTAGTCAACGCCCATAAGGGCCATTGTAATCTAAGCAGGTGTTTAAGTATTGCAAAGAATTATGCTGAGCACTTCCGTAATGGAATGAGCTAATATATAATAAGAGTGACCATACAGGATGAGGCCATAGTAGGGAGGGACAAGATAGGAAATGAGCAGATCCAAAATGCAGTAAAAACGCAATTTTGAAGGAGCATCCAACGGTTGCAGCACCTACGGCTCGCCAGCGCATAGGGGAATCATTCCATACAATGTCTTTGGCTGGCATGTTTGGTGGGAGAGAGAAGTGAAGAGATCTGTTGTGATGGGAATTGTTCATATCATCCCATATCTGAGTGTCATAGTGAGCTGTAAAGAAGTGTGTGATAGTCGGGACCTGCAGCTTTGGGCTATATTAAAGTGTTTGAATTTTCCAGCAATGTGTGACAGATCTCTTCAGATATTCCATGCCTCTTTATTTTGTGATGTTTGATTTATTTGGGTGTAGGGGGCTGGTGATGGACAGCCCTTGTAGTATGACTTATGTGAATATAAGGGGTATAAGTTTCAATTTACTGCTGACCGCTGCATATTATGAGCTTAGTTTTATTGTTTACCCTAACTTGTTTACGCAAGTATATATCTATATAATATGTCAGCAAATCTGATAACTGCCTGTTGGCAATTTTTCACAAAGGCAAAAATTGTGGACCAAGAGACATCTGCAGGTAAATAAGAAGATCCCCCGCATGTCGGGGATCACTTGGCACTTCTCCAGCAGAAAGTTGGCCAAGGGGGCAATTGAGCGCGTTCCGACGCCAGAAGTAGATCGTGGTTGTTACTCCTACTACTTCCTCTTTCCAAACAAGGACAAGGGCCTGCGTCCTATCTTAGAACGTCGGAACATGTTAATGTTAATTATGCTTATAAAGCGCGAACTGATATCCAAAGGTGTCCTGGTGCTATGAGAAGACCTACTGTGGGCTAGGTGAAAGCAGGGCCGCCTGATCAGTTCGAGAATAGCCATGTTTTTACCGCTTTTCTAAAAGGCAAAAGGTTAGGAATGTTTCTGAGGGCCAATGGTAGGGTGTTCCATGATTTAGCCGTATTGACCGTAAAACCACTACCGCCCCAGTTAGCTTTTTTTACCCGAGGAACGTTAATGAGTTTTGCGTCGGCTGACCGCAGTGCTCCCTTTGGAAGGTACCAATGAAAACAGCTTTTTAAAAATTCTGATCCGATTCCATGAAGGGCTCTAAATACCAGACACAGAGACTTAAATTGAGTATGTTTACTGACTGTGAGCCAATGAAGTTGTTTTATTTTAGCTGAGATGGACTTATACTTTGGTGTAGCTGTTAGAAGTCTGGCTTCCGCATTCTGCAGCATCTGTAGTTTGTTCATCTACCCTTTGTGGATCGTAAAATACAGACTATTACAATAGTCAAATCCAGACATTATAAGGGCGGAGACTACCATTTGTTGCCCTTCTTTCGGCAGAAGAGGCATTATTTTTTTGCAGGATTTAAGGATGTACGAAGTAGAAGAGGCAACATGGTTAACCTGGTCCCTGAAACTCCGTTTATCGTCAATCAGAACTCCTAGATTTTTTACCTTCTTGATTGGCATGTGTAGAGATCCCATCTCTTCCGGCCAACAACTGGGAGTCCAGAATGTAGGGTTGTTACCAAAAAGCACTACCTAAGGTTTATCGGAGTTGAGCTTCAAACAATTCTGGGCCATCCAAATTCCCACAGCTTTCATACATTCCTGCAACTTTGTCGCAGTTTCATGTATGTCCCCAGGTAATAATGTCACCACAATTTGGGTGTCATCAGCATAAGACGTTAGGGTGAACCCAAAGGTCTGAATCAGGGGAGCTAATGATGACACGTAAACATTAAACAATGTTGGGCTCAGCGATGAGCCCTGCAGCACTCCACAGGGCAGGGGAAATGATTTGGCTTTGAATTAACCTAAGGTCACTGTTTAACTTCTGTCAGCAAGAAACGATTTAAGAAGATTCCACGCAGTGTCTTTTATCCCTAACTTGTCCAATCGGTCCATCAACAAAACGTGGTGGACCGTGTCGAAAGCTGCAGATAGGTCTAATATGATCAATACGGCCTTTCCCCCTTTATGCAGAATGGCCCTAATTTCTTCGGTGAACTTTAGGAGCGCCATTTCTGTACTGTGGCCCTCTCTAAACTCATACTGTGTTGGATCAAGGGCTTGTGAGTCCTGCAGAAATTTGTTGAGTTGGGTGTTCAGAATACTTTCAATAAGATTAGCAGGAAGGGGTAACCTGGAATATGGTCTAAAGTTGTTGGGATAACTGGTATCTAGGTGACATCAATCGCTTCCTCCGGAAGGAGAAGTTTAAGATGCTCGCACTTGCTCAGGTCTTGTCTGCCCTGGACTCGCAAGACTGGATGGTAGCATTGGACTTTCATATCCATGTCCTGCAGGCCCAGCGGCGTTACCTGCGGTTCACGGTAGGCCACAAGCACTTTCAGTTCACCGTGCTCCCTTTTGGTCTTACCAGAGGCCCTCGCAGATCTGGGGTTTCAGTCTTCCTCTATCTCGACGACTGGTTGTTGAAGGCGGGCTCACCCCAGGCAGTAGTCTCACACCTCCAGACCACGGCCGACCTCCAGTATTTGCTGAGGTTCTCCAATAACGTTCAGAAGTCGTACCTGATTCCCTCTCAGAAGCTCCTCTTTATCGGAGCCGTTCTGGACACTGCGCAGTTTCGGGTTTATCTCCCAAACAGCGAGTCCGGGACATTCAGGCTATGATTCCGATCTATCTGCCCTTGTCCTGGGTTTCGGTCATAATGACTTTGAGGCTGCTGGCCCTCTTGGCCGCCTGCATCCTGCTGACCAATCATGCCAGATGGCATATGCGGGCTCTGCAGTGGGACCTGAAGTTCCAGTGGGCGCAGCATCAGGAGAACCTGTCCGACTACATTCAGATCTCAGAAGGCACTGCACGACAGTTGCAGTGGTGGCTCATGAACCAGAATTGGGTCAGCGGCAGATCCCTCTCCCTTCCCCAACCGGAGCACACAGTGGTGACGGATGAGTCCCTCCTGGGATGGGGAGGCCACATGGGAGAGGCGGAGATCAGAGACCTCTGGTCTAGATCTATTCGCCACCAAAAAGAATGTGCAATGTCAGCAGTTCTGCGTGTTGCAATTTCCAAGGCGGCACTCGCTCAGCGACGCTTTTCGTTGCGAGTGGAGTTGCGGTCTATTGTACGCTTTTCCGCCTATACCACCTCTACCCAGAGTGCTGAAGAAGATCAAGCGCGACCGGGCCCAAGTCATTTTTGTGGCTCCGGACTGGGCTCGAAGAGTTTGGTATCCCAGCTACTCAGTATGAGCGTGGATCCCCCGATCCGACTGCCTCTTCGTGAGTGTCTTCTGTTGCAGCAGCAGGGGACGGTCCTTTACCCAAGCCTGTCCAGCCTCCACCTCCTTGCGTGGAGATTGAGTGGTGACAATTGATTCCATTTGGCTTGCCTCCTGAAGTCTGTGATGTCATTCTAGCAGCCAGGAGTCCATCCACTAAATCGGTATACGCCTGCAGGTGGAACAAATTTGTGGCATGATGCACAGCGAGGGCGTTGGATCCCCTTTCTGCCCCTCTTTCAGATGTCCTTTTGTTCCTTCTTTCTTTAGCCCAGCAGGGCTCTGCTCTGGGCACTATTAAGGGCTACCTTCCTGCTATTTCAGCCTTTTTTTGGGCTACCTGATCAGCCCTCTCTTTTTAGGTCCCCTATTGTAAATGGATTTCTCAAAGGCATTACTCACCTTTTCCCTCCTATTCCGTTTGTAATGCCGCAGTGGGACTTAAATCTGGTTCTTACTTATTTGATGTGCACTCCCTTTGAGCCACTTCACAACTGTCCTCTTCGATTACTGACTTTTAAGACTGCTTTCCTGGTTGCCATCACCTCCACTAGGCGCGTAAGGAGCTCCAGGCTCTTTCCTGTAAACCTCCTTTTCTGTCTGTTCATCCGGACAAGGTTGTGCTCGGCACTCGTCCTTCTTTCATGCCAAAGGTTGTTACTGCATTCCACACTGCCCACTTTCTTTCCGCCTCCGCACCCTTCCAGAGAGGAAGAGACGCTCCACCCTCTGGACCCAAAATGTGCGCTCTCATTTTACCTCAGTCGCACACAACAGTTCTGTGTGTATGACCAGCTCTTTGTTGGCTACGTAGGCGCCAAGAAAGGCCGGGCTGTGCACAAGTGGACTATCTCCTGCTGGGTCATCTTGTGTATAAAAGCGTGTTATTCTCTGGCTAAAAAGGAACCTCCGGTGGGGTTGCGCCCCCATTCTACCAGGGCAACAGCAGCTACTACGGCATTGGGACGTGGTTTCCCCCTTCAAGACCTCTGTCAGGCAGCCACGTGGGCCTCGCTGCACACTTTTACGGCTTCTTTGACCGCTCTGTTCTCCGTGACTTTCTGGTGTGATCTTGGTTCGCAGACCCACCACCTGGGTTGGTATTGCTGGGGTATGTATTCTAAGGTAAGGAATCTATCACTAACGTGTCTCTTTCGGATGCACAAGTTACTTACCTTCGGTAATGATATATCTGTAAGAGACATTAGTTAGTGATAGATTCCTTACCACCCCACCGATCGTCCCCGTTCTGCGAACTGATTTCTAGGGTTAAGGTCATCCCTTTTTGGATCCTAGTTTCAATACACCAGTGGTCAGCATCTTGCATGGCTCTGCGTTCCTGGCTCAGAAACTCGTGTACAGAACTGAGGTCAGCGCGCGAGGGCAGCGTCTTAAGTAGCTGCTGCAACGTCATCCCAGCGATCACAACGCCTACAGCGGACACGGAGCTGCACAACGCCACCTTCCGACGTGTAGGGGTACTGCTGACGAAAACTTTCCAAATCCAGTCTGACAACTGGGGGTAATTCTAAGGTAAGGAATCTATCACTAACTAATGTCTCTTGCAGATATATCGTTACCGCAGGTAAGCAACTTGTGCTTTAGGTGTACTGTAGGATAATAAAGTAGGAAGAAGTGGTCAATATTTAGTATGTAACTATGGCAGACAAGAAGTTCCAAGATTGAGTAGACAAGAATAAGTATACATGATTAAGGAATGTGTTATACAGAATAAGGAAATGTGGTAGTTTGTAAAACAAATATGTTGTCTATCGGAAAATGTTGATATAGGTGTCAATAATTATAAGGACTGACTAAACAGTTTGGCAGTGCAGTCACTCATAATCGTTCTAGACTTGCTTTTATGGGCCATGGCATGCTAGACAGAATGCCTGAGACTGATCTGTACCAAAATTAGTTGTAATGAATAGAACATTGATTATAGTCCTATGAGATGAAGGAAGAGAGAGGATGGGACATATTGGTCTTTGGATAACTATTTTTTCAATTACTACACATTTGAAAAATGTGTTTGCTGAATTAAATAGCATGAAGACGTTGTTCTGCACCATTATTTAAACAAGACATCGAAGAGCGAAGCACGCTAATGATTCTAGTCATCTGTTCAGTAATGGAATTAGGCAATCTATTTCCTTTATATAATGTGCAGAGGTGTATGTGTTACTAATTTCGGTGATTGTGGCCCAAACGTGTTGGAGGTGAAGGATTACGGGGATCCCAGAGGAAGACAATATGTTGAAATGGCGTTTGGAGTACCTATTTTAGGTAGATCTTTCATGATGTAAATTGGATTATGAGTCGAAAGTCTTGCATATTATTTGTAGATGATCATGTGGCACAATTGTCTTTGCCCTGCAAGCTGGAATTGCTTTGTGTGGTGCTGTTAACTTTAGTTGTTATACTGGCTCACTGAGATCCCAGCAAAATAGCCAAAGTGCACCCTGTTCAACTCCTGTGTAATAATCATTGTTCCCAATGAGTAAATTAATACGCCATTAAAACAAAACTGGCAGCACTGTTTAAAGGCCATGTTTCATGGCCTGCTCTTCTTGGTGGAAATAGCTGCATTTCCCCTGATTCTACCCATACTTCATGAGGTGTGTGATAGTCACAACATATATTTTACATTTGCTATCAAACCACTAGTGTTTGGTTCTGCTTACTTAGCTAAACCGAAGGTGTTTGGAGAAATTAATTTGAAGAAATAAATATATTGGATTCTTTGAGTGTTGAATGTATTGAAATTCTAGGCAGCCTAGTTCTTTGTTGCCAGGGCCAGACTCTGGGACCCCCAGCGCATACTAGACATATTATCATGTAGCTTTCATATGAACTTTAAGATGTGGCTGTTGTTTATGAATTCAGTTTTTTCCTTTTTAGGTCTCGCAGAGGCGTGGGCGGCGCAGCAACGCTGCTGCCACACCCTGCGAGAGATGTTGTAAGAAAAAGGGTACTGTAAGCCCCGCCCCTCCTTTTCATTGGGTAGCGTCAGTGTTTAGGGTAAACGCTGGCTTCCCATTGAAAAGGAGGGTTTTCAGTTGCCGCCCTGTCTGCTTTTTAGACAGCCACTACGGACACTGTGGCCTGTTTTCCGGCTTGTCGTGAAAACTTTTCTTATCCGCTTGTTTATTTAACGAGCAGATAAGAAAATTCTTGCAGGCACGGAGAGCGGAGGCGCAGGGGGCACGGAGAGTGCAGCTCGACCCCACCCACCCCGGCCGGGCTCTCCCTCCCCGCGTCTGCTGGCAGACACTGTAGCAGGGGAGAGTATCTCCCCTGCCCTCCCACCTTCAGCCTCTTCCTGGTGTTTGCTGCAGTGGCTCACTTTTTGTTACACTGTAGGAACCATGTCTATAATGATAATCATACTGTCATTAATTTATTTCGGAATAGTTCTCCGTCGCCAACTTGCGCCATATACGTATTAAGGAATACAAATAAATAATGCCGATCGTATGGAGCAGAGAGGCGCTTTATGAACATAAATCATATTGCCACTTGAGCATAAAACAAACGGCTTCTCTAATTTCCATACTGCGCACTTAAAATATTCCCAGGTGAGTGACATAGAAGGCGAGCCCGGCTCAGAAAGAGGCACAGAGCCCCCTTTCTCTTTCTATCCCAGCATCTCCTGCCGAGCATCACGCCCTGCCCCGGCGGCCCCGCCACCCCACCTCCTAATGAGAAGAAAGTCCCTCGCACATTCCTGCATGACAATGGGGTCCCTGGCGAAACGCGCCCTCTGCCCTCACCGGCGGGAAGCCATGCAGAGGCGTTTGTTTTTCAAAGCCCTATTTGTTTTTTCCAACATACACGACCTTTCAGCAGCCTGGGGCTTTCTCTCGAAGTAGTGGAAGTGTTTGCGTTAATCTGTAAGTGAAGGAGGGAAAAACATCACGAACAATCAACTAAAAGTGCAAACAAAATTCGAAGGGGGAGAGAAAGCCTGTTTGCCCAGAACTGGGTTTAAAGAAGGCATGTGTGCGGCTGTAAAAACCCGCGAAACAATCAAAAAGCAAACCAGAGAGTAGGGTACGATAAATTATTTAACTTTAATGTGCTGATTTTTAATCCTGCAAAGATAAATACCACATTCTCGGTGCTCCCTGTAAGGTGTTGCGTTCCAAAAGCTGTTCACTGCTTTGTACAGAACAACGTTTTCGTGAGGGGAAAAAATACTGCTAAGGTTTATGTAAACAGGAACTGTGCACCCTGTGTAGCAAAAGGGGGCATATTTTAAGGCCCGCAATGTGCATGCGCAGTTTTGTGTTCTAAAGGGGGGGGGGGGGGTGGAATCCGCTCCATTAAAAAATTGCAATAGGTTTCGCCTTTTATTAAGTTAAAGCCATTTGCTTTGCTATACAATACCATTAGCAAAGCAAATGGATTTAACTTAATCAAGGGCGAGACCTATTGCATTTTCAATGCTTGTTTAGATTTCTTTTCGTATTGATGAGAACCAACTTAGTACCATTTGACGCATTCTGTTCTTTATAGGGTATATCTTTAGAATGCCTAGCTTTCTTTGGTATGAATTAGTGTTCAGTAAATCTGAGACTACTGCATTTCCTAAAATATAGCAGAGCACATTTTGGATATATATTACATCCATAAAGGTTGCATTTAATTGTTTGGGACAGGTCAGATAGCAGATTGTATGAGTAACACAAGAACAAGTGAGATGTGTTTTATTACCATTGAGCAAATGTTACAAGTACATGTCAAACGTATTTAGCAGGGTCGCCCAATCAGCAGATAAAATATCTTGCCTCTCTCTGTCATTTATAACAACTACAGTGCCTTTTGTATTATTTTTCTCAAATCCAAATATATTCAGAATTACTACTGCCTGCTTTTCTTGGGGTGTTGATAATAGGGGCATATGCAGTGAGGCAAGTCAGAAGCTCATTTATTTAAATAAAAAAGCTAAACTAAAAAAATATGATCAGAACCACTTTCCTTAACAATCCAACTCCTATGTATGTGTATTTGAGCTTATATATGTAAATGTATTTGAGCTTATATAGCGCACAGCTACCCGCAGTGGGTTTATCGGCGCTTGCTTAGGGAACCCGTCCCGGTATTCCCCTGTGAGATAACCCCCGCAGGGTGTCCACAAGGTGAAAGCCAGGCATCCCGCCGCGAGGGGCCGTTGTGGAGATTAAGCAAGCTATTGCCCAGAGTCGCAGAGTGTGAACCCGTGAGTCGAGAAGGCACCGGAGCGAGAATTATCGAGTCCGTGGAATTTTTGAGCCCAAGACCCACCGAGGCGGGGAATTGAACCCTGGTCCAGGGCCGATCTCAGCTTCCGGGTCTGCCGCCTCTAACCCCTGAGCCACACTTCTCCACATATCAAAAATAGTATAGTAGAATAATGTTTTGTAAAATACTGTGGAATTCAACACTAACGGTCCAGTTGCTAAGGTTGCATGTGTTGCCCTTCCTATAGCATTACCCACTTTAGCCATCAAGGGAGGTTTTCTGTTGGTGTTACTTGCTACAGTAGTTTTTCGAATCGGTGTCCCCATGTAACTAGATTGCTCCTAGATGATCACCATCTTCCGCTTCCACTACTGCATTCTGGCTCTGCATAACTGCCTTGCTGGAGATCCGTTTTACTAACATACATTCTACCAGATAGCGACTATTGTGTAGTAGTATTCTCAACACTGTCTAACTGGCCTTTGTCCCTTAACATCTCTGATTGTACTTCGTCTTATTTTGGTGTCCCAGCCCAACTGCTCATTATTGCTGTATTGCTCTTGCCCACCATGGTGCTCAATCAAGCAAATTGATAGAGAGTTGCAATTAACCACCTCAGTACCCATGTAAATCACGCTTTGGGTGGCGCCAAAGCACTCTTACTGTTTTTTTACATTTATCTTGTCTTGCCAACAACAGAGATCTTACACCACCTAGACCTTAACTGCGTTAACCCTACATAATACAATCCACCTTTGGCTATCTGCAAATAACTGGCTTATATAATGCCTCTTCAGAGCGCTCTGTCGTGTAATGAGAGCTCTCGGAACTCCCTCTTCATGACTTCAAATTTGTTCTCTGGTAGCACGTGGATCATCCAATCCCTGACTACCTCCTCTGTTGGTGTAGCTGCAGTTTGGTGAGGTGTCTATGTCCTATCCTGGTTACAGCATGTACATCCTTCTCCTAGTTCTACATGCTTTGCTGGGTATGATTAACATCTCAAGAACTTGGCAGCATATCTCTGTACCGGATCATGCCATCATCTTTAACCTCTCCTTCTTTGGCCATTTAGGTGAGCTTCTCCTGGTTTCATGTTCCACTATAACTCTCAGCTTAGTTGTGTGCCTCCAAGGTGGCACAACTCCCACTTTTCGAGTATGTCTATTTCAGGGGACACCTTAAAGCTACACTGGCACTTCTTATGGGTACAGCTGTTAAGGAGCCCTGTTGGTCTGTGTTGTATGTTGATATCCATTACTTGCCAACTTCCCAGATGGACTATAGGCAACAACCTCTTCCTTCAACTGCTCTGCAAGTCATCACCCAACAGCCCCTAGATTAAATATTTACATTTTATATAACATTCTAACATTCCAGGTTAATGCAAAAAACAACAGTTGATGGACAGAATGCAGAACAACGTGAGTCCCGTGCTCTCCACGCCAGTCAGAAACCGGTCCTAGGTGGCTTGATTCCGGTCCAGGGAAGACATGGCTTGGCAGTTCAGGCTGGACTGTTCCCATGAGGCACAGGGTCAAGGCTGATTTGCATATGGCCATGTCTGAACTGGGGTGGTGTGGTGACCAAAAAAAACAATGGATTTAGGCCCAGATCTCTGTACTGGGGTGAATGTATGACATTGTTCTGCATTCTGTCCATCAACTGTTGTTTTTGCAACATTCCAGGTTAAAGCATGTGAGTTGATTACCTCAGTATATTATATGTTACTAAGTAACCAGTGCACAACAGTCCATTATTTTGTTTACTCTTTCCAGTGCCTACACTTATAGTCACTGTTACTTTTTTTTTCTTTTTAGTTAAAGAAAAACTTACAGCAGACCCTGATAGTGAAATTGCCACAACAAGTCTACGAGTATCGTTGCTGTGTCCTGTAAGTAAATTATCATTGTGAAAAAGAGTTGTTTTGCCTGATTTATACATACAGTAAAGGACCACCAACCCCCATGCAAAGTTGAATGATTTTTTGGTATCACTTCTCACAGGACAGGTAGATGGAGTAGCCTCATGGCAGTACTTCACATTATAAATGTCGCCTGTGTGACCTATGGTTTGCATCACAGGTGTGCAAGCTATGGTTTGCGAGCTTATAATTTCTGGAAACCTTAAAAGGTTTTTTCAGCTTAATTTTGCAACCAGAGGTGCACTTCAGTTGGGATTTTAAGTGAATGTCAGCTGTCTTTAAAACATGTATATACTAAGGTGTTATGACCACAGCTAACCATAACTTCATATTAACTCTGTCCATTAGATGAAAAGGTAAAAGTGTGATACAACGTGTGTGTCTGTGTCCTCAGTTGAGTGTCTATGTCCTCAGTTGAGTTGGCTCCGCTTGTTTGTGGAATTTGACGAAATTTGAATCCGATGTGTGCATATATACCGACCCGGTCGAAGGAAGCACTGCCGCAGAAGTTAGCGGTCCCGCTGCTGGTGCGTTGTATCAGCGGAGTTGGACTGATTAGCATGAAATTCAAACGGGTAAGAACTTTGCCTGTGCCCCTATGATGTTTTAATATGTGGTTGAATGGACTGCCTGCAGCCCACTTGGGTTCTATTTTACGAACGATCAGCCCCAGAATGCATTTGTGATGTTGAACTCACCTGAGTGTAATTGTTGACATGGAAATATAGGAGGGACGTACGCTTATGGTCGTGCAGCGGGCTGTCATTCAACTGCAGAAAAGCCTTTGAAAAAGGGAGTGATCCTGAAACGCGTCTGGCTCTGCTGATGCTGAGAGCATGGGTGTCTTCCCTTAACTGGAGTATGCTTACAGTGAATATATATATATATATATATATATATATATATATATATATATATCTATATATATATATATATATATATATATATCCGTTTCACTCTTCCAGTTTTCCGTCGGTAAAAAACAGACACGGACCCAATCAGGTACTTTGCGTTAGTTTATTCCGTGTACAACACAAATGCCGCCCTTGATCATATATAGATAGATATATATAAAAGCTACTTTCCACCTAAACTTGAGAACTACCCAGAGTTCTCTCCTTCCTTTTTGCATATATATCCATATATATCTATATATCTATGCACTTTTACCAGCTGTACCTTTGAAATAAAGAACCTGTAACTGATCCAGTGGTCCGTCTCCCGGTTAACGCTTCGCCGGTCCACGTGGGGGATTGGAAGTGGCGTGGAATATATATATATATATATATATATATATATATATATATATATATATTCCAACTCTCCGCACTCCCGGTGTCAATTAATTTTCCTTCGATTTATTTACCAAATGGCATTCAGTTATTCAGCAAAAAGCACCGACGCGTTTCGCTGTGCACTCACAGCTTTCTCACGGTCAATACAACAAACATTAGTGAGCCCCTCCTATTTCAATAGGGTGCCGCCAAAAACATTTACATAACGTCACTTCCTGTGTTTGTAATAGAAGTGACATGGGAATTGTAGTTCTTATTATCATCTAGACTACTATTTTATAATTGATGCGAGTTAAGCCAGGGAATGTTACATATAAGTCATGTAGTCAAACTTTTTATACATCAAGTAACTGATTGTTAAAAAGCGCATAATTAACGCATCTTTTTATGACAACCCGTGAGTGCCCTCCAGTGGGCTCCCGCTCCGTTGATATGCATATGACTTTACTGCCCTCTAGTGGGCTGGTCGTCTGTTATTTGCCCTCCAGTGGGCATACCTGCATACTATGTATCATTGACAGATCTATCTGATTCCGTGACAATCGTTACAACACTGTTTCATAATCACATAATCCCTCATAGTCTCTTGAACCACATTCCCACTTGTATTCCACAACACACTGAATTCTATTGTCCATTCCGTCTGCATTGAAACAAAGGATCATAGTTCAAAGTAAAGAGTCAAAATTCATAAATGTACATAAAGTTCTTCACTTTGGTTAAGGCCTGTCGGAGTCATCGTCCTGAAATTAAAAATTTGTCGTGACTCTCGGCATCTTAAGGTTTTTTCTCGGTCCCCCCCTCTATCATGTGGGAGGATTGTTTCCAAGGCATAGAACTTGAGAAGTGTCCAGTCTCCATTATGCAGTTGTTCCATGTGCTTGGCCACAGCGTTATTACGATCTTTATTCACTGTCGCTCTCGCATGTTCCAGAATTCTTTTTTTAAATTCCTTTTTAGTGCTCCCGATGTATTTGAGTGCGCACGGGCATTCTATCACGTATACCACATGAGTGCTTACACAATTTATGAGTTCTTTTATTTTCCATGTTTTGTTGTTAGGCATTGTCACTTCCTTTTTATTCACCGCTATTTGACACACCTTGCTGTGTTGACATTTGATGAAACCTTTTGTTTTCATCCACTGTATGCCTTTCTTTTTTTTGGTGTTGTCTCTGTAATGGCTCTGTATTAATCTGTCTTTTAGATTTCTTGATCTTCTATATGTTACTTCTGGGTGCTTGCCCACTATTTTGCTTGTAACAGGATCTAATTGTAGCAATTTCCAATTTTTCCTGATTATATTGACAATTTGTTTAGATTTCCTCGTATAGTCAAGGATCAATCTTATTTTTCTGTCATTTGTTTGTATGTTTTGTTCAGTATTTTTCTTTTTGGATGTGAGTGCTTCCCTTCTTACTTTATTGTTTGCTCTTTTCCAACATCTCTCAATGACTTTTTTGTTATATCCTCTGTTTATGAACCTTTGTGCCATTTCAAAGCTTGTCTTTTTCCATTCTTTATCTTCCGAGCAGATCCTTCGCAATCTTAAGAATTCCCCATACGGAATATTTTGTACCACCGAAGGTGTGTGAAAGCTGCTTGCATGTAATGTTGAGTTTGTTGCAGTCTCTTTCCTGTGTAGAGTCGTTTCTACTCGGTCATTGTGGATGTAAATTTCCGTATCCAGGAATATCGCTTTTGTTTTGTCGATGTTGTATGTGAATCTTAAGTTGGTACTGGATGAGTTTAAGATTTGGAAATATGCTTCAAATTCTTGACTCGTACCTTCCCAGACAATGAGAAGGTCATCAATGTATCTGACCCATTTGGCAATTTTGTTCACATAAAAATCATTGTCAGGGTGCCAGGCAATTTGTTGTTCGAACCACCCCATTGTAAGACATGCATATGCCGGACTGAAGGCGAAGCCCATAGCACATCCCTTGACTTGCTGAAATAACTCTTCTCCAAACAAAAATGTATTTTGGGTCAAGCACAATTCAATCATTTCCATTAACATTTGGTTGTGTCTTTTAAATTGTATATCCCGGTCTTTTAAGAAGTAAGCACAGGCGTTTAGTCCAATATCATTTTCAATGTTAGTATATAATGATACTACGTCCATGGTGACAAGCATATAATTAGGTTGCCATGGTAATTCTTCCAGTTGTTTTAACAAGTCTGTGGTATCGCGTAGGTAGGAACTTAAATTGGTTACGAAGGGCATTAGAAAAAATCAATATAATTGGCTATCGGTTCCATGAGTGATCCTTTGGAAGAGACAATAGGACGCCCTGGTGGTTTTCGTGGGTTTTTATGGACTTTCGGAAGAAAGTATATTGTGGCGAGTATTGCGTGGTCCGTTGTTAGGAACTTCTCCTCATCCAGATCTAATAGGTTTTGTTCTGTCCAGGCTTTGAGTTTGTCATCTAATTTCTTTTTGAATAGTTCAGCAGGGTTATTATCCAATTTTCTGTAGTAGCTCTTATCTCCCAGTTGATGCTGAGCCTCTGCTACGTAATCCTTTGTATTTAGGATGACCACATTGCCTCCTTTGTCCGCCATTTTTATGGTTATACTTTTATCCTCTGTCAAATCCTTCAATGCCATTCTCTCTTCCTTTTTAAGGTTATCTTTATATCTTATTCCCTTGATTTTATAGATTTCTTTGGTGATCGCCTCCTGGAATATATCAATTTTATTACCTGGTGGTAATTGTGGGTAGAATTTTGAGGGTCTTTTCATACCACTTAGTCCTGCTCCTTTTTGTGGACATACTCCTGATTCCGAGATTGGTTCTTCTTCATCCATTACATCTAAGTTTGTTAATAATACTAATGCTGGAATATCTTTAGTTGTTAGACCTCGTTCTTCATCTATTCCTGTTAGTCGTTTGTCCTGCTTTTGTTTAGTGAATTTTGACATTTGTTCATTTTCCTCAAACACTTTTGCCAATTTTATTTTTCTTATGTATTTATATACATCAATTCGGGTTTGTGCCAGGTCCATAGGTTCAGATGGGCAAAAGTTAATGCCTTTTTTCAAAAGTGCGATCTCATTGTCGTTGATTGTCCTGTTGGATAAATTTAGTATTTCTAATTCTTCTTTCTTGTCAGATATTTCTTGCCAATCTATTTCTGATTTTTCCTGCGCATTGATCTGGTTTCTGTTCCCACATTTTGGGGGCCACTTTCTCCTTTGGCTTCTTCTTGTTGGTTTCTTGGTGTTGTGCCTGATTTTGGTACCCATCTCCGGCCTCTTCCTCTTCCTCTTGCTGTTTGAGGCTGGTTTAGTTCCCACGATCTTTGTTTCAAAACCAGTCTCATGTCGCCTAAAAAATCTTTTGTGGCTTGATCTCCAATCTCCGATCCGTCTTCCGATGTACCTGTAGACATTAGAGAAGTCTCACTTGTTGCTCCTGACCCTTTCTCTCCTTGGCTTTTAAAAATGTCAAATTTCCTTGCATAGGTAAATATTCTCCCATATGTGTAGTCATCAGCATCCCGTTGAAACTTAGATTGTTTCCGATTTCTCACAATCTCTTCATGTTTGTCCACGTATTTTTCTAGGTCTTCTCTTAGTTTTGACATTTCCGGGCTCATTTCTATGGTTGCTAGATCTTTTTCTAGTTCAGCCAATTCTTCCTTGATTTTCCCCAAGGACTCCTCCAGATGTTTCACCAAAATTGTGATCAGGCTGAGAGAGGAACCCAGGAGATGATCTCCCCATTCTTTCAATAATGCATCCGAAACATCTTGTTGACTCGGCATTAATGATGAGCGTAAGCCTCGGGGGACTCTTTTTACTAGTATTACTACTATTTTTTGAGTGTGATGAGTTCCCACCACTTATTTATTTCCTTTTTGCTCAGCCTTTCCCACAGTTTTATTTTGCTCCTCGTGTCCGTCTTGGAATTATCCTGTTTATTTCTATCCTTGTTAGTTGTGCTTGTCCTTTGTTCAAAGAAGGCAGCGTCCAATAGTTCAGTTCTCTTGGCTTCCCTTCTATCCATTTGGTTAACTTTGACTCATAAACTGAAAAACTGAATATAATTGCCAAATTTGTATCCCCCGTTTGTTGCTCAACAGGGAATTTGAAAGTAATCCAGGAAATTGACTCCGTGCAACTTGGTTGTTTGCTGTGTCACTATCGTAGTTTAAATTCGTTCCGCTGATTGGACATTCAATCTATCCTGCGGTATTTTACTCGGTGACTGAACAATCCTTAGTTGCAAAGTAAACCAACAATTGAATATTCTTTTTATGTGTCACGTTAATTGCACCCTCCTGGTCCGACAAACCTTCCCCGTGCTTACCTTCACCTTCCGATGCTGGTCCGCCGGTTCGTGTTTGTTTTCCCAGGGTACGTCCTCGTTGACACTTGGTGTTTTCTTTGTTGGTGTTCACCGGGTCCGCTCTATGTTAATGTCCCCAGTTTGGCTCCGGTTTGGCATTAGTGAGCCCCTCCTATTTCAATAGGGTGCCGCCAAAAACATTTACAAAACGTCCATTTACAGGTATGCCCACTGGAGGGCAAATAACAGACGACCAGCCCACTAGAGGGCAGTAAAGTCATATGCATATCAAGGGAGCGGGAGCCCACTGGAGGGCACTCACGGGTTGTCATAAAAAGATGCGTTAATTATGCGCTTTTTAACAATCAGTTACTTGATTTTTTAAAAAGTTTGACTACATGACTTATATGTAACATTCCCTGGCTTAACTCGCATCAATTATAAAATAGTAGTCTAGATGATAATAAGAACTACAATTCCCATGTCACTTCTATTACAAACACAGGAAGTGACGTTTTGTAAATGTTTTTGGCGGCACCCTATTGAAATAGGAGGGGCTCACTAATGTTTGTTGTATTGACCGTGAGAAAGCTGTGAGTGCACAGCGAAACGCGTCGGTGCTTTTTGCTGAATAACTGAATGCCATTTGGTAAATAAATCGAAGGAAAACTAATTGACACCAGGAGTGCGTTTTCATTTCTTCTTCTCGGAGGAGAGTTGGACACAATTAATTAAGGCTGGGCTCGGCCGAGGATCACGCACCGGAGTTAAGCAGCGCCAGGGGTCTGCCAAACCGGAGCCAAACTGGGGACATATATATATATATATATAAGCCCCACACTCATTGTTTCAAATTATTTATTTTGCCAGGCAGCATGGCTCATCAATTCCATGGGTACAGCTGATTAGTTTGCCATCAAACTCCCTTACGCGTTTCAGGCGTCCTCCCGCCTTTGATCACGGGGATGGCTTCTTGAGTGAGGCAGCATAACAGGTGAGTATTAAAGAAGTTTTGAATTGTTGTCCCGCCCTATGGGCGTGTTCGCTCAATTCTTTCTGGTACTTGGAGTCTTCAAAATAGTAAACCTATAGTAGGTACTGCTGCCAAGTCTCTTTATACAGTTTTATTTCCACAGTGGGATGCTATCTCACCACGAAAATGCTGCCCTGCTGTTTCTTTCTCCCTTGCAAAATGACACGATGTTCCTTTGGCACCATATTCGTGATGGCGCCGGATCCGCACTTCCGCGGCAGGGGCCTCCGCGACCAGGGTTGGCCGCTACATAATCCAAACGAAAAGCACCCGAAGATTGAAGTCCCACACTCATGTGTGGGTGCTTTGTTTAGGTCTCGCGACTATTTTAGTCATGTGATTTTTCATTAACAGCAATTTTATCAGTAATGTTGTGGAATATTTATATAATTTTAAACATATTTATTTATCTATTTATATGTTTTATATTTATTCTAAATTGCTGATAAGTACAACAGACTCACAGACCTGTGCTTTCTGAATAACTGAATTTATTCAATCAGTCTTTAATTGTTTGTGTAGACTTTGCGCTTTGTAAAAATAAGACAGTATGTCTTTTATGTCCATAATTTTGGCATTTTGTACTTTTTGTATGTTATCATGTGATCGAGGCCTCTTCAGGCAGAAACGCGTTATGGCGGAATGGTGTAGAGCACAATAAAATTTCAACGCACCAGATTTGGGTTTGCCTCGTCCTTTGTTGCTGGATTGCTACAAGACGTCCTTCTGCCACAAATATATACGAACGGGCTAAATAATACTGATGATCTACGCAATTTTCTCTGACTCCTTATACAGCTCTGATGCCGTATTGGACAGTGCTGTCTTTAACATCCGTCTAGGTAGTCAGGTTCCCTGTTACCTAGACAACATTCCCATTGACATATTGTCCGATGTATTGATCTAAATGATATCTGTTTCTACATATGACAGTTTCCGTGGTTAGTCAAGTTCCTTGTTAGTCACGGCAACCAACTCAAGGAACTCTTCACTTCCTTTTGTATATTCATATTATCACATTTTACACATTTTAGCACTTTTTAAGGGGTGTTTTTATCACTTTTAACATGATAATATTTTTATACCTGTATGGAATGTTTTAATATTGCTTTCTAAATGACAAAATTGTGATTTTATCCTAATTGTTGATATAAGCATCATTGCATTTTTATACAAGGGTCACTTTATCATGCTTTGTGTACACTACACATATTCGCTCTCCCTGAACACGTGTGTTACTGCTTTTTGCACAACTAGACTTTGATCTAGCAGCACTGTTATTTGCACTTTGATATCTTGTTTTGCCTCTGCAAATGTTGAAGACTTTCACTATATACTCTAAGACATAACATTTTATGGATTTATCCAGTCATATGTTTACAAACTTCGCTCCAAGACCTGTTTCTTTAAAAAAAAAAAAAATGTCATTTATGAATTTAAAATTGTCTTGGTACGTTATATATATGTATCTAACTTATTTTGCGTATTTGCACAAGAAATATCTCAAAACATACCATGTTTTCTATGTCTATGGTCATGTGACAACATTGAAGGTGTGGCTTAAACAAGTCACTAAGCATTATAAAAACAAAAAAGTTTGACTAGATCTTTGCATGTGAACAAGGGCTCGTGGAGCCCGAAACGCGTATTGCCCTCCTGTTTTGCCAGCTGACATTGCAATAAAGGATCTGTGAATTTCAGTGGTCCGTCTCCTACCTTGCTTCGCCGGTCCTGGGTGGAATTGGAAGTGGCGTTTTTGGAGTCTAAAAGTGAAAATGCAGACACGCACTACGATATCCAGGAGGCCGTGCGTTTAGCCACGCCTTGGAGGCATGCATTAACGCAGGTGTGTGTCAGTGCCTAGAGGAACCTGCCCTAACTGACATTTTGACGCCGCAGATGAAGAGATGAGGAGTCTCGAAACGCGTCCGGCGCTTTATTTTATGTGAAAGAACTGCTGCTTCACCCTGTACCAGCAGTGTGCCATTAAAGCCTCACTGAACTACATTTGCCGTGTGGTTCCCCTCAAAATGGTGTGCCTGCATGCGATGGATTTTTAACGGCTGACATAGTCGGGAGATGGAGCCCCCGCGAGTCAGCGGTTCTACCTGCATGTCCGGTGTGACATTTGGGACCTCCAGAAACGGCAAGTAAGCTGGCAGCCGGAGCAGGACGGCGCTCGCTTACCAGGAGTGACACACGCAGAGCAGGGCATAGAGTGACGGTTGCTCTTCCACATGCCCGATGGGGTTACAATTGGTGCCATTTGGAGGACAGGCCAAACCCACTTGGGAAAATGCAGACACGCACTACGATATCCAGGAGGCCGTGCGTTTAGCCACGCCTTGGAGGCAGGCATTAACGCAGGTGTGTGTCAGTGCCTAGAGGAACCTGCCCTAACTGACATTTTGACGCCGCAGATGAAGAGATGAGGAGTCTCGAAACGCGTCCGGCGCTTTATTTTATGTGAAAGAACTGCCGCTTCACCCTGTACCAGCATTGTGCCATTAAAGCCTCACTGAACTACATTTGCCGTGTGGTTCCTCTCAAAATGGTGTGCCTGCATGCGATGGATATATATATATGTGTATATATATATATATTGCTCAAAATCCTTCCAAGCTTGATAGAAGAACAAGACCTTAAGAAATCCAAGAAACTCTGTCGCTCCCTCAAGAAGGCCTGGAAAAAAGACCCAACCACCAGCACCAAGGACGCCTTCAAAAACGCCACCCGCATACACCACCAACTAATCCGAAATGCCAAGAAAGCAGCCTTCAAGGACCGTCTAGATAACGCCCACAACAGCAAGGAATTATTCAACATCGTCAAGGAATTTACCAACCCCTCTGCCAACTCCAACGACATCACCCCCTCTCAAGCCCTCTGCGACTCCCTAGCCTCATTCTTCCACAACAAAATTGCAGACATCCACAACAGCTTTGACAACCAACCCGGAGACCAACCCACCCAATCCCCTGCAGGACCCCCACCCCCCCTGAACATCCTCAATGACTGGAAGCCAATCTCCACCGAGGACACCATCCGTCTGATGAACTCTATCCACTCAGGATCCCCCACAGACCCTTGCCCTCACCACATCTTTAACAAAGCAGACTCCATTATTGCACCGCACCTCCGAGACGTCATCAACTGCTCCCTCAACTCCGCAATCTTCCCGGAAAGCTGGAAACATGCCGAACTCAGCGCCCTCCTGAAGAAACCCACAGCTGACCCCACCGAACTCAAAAACTATCGGCCTATCTCACTCCTTCCATTCCCGGCCAAAGTCATTGAGAAAGCTGTCAACAACCAGCTCGCCGCATTCCTCGAAACCAACAAATCACTCGACTCCTCACAGTCCGGCTTCCGAGCCAAGCACAGCACCGAAACCGCCCTCATCGCAGCAACAGACGACATTCGAACTCTACTGGACAATGGAGACACAGTCGCCCTCATCCTCCTCGACCTCTCCGCAGCCTTCGACACAGTCTGCCATAGCACCCTTCTACAGCGCCTCAAAAACATCGGAATCCAAGGAAAAGCACTGGAATGGATCACCTCGTTCCTCTCCGGAAGAACCCAGAGAGTCCGCCTTCCACCATTCAAGTCAGAGGCTACTGAAGTCATCTGCGGAGTACCTCAAGGGTCCTCGCTCAGTCCCACCCTCTTCAACGTTTACATGAGCCCCCTCGCGACCATCGCACGCCAACATAACCTCAACATCATCTCCTACGCCGACGACACTCAACTGATCCTATCACTCACCAGAGACCCTAACACGGCCAAAACCAACCTACACGAAGGAATGAAAGAAGTAGCCGAATGGATGAAGCACAGCCGCCTGAAACTGAACTCAGACAAAACAGAAGTCCTCATCTTAGGTACCTCCCCCTCCGCCTGGGACGACTCTTGGTGGCCAGAGGCCCTTGGAAAAGCACCCATCCCGACGGACCACGCACGGAACCTGGGCGTCATCCTGGATTCCTCACTCTCAATGAACAGACAAGTCAACGCCGTTTCTTCATCCTGCTTCAACATTCTTCGCATGCTCAAAAAAACATTTCGCTGGATCCCTACCGAAACTAGAAAAACAGTCACCCACGCTCTAGTCACGAGCCGACTGGACTACGGAAACACCCTCTACGCCGGCATCACCGCAAAACTCCAGAAAAAACTACAATGCATCCAGAACGCCTCAGCCAGGCTCATATTAGACATTCCGCGTAAAGAACACATCTCTGATCACCTGAAAAACCTACACTGGCTCCCCGTCAATAAGAGGATCACTTTCCGGCTCCTAACCCACGCACACAAAGCACTCTACGAAATCGGACCCGAATGCCTCAACACACGACTATCCTTCTACACCCCCTCCCGCCAGCTACGATCCTCCAACCAAGCCCTTGCCACTGTTCCTCGCATCAACAAAACCACCATGGGAGGTAGATCCTTCTCCTACCTAGCAGCTAAAACTTGGAACTCACTTCCCACTCACCTTCGCCTTACTCAGAACCACCTAGCATTCAGAAAGCAACTCAAAACGTGGATATTCGACAAGTAACTCCCCACCCTTCTTCAAGCGCCTTGAGACCCTCTGGGTATGTAGCGCGCTATACAAATCTTTTGACTTGACTTGACTTGACTTGACAGCACTCGAAAGGTAGAATGTTTCAACACGCTAGATTTTATTTAGCGGAGGGGGTGCACACAGACACGTTTCGGCGTTCTGCCTTCGTCAGTGTGTGTGAAGGCGAATGCCGAAACGCGTCTGGGCACCGTGAGCTCTTGAAATAAACCTTTGAGCTCGCCACCCTGAGTGCTTGTCTTCTTTGCGGGGGAGTACCGCAGGAATCTTGTAGCCAAAATATTGCGGAGGGCACCATCCGCTGGGGAGCACCCGCCCGAGAGTGCAAGGACTCGGTGCAAGTTTGGAGCAGCAGTATTTATTTCCTTGCACCGCGACAACGGATATGAAATCGAATGGAGGGACGACGAGAACCGAGGAGGTGGCGGTCTCAGTGATTCCATTCCGTGGGTAGGGCGAGATGGCTGAATCTCCGAAATACGAACTGAGGAGATAACCGGTGTAAGAGATACACGTAAAAATGTACTGTGACGTGGACCGCGACGAAACGGCTTTGGAAGTGTTTAAGAAAAAAGCACCATCAACGGGGGGAGTTTGCCCCGAGAGAGTAAAGAGAAACCCACAAAGTTTGTGGCTTTAGAACGGCTCTAGGAGCTCGAGATTCGTAAGTGGTGGGAAGGAACATCACTGCAGAATTATGTGGAAGTGGAGAGAGTCCCACACGGACTCAGAATATACACAGTCCCCGCTTACGAAAACCCGTACCCGCTCCTCCTTGAAAAGTGGTCGGAACATACTGCACATTCGAGTAAAGGGATGTTGCTGATACTGATAGAATTTGCCTGAAGTGATCACAAGAAGGTGATTGCAAAACTGGAGAGTGAAATCGGCTTGGACACTGATATCGCAAAGCAAGAGACTCTAAGAGAGGGGATGAAGGAACGCCTCAAAAGTTATGAAGCCAAAATCCGCACCCGCAAGCAAGAGAAATTTGAGCGGGACGAACGTGATTATACGTCAGGTAGAATACTGACGTTTGCTAAAAAGTATGATGCCCCGAGGAAAGCATTGCGGAGTAAAACGACAGTGCAGCCTGCCACTGAACCGGCAACAAGTGAGTCAGATGCAAATTTATCTGAACAATCAGATGAAGATAACCTACAACAAGAGGGGAGTGGTGGAAGAAAGCAAGGGATTTTTCAGGACGAGTTTCAAGTAATCTGACAGTCATGGCAGAAAAACATAAGGGGGAAACCCCTGGAACTAAGAAACGCAGGAAAACCAGGAGAGGGGGGTACTGGAACAGAAGAAATAGGTTCCCCAATGGTGACCAGGAGCAAGAAGAAGTACAACAGGCGACGATGAGTGACACTTTGTCCGATAATTTGACTATTGTTAACTTGACTCCACGTGTTCTTACAGAGACTGAGAAGGAAGTACTACAATTGGGATTGACCTTTTGCCCCAAGAAGAGAATGGAATACACGCAAACGCGGATTGATCTTTTCAAGTTTGCCAGAAAATTAAAGTTGCGAAAAAAAAATTTAAGTTACGCCCCCAAAAAACAGATGGCCGTGATAAGAGACAACCGGCTCTTGACACAGATATTCTAGCAGCACGGGATGTACCGGCAGTACAGTTACTTGAGGAGCTACAAAGAGAATCAGTGGAAGTAGCAAGTCCGGCCGGATTTGCGGGTATCGAACAGAGAAGTGCCTTAACGAACTTCAGGCCAGTATCCACTTTTGTTCCTCAAATGCCAAATGACATTGTAGACACTTTTGTAGAAAGGGTCACTAAAGACCTTATGAACATTCATGACTGTGAGAATAGACATAAAAATGATTGTAACTTTACGCGAGAACAATACAAGGCAATCGAGGATCTAACCAATGACCCCATGTTAATTTTGAAACCTTCTGATAAAGGGGGGAATATTGTCTTGCAAACTGTGGAGGCATATAATAGAAAAGCAATGAGGCAATTGAACAACAAAGAGTCTTATGCTAGAATAAAGAAAAGCGTATATGAAAAAAGCATTGGGGACTGTCATGAAATGTTGAGGAAATGGTATGAGAAGGGGATGTTAGAAACAGAAGAGTATTTATTCCTGCGAAAATTGAACCCAATCACACCCTGTTTCGACCATTTACCCAAAGTACACAAGAATGCTCTTAGTCCGCCAGGCAGACCAATTGTGTCATCTATAGGGAGCCTGGCGGAACACATTTCGATCTATATTGATCACTTTCTATCTGAGTTCGTGATCAATTTAAGATCATATACTAGGGACACGAAAGACTTCCTGGGGAAACTTGAAAGGATAACTTGGAGAGAAGGGGACTTGATGATAGCAATGGATATCACGAGTTTGTACACCAGTATTGCACATCCCCAAGGCATAGAGGCGGTACGGTACTATCTAGGTAACAGGGAGGCAAAGTACACCGAGCATAATAACATGCTACTGGAATTCCTAAAATTTTGTTTATATAACATATTCATCTTCTAAGATCACCATTTCCAACAAGTGGCAGGGACTGCGATGGGAACCTGCTTCGCCCCCAGCTACGCAAATTTATTTGTGGGCTGGTGGGAGGAGCAGGTAGCCTGGGCAGTAGATAAGGGGCCATGGACAGAGAAGATAGTCACCTGGCACAGGTATATCGATGACCTCTTCATCATTTGGAGGGGTCCGAAAGAGAGTGCTGAAGAAAATGTAAGAATTCTAAACAACAATATTTATAATTTGGAATTCACGGTGGAGATGAGTACACAGTCAGTGAACTTCCTAGATCTGGAAGTCACAGTGGTCAAGAACAAGATCTGTACCAAGCTGTACCGTAAACCCACTGCGGGAAATTCAATCTTGCATGCCCGCAGTGGGCACCCCCGAGGCTAATAAATAGCATCCCATATGGAGAGCTACTCCGGATAAAAAGAAATAGTACACGTGAGATTGACTTCCAAAAGGATGCGGGGGAGTGCATGAAGAGATTTCAGAACCGGGGGTACAATGCACTAACTTTGAGGGGAGCTAAAACCAGAGTGGAACATCTAAAAAGAGAGAAACTGGTAGAACCACACACTAAGGACAATAAAAGGGAAGATAAAAATCTGGGTTTTAGAATGATTACTACATTCTCAAAGGATGCCACAAGTCTCGGAAAGATATTCAGGAAGCATTGGGGCCTATTACAGATGGACCCTATCTTTGGAATGGAGATTCCAAGGAGACTCCTCCTGACGTTCCGTAAAGCCAGGTCACTCAGGGACAGCCTCACATGTAGTTACAAGAGAAAGGAACAGAAAGGATTTGCTAAGGATGTGAAAAGTTTCCATCCCTGTAAAAAGTGCAAGGCCTGTGAAAGCAGTACAAAAGTGGCCACTTATAAGATAGAGGGATAGAGAAACCGAAAGCAATAAATAAATTCCTAACTTGTACTACTCCCTACACGGTGTACTGCTTGCAATGCCCGTGTGGGTTGAAGTACGTAGGAAGTACCATCCATCAGGCGAAAATTAGAGTTTTGGAGCACGCAAGGGCAATAGCAAATGGCGATATGACGTACCCTGTGGCACGTCATTTCAAGGCTCTACATAATGGGAACAGGGAGCTGTTAACGTACTTCTGTTTAGATCATGTGCCCGCCAACCCCAGAGGAGGGGACAGACTCATGACCCTCAGGAGGTTTGAATCAAGGTACATAATTGACCTCCAGACGAAGACACCAGGAGGTCTTAATACACATGAAGAATTGGCTGTACATTTGGGTGACTAGGTAGCTGTGTAAAAGGAGATGTAATCATTGAAGTTTGATTGTTAACTGATGGTGATGTGGAACATTGATTACGGGCAGTATTTGTCCATCGAACATGCTATTATGGATAGTGACAGGATGTATGCCCATCTAGGGGCTATATGACGATATAGGAAGTGAATACTTCTGATGGCCCATCTATGGGCGATAGTGGCGGATTATTCGATGTTGCAAAAAACGCTTATCGAGGAATATTCATGAATGTATTTTAATTAATATACACTGAAATGCAATCTATGTTGATTCATCCTGTTTTAAGAATATGTGATGAATGTAAAATAACCATATGCATGTTCCAAGATGGCGACCATGGTTTGATATGATGGTCCGTTAACAATGTCCATGACGAATAAACATAAAAAACGGCCGTTTCGGCACCGCCATGTTACCACCGACGAAGGCGAATGCCGAAACGCGCCTGGACACCGTGAGCTCTTGAAATAAACCTTTGAGCTCGCCACCCTGAGTGCTTGTCTTCTTTGCGGGGGAGTACCGCAGGAATCTTGTAGCGAAAATATTGCGGAGGGCACCATCCGCTGGGGAGCACCCGCCCGAGAGTGCAAGGACTCGGTGCAAGTTTGGTGCAGCACCAAATATATATATATATATATTTATATTTCACCAAGAAAAGAATCACGGCACACACCACGAACGTTTTCAGCTCTTTTATTAGGTCAAAGAGCTCTCCTCCTCCCCCCTAAGCGTTTCAATCTTCACGATCTTGTTGACAGTAGTTTACAGAGTCCCTAATCTGTTTTTATTTATAAACTATGTATCCACTTGTGCCCATAATGAGGCATTGTGGTACTAGTAGTTTTCAATCACAATGCAACTTTATCGATCAAATTTTCCAGGCGTGCTGCAAGTATAAATAAAGAATTTCAAATGGAGGCAATAATAAAACATTTTCTGTATTTTTTACCCTTCATCAATTTTACATATTTATCTACGTTTTTGTGTAAATCACATTTCCTACAGCCATGTTTCATTTTTGTGAAATAGAGCTCAGATGGAAACAACAAGAGTTATTCATTACTAACATTCATTATTGTACACCACATTGCGATTTAATATCTGCACATGTTTTGTGTGTAGTGTGCATATTACACATTGTACACCTGGTTGGTGATCCGGGCTGAGTTCCCCCAATCACAATGTTCCCTATTTACATGCCAGGTTACCTTATCAATTAATGAGCATACTCTTGAATGTGATATTAAATAGCAATATGGCTGTTTATCCTTCCATGATTTGTGGACTTAGTGTCCCAATGACAAGCTCCTAAATACACATTATAGGTATGTGCTAGCTTTTTGCCTCAAAATTTCTCAAAAATCAATTATCCAACCTCAGTCATGAACACCAATGGACATGACAAAAAACGCCTTGGAAAAGAAAAAACTACTAATACTGAACTTTACGATTACATTTTGATTGACAATTAATTAATAATTCTGCAGTGTCTGTCTACCTATATGTCCACCGATGTAAATTGTCCACGAATACAAGTTGATTGCACTAGTAACTCATAGATGGACATACATTTCCTCATTCCATTCAGGCCTGTAGGAATCTTGGTTTTTAGCCTGATAATTTATTTAGATTTGAGGCGCTTTAGCTTGAGTGTTCTATTGCCACCCCTCTCATGTAGCTGAATTGTCGCCAAACCAGAGTATTTTATATCGAGCCAAGTTTTTCCTCAATGAGTGGCCATATGTTTCGCCACTGCATATGACATGTCTTGATTTATGGTGGCTCGTATGTGCTCTAGTATCCTCTTCTTGAGTGGGCAGATCGTGCTGCCAGTGTATTTTTCCCCACAATGACACTCAATCAGGTATACCACGTATGGTGTATCACATGTTATGGTTTCTTTGATCTCAAACTTTCACCCCTTCGGATCTGTAATCGATTTCAAATTTTGTCCTATTTTACAGGCCTCACACACCATGCACTTCACAAATCCTTTTTGTCTCGATTGCAACCATGATTCCTCTTTCTTCATCACAAAGTGACTGTTTACAAGTGTGTCGGATAGTGATGGCGCTTTCCGATATGAGATCAATGGACGATCTCCTACTAGATGACCAATGTCCAGATCTTTTTTTTCAGGACACTCCAATACTTGGTTACAATCTCTATGTTTGTATCCTCTCTGAATGAATCTTTTCATAGTTTCTTTCAATTTTGTTTCCATCTCACTTGGTTCTGAACAGTTTCTTTTCATCCGTATAAATTCCCCATAAGGGATACTCCTTTTGAGTGATTGAGGATGGAAGCTGGAACCGTGTAACACACTTTTGGTCGCAGTCTGTTTCCTGTTGACTGTTGTGTGTATTTTGTTCTTGCTAATATAAACAACTTTGTATCCAAGAAGTCAATCTCTTTACGGTTGATATTATGGGTGAATTTTAATCCTACCTCATTGTTGTTTAAAATCTCCATATATTCAGAAAATTCAAGTTCAGTTCCGCAGCGTTGAGAGTACATTTTTTTGTTGAATAAGAAAATGTTATTATTGAGACAAAGTCCGATCATCATCATTAGCATGGCAGTGTGTTTGAACTCCCCTACTGGTCTCTGTTTAAGGAAATGTAATGTCGCTTTCATTCCTATGTCATGGTCTATGGACATGTATAATGCGACTACATCAATTGTCGCTAATAAGTAGTCCGGTTGCCAGGTAGTGCCCATTAAAATCCTCAAAAAGTCCCCTGTGTCCTTGATATAAGAGATCAGGCTAGGAACAATGGTTGCCAGGAAAAAAATCAACGTTCTCATACAAATCACCGCAGCTAGAGATTATTGGTCGGCCTGGATGTTTGTTTAAAGTCTTGTGTACTTTTGGTAGGAAGGAGATTGTTGGCACTACCGGATTCTCTACCATAAGGAATTTTCTTTCATCATCACTTATTAGTCCATCATCATGCCATTTTTTGATTTCTGACCTAATTCAATGGCAAGATCATTGGTCGGATTGTGATTTAGCACTGTATAGTTCTCTCTGTTGTTCAGTTGGCGGAGTACTTCATCAATATAATCCTGTTTATTTAAAATAACAGTATTGCTGCCCTTGTCTGCAGGCTTTATTTGATTGCTATTTGTAGTGATCTCAGGGCATTGTGAGCTCTAATTTGGGTATTCTTTTTAGGTCTCGCCTGAGCGAGCGCGCATGCGCTCCTCTGCGAGTCTTCTAGTAAAGACTTCTAACTCGGACCACACGTGCGTGTGGTTTTTTATTTGCTCACACTCTATTGGCCTTTGTATTACCCATGCTCTCGGGTTTCTGATTCACAACAAATGTCAGAAAACATCTCCCAATAAAAACAAAGACCACAGCTGTCTGATAGTGGTGACAGGGTAGGCTACAGATCCAATATGATTGAACGTCTGCAAATACCACGTGTGAGGACTCATTTTTGCTGATATCTCCACTGATCTTTCCAAGCCTTTCCTTACTCAAATTGTTAGGTGTTGGATTACCTCAATAGATTAGTGCACCTGCTGCAGCGATTGGACTGCAGCCTGTAGGCTCAGGCATATATTATTAGCATTGTATATGAAAGGACAGTTATTGTTATATGTGGCCTCCGCTTTATTAAGGCAGTGGTCCAATTATCATCACTGCCGGATACAGTTTATGGAGTCTGATCACTTCCCCCTAAGATTTCAGCCTCTGCTTAAAGTAATTTGCAGAGCATATGTAAGTACACACACTGTCCACTCACAAACACACAGTGAAGTCTTGTATTACAATCACAGCTTCTCCATCTCAAAGTCTCAGAATTTTGGCACTCGCCTGACTTCATCTTTACACAATTAAGTCATTGTTTTAAATACACCGCTTTTAAAATGAAACTGTGTACCCCTTGGCAAGCATGTTTGTTTTACTACATAGAAAATATAGCAGTGACCACGTGACCCGGTCCTATAGGTGAACATTTTGCAGAGACATTTGCTCCACTTGAAAATAGCAACAACATTTTTTTTTTACACTGGCTGGTCGTTGAAACTGTCAGTCAACATTTTGGTGTAAATGGCAATGGTACCAATAGAATTGGTGTTATATAGAATTTTGGTGCAAATTTGCAGTAGTGCAGTTATGGAAATAGTCTTGAGTTGGTTGACTTTGAAGCGCCTGACCCGGTACGCCCATGGCCTTTTGATGTGCATGCAGAGTCTGGCCGGCGGCCAAGTCATTCACCCAGGTGCCCAAATCCCATGCTGGTGCCCAAGACCCCATTGCTCCCCCATCCCATATTAATCTACCCCTCAATTGTTTTACTTTTTTCCGTGGGACCACACAAGAGTAACACACAAGTGTCTCTCTGGGAAACCTGGAAAGATGGTGATTTGCGTGTATCATGTGCAGATGTCTTCTCAACTTCTCTCACGGACGCCAAAAGTTCCCGGAACGAGCACATCGTACCGGGAACTTTTGGCGTCCGTGAGAGAAGTTGAGAAGACATCTGCACATGATACACGCAAATCACCATCTTTCCAGGTTTCCGAATGAGTAAACATTACACGCAGCATTAGATCCAGCAACAAGCACCAGTAGGGAGACCTCGCAGATATCTCCCTTAACAAGTATTGCCCCTGAGGAAGGTGCCATGGGGGTACCGAAATGCATCGGGCGGGCGTGTTAAATGTCAATGTTGATTGATTTTGAAATGTATTATGGAAAATAATGTTATGTACAAATGTAAATGTATATGCAATTTACAGTTCTGAGATGATCATGAAGAATTAATGACTCTTAGTACATAAAATGAATTTTGGTGAAAACTAAGAAATTAAAATGTATGAATAATGATGTTGTAATGAAATAATTTGAATGTTACAAACAGAATAGGTCCACAAATGTAAAATGAACATATACAATTTGCCCCAGAGTTGGGCGTTCTTGGCCCCCCACCATGCACTTTTTGTGACCTCACATATTACACCACTCATGACATGTTCAATTACGTTATTGATGACATCACAGAAGACATCATCCAGTGAATGTGATAGTTTCTGGCACTGATAGGTGAACTTCACCTAAAGGACATTTTTTATATAGCTTCTGTACAGCTAATGAGTGTAAGGTTTTACATAATGCTTAGTCTCCCAAGAAGGTGTGTGGAAGGTGTGGACTTTCTGTGAAGATGGTCATTTTTACCGGCATTTTTCCTTAACTGTTAGATCTGTCATTTTTTGGGGATCTTCCCCAAACTTTTGCCTGCATACTACCTCTTTTCGTGTAATATTTATGTTGGCCATAGGACTCTGAGTATTTTACTACTGCTGGCCAGTGCTGAAGTGCATGTGCCTCTCCCATAAGCATGGTAATATTTGTGTATACACAATTGGCATATTATTTTACTTGCAAGTCCCTTGTAAAGTGGTATACTATATACCTAATCTGTAGTTTAAATGCAACTGGTTGGCCTGCAGCACTGATTCTGTCATACACACAAATAGCCATATAAACCTGTCTCAGGTCTGCCACTGCAAAGCCTGTGTGTGCCTTTTCACTGCCACTTCGACTTGTCATTTAAAACCCTTTGCCAAGGCTAAAATTCCCCTTTTATTATACATAACTCACCCCTAAGGTAGCACTAGGTAGCTCATGTTTCACAGTGCTGTGTAAGTAAAAGGTACGACATGTACTTTTAAGTTTTGCAGTATCATTGGGAAATTCCAGATTAGAAAGGAATAGCTGTGTCATGTTTTATATCTTTGGCATGGTAATAATACATCATCTTTACTGGTAAAGGTAGATGTAACATTACTATTGTAGAAATGTCCCTTTTAGAAAGTGGACTTTCTTTGTTCTTACGGCTGTGTGTGCCTGCAGCCTGTCTCAAGTACACATGTGTGGTGGGTAACAGCTTCACTTTGTGCATTCCCTCAAGGCTGCCACAAACACAGGAAGATTAGGTACACCTGGGTACTCATCTGCATTCTGGTGGCTCTTCCTAGGCGGGAAATGAGGGAGTAGCTGACACAGGGTCCTTTTCCCACACAAAGGCTGAATAGGCAGGGTCTTGTTCCCACTCAAAGGGCTGAAAAGGTCTTAGCACCTATTTCTGTCTGTAGGTTGTTCATCTTTGATTTTATGCTGGCAGCCCACAAGGCTGAGTGGTACATGCTAAATATTCTAAAACAGTGAAAACTTGTCAAAAGCTTAGATTTTTCATTAAAAGCACTAGTTGTGAACAGATAATCTTGACAGCGGACGCATCGCTCTCCGGCTGGGGGGCCCACCTACTGCAACACACCATGCAAGGCAGGTGGACACTGCAACAAAAGTTACTCCACATCAATCATCTGGAGTTATTAGCTATATTCCTAGCACTAAAAGCTTTCCAAAAGCAAGTATCAAACAAAGATGTGTTAGTCCGCACGGACAACATGACAGCCATGTATTACATACAGAAACAGGGCGGAACACACTCCCTGCAACTCTCTCAACTAGCACAGGATATATGGCAGCTGGCCATACCTCAAAACATATTCCTTCTAGCCCAGCATGTTCCAGGAGTACCAAATACCATAGTAGATCTTTTAAGTCGTCAGACACAACAGACCCACGAGTGGGAACTTCATACGCAAGTTCTTCAACCATTCTTTCAGATCTGGGGACAACCTCAGATAGACCTCTTTGCCACACACGAAAATGCCAAATGCCCAAGCTCCGCCGCCAGATATCCACACCCACTATCTAAAGGCAATGCGATAAGGGTGAACTGGTCAAACAGATTTGCGTACGCTTTTCCAGCTCTACCACTCATGCCACTAGTAGTACGCAAACTACAGCAGCATTCTCTGACCCTCATCCTAGTTGGTCCAGCGTGGGCCGGACAGCCGTGGTACACCACACTGCTACAATTGTCTGTGGTACCGCACCAAAAATTATACCTGTCTCCACACCTTTTAACACAGAACCATGGAGAGATCAGGCACCCGGACCCAGTGCAGCTCAACTTAGCGATTTGGCTCCTGGGGTCTTAGAATTTGGATATCTGAACCTTCCTCCAGATTGCATGAATGTTATAAAAGAAGCTAGACGCCCAACCTCTAGAGCATGTTATGCAGGCAAGTGCAAACGCTTTGTAATATATTGTCACAACAATAATATTAATCCCTTAGACATGTCTATTCAACACATCATAGGATACTTACTGCACCTACAAAGATGTAACTTAGCATACACGTCTATTAGACTGCATTTTGCCGCAATAGCAGCATATCTGCAAAACAGACAGCATCTGTCTCTGTTCAGAGTGCCTGCTATTATAGCCTTTATGGAAGGTCTAAAGAGAATAATTCCTCCCAGAGTGCCATCTTCACCTGTGTGAAATTTAAACATTGTTCTCTCACGGCTAATGGGACCTCCCTTCGAACCATTACATAAATGTGAATTACAATTTTTAACATGGAAGGTTGCGTTCCTAGTAGCTATTACTTCTTTGCGAAGAGTTAGTGAAGTACAAGCACTAACCAATCAAGAACCCTTCTTGCAAATGCATCATAATAATGTCGTTCTACGTACTAATCCAAAATTCCTTCCCAAAGTCATTTCTCCCTTCCACCTCAATCAATCTGTGGAACTGCCTGTTTTCTTCTCGCAGCCACAGACAGTAGCAGAAAGAGCTCTTCATACACTATGTGTCAAAAGAGCATTGCTATATTACACCGAGAGGACACAACCCTTTCGTATGATAAAACAACTTTTCGTGTCTTTCTCACCACCACACAAGGGTAAACCCATTTAAAAATCTGGGATAGCTAGATGGATTGTCAAATGCACAAAGCTAAACATACGTTATCTGTTCCTCCTAAAGCCCACTCTACAAGAAAGATAGGGGCTTCAATGGCATTTTTTAGGGAACATTCCCCTAGATGACATCTGCAGAGCAGCTACATCGTCTACACCGCACACATTCACAAAACACTATTGTGTAGATGTGCAAACCAAACAACAAGCTAATGTGGGCCAGGCTGTTCTCAAAACATTATTTCAAACTACTGCAACAGATAGGGGTGGTCGCCGCTAAGAGTGGGTACTGCTATACAATCTTTGCACAGTGTGTAATCTGCAGCTCATATGCCTTGAACGGAAAAGGCTACTTACCAGTATGCATCTGTTCTTGGCAGGTAGAGCTACAGAGTTACACAAGCCTCCCCGGCTACCCTTGTCTGTTCCAGTATCATCTTAATTTGATGAAGATTACATGGCCATCCTTCTCTTGCAAAGCTCCATCATTTCCCCAATGGCGAAAAACAATCTGAGGATGGAGCCGATGCCCATGCGCAATGTGGTCCAAAGGAGGAGTCACCTATCTCGTGACTTCCAAAGAACTTTTCAGGACAACAACAAACTGCAAACATCCGGGCCCAACACTAGGTGGCGATCTATGCACAGTGTGTAACTCTGCAGCTCTACATGCCAAGAACAGATGCATACTGGTAAGTAGCATTTTCCTTTGTCATACTGAGTTCAGGCATACTAAAATCGAATTTGTACTATGTTCCCTGAGTCAGTTAGGATTGTAAAATGTAATAATCTAACTGCCCATTCAGGTCTATGGAGAACAGGTAGCTTTACAATAGTGAAAAACACAAATGGCTGTAAGTCACTATTAGGACATGCCACACACACCAGGGCTTGTCCTACCTTATACTTACAATGCACCCTGCCCTTAGGCCTACCATAGGGGTGTCTGATATGAAGAAAAGGGAAGGGTTAGGGACTGGCAAGTGAGTGCACTTGCCCAGTCAACATGGCAGTACCAGACTGCACACAGGCTCTGCAATGGCAGACCCTAGACACATTTTTACAGGCTACTTCTGTGGGTGACACAACCAGTGCTGCAAGCCCACTAGCAGCATTTGCATTTACAAGCCCTGGGCACACTCAGTGCACTGTACTAGGGTCTGACAAGTAATCCAAATCAGCCAATCATGGAGTCACTAATCCATACATCAATTTACAATAGGGAGAGCATATGCACTTTAGCACTGGTCAGCAGTGGTAATGTGCCCAGAGTCATAAAACCAAAAAAAACAGGTCAGACAAAATACAGGAGGAAGGCAGAAAGTTCAGGGATGACCCTGCAAAAAGGGCCAAGTCCAACGCTCACGATGGTTAGTGGTCAAGCTTTTGCTATGTGCTATGTTTCATGTTCCTTAGCCTTCCAACACTGAGCCTGTCTATATTAGGAAACTCTGTAATTCCTCTTTGAGAGTTATAGTACAGTGCCTCTGCTTATACATGGTCTTACAATGCGAGGCACCATGTTTGGACTTGTTTCACTCCGTGATAAAATCCTACTAAAGCGTAGTTTTGCTGCATGCATCTTAATTAGGTGTTCTCACTGCTAGGCTCCTAATGGATAACATAGGCACTTTTAAGAGCATTAAGGCAGATGTGGTGTAAGCACCAATCACTTAGCATGAATGATTCAACTGGCTGTCACAGTAACGTGTGGTTATACAAATTATTCACTGTCATGTGAAAATACCATAAAAGGACCCACATGACAGCTATTCAACTCCATGGCTCATTCTGGCATTTGTCTTTGGTCCCAGCAGAGGGACAACTCTTCCTAAGACAGGGTGAGAGAATTTCCAAGTTGCAGACCGTATTCCTGCCCCTGTCTCACTTAACCCAATTGCATATGGATGTTGGCTGTTGGCACATGGCTGGGCCTGTGAACAGCAAGCTGGGACCATACCATCCCACTGTGCACAGCCATCAGCCATGCACAACTGCATGTGGCATTTTCTTTAAATTTTGTCTTCAGTTATTTAAAAAAAATATTTTCAGTGCTACCCTTTGGTGCAGATACAGCCACTGGGAGGCTCCAATACAAAATATTTAGGGAAAGAGTGCAAGGCCTGTCCATTTGAGTCCAAGCAAGCATCCTACCTGGGACTGGGTGGATCTCCCTCACGATCCTGTTAGTCTCCACATTTTTTTTCAAGATTCCCACTTTAGTGCCATACAACCTGTTTTTTGTTTTTGTTTTAAAACATATTTTATTGGGTAAACATCACAAGGGTCAACATATGACACATTATACATTCAGTCATCCCATTGTCTTCATTAAAGCCCCCAACTAACCCCACAAACTACCCTCCCCCACACTGCTATTGGTGTGGGCACAATTCAAGCATATATCACAGCAGTCAGAAGAAACCTAATGGACCAAAACCTATCTATAGCTGCATCCCATGGAACTCAATTCAGTACTCTCCCCCTCTACTCGTCTTCCTCTACTTGAGAGTTCCTTAACGCTTGCACTAACGCCTCCCATGCCCTTGCCATCTCCAAACTCTTTTCATTTGCTGTACGGGTGGCCTGCCTAAGTCTGACAGTACTCTCACTGCGGGCCCATTTATATAATTCAGTTGTCCATCTCCTACTAGAGGGACCCACCCTCAACTTCCAATGCCAGGTTATTTCCCTCTGGGCTAGAATCAGGCCTAAATCAATGAATTTGCTAGTAATTTTTTATTTAATCATGTGGGGAAACCCAAGCAACAGACAAGTAGCTTTGTCATATTCTACCTCCCTGTCAGTGACTTCATTAAGGAGCACCCCCACCTCAGACCAGTACTGCCCCAGCTTCGGACAATCCCACATTATGTGATCCAGTTCCACATCAGGTGTCAAGCATCTGGGGCATGCTGCATCCTGTACTTGGAAGTACTTCCGGATCTTCCCTGGAGTGAGGTATGCTCTATGTACTATAAAAAAATGTACCTGCTGGAACCTAGCATTCCTACTCCCTTTCCATGTCCTCCTGAGAATACTGCCCCATGTCGTGTCCGGTATAGTCCGCCCCACACTCTCCTCCCATTTTAGTTTCAGTGCTGTCAGTGGATTTAAGCCCTCGTTTAACATTTGTGAGTGCAGGCAAGTGACCGCTTTGAATGTTCCCGCCGCCATTACTACATACTGCAACCCATGGTGGTCGGTGGTTTCACCTGCCCAGTCTTCCAGTGTTTCCGGATCGCCTTCGTTATAGCCTCATGTAAGAGGAAACTCCCATCAGGGAGGCCAAAATGGTCTTGTAACACCCGGAATGGCAATAACTCGCCATCAGTATAAAGGTCGCCTATCATCTGAATCCCCAACTCCTCCCAGTCCATAAGTGGGGACCAGTCTCCTCCGTGCGGTAACGCTGTTAACATACCCAGAGGAATTTCTGGTGCGTATGGGTGTGCCACCCTTGCCCTCCTTTGGCTTCTGTTCCAGCATAAGCGCAGGGTCTTCTCTTCCAATGTCAAGTCCCGTACGTCCAGCTTTTGCTGCATGATTATATACGAGAGGACATGCCTTTGTATCCCGGCTCCGCGGACCAGGTCAGTGCCCCTAAACTCTACCGCAACACTTTGTGTGAGGATCTGCAGTTGCGCTGCTAAATAATAAAGTTCAAAATTAGGAACTGCCATTCCCCCATCCGTTTTAGGCCTCATCAGCGTAGGCAGTGCTACCCGTCGCCTTCCATGCCCCCATAAAAATTCCGTGGTTAGTGTTCTTAGTTCCCTAAATATCCTCTGAGGGATCCATATCGGTAGCGTGCGGAAATAGTAGAGCAGCCGCGGCAAAGCCACCATTTTGAGCAGTGCCAATCTCCCCACCACTGAAAGAGGAAGTGTTGCCCAGAACGCCATGCAGCCCCTCAGGGCTCTTATGCAGCGTCCTATGTTCCCCTCCAACATGTCATCCACTCTGTGATAGATACGGACTCCCAGGTAGGTGAAACATGACCGTTCCCAGATAATGCCCTCAGCTAACTGCGGTTGGGGCATGTCCGCTCGTGCCGGGAAGAGTCATGTTTTACTCCAGTTAACCCGAAGGCCCGACAATTGTCCAAATCTCGACAACATACCCATCGCACCCTGCAATGCTGTTTCCGTGTCCCCTAGGAACAACAGCAGGTCGTCCGCATATAGTGATATGCAGTGCGGAGTCCCACAGCACTCAAGACCCCTGTATTCCATCCCTGTCCTAGCCTGGGCCGCCAGAGGCTCAATCGCCAAAGCGAACAACAAGGGGGAAAATTAACACCCCTGCCTCGTCCCTCTCCGGACAGGATAATCGGAAAATATCACTGACCCCAGTCGCACCCTGGCAGTTGCTGAGGAGTATAGAACTTTCGTCCAGCGCCCAAATTGAACGCCCAGGCCAAACTTTTCCAGCACCCTATGGAGGTATCCCCATTCCAGGCTATCGAAAGCCTTTTCTATATCTACTGATAACACGGCAGGCATCAGTTCTGCTCCTAGGTCGCTCCCTAGCACCCGTAGTAGGCGACGGATATTAGTCGATGTATTCCTGGTCGGGATAAACCCAGCTTGGTCCTTATGGATCAATGCGGTCATGTGCGGCAACAGTCTGGTAGCCAATGTGCGGCTCAGGATTTTATAGTCCACTGTCAACATGGACAGTGGTCTATAGGAGGTCACATCACTCTTCTCTCTCCCAGGTTTTAAAAGGGAAACAGCCAACGCTTCCCTCATTGACTTAGGCAGACTTCCCTGCTCCACAGCCTCAGTATAGACCTCCAATAAGTGGGGTGCTAAAATATCTACATATTTTGCATAACATTCTATTGGTAGTCCGTCTACCCCCGGCGTCTTATTCCGGGCCATCTGCTTGACCGCACTCCTAATCCTAGTCAATGTTATGTTTTGGTCCAGTGCTTTAGCACTCTCCTCATCCAGTTGTGGGAGCTGGTTCCCCGCTAGATAATCCTCTATGTCTGACTCGGTAGCCTCCAAGGTACTTTGGTATAGGGTCGTATAGTAATCCAAGAAGCGCGAGAGGACTGCAGTTTGGGAATAGACCAGTTCTCCCGTGGTTGTACTCACGCTCATAATAGGGCAACCTCTTGGAACTGGGTTCGCCAGTCATGCTAGAAGTGTGCCCACCTTATCCCCCTCAGCGTGTATCATCGCTGCATATTGTCTATAATTAAAGCTCCGCAATCTCTCCGTTTCCGCAGCCACTAATTCTTTAGCCTCCAGTAGCTGCGTTTGCAGCACCGGCTGTTCCGGTCTCTGCTTCTCTATATCCCTCAGTGCCTTTTTAACGTCTGCAAATACCACTGTCCTCTCACCTGAGTATTTACTAATGCATATACCTCTCACTACTACGTTAAATGCATCCCATTCTACTGCTCTTGTAGATGCTGTCCCTCTATTTTCGGCGCAGTAGTGTTCAATGGCCTCCTGAATTTCTGCGCAAAAGGCCTGATCCTCAAGGGTTTCCGAACGCAATCTCCAAGTGGGGACCGCGGCCCTCAGACGTTGCTATTTAAGGGACACCAATTGGGGATTGTGATCGGAAATGGACCTAGCTAAATATTCAGAGTGTGTTGCCAAGGGAGCTATTGAGTGGCTGCATAAGATGGTGTCAATCCGAACATGTAGTTCATGAAGTGCTGAAAAGAAGGAATAGTCCCTATCACCAGGGTGGTGCCCTCGCCATATATCAGTTAGTTCCCACCTGTCCTGTCAGTCAGACCTCTGCATAGCAAGTCTATGGATCGGGGAATCAACTAGTGGTGGATGTGATCTATCTAATGATATATCTGTGATGGATTTGAAATCCCCTCCCAATATTACCTGACCTGCTAGATAGTGTGCCGATGTCCCCGACATTTTGTCCAGGAAGCGGGCCTGATCTGTATTTGGGGCGTAAAGACTACAGAGCACTACATCTCGGCCATGCAATTTCCCCTCTACCGCCACATATCGGCCCTCTGGGTCAACAACGTGATTCATAGCCTGGAAAGGGAACCCCTGCCCTCACCCATATTAAGACCCCCTGGCAAACGCCGAGTAGGTCGTGCCAAACACCTGGCCTCGCCATCGCCGCTGTATGGCAGTACACTCCGTTTTGGTAAGATGGGTCTCCTGAAGCAACGCTATCTGGATCCCACGTCGAACCAAATACGCATGCACCTTATGGCGCCTAGACATGGTATGCAATCCACGTACGTTCCATGTAATACACTTCAACTCAGGTAACGTCCCCATTACGATCCCCTTTCACTTCCTCCTCCTGCATGTCTCTCCTGCCCACACCAAAACTGCTGAATCCCCATTCCTCAACTTCCCATATAACACCCGCGACCCTCCCCCCCAGAACAGGACCCAATATCAAACTATCAGTCCCCATCCAAACTTCACAACAATACACACAATATTATCCCACAGTAGTCACTGTAGGTTGCCTTAAGGGCTGTGAGGGGTCGCTCCGGCGTCAACAAGCGGCAGCTCGCATCCCAGCTCCGCCACCACAGATCCCATTCAGTGGCATTCTATCAGTATGTGGAGCGCATTAGAGCCATGCCCAAGTGTAATACTAGGCAGTTTCCCACGGGTCAGTGTTCGGTAGAACGTCACAAAACAGGTTATTCATCTAGCATTCCATCTGCTGTTCCCGGTGTGAGCAAAGGCCCTCTACCACTGTCCGTTTCTGAGATTTCTGCGTCTGACTTCCCTTTATCTTTATCAGAGTTTGCTCCTGCTTCCGAGGCTGGTCCTTGTGAGCCAGTCATCTCCGTTGTAGCCGCCAATGCCCCTTGTCTGTCCATTGCCATCTGAGCCAGCTGTTGCCTCTGTAGGTTTTTGTTCCGTTTTCTAAGCCGTTGGGATTTGCGCACCTGGGAGGGTTTGGGCGGCTCGGATTATCTATGTGTCTGACGATCCGTGCCCTTTCTATACGATTCAAGCCACGTCCATGCCTCATCCGGAGACATAAAGAACTGGGTCGTGCCATCCACCACTACTCTCAACTTTGCTGGGAAGATTAAGGAGTACTGGATCCCTTCCTCCCGGAGTTCCTTTTTGACTGCTAGATAGGAGGCCCTGCGTCTCGGTATTTCCTGGGTATAATCTGGGAATATTGTGACGGTGCTATTGCCAACCTTGAAGGGCCCCGCAGATCGCGCTCTTTGGATAAGTACGTCCCTATCTTTGTAATAGAGGAGCTTAGCCACCACTGGCCGTGGTGGGCGACCAGGTAGCGGCTGTTGAGCAGGCACTCTATGCGCTCTTTCGAGTATGAAGAAAGTAGATAGGCCCTCCGGTGCTACCTCTGTTTTAAGCCAGTTCTCTAAATATGTAATCATGTCAGGCCCCTTGATTTTTTCCGGCAGGCCCACCACACGGATATTATTGAGTTTGAGTTTGAGTTGGGATTTGTAAAGCGCGTAGCTACCCTAGGGCGTCCCAGCGCTGGCATGACCTAAGTTCCAGAGGGGAGAGTAGAAGAATTGACAGGTTTATGGGAAGATTGCAAAATCAACAAGTGATGGACTGAATGTGGATCAATGTCACACACTCCCCCAGTCAAAAGATCTGGGCCCAAATCCATCGTTTTTTGCACTCCACACCACCCTGGGTCAGATAATGGCATTATGCAAATCAGCTCTGACCCTGTGCCCCATGGGAACAGTCCAGTCCGAACTACAACAGCCATATCTTTCCCAGACCGGAATCAAGCATCCGAGGACCGGACCGGTTTCGAGGTAACACCTCTCATCAGCCCGGCTAGCTTGACTCCAAGTGGTGTGGAGTGCCTGGGACCCACGTCTGGGCATCCCCAGCGCACTTAGGGCGGCAATTGCAAAATCAACAAGTGATGGACTGAATGTGGATCAATGTCACACACTCCCCCAGTCAAAAGATCTGGGCCCAAATCCATCGTTTTTTGCACTCCACACCACCCTGGGTCAGATAATGGCATTATGCAAATCAGCTCTGACCCTGTGCCCCATGGGAACAGTCCAGTCCGAACTACAACAGCCATATCTTTCCCAGACCGGAATCAAGCATCCGAGGACCGGACCGGTTTCGAGGTAACACCTCTCATCAGCCCGGCTAGCTTGACTCCAAGTGGTGTGGAGTGCCTGGGACCCACGTCTGGGCATCCCCAGCGCACTTAGGGCGGCAATTGCAAAATCAACAAGTGATGGACTGAATGTGGATCAATGTCACACACTCCCCCAGTCAAAAGATCTGGGCCCAAATCCATCGTTTTTTGCACTCCACACCACCCTGGGTCAGATAATGGCATTATGCAAATCAGCTCTGACCCTGTGCCCCATGGGAACAGTCCAGTCCGAACTACAACAGCCATATCTTTCCCAGACCGGAATCAAGCATCCGAGGACCGGACCGGTTTCGAGGTAACACCTCTCATCAGCCCGGCTAGCTTGACTCCAAGTGGTGTGGAGTGCCTGGGACCCACGTCTGGGCATCCCCAGCACACTTAGGGCGGCAATTGCAAAATCAACAAGTGATGGACTGAATGTGGATCAATGTCACACACTCCCCCAGTCAAAAGATCTGGGCCCAAATCCATCGTTTTTTGCACTCCACACCACCCTGGGTCAGATAATGGCATTATGCAAATCAGCTCTGACCCTGTGCCCCATGGGAACAGTCCAGTCCGAACTACAACAGCCATATCTTTCCCAGACCGGAATCAAGCATCCGAGGACCGGACCGGTTTCGAGGTAACACCTCTCATCAGCCCGGCTAGCTTGACTCCAAGTGGTGTGGAGTGCCTGGGACCCACGTCTGGGCATCCCCAGCGCACTTAGGGCGGCAATTGCAAAATCAACAAGTGATGGACTGAATGTGGATCAATGTCACACACTCCCCCAGTCAAAAGATCTGGGCCCAAATCCATCGTTTTTTGCACTCCACACCACCCTGGGTCAGATAATGGCATTATGCAAATCAGCTCTGACCCTGTGCCCCATGGGAACAGTCCAGTCCGAACTACAACAGCCATATCTTTCCCAGACCGGAATCAAGCATCCGAGGACCGGACCGGTTTCGAGGTAACACCTCTCATCAGCCCGGCTAGCTTGACTCCAAGTGGTGTGGAGTGCCTGGGACCCACGTCTGGGCATCCCCAGCGCACTTAGGGCGGCAATTGCAAAATCAACAAGTGATGGACTGAATGTGGATCAATGTCACACACTCCCCCAGTCAAAAGATCTGGGCCCAAATCCATCGTTTTTTGCACTCCACACCACCCTGGGTCAGATAATGGCATTATGCAAATCAGCTCTGACCCTGTGCCCCATGGGAACAGTCCAGTCCGAACTACAACAGCCATATCTTTCCCAGACCGGAATCAAGCATCCGAGGACCGGACCGGTTTCGAGGTAACACCTCTCATCAGCCCGGCTAGCTTGACTCCAAGTGGTGTGGAGTGCCTGGGACCCACGTCTGGGCATCCCCAGCGCACTTAGGGCGGCAATTGCAAAATCAACAAGTGATGGACTGAATGTGGATCAATGTCACACACTCCCCCAGTCAAAAGATCTGGGCCCAAATCCATCGTTTTTTGCACTCCACACCACCCTGGGTCAGATAATGGCATTATGCAAATCAGCTCTGACCCTGTGCCCCATGGGAACAGTCCAGTCCGAACTACAACAGCCATATCTTTCCCAGACCGGAATCAAGCATCCGAGGACCGGACCGGTTTCGAGGTAACACCTCTCATCAGCCCGGCTAGCTTGACTCCAAGTGGTGTGGAGTGCCTGGGACCCACGTCTGGGCATCCCCAGCGCACTTAGGGCGGCAATTGCAAAATCAACAAGTGATGGACTGAATGTGGATCAATGTCACACACTCCCCCAGTCAAAAGATCTGGGCCCAAATCCATCGTTTTTTGCACTCCACACCACCCTGGGTCAGATAATGGCATTATGCAAATCAGCTCTGACCCTGTGCCCCATGGGAACAGTCCAGTCCGAACTACAACAGCCATATCTTTCCCAGACCGGAATCAAGCATCCGAGGACCGGACCGGTTTCGAGGTAACACCTCTCATCAGCCCGGCTAGCTTGACTCCAAGTGGTGTGGTTTATGGGAAGAGCCAAGTTTTTAATTGCCTCCGAAAGGCCAGGAGATTATGTTCTCTCCGCATGGCAAGTGGGAGGGCGTTCCACAGTTTTGGGGCGTTGTAGGAGAACAAGCGCCCCCCGGATCGGGACTTTTTTTTTCTGGGAACGCTGGCGAGGGAGAGGGAGTCTGATCTTAGTTGTTTGTTAGAATGGTGGGGTTTAACGAAGGGTCTCAGAATCGGGGGGCCTCTGCCTTGCATTATTTTGTGCGAGATGCATAGGGTCTTAAAGGTAATCCTTTCTTTGACTGGGAGCCAGTGTAGGCTTTCAAGTGCTGGTTTAGCCAAGCATCTCGATTTGGTTCCAGTTAGGAGTCTGGCAGCAGCGTTCTGGGCGCATTGCAGTCTATAAATAACTGATGCCGGTGCCCCCAGGTACAGGACGTTGCCATAGTCCAGTCTGGAGTTCACCAACCCCCTGCATCAGCAGTTTCCTTGATTGGAAGGGGATCAGGTGGAGGATTTTTCGCGCCATTCGAATGAGGCCAAAGCAGGTGCCCGAGGTTTTTCTGGCCTGAGTTTTGAAGTTGAGGTCTTGATCCAACCAAATGCCAAGACTTTTGACTTCGGGTTTGGGGGTAGGAGGCGTTCCCATGCATGGCGGCCAAGAGAGGGATGGAGGGAGTTTGTGTGGGTTTCCCAGGAGTAGTATCTCAGATTTTTCTCCGTTCAGTTTTAATCGAGAATCACACATCCAGTGGAAAACGCTCTCGAGACACTTTGCCAGATTGTCTAGGCTATTGCTCAGCTGGTTAATAGAGACCACCAGCTGGGTGTCATCGGCATACATGATTGTTTTTATGCCAAATGGGGCGATAATGTTCTCTAAAGGGGACATGTAAACGTTAAAAAGTGTGGGGCTCAGGGAGGAGCCCTGGGGGACCCCACACTGAAGTGGCAGGGCTTTGGACACGGCGGTGCCATCCGACACTTGGAAGGTTCTTTCTTCCAGAAAGGATTTAAACCAGGTCAGCGACTCCTATCAGACTTAGCCGGTGGATGAGGATGTCGTGATCCACCGTGTCGAAGGCGGCACTCAGGTCGAGGAGGATCACTGCCACTGATCCTCCTGCGTCCATGATGGTTCTTGCCTCTTCGACCACGGCTAGCAGAGCGGTGTCAGTTCCCTGTCCCGGTCTAAACCCTGTCTGAGATTGGCGCAGGAGTTTATTGGTTTCAAGGTAATTAGAGAGTTGGTGGTTGACGATTCGTTCGGCCACTTTACTGATAGCAGGAAAAAGAGAGATGGGTCTGAAGTTGGTTGGGTCCATGGGATCAAGGTGGGGTTTCTTTAGGAGAGCCCTGACAGTGGCTTTCTTCCAGTTGGCAGGAACAGAGCCCAGTCTAAAGGAGGCGTTAATGAGGTGGGTAAGAGGAGGGGCAACCGTGGAGGCGACCAATTTTTATTTGCTCATGGGAGCTGGGTCTGAAGGAGCACCACTTTTTACGGTTTGTAAGGTGGACAGAAATATCTCTGTGGTGATCTGGGGAAAGGTTCGGAGGCGTGGCGCCTCGGGGCAGGGGGGGGGGGGATGGCGTGGATTTGAAAGGAATTGGGGCTAGGAAGTGAAATAAGAATTTTGTCAATTTTTGATGAAAAGAACTCGGCAAGCTGTTTGCATCTGGTGCCCGATGTGTCAGGTGTGGGTAAGGGGTCTGGAATTTTGGTGAGTAAGCGTACGATGCGATAAGTTTCTTTCGCAGAATTGGCTGCCGCTGATATCTTTTCCTCGAAGAAGGTTGCCTGTGTTTTTTTTATACAGTTTTTATAGTGCTTGATGGCGGCCCTGTACTCGTTTTTGTTTTCCGTCGTCCAGTTTTTTCTCCAAAGGCGCTAGAGTTTTTTGCATTTCTTCCTGAGATTTCGTAATTCTTGGGTGAACCACGGGGATTTGGCTGTTTTCTTGATACTGGGGAGGGATTTGACAGGCAGGGTAACGTCGAGGGATTGGTTAATCCACTCGTGTAGTTGGACATCTGCTCTAGAGGGATCTGGGTCCAGTACTGGTATGGTGGAAGAGAGTACTTGAGCCCAGGAGTTTATGTCCAGATTTTTCCACGGGCGGGAGGGTGTTTGGGGGGGGTCTCTCAGGTGCCTCAGCCGATTGCGGCGGTTTCTACTTTCGGAGTCCTCCGCCCTCTTCTCTAGCATCGTCAGGCGTCCTAATGCATCCTTCAGTTGTTTTTCCATGACATTTTGCGCTGGTTTCAGTTCTTGGATGGCTATCTCAGTATCTTTCACTCTGTCCGCTAATTTTTAATGGTCTGCACGAAGGAGTCCCAATCCCGACGCGACTTGCGCTATGTCTTGATGTATAGTCTCTCGTCGCTATGGCTTCCAGAATCATGTCAAGGCGTTGACGCAGCCCTACTTCAGAGAGCGCTTCCTCCGATCCACCTGCAGCGCCCTGGTTATCATCCTGCATCGTGGTGTCCCCTGTCTTGAGTTTTGGTTTCATCGTAATTGGTCAAGTCGGTCACTATTGGATATGTGCCCCCTCACAGTGTCCGGACCCTGAGCTAGAGTGCTTGCCAATGAAGATTCAGTCTAGGACCGATATGCTCCAGCCACCGCGGTCACCCCTTCTCCATAGGTCGGTAGGACCTTCCTGCGGGTGTACTGACGGGCTGTCTCTGCCCAGGTCCCGATCACAGCCCTAGCACCCCTCGGTCATTCCCGAAAGAATAGTAGGGTCTCCAATTTTGGTTAGACCGGTGTCTCCAGGGCTGCAGAGCTCATGCGGCGGCTCGCAGTATAGTCCCCCTTCTGCAGTGCGTCCAAGGTGCCGATGGGCCAGCGCTCGAGTATCCCACTCCTCAAGGCCTCCTGCTGGACACCCTATTATTTCCAGCTTCTGGATATGCAGCCCCTGTTCGTGGTGTGTTCGTGGTGTGTGCCGTGAATCTCGAGGCCCCAATAATTGACTCGCTGCCGCATGTACGTAGCGCTCACTTCCCTCCAGTGGCACCTCTACCCAGGTCCGTGCGGCTTCACAGACCTGCCCCCACCTCCGCAGCGCTGGGTGCAGACCCGTTCGACATCACTTACCGGGACTCGCGTGCCTCCGTTGTTCGGATTCTGCGCTGTGCCTCCTGCGGGGCCACGATCCCCTCACCAGCTCGTTTGCATCTTACAGGGCACGTATGTGCGTCCGCCGGTCCGCCGAGCTGGTTCCACGTACAACAGTCACCGGTGGGCTCCACACGCTAGCTCGCTTCCGTCTCAGCGTTACTCCGCCAGTACTGGAGCAGCGTACCGCCGTAGAGCCGCCTCTGGCCTGCTTCCACCACTCGCTGTCACCCGTGAGCCGGTGCTAGGCTCCCAGGTCATGCAGCCGCCCTGCCTCCATCCGCATTTTGAGGAGCCTCGCCGTCTGGGTCCTCCGTCTCCCGGCAGTGATCGAGCCGCTCCACTCACCGGCAACCCCGGTGATGCACCCAATCCTCCGCTCCGCACTGTCAGCGAGGTACCCCCCCCTAGTTGGGGCCGGTCGCGATCGTGCATCCAGAGTCGCCAGGTCGCTCGCCTTCATCGGCTCCACAGCGCCGCCATCTTATCGTCCCAGGTCCTCGGGGTATGCAGGTTGTTCAGTCCGGTCCTGGGCTGCGCTGGGATCTCCTACCGCTGCAATGTCGGCCGGATGTTATGGGCCTTGGGTTCCGACAGCTGCTACTCGAATTCCGCCACTTTTCAGGAGCGGTATCAGGATTAATTTGGGATCTGATACGGAGCCTTTAGCTCACGCCGCCTCACTCATCGGCTCCCAAGCCACGCCCGTGCCATACAACCTGTTGTAACAGCCACAAGAAAAAGAATCCATCGTGGCCAGCAGTACCCAACTGGATTTGTAAATTGTTTTTGATTAAGGAAAATCCTTTATTTTTCAATTTGTGATTGACAAACTTAGCATGACCACAGTGGCAGCCCAATGACATTTTCGAGTTTTTCCAAAAATGTCTGAATGGATTTTCACAGAATTAAGAAAGGATCATGAGTTGGGCCAAACAGGTTTGGTGAACCTCCATTCAGCGTTTTATTTTTTGTTTTTAGCACGTTTTTGGATCTTCTTGACTGATCTTTATGATTTGCTACACTTTCAAAGTGTTTGTCAATCAGTACTAGAGTTATTAGAGATTCTATGTCAGGACCGGAGACTCCGATTATGCTGTTCTTTCTTCGCTTTAATTATAACGTTTTCTCACTGCAGCTTCTAAAAAGTCATCAAAATGTTTTTATCCCACTGAAGGGAAAAACAATCCATATGGAAACACAATGAACTATAATATCCATGAGTCCATAAGGTACTACCAGCCATCAGTCCTTCCACAGTGTCTTCATCTTCAAGAAAGACCCCACATCAACTTTGTACTTCCTCTTTCTTCGCTGCTCTGCAGCAACAGTTAAGTCACTTTTGTGCTCTCTCTGTCTGAGTGTTTGTATTACTGTGGAGGTTTTGGGCGGTCGGGTCCTTGCGTTCTCTGTAGGCTGGACCCTTTCACGTCCGTGGGGATCACTGTTTTTTTCCCTTGCAGATTCCCTGGTTGCGGGAGCGTTCCTCGCTCCTTTCGCGGCCGTCCCTGGAGTGCGGTCCTCATTTCCGACTGCAAGGGGGAGCTCCTGCGTCTCGTTGGTCTTCGCTACGTGTCTCCTCAGAGGAGGAGATGCGCCGCAAGACTTATGGTCCGGTGAGCAGTGTCCCCGTTTGCCGTCAACCTGAACGCCCCTTTGGGGGTCCGTATTTCTCCTTATTACACATTTCTACACCCCGGCGGGGGTCTGTATTGCGACGTAGCCCAGTGAAACGCCTGCGGGCCAGTTTTAAAGGCACAGAGTTCGGGGAGCTCTTTCACGCGCTTGGTGGCGGCTAGGTCCCGGCAGTTTTCTCTGGGGGCCCGCGCGCGCTGGAGGTGGTTGCAGCCTTCTATCGGGTTTTATTCCCGACCGAAAAGGCTTTGCAGTCCTGACGTCTGCCCATACACTTGAAAGGGGAAAGTGAAGGTTCATAGTGGATACATAATTAGTGTCTGTTTTTTCCCATTGGTTAATTCCATTTCTTCTTTGCAGTGTTCTGGCTATTTGGCGGTACTGTTGTCTGTCATATCCTTTCAAAGGGGACAGAAGGGTTATTGCGGCCAGGTTTTGCGGTCCTTTTCCCCTTGGTTCAATTCAGCATTTGGTGGCAAACTAGAGATAAAAACATTTACCTACCTTTTTAGAGTACAGGCTGAGCTGGTTCTAGACAATGAGCAACGAGGAATGATATGAGGAGGAGCAGGTTCAATACTTGCCCTTAGATGATCAGTTTTTGAGGCAGCGAATGATGTGGTAGGCCCTATGGAGGAGAGTTTATCTAATCGCATTATAGCGTAATGCGCCAAGTTGGCTTACTCCCACTTGGACCCCCAGAGACCAGCGCCCACCGTACCCCAGGGGGAGGGTCCCTCAGTACCTAACAAGGGCCGCATTGAGGAGAGCCCGGGGAAGTGCCAAGGGCTGGATGAAAGCACTTTTGACCACCTTAAAAGCGCGTTCCTCGCAAAGACGTCCGTCCCACCCCCTGTACCTTACCCGGCCCGACTTCCGTAGGGTACGTTGCTCCGGAATCCCCATCACCTGATGGTGGTTCGCCAGCGGATTCGGACGATGATGAGGAAGCGTCATCATGGTCTGGGCGCCCAGCCAGTTCCTCTGCCGAGTAGCCTCAGGATTCCTCAGGCATTCTGGACCCGGAAGAGATTATTCATCCGCGGTCGGCGGCCTGGACTCCTGGGGACAAGGTGGCAAAGTTTGTAGCGGGCCGCCTCCAGGAGCCGTTGTAGAAGGAGGCTAGGGGTTGTTTGAGGGCAGAGTGCTCTCGTCCAACTTTGGAAGGGAAGGTGGCCCATACTCCGGAGCTTGACTCCAAGTTGGCCACCTTCATGGCTAAGTTTACTAAGGATCCCCGTAAGCAGATGGACCGCTCCTGGCGTTCCTGTCAGGACAAGCTCCTAGACGCGGTTGGGCCAATGACAAAGATTTTAGATATGGCCGAGGAAACGTAGGTGACAGGATCGACCATATCCCCGAGGTTCTTTCGAACTGGGCTCAGTGGGCGATTATCTTTTTAGGTAACGCCAACTGTGCTCTGTTGGGAGACTTGGCCTCCTCTGAGGCAGGTGTGGTGGCACAATGGGGCCTCTTTGGAGACCCTTTTGTGAAGGAACTTGGAAAATTTTTAGCCACTTTCACGAGCTTGGACAAGGCCCAGTCTTGTTTTTCCAATGGGGCTGGCCGTGGTTGGGGCCAAGGGACCAGCCGTGGTGGACAGAACAATCCTGGTAGGGGACGAGGCTCCAGGCGGGGTCAGTAGAACACTTCCACCAATTTCACCAACTTTTACCCGGCCAGAGGGCAAAGATTCTGTGGCCGTGGAGGATACAAAAACAATGCAGGCGGTCCTTCACCCAGCGGTAAGTCTAATCTCCCCTTCTCAAGTCCGTATCGGGGGGCGGTTAGCGGCCTTTCAAGAGGCCTGGAGAACTGTGACAAGCAATGCTTCGGTCTTACAGACCATTCAGGGTTTTCACACCGGATTTTACGATTCACCTCATCAAACAAATCTTCCTCGTCCCATCAGCTTTTCCTTAGTAGACACTCATTTTATCGACGAGGAACTTTCCAAGCTCCTATGCAAAGGGGCAATCTGTTGGTCAGATCTACATCCCTGTGGTTTTCTGAGCAATATTTTCTTGGTAGAGAAGACCGACGGGGGGACGACGGCCGGTCATCAACTTGAAGGAGTTTAATGGGTGGTTGGTGTACCGGCACTTCAAAATGGAGGGGATCCATCTCCTCCGGGATGTTCTCTCGGGAGATTGGATGGCGAGGTTGGATCTAAAAGATGCTTATTTGGTCGTTCCGATCCATCCTCCGCACCGCCGGTTTTTAAAGTTCCAAAGGAGGCAACAGGTTTACGAGTTCACCGTACTTCCGTTCGAACTGTCCACCGCGCCCTGGTGCTTCACAAGGATCCTTCACCCTGCAGTGGAGTTCTTGCGGAGTCAGGGGGTTCGGATGATTGTCTACTTGGACGACATCCTCCTCATGGCACAGTGCCCTCAAACGTTGACCGCTCTGGTGCAGCAGACGGTATGTATTCTGCAGAGCGTGGGGTTCATTATCAATGGGGACAAGTCAGTTCTCTCCCCGACGCAAAACATAGTCTTCTTGGTGTTCGTAGTGGACTCGATCCACGCATCTCTGAGTCTCCCGTCTCCCGCCAAGATTCGGCATCAGTTGCGTCAAACAATCTCCAGAAACCACACCCTCCGTGAGATTGCCCGGGTGGTGGGGCTGCTTTCCTCGTCCATCCAGGCAATCTTTCCGTGGCACCTGCACTATCGTGCACTGCAGCGCCTCAAGGCGCACCACCTCAGGAGAGGTTTGTCGTACGACCAGTTGGTTCTTCTGTCAGACGAGGTCAAAGGAGAAGATGTCCTGGTGGCTTGCCCATATGGACGCCTGGAATGGCAGGGCCATCTTCGGGATCACAGAGTCCGACGCCAGCAGGTTGGGGTAGGGAGCCCGCTGCGGCGATATTTCTACTGGAGGCGTTTGGTCATTATTTATTTATTTATTTATTTTGCAAATTTATAGAGCGCTCTAATACCCGGAGGTGTCCTGGCGCTGACGGATAGACTGGACGGACAAGAGCTCCACTTCAACTGTCTGGAGCTTCTGGCAGGTTCGTTTGTGGTCCAGTGCTGGACCAGGGACAGGGTTTGTTCATGTGTCCTACTCAGAATGGACCACGACTTTGCGGTGCGTTACATCAGCCACCTGGGAGGACCTCGTTCTCAAGCCCTGGCAAACTTGGCTAAGGAGTTTTGGGGTTTCTGTTAGGCTCACCACATTTCAGTAATGGCAGAGTATCTGCCGGGCCAAGCCAATCAGATTGCGGACTAGCATTCCCGTCATTTGCGGGACTCCAGTCAGTGGAAGCTGGATGCGCAGATTTTCAGGTGGTTGGTCGGCCTCAGGGGCCCTTTTTTGATGGACCTATTTGCGTCTCGTCTGGACCATTAGCTTCTGAGGTTCTTCAGCTGGAGACCGGACCCTCTAGCACAGGCTACGGACGCTTTCCTGCAGGAGTGGGGGTCAGGAACGGAGTTATGCTTTCCCTCCTTTCTCCAGGATAGTGAGGTTGGCGGCTCAGCTCCGCCATCAGAAGGCAGATGTGTTACTGGTGACGCCGCTTTGGAGGTACCAAGTTTGGTTTCCAGTTCTTCTGGAACTTTCTTGGGATTTTCCAATCCTACTCCCCCTCTTTCCTCATCTTCTTCGGAATCCGGACAGAGAGCAGAATCATCTGTTCGCTCAGGGCTTTCTCCGCCTCATGGTATGGTGCCTTTCAGGAGACGCTGGTCGCTCCCAGGCCTTTTGGGACCGGCTGAGGGCCTGGGTTAGCAGCACCTCTAAGCGCTATCGGTCAGCCTGGACGAAGTGGCTACGTTGGTGTCTTCGGCGGGATTTGGATCCCGTGGTCGCAGGAATCGTTCCGATCTTGAATTTCTTGGTGGAGCTGACGTCCAACGGTCTGGGCTATCGGACCATCAACGCTATGCGTTCCGCTATTTCGGCAGGTAACACGCCGATTGATGGTTCCCCGGTGGGAGAACATCCTTTTGTGCGTCGACTCTTGCAGGGTATACGTTTATCTTTAACCCCGGAGCCGCGTTATTTGGTTTTGTGGGATGTCAATTTAGTCCTTAATCTGTTTTTTTGTCTTGCCAGCCTAACCAATATCTTTCCTTGAAGGAAATCTCGGCTAAATTGGCAATGCTCTTATGTTTGGTCTCTTGTCGCAGAGTTTCGGATGTGCCGGCTTTGGACATTCGGCACAAGTTTTTCCCCAGAAGGGGCGACCTTTATGATTGGTCAGAGAGCGAAATCCGCTTCCAGGACAGTTTCGTATCTGGCTATTGTCGATATGCCCAAGCAGTGCCTCAAGTCGTACGAGGACTTAACCTCGGAGTTACGCCCTCCGGGCGAAAGACAACTTCTTATTGCATTAAGGAAACCTCACAAGGCAGTCTCTTCCCCCACCATTGCTAGGTGGGTGCGTTGGGCCATGCAGGAGGAGGGTATAGACGCAAAGCAATTCGCCGCCCATTCAGCTAGGGGTGCAATGGCTTCAAAGGCTTTTTTCTTTGGAGCTCGCTTGGAAGACTTGATGCGAGCCGCGGATTGGTTTTCGGACTCCACGTTCAAACGGTTCTATTTTAAACCAGTAGTGGATCTTGCACAGTTAGTGGTGAGTAAGCTTTAAACTAGCATAATCGGAGCCTCCGGTCCTGACATAGAATCGAAATTTGCCTAGCTTAGTAACGGTAAGTTTCAATTCTATTAAGGACGCGGAGGCAAGGATTATCCCACCCTCGGCACTGTGGTGCGAACCCGCCCGTATGGCGGTAAGTAATTCTTTTTCTGCTTTGTTGCATAGTATGTGTAATTCTGCTGGCAGTGTTCCTTGAATGCGGGTTCTGTTTAGCAATACCGGCTTTACAGACTCTTTACACTGTATTTTCTAGGTTTCAGGACATGATGCGTCCACACAAGATCAGTGACTCAAAGGCGTACGCGCGAAAAAGGAGGAAGGACAATGTTGATGAGGGTCTTTCTTGGAGATGTAGACACTGTGGACGGACTGATGGCTGATAGTACCTTATGGACTCATGGATATTGTAGTTCATTGTGTTTTCATATTGATTGTTTTTCCCTTCAGTGGGATAAAAATGTTGATGACTTTTCTTAAGCTGCTGTGAGAAAATGTTATAATTAAAGCGAAGAAAGAACAGCATAATCCTCGCCTCCGTGTCCTTAATAGAATTGAAACTTACCGGTACTAAGCTAGGCAAATTTCGATTCAAACAAATACCAATCCTATGGGCTGTGTGAGACGTAACTATGAATACAGAATTGTTATTGCTGACTTTGTTGTATTCATAAACGCCGTCAGATAAAAAGATGAAAATGTTCCTTTTGAATACACATTCATTTTCCATTTGTTTGTTTGAAAACATTTTCTCTTGGTTAAGTGTTTCTGAATATCACATATTGGCAGATATATTAATTGTTTATTATTTTACAGAAATATTCCCATTAGGAACAACTGTCATTGTATTTATCAACATTTTCTTTATGCTGACCACTTTTGCTCCTAAATCGGAAATGCCAGAACTCAGTTAGTGCTTGGGATCTTATAGATGTTCTGTCTGCAAGATCAGTCAATCAAGTCACTGTGGGGGAGGGGTCAGCAGTTCTGTTCACCCGACGAGCCAGGTCTTGAGAGCCTTCCTGAAGGTGTTCAGGGACGGGGCGTGTCTGATGTCGATCGGGAGCTTATTCCAGGTCTTTGCCGTGATGTGGGAGAAGAATCTTTTGGGAGAAGAATCTTCCCCCTGCTTTGGTTCTGTGGAAAGATGGGGTTTAGGGGAGGACGAGGTGGGCGGATTGGAGGTTCCTTTTGGGCACGTGGAGGGTGATTCTATTGTTAAGGTATTGGGGTCCGGTGTTGTCCAGGCATTTGTAGGCATGGAGGAGTATCTTGAAGGTGACTCTCTTCTCGACAGGGAGCCAGTGAAGCTTTCGTAGGTGTTGGCTGATGTGCTTGTGTCGAGGGATACCGAGGACTAGTCTGGCAGCGGTGTTTTGATACATCTGGAGCTTGCGGAGTAGAGACTTGTTAATGCCGGCGTAGAGGGCGTTTCCGTAGTCCAACCTGCTGGTGCTGAGTGCATGGGTGACTGTCTTCCTTGACTTGATCTATTTGGAGGTCTTACGGAGGATCCAGAGGGTGTTGAAGCAGATGGAGGTGACAGCTCATGGATAGGAAGAAGTAGAGTATGATGCCAGGGTTTCTAGTGTGGTCCGTGGGGGTAATGGGGGTGCCAACGGCAGTGGGCCTCCAGGTGTTGTTCCATCCCGATGGGGTAGTTCCGAGGATGAGGACTTCTGTCTTCTCCGACTTGAGCTTTAGGCAGCTGTTTCTCATCCAGGCTGCGATGTCCTGCATTCCTGCCTGGAATACTGTGTTGATGCCGTGCTGACAGACGATGGCAGAGAGGGGGTCCATGTAGATAGTTGAAGAGGGTTGTGCTGAGCGATGAGCCTTGTGGGACTCCCCAGTTGATTTATGTGGGTTCGGCGAGGAAGGGTGGCAGCCTGATCCTTTGGCTTCTGCCAGTGAGAAATGACTGGATCCAGTCAAGGGCAGCTCCATGTATACCAGCGTTGTGTAGTTTGGCTGTGAAAGTGCGGTGGGAGACAGTGTCAAGGTCGAGTAGAATCATGGCTGCTGTGTGGCCTTGGTCTAGAAGGGTGTGGATGTCGTCTGTGGCGGCGAGTAGGGCGTTCTCGGTGCTGTGGTTGCTGCGGAATCCGGACTCGGAAAGGGTCGAGGATGGGCGTAGTCTTCGATGAACCTTGTCAATTCTGCATTGACGGTCTTCTCCGCGACTTTCGCTGCAAACAGAAAAAGTGAGATGGGCCAACAGTTCTTCAGGGCCGCCGGGTCTGCTGAGGACTTCTTGAGCAGGGGCCTGATTTCTGCACATTTCTAGTCATTGGGGAAGGTGCCTGTCTCGAAGGTGGTGTTGATGGTGCGTTGTAGATTGGGTGCGATGGTGGTGGCAGCTCTGTGGTAGATGTGTGGTGAGCAGTGGTCTGAGAGGGCCCCCCGAGTGGATGCCTTTCATGGTTGAGGCGGTTTCTTCGGTCGTGATAGGTGTCCAGGAGGATATGGTTAGCTGGTTGGTGTTGCCGGCGGTCGGGATGGCTACGGGATTGGGCATATGGTTGTTGAAATTGTCGTAGAGGTTTTTGATCATCAGGTGGAAGTCGGATCCAAGCCTGTTGCAAAGGTCCTGGGAGGGTTCGGTGAATTCCTGGATGACGCTGAAAAATACCTTGGAGTGGCTATAGTTCGCAAGGAATTTGTTGTGGATGAAGGTCCTTTTGGTGGTTCTGTTGCGTTGGTGGTATTTTTTAAAGGCGTCCTTGTAGGTGGTGTAGTTTTCCGGTGTTTCCGGTGTTTTGTTGTTTCTCCAGTTCCTCTCCAGGCGTCTGCAGATGCGTCTGGCTTTTTGGAGGTCAGTGGTAAACCAGGCGGCTTTCCTTGGACGCTGTTTGTTGGGGTTGCATAACGGGGTGAGCTTGTTTGCACAGGTGGAGATCCATCTGTGGAGTTCCCTGGCTGCGTGTTTGTAGTTGGTTTTATCGGTGGGAAGTTGTGCGGTTGAGGGTGGATTTCAGTTGCCCTCGGTGATCCTGCTTCAGTTTCTTTGCGGGGCGTGGGGAGGGTTTGGGTGGCTTGGGTTTGTTGACGAGGAAGAGTATGCAGTGGTGGTCAGTCCAAGGGGGTTGTGTGGTGTGACTGAAGTTGGTGCTGTTTCCTCCTGTGAAGATGGGGTCGAGATTTTGTCCTGCCTTGTTGGTTGGTGTGGTGACGAGTTGTTTCATTCCGATGCTGGCGAGGTTGTCTCGGATGGTGGTGGAGTTGGGGTTGCTGGGGTTGTCAAGGTGGAAGTTCAGGTCTCCGAATAGTATGTAGTCCATGGGGGCGATGGCGTGGGTTGCGACAAGGTCGGTGATCGTGTCGGCGAAGAGGGCTTCTAGCAAGGATGTTGGCTAACATGTTCCAACATTACAGTGGCATTTTGTACACCGGTAGAATGGTTAAGGTGCAACCAAATCAAAAGTTTTGTTTTGGTTGAATTCACCAGTACCCAAAGTTGTGCATGCTTTAATTACTTTATTGTACATTTGTGCATTTACTCTTCTCAGATATCAGAGGGCAGTGATTAAGAATGTCACAATGAGAATATGTCTCAAAGGCTCCTTTTCCTCAAAATTACTGCAATGGGCCATCAAGTTGGTTTTGAAATGTGTTGAATCGTTGGCACTATGGGCATCTACACTAGGTATTGTGGTCCCTAGTCTTATTAACAGTAGAAGAGTGTGGCTGCGGCTCACTTTGAACTTCCCACAAGTCTTGATTGTCTGTGTCCTGTATCCATTAGAAAGGAAGAGTCATCGCCTTTGACATGTGGGACAGGCTTGATATAATTGTTTACCAGATAGAAAAGTTGAATATTTTGATATGAGTTTTTCACCCTTGAAAATTGGAAGGATAGGTTTATCTCCTAAGCAAGGACTCCAATAAATTCATCTTCTCTTGGCTAGTGTATCACGTACATAGCTATTTCACTGGTGCACTTTTTGGCAGCTTAATGTACTATGTCTTCTAATCACTGATGTATCTTGATGGCACGTAATATTACACAAGCATCGTTTAATGTATACCCCACTGTGGATAACCATTTTTGTGTGCATGTGGGTGACGTGTGCTACAAAATAATGCAATTTTTTTGTCCTTCAGCTGGGAAAAATGAGGCTGTCCATCCCATGTCGTGCCATTACCTGCACACATTTACAGTGCTTTGACGCTGCACTTTATCTGCAAATGAATGAAAAGAAACCCACATGGATCTGCCCTGTGTGTGATAAAAAGGCAGTGTATGAAAGTCTAATATTAGATGGGTGAGTAACAAGTAACATGTGGGTCTTGTAATCTAATTGAGTATTTATATTTGCTTATGAAGAATGAAATGGTACAATAATACTTTAATATTAGAAGGAATCCTCAGCAGACATTCATTCCACCTGAGAGGTTTGTAATTGTTTTCTCTTATATCTTTAAATGATCAATGAGCTGAGAGGATTATTACTGATCTTTGAGGCCTTCATTATATGCAACCCTTTTATTCATATTTTGACTGTGGCTATATTTCTGACCATGGAAACTTGGGTTCCTAATCAATCAAACAATCAATCAGGGGTTTGTATAGCGCGACTACCCACCCGTAAGGATCTCAAGGCACTGAGGGGGAGGGGAGCTGCTGATCTCTCTGGGCGCCGGGGTTCAGTCGAAGAGCCAGGTCTTGAGATCCTTCCTCAATTGGGTTAGCAACAGAAAGTTCTAACTCCACTTTTGCCATTTAATTAAAACATAGTTACTGTAATTGTGCAAAGCCTTGTTATCAAGGAGCTGTAAAGAAAAGGATTGATTTCATATTTATTAATGTTTTTACACATGAAATGCAAATGCACAGCTCCTGAGTTCTTTTGAGTCCTTTCATTATAGACTTTAAAACCTGCTTTTGAACCACGCCTAAAAGAAGCTAAAACCTTTTTTAAATGCAGCGTAATTTGTCAATATAGAAAGAGTATGCTGTTTTTTGTTACTATAATCTTCTGAAACATAACATAGAAAATTACTTTGATGCTGAAAATCTCTTCCTAAAAGCAAAATAGCAAACAGTTAAGGGAGCCGTGATAGAAAAAACCCATCAGATGAAATCATCAGATATAGCCATGCACTTTGCAAAAAAGGTCTTCTCTTAAATAATAATGTATATAGTAGGGAGAATTTGGAGGAAATTGTTATCTCGCAAGCTCTGTTTCTAAAATCTCAATACAATACTCTCACCTTTTTCTCCTCCTGCATATCATTTCCTTATGCAAAATACGTAAATGTAATATAGAAAATTAACTTGTTCTACAATAGCGGCCCCTAAATGAATTTGCCCTGTCCCATTGCTAACTAGAGACTCAAAAACCTCATCTGCACCCGTGAAAGAACTCGTCATTCAGCGGGCACTGACAACACCACACCACATAAGCTTTTAACACAACAAATATAATTTCCAAATCTTCTTTGTTTGAAATAAGTATCTTTCCCTGAGAACATGTTTGTTGTTTGAATTCGTTTTATAGCACTGAATGTCACATAAGCAAAGAAAAATTAAATAGATATGGGATGGAAATAAAGAAGCATAGACAAAGTAAGGTTTAGGTGCAATAGTCCCAGCCAAAGAAGGGGGCTAATTTTCAGGTAAATGAGCATAGAGAATTGCTGTCGCTCATAGTAAGATGAGCCAATTTTAAGTTGGCTGACCCATTGCCCTATATTTTACGTGTGGTAGGTAAAAGAAATATGTGAAAGATCAGTGGAGGAAGATGCCTGACTGAAAGTCCCTCTTAAGTATGTCTTTTTAAGGTCTGCTTTGATGGAAACAAAAGGTTGTTGCTAATGCAAGCCCTAAGAACAAAGGGGGAGCACAGAAGAATTCTATAATATCGAAAGCATGTAATAATTGTCAAGCAGTAAGAGAGAGAGAAAATAAGAGGTTGTGAGGATCAGGCTAGGATAATAAGGAGAACCCAGCATAGCTGAAACGTTTTACATATCCAAGTATGTGAGTTTAAAAATATGTCTGGAAGAGCCAGCCAGTACCATCATACAAAGTCCCAGCCAGTTACTATAAAAGAAAGGAAACTAATCATGGCAGGGTGCTCCATCCTCCTCATTTCCTACAACTAACTAACAGAAATATGAAAAGCAAGTAGAGTGGTAGGATTGCTATAGGGCCTACGTCTGCCAGACCTTACAAGAACATCCTGACTTAACGTATACATAGAACCCTTTTGAATCCTGTCTACCTTCTTTCAGCATATGGCAATCATTCTTAAACTAATCAAGTGCCAAGTTGATGCTCCTCCTCAAATACCCCGCTCTCAAACAGTGATTTCACACCGTTTTACAAGCTCATCTCCCTCTTCTCATAACTCCTTACAAACTTTGGCTGCATCCAGCTCACATACCACATAGACAGGAACACTGTTGTATCACACTCCTGTGATTTTCTGGCCATTGAATGAAATTCAAACATCACTAATACCAATTTGGGCAGCCTAAATTCTAAATGCATAGCAATGGAACTGCATTTTGTGTGAGATAATGGCATGGACCAGTATTGGTCAGAGGAAGTTAGTGGACATCTGTTTCAAGAGTAGAATATAAAAAAAGAGATTTCTGTGTTGATCCAGGGTGAGAAAGAGATTTTTCATAAATTTGACTCTATATTTGTTACTGCTTTGGCAGGATTTGGTAGGTTGCCACGTTCCTGAGATCAGGCCGTTGATTTCAGGCAATTCTTACCACTTCTGCTCAGCAGGATCGTAGTCTTGTCAGCCTTAAGTTTAAGAAAGTTGTTGTGCATCTAGGAATGAACAGAAGACAAAACGTCCCACGAACAAGCTATTGTCAATGACAGAATTCTGAAAAGGTGGATCAGAATTTGTGTATCATATAAATAGCAGTAGAAACTGAAGGCAGAGGAAAGAGATGAATGATAAAGAACCAACTCAAACTCAAGGTAACTAACTCCTTAAACACACAGACATGGGCTAAATAATTGTATTCAACTGTGTCAACAGTTAAGACAATGAGTTTGTACAAAGAGCTTTTCTAAAGCAAAGCCTTTGCAATAGGGCCTTTTGACTACGTTGATAACTGAGTTAGCTCAGAGAAGATGCCATTTAGCAACCACAGCAGCTACTTACTGGTTGGCGTGCAGCAAGAAAGTTATATAATGCATTAGGCAGTTGAGAACAGGACAGCATATAGTCATGCTTGTATCCTGTGCTACTTCATCCTTGAGGTTGAGCTGTGATACATCAAGTTCAATTGTAGCAATCTTTTCCCGAACCTTCTTTAACTCTTAGCTTAGATGGTTTGATTGGGGATAGGACTTGTGGGTGTATCAGCTGTGCTTCTGGCATGTTGCTGGAACATTACTCAATGCATTCTTCTTTCACCTTCACACTCTAGGTCCACATGCTGCTGTCAGTGGTTTGTCCTTAACTGTTAGAATCCCTAAAGTTTTGACTGTCATGCTTGGACTTGAACACAGACGTCTTCCAGAGCACATCATAATAATGCCTTCCTAACTGCATAATATAATCAAACCAGATGCTACAAGTCACCATGCCCTGTTAGGGAAAGACAGGTCAGGACAAACATTCCTACATCGCTTTCTTCACTCCCTAGTCACTCAACAGATGAACACTAGGTCTTCAAGAAGGCTTTTCAAACCTATCTGTTTGCATCCCAGTCTGATACTGGAAGCTGCTCCAGCAATCGCGACGACAAAGTGAACCACCGAATGAACAGGCTTAGAAAACAGCATTGGATACTGAAAATGCAACATAAGTTGGATAGTTATAGTGAAATTTAGACTTTTACATTATTTTCCTATAAGAAAACAATTCTACACTTCAAAATGATATTGTGTCAGGAGCGAGGCTTTACTATTGAACGTTCAGATATTGTGGGCGCTGTGCTCCATGCCCCCCTGAGCCAAGTCTTTTGGTGGCTGATGGTGTTGTCTGGCAAAAGGTTTTGCTCTCATGGAGGCTGTACTTCATGTGATTAACCAGGAACTACAGTTCCCAGGAGTCCCAAGCTCGTATGAGGTGTGGAGATGACAGCAGCTATCTTGGATTGCCAGATATACCTTTCCTCAGTGTCACAGAGTCCTTGCTAGGCAATTGAATTACTGTGTAGCTGCAGACAGGGCCCCTTTGTTTTTGGAGATTTGTGATGTATGCTACAGGAACAATATCTTCCTGACAAGGCATCTATATTACAGAGAATCATTCTAGAAGCCAAATCGTTTGGGAAGAGGCACTTAGAACTGTTTTTTTTTTATTTAAACTTTTATATTCAAGGACGTGGAACTAATTTCAGTCTTTTGAACTTTGTGTGAAGTGACAGAAAGGATTTTGTCAAAGAACCATTGATTATGATATATGTAAGGACTTTGCCTTTAAGGTACAAGCTGTGTTTAGTAATTGACACATCTGTCATCAGGTTTAACAAAATAGATTATGAGCGAATGTAAGTTATTTTTTAGTTGCATATACAAATCAGAAACTAATTCAACTAATCTCAGAACGCTCATAAATATAAAGTTAGAAGTAGGTATGTCACTAGGGAGGGAGTTTGACCAGCCTTTTAGGGGCCACTTATGTCCTGTAATAGTTCAGTTTAAGAAAAGCCTGCTTCACACTAAAGACGCAAAGAGCTGGTTACACAGAGCTATCCTTAAGGTATATTCTTTCACTGTTGAGGCTAGATGTTCATGGCAGAGTATTGAAAGCTTTCCTATTTGCCTGTGGAAAACCATTTAGTCTGTAGATATCTATGCCCAGGAGAGTGATGAAGTGAAGGGAGTTATCCAGTGTCTCTGTTTTCGCTCCTATCCGGTTTCCCTTTCCCAGTCTACCATTTGTCGTACCATATGTATGATCAGTTGTGGTGAGAGGTGGGAAGATGCATCGTTCCCATTCGGTCCCGAGCACTCTTGGAGCTTTATGACATATTGTTGTAATGCCTGAGGTTAGCTGCTGATGACCTCACATGGCCACAGGGTCTGTAGACTTTTACAAATCATTCCATGTACCCCACCCTTCTCCTTCTGACTATTCTAACACGCCCATAATTTCCCTTTCACGTTTCACCTTCCCCTCTTACTAAACCCCCTCTTCTCCCAACTGCCTCATTTTCCCTTCTTTTATGCCTGCCATCTCACCTCTCTTGTTGAGACGTCCAGTTTGGCAATGGCTCCCAGTTTAGCCCATGATCTTTGATCATGTATCCCTTGGCCTGAGACACAAAGGTAAGTGCAGCATAAAAACCCCCAAACTTTACTACTGTGCATTAAACGGCACGAACTTCAAATATCCTCGAGTTTGAGTGAAAATCAAACTAACGTTTTATAAGAAAAATTAAGCAACTGTGAAACATGAGCTTACAATGCAATGACAAATATTAATTTAGAAAAGGGTCAAAACTCGAAAATGTAAGCAACTAGAAACTAGGTTATTTGAAGGACAAATACCTCTTTGGCCATTTGGATTCAGATGGGTGGATACAAAGCACAAATATTCCAAGGGTGTGAAAAACAGTCTTTTGATGTATGAATTTTCTAACTATTGTGTTATAAGTTGAACTGAATGGAAATATTAAATACAAAAAATAATAATTATATGCCTACTAAATGGCCTCAATGAACCACAAAGTGGCACTTGAGATTTGGTGCTAAGGATAAAGTAATTTGAATGGTTGAATGCTGCTGCTCTGTGATAATTCTCCTGGATTTTTGAGTTGTTGCATTCATGAATAATCAGGACGGGTTGCCAGTGATCTGTTCTATCCAAAATATAATTACAGTCCATATAGGACCAGTTCGTTCCTCACAACTGTTCCTAGTATAATTTGGAGGATTCTACCACTCCACATAATTTGTAGTTGCACGCCCAGCAGTAGCTACATCTGGAGACACACAACGATGTTCGAGTCATAGCATTTACCAGCAACAAGACATGTGAAGCCAAGAAACATTCCATGATTGACACAGGCCCTGTTTCCCTCTGTTTATCAAAACCTATATAGCCTAGAATACCTAGATGAATGCCTATAAATCAAACAGTCGAAACGAAAACCATTTTTGAAGAATTCTCCATTTTAGCTAGAAGTACTCTTGTGTCTTAATAATTAAATCAGGCACCGCCATTTAGAAATTAGATGTTCAGAGTTTTAGCTATTTTTTTGCTACAAAAGTGCACACTTCGGTTATTCTTACTTTGAGATTCACTAAATTATAGGTCCTTTTTAGGGCTCGCCTGCTGTGCGCATGCGCATAGCTGGCGAAGCTCTATAGGGGCTTAAATAAGCTTTACCTAGACTGGCGATTGACTGGCGATTTGATGCTGTGCCCGTCGCTTTTAGGTCAATGCGCAAGCGCATCATCAAATCGCCAGTCAATCGCCAGTAGCACTCCTCCCCTGCTGCTTCACACCCTCATGCCGCTCTCCGGGCTCCGCCCCTTCCCCTGCCCGCCGTGTCGCATTTCTCCTCCCCTCTCCCCACAGCAATGCCCTCCGCCGGCCATACTTTCACTTCTCTCGTGTTTCTCCTTCTTTCGCTCTGTCCCTCATACTTCTTTTGCTCCCTTCTAAATACTCCAACCATCTTCCCGTCACTTCAGCTCGGACTCAGGGCTTCGTTTACATTTGGCGCTATGAAGTGGGCAACAATAACTGGTGCAAAATATGTTTTGCATTCATTTTAACACTAGGATCCCCTAGGTTTTAAACTTTCATTTATCATCACCTATAAGTTGGTGATACATTGGTGCGTAGATCGGGCACATTATCCATGCAAAAAATCCGTTCTGACTCTTGTCCTAAAATTAGTAGCGTTAAATGCGGTGGTAAACATGTTTGCAAATGGAATTGTACGGCAATTTTCGCGCACTTTGCTGAACGAGGACCTTCGCCGAGCTGCGTTACCCTTTGTTAGATGCTCTGCGTTCGAGTTCAGGGTGTACGATGGTGATCCACCGCCTACACGACGCTTGCATACAGAACACTATGCACGTGGACACAAGCCTAAATGCACAATTCCCCGCAGTACCCTATTCACACAGGCGTCCTTAGAACTCACTGTTGCGTTCATCCAGGCCCTGGTGCCCCTGCACATGCTGCGCTATTGGTAGCCACGCCCCTGCCCCAGGGGTTGCATTTTTACTGTCTCAGCGCTATCTAGCACACAACGTGTTTTTTTTCCGGGCCCGGCTTTCACCTTTGAAATGTGGGGCACGTGGACCCGCTGGTAGACGGGGAGCGAGGGGGTGCGGGGCCTAGCGCCTAAATGGGCATCTCGTTCTACCCAGCTACACCCTTTCTACCCGTCAGGGTGCCGTTGTTGTGATGATTGTACCAATGCTTTTATATATCAACAGGTCTCGCCCCCTACGGCTCTGTACGCCTGGCTTTACATTTCAAAATATTAATCTGTAACTCAGGGAGCTGTTGATGTAGTGATGCGTCTACTGTTTATAAACGTATGCATACACCTGGTGCTCGTTGTACCAAAGGGAGAACCTATTTGCACGCATTCGTGAAATATATAATACATATAATGCGATGGTAAACATGTTTGCAAATGGAATTGTACGGCAATTTTCGCGCACTTTGCTGAACGAGGACCTTCGCCGAGCTGCGTTACCCTTTGTTAGATGCTCTGTGTTCGAGTTCAGGGTGTACGATGGTGATCTGCAGCACAGGAAACAGGACAGCAACTCACTAGAACGTGCACGTTTTTCTTATAGCTACTGTTTTTATTTGTACATTATATTATAGTATAATTTTTATTTTTATTATTACAAGATTTATTTGGTTTATCACAAACCATGGACAGCATTAGTATAAAACGCTTATAGTTAAACAGTCAGTTGCATCCTCCGGATATTCAGTTCCTCCGGTCAGTAGGGCTAAGCCCAAAAACTTCTCCCCCACCCCCAACCCTTCACGATCTCTTCATCTGTGTACATTATCCAAAACCATTGCATTGCATATACTGTGGGAGCATCTACTCCTTCCTAGCTATGTTTCGAGGGTTTGTTTTACCTTTAAATCACCTACAAGCTAATACATCAAAAGTGGAAGGTTGACTCAGTCATTGAAGAAGGGTGTTAGTAACTTTTCGCTGTTTTCCAGGCTTGTAAATTTCAGTGGAGTAATATTTCTGGTTACATAAACATGCACTCGCATCATAAAAAGTATAGATATTTCTTAAGTAAGAAAAGCACACCTGAATATCATAAATAGTAGAGCTGCCCCTCATGATACAAAGAGCTACCCTCGGGTTGCACCAGCCCGCTCGCATTATGGACAGCAGACCACCGAACTGTTCCTTGGGTTACCAAGACACTATAGGCCCCATCAGACATCAGCACAGTTCCTTAGGTCCAATAAAGACAGCAGAACTGTCACCCAGGTTACTTAGACACACTAGGCTCCCATCAGTTATCAGCACAGCTCTTTAGGTCATAGACACTAAAGGCTCCCATCAGTTATCAGCGCAGCTCTTTAGGTCATAGACACTAAAGGCTCCCATCAGTTATCAGCGCAGCTCTTTAGGTCATAGACACTAAAGGCTCCCATCAGTTATCAGCACAGCTCTTTAGGTCATAGACACTAAAGGCTCCCATCAGTTATCAGCGCAGCTCTTTAGGTCATAGACACTAAAGGCTTCCATCAGTTATCAGCGCAGCTCTTTAGGTCATAGACACTAAAGGCTCCCATCAGTTATCAGCACAGCTCTTTAGGTCATAGACACTAAAGGCTTCCATCAGTTATCAGCGCAGCTCTTTAGGTCATAGACACTAAAGGCTCCCATCAGTTATCAGCACAGCTCTTTAGGTCATAGACACTAAAGGCTTCCATCAGTTATCAGCGCAGCTCTTTAGGTCATAGACACTAAAGGCTCCCATCAGTTATCAGCGCAGCTCTTTAGGTCATAGACACTAAAGGCTCCCATCAGTTATCAGCACAGCTCTTTAGGTCATAGACACTAAAGGCTTCCATCAGTTATCAGCGCAGTTCTTTAGGTCATAGACACTATAGGCTCCATCAGACATCAGCGCAGTTCTTTAGGTCATATACACTAAAGGCTGCCATCAGACATCAGCCACCACATCCACCATCACATCCACCACCACCACATCCACCACCACCACCACATCCAGCACCACCACATCCACCACCACATCCACCACCACATCCACCATGACATCCACCATCACCTCCACATCCACCATGACATCCACATCCACCACCACCACATCCACCACCACCGCATCCACCACCACTGCATCCACCACCACCACTGCATCCACCACCACCACCACCGCATCCACCACCACCACCGCATCCACCACCACCACCACATCCGCATCCACCACCACCGCATCCACCATCAACACCACATCCACCACCACCACATCCACCACCACCACCACCACATCCACCACCACCACATCCACCACCACCACATCCACCACCACCACATCCACCACCACCACATCCACCACCACATCCACCACCACATTCACCAACACATCCACCATCACCTCCACATCCACCATGACATCCACCGCCACAGCCACCACCGCATCCACCACCACCGCATCCACCACCCCCGCATCCACCACCACCACATCCACCACCACCACTACATCCACCACCACATCCACTACAACCACCACCGCATCCACCCCCACATACACCATCAACACCACATCCACCATCACATCCACCACCATCAACACCACATCCACCATCACATCCACCACCACCACCATCACATCCACCAACACATCCACCATCACCTCCACAATGACATCCACCGCCACAGCCACCACCACCACATCCACCACCAACACATCCACCACCACCGCATCCACCACCACCACCACCACCACCACACCCACCACCACCACACCCACCACCACATCCACTACAACCACCACCCCATCCACCACTACCACCACCACCGCATCCACCACCACCGCCGCATCCACCACATCCACCACCACCACATCCACCACCACATCCACCACCACCACCATCACATCCACCATCACATCCACCATGACATCCACCGCCACATCCACCACCACATCCACCACCACCACCACATCCACCACCACTTCCGCATCCACCACCACATCCACCACCACCACATCAACCACATCCACCACCGCATCCACCACCACCGCATCCACCACCACCGCATCCACCACCACCACATCCACCACCTCATCCACCACCTCATCCACCACCTCATCCACCAACGCATCCACCACAACCACCACATCCACCACAACACCACCACATCCACCATCACCACCACATCCACCATCACATCCACCATCACATCCACCACCACATCCACCACATCCACCATCACATCCATCACCTTCACATCCACCATGACATCCACCACCACCACCACATACACCACTTCCACCACCTCCACCACCACCACCACATCCACCACCACCACCACCTCCACCACCACCTCCACCACCACCACCTCCACCCACCAGGCAGGGCATTTATGCCCTCTCGTCGCCCAAGCGCGCAGCGGTTGCGCGCCGGGGGCGCCTTAGTCGCGCCTGAGACGAGCCAGAGAGGAGCCCGTCTGTGCCCGTCCGTGACCGCACGGGGCCAGGGGCCATGACCCCTGTCCTAGCGGCACCCCCTGCTAGCGGCTCTGACATACTCAGGTACTCCTCCAATGATCTACTAAATTTGTGGTTACCTCCGCAGAAAGGTTGTGTACAGGACCCCGGCTTCTGTCCCGGAGGTCCATTTTCATGCAAGCATTGCCGCTACCAGTCATACCCCTGCCCTCCCCCCACAGGCACATTGACCCCGGAGGACTCCAGCTCCAGCCTTCCCCGGGGCAACAGCATACTCTGTAATATAAGATCCCTCCCGAAGCATCACTCGGAGGTTTGGGACCTAATCCACTCGACCCGCCCTGATTATTGCTTCTGTACGGAGACCTGGCTCAAGCCCCATCTGGTCCCCGCTATCACCTTGGGGATCCCTTCGGGGTACAAGATTCTTAGGCTTGACCGCCCAGTCAAAACCGGCGGCGGGGTTGCTGTAATTTACAAAGACACCCTCACTGTCACCTTTCTCGACCAATGCTGTACTAAGGACATTGAGGTCCTGGTTTTCAAAGTTGGTTCCTCCTCACAAGCTTGCTGGAAGGGAGCTCTGGTGTACCGTCCCCCTGGCCCCTGTGCCGAGGCTTCTACCCTCCTCCTGGAGACACTAGCTCCTCATATCAGCATAGGGACCAATTTTGTACTCCTTGGAGACTTCAATGTCCACAGTGAACTGTCTGACAATGCAGAAGCGCGTAACCTGCTGGCTGATCTATCTGCCCTGGGTTTTAAACAGTGCAACAGAGGTCCGACCCATCGGGCTGGTCACACCCTCGACCTAATCCTGTCCAACTCGCACTCCTTGACTTGTTACCCTCCAATGCAGGTGGAATGGACCGACCACTTTGTCATCAACTTCTCCCTCCCTACCCTTATCAAAGAACGCTCCCAACCTGCTCCCCTCCCGTTATGGCGCAGGCAGTGGTACAAGGTGTCCGCTGACACTTTTAAAACTACTTTCGTACCCCCTGACTTTCTCACCTCTGACTCCACCAGTTCGGCCCTGTCTAAATACAATGATGCCTTGATCACGGCGGTCAACCTAATTGCCCCTTTAAGACGCTGTAACCGGCGCTCTGACCGCAGGCAGGAACCATGGTACACGGACCTACTGCGTGCGGAGAAAAAGGTCTGCAGGAAGTTGGAGAAATCCTGGAGAAGCTCACGCAGTACGGCCGATAAAGATCGCTATAGCTCTGCCATGAGACTTTATCATAAAAACATCAGAGCTGCCCGTAAATCCCACATTGTCTCCCAATTGTCTGAGGCTGGCAATGATTCAAAATTACTGTACCAGGTTCTCAGCACATTTACCAAGCCCGTCGCCTGTGACAGTCCGGAAATGCTGACCCAAAAACTGTGTGAAGATACTGCTGGGTTCTTTGCCGATAAAATCGATTCTATTTATCGAAACATCTCCCTAGCAAGCCCACCTATTGAGGAAATGGCCCCTTCCTCTAGCCTCCAGCCCGGAACAATCAGCGCTGTCTCTGTTACGCTGTCCTCCATTCCCGAGATCAGCTTAGAACAAGTCAACTCCCTGATTGGGACTATTAAATCAGGCAGCCCAGCGGACCCTGTACCCGCCCGTATCATGCACCTCATTGGGAGTGTCCTCAGTCCCTCCATTCAGATGGTGATCAACCGCTCCCTCTCTGAGGGACGGGTCCCCCGGGAGTTGAAAGAGGCCATGGTCAAGCCCATTAGGAAAAATACCTCCACCCCCTGGTCAGACATGACAAATCTGAGGCCAATCTCCCTCTTGCCGTTCATCAGCAAATTGATGGAGAAGCATGTGAATCACCACCTTTCCAGCTTCATTGAGCAAACCGGCAGTCTGGACCACTCTCAGTCAGGGTTCAGGCCTAGGTATAGCACCGAAACGGCTCTTCTTTCCGTCACAGATGCTATACGCTTGTCCCTGGACAGAGGAATGTCAGTGGTGTTGGTGCTGTTGGACTTGTCCGCAGCATTCGACACCATATCCCACGCCATCCTCCTTACCAGATTAAAGGAGATTGGTATTGATAGATCTGCCTTGGCGTGGTTTACCAGCTTTCTCTCCGAGCGTACCCAGAAGGTGAATATGGGCTCTTTCAGCTCCCCCTCGGCCAGCATCACCAGAGGAGTCCCGCAGGGCTCCTGTCTTAGCCCTACGTTGTTTAACGTATATGTCTCCCCGTTGGCTAATATTATGAGGTCCTTCGGGTTTATGCCCATCTCTTATGCTGACGACACGCAGCTGCTGTTCACTTTTAAAAAATTTACTCCGGAGATAAGACAATCTTTCTCCAACGGCATGACTGCGACCGCCAGCTGGATGGCCACAAACTTTCTCCAGTGCAATGTGGGAAAGTCTGAGGTCATGTTATTCGGAGAGGCAAAAATCCTGTGGACCCCTGACTGGTGGCCCTCCAGTCTGGGTCAGGCCCCCTCCCCTAAACAGGTGGTGAAAAACCTGGGGGTTCGTCTAGATCACGACCTCACCCTTGCCCATCATGTCAGCACCACGGCGGGATCTTGCTTCCACATTATAAGCCTCCTTCGGAAGGTGTTCCCCCTTCTTCCAGACTACACAAGAAAGACCTTGGTCCAGGCCCTCGTTCTGAGCCGCCTGGACTACTGTAATGGCCTTCTCTTGGGAGCTAACGAAGGAGTGCTTAATAAACTTCAGGTGGTTCAGAACACCGCGGCCCGCCTGGTGACCAATGCCCCCCCTAGAACTCCATCTTTGCCCCTTCTCAAGGCCCTCCACTGGCTTCCCATCCGGAAACGGGTGGAATTCAAGATTTGTTGTGTGGTACACAAGAGTCTCTACAACCTCGGTCCACACTATTTGGCCGAGAAATTTGTATACCACCGCCCCTGCCGCAATCTCAGGTCCAGCAACCAACTATTACTCCAGGTTCCTAGACATTACAAGACCAGACAGGGAGGTCGTGCCCTTTCCATTATGGGCCCGCGCCTATGGAACAATCTCCCCCTTTCCCTTAGAGAGTGCCCGAGCCATCTAGCCTTTAGGAAACTCCTAAAGACAACTCTATTCTAGTTGGAGCGCTGTCTGTCCTGTTCTTCACAGCACCGCGCGGAGATACACCTTCGGGTGTGATGCCGGCGCGTTACAAGCCCATAAATAAATAAATAAATAAATAAAACTGACAAAGCTATTAATTTGGCTACTTTCAAAACCAACACATAAATAAAAAAAGTGTCATTTACAATACCAATAGCTCAAACTTTCCTAATGCGAGACCTATTGCATTTCCAATGCTTGTTTGTTTTGTAAGTGTTAAAAGCCATTTATCAGCAACTACTTCATATTGAAGCCAGCTAACTGTACTGATAGTATGTACAACTATAGTTAGTTTTACAGGTGGAAAGTTAATAAATCTGAAACTCTTCCAGTGTCTACTAGGTGCTCTGACTACTTGGCAGAGTAGAAGTGCAAATTCAAGAGCTGCATGGAAAACTACAGGAATGACGTTTTAAACAGACCTTACAGGAATTAAAATTTCGGACCCAGCATAAATTAAAACCTAAGCATCCAAAAAGTATTTTTTAAGAAGGACAGATCGAATTATCTTTCTGTGTTCTTTTGTAGCTGTCACCTGACATTCTTTTTAGTAGTGCATTTGTTAGCAAACTGCTTAACAACAGGACCATTTCTAAGTGGGCTTTGAACTCAGCCTTCCTTTTGCAAACTCTTAGACCGTTGGGTCTTAGATTTGCTTTACAAATCCTGCCTAGCAGGTTTCCTTGAGGTTAGTTTTAAGAGATACAGATCTTTTTACAGCATATTTCTGTGCTTCCTTTCTATCATTTTAAGGGCCATGTATCTATAATTGTACTCCAGGATGCCGGAAAAGTCACGGTAAAGTTGCAGTAACTTAGCCCATAGTCTCTTTTGCTCATGTTCCTATTGTTTGTCTCTTTATCCTATTTGTCTCCATTGATTTCCAGTATAGTTCTGCCCATGTGGTAGCACACTCCTGACTTTGGCTTCAAAGATATCTCAAAATTGACTTGCTGTTTTTGACTCATGATTTGTTGCCATTATATGCATTGCCCGAAAGCCAAGTTCAGGTTGGTTGTTGTTGGTATTATGAATGGTTTGAAGGTAGTTTCTAAGCAAAGTTTACCCACAAGGATAGTGTGAATAAAATATTTTTTTATGGCATATTGTCCTCTGCTAGGCCATTTCTGATCTTGCTCCACAAGTTAAAAATAGGTTGAAAAGATACAGAGAGGTAATTCTTTGACCTGACTAGAATATGCATTTATTTCTGTAGTCTCAACCTTAAACTAAGTTCTGACTTTGAAATATTATTGGGGAGATTTATAAGATCCATTCATAGAAAAATGTAAGAGTTTGAAACCGTTGTGCGTGTGTAATTTGTTATAAGCAATGAACAGCGTGTGTTTTCTTCCACTTAATAATGACTATATCCTCTTATTTATTATGCCAAATCCTTTTCAAATTAATATTAATAGGCCATCTACGAATATTTTACAGGCTTTTTATGGAAATACTCAGTCAGTGCTCTGATGCAGAGGAGATCAAATTCCAGGAGGATGGTTCTTGGTTTCCAATGAAGCAGAAGAAGGAAGGTTTGAGTGTATCAAGCACACAGTGCCCTAAAGTTGAAAGTAAGTTCAATTAAATTTTCTGCATGGCTTTTGTAATTGACATTTGACCCACCTCGTGGCACCACATCATGTACACATATGGCTCAGAATCACGTAATAAGCGTTTGCCACCTCAACAACACATCCATACGCTCTCACTAATCTTATGTATCAACCATCCTAAAGAAAATGTTACCACACCTTTATGCACAAAGTGCATGCATATAGCACTGCACCAAAGCAACACAATGAGTAAGGAATGCCTCAAAACTTAATCGCCTCTTGACCAGAGTAGTGTACAACCATACATTCCCTCTGTAGGAAATGAAGTGCACACATATCTACGCAGTCGACTACATTGTTCAATTGCCAAATGTTGTGGAGATCTGTTCGCAGGAGGCAAAGTTATATGTAAATCAAAAATAATCTGAGCCATATATGTACTCAGTGGGGAACGCCACTGCGTAATGTATAGTGAGTTGCTGGATCCAAAGACTCGAACAAGGCACCTGGGACCCTTTGGCTCTGTATTGGCCAAGCAGGTCCCAGAAACAATGGTAAGCATTTTGGATCCACAAATTTCATTTGAGATCAGCCGTTTTTTTTTTAGAACCAACTTTATTAAGAGATTTGCGTCAGTACACATTATAGCACAGTTGAAAAATGATTGCTGCACATGCATAGCATTACAGGAGTTCAGTGGATTTTAAACGAAAAATTGGAAGTCCTTGGTGCTCGTGTGAGCACGAGAACAGGAAGACTGTGCATAGGTCATGACTAAAAGCCACAGCTTGGACCACGAATCTGCTGTGCTCGTCCACAAGCAACGTGCCATAGCATTTGGAAGAAGTGTCTGGTTGTAGATATAAATACATGTTCGAGGCATGTGGGCTGCTGAATTCATATCTGTGCATAGATCGCCGCCTAGTGTTGGGTCCGGATGATTGCACCTTGTTGTCCTGGAAGAGTCTTCGAAGTATCACGAGATAGGTGACTCCTCCCCTGGACTACAGTGCGCATGGGCATCTTCTCCATCCTCAGATAGTTTTTTTCCGCCATTGGGTTCGGATGTTATTCCTATACTCCAACTTCGGAATCGAAACAAAACTTTTCTAAAGGCCAAAAAGACTTCGACTTCGACGGTATTGTTTTCGCTCGGTACTCATTGACTCGATCGAACTTTCCATCTCGAACCGGTCGTCGACGCGGGCCGTTGGGCCTTTTCGACGCCACGTGGGCCTGCTGCCGATGGAAAGGAGCCCGTTCAAAAGGTGCCCACCATGCCACTCCAAGTTCCTGCATACTGACAAACACTCAGTATGAAACAAGTGCCTATCACCAGAACATAAGGAAGAAACCTGCCCAGCCTGTCCCCAATTCCGTTAGAAGAAAACCATCTGGATTCGACGGGCCACTAGGCAAGAGGTGCAGCGACAGGCACTGGAACCAGACAACATCTTCGATGATGGCCAAGAACTTCCAGAAGCTGAAGATTCGGACCTAGAGATCGTCACCGTCGAGGACTACTCGAACTCAGACGACAAGATCCCACCGGGGCAAATCGTGAGTACACTGCCACCGACACCGATTACCCTGTTACCGAAGGCTCCGATCGAAGCATTGTCAAAAGGCCTTAGCCAAGATCCGAAGAAACATTCGCCAGCCCCGCCGTCCAGCTCCGCTCCGAAACCTAAGCCTTCAGAGACCCCAATAGCCAAGTAACGTGATCCCAAAGAAGGTTCCAGAACCCAAAAAGGTTGTCGACCCGAAGGGCGTCGAACCGAAAAAGGCCGTACAGCCTAAAGGCGTCGACCCGAAGAAGGCCGTCGACCCAAAGAGCGCCAAACCAAAGAAGTCAGTCGAGCCAAAAGGCGCCAAACCTAAAAAGACAGTCGAGCCTAAGAAGGCCACCAAGCCGAAGGGCGCCGTCCCGAAGAAGGCCGTAGAGCCAAAAAAGCCCGCTGTGCTGAAGGTCGCCGAACCAAAGAAGGTCGCCGACGTAAAAAGTGCCGTATCGAAGCCTGTGATCCAGCCGGAGAAGGCTATCGAACCAAAGACAAGTGCTCCAAAAAGACCGGTCGATCCCAAAAAACCCATCGACTCGACAAAGGACAGTCAACCGAAAAAACCTGTCGAGCACAAAAAGCGTGTGGAACCAAAAAACCCGGTCGATCCAAAATCACTCGTCGACCCGACCAAAGGGTCAGAGCCGAGAAAAACCAATAAGCCACCAAAAGTCGTCGACACAGAAGGGGGTATCGACCCAGAGGCAATAGTCGATCCAAAACAGACTAAGAAATCGAAAACACAGCCACGGACAGTGGAAGAAGAACTCTTTCATCCAGATCCATCAGACGACCAGGCTAAAATATTTATTAATCCTGAGACTGGTAAAGTCACAATCTTACACAGAAAGAAGAGACTTCTCCCTCTAGACCCTTCATTCCTTTCTATCCCACTATGCCTACTACGCCTTTGGCTCCTTACTCTTCTTCTCACTATGGGGACAATGAGGGCGGGACAGGGGAAGATCCTCAGCATGATTATGACTATCCAGAGGATCCTAACCCCCAAAATGCACCATGGGGGGAACCCACTGACCCATATGACACGCATCCCATCCCTGACGTCCCCTCATACCCAACAAAGCCGTCACCTACTGACGACACCATTGTCTTCAAACAACTAATAGAAAGACAGGGCAGCGCAGTACCACAACGTTGACATGCACAATGACCTTATAGACGAAGACTTCTTATTTGACACTTTCCCTACTTCGGAAAAAAACATCAGAACACTTCCTATGCTAAAAGGGGTATTAAAACACGCGCCTGATATATTTCAAGATACAGCCAGGGCACGCGTAATCAATCCCAGGATTGAAAAGATATATAGAGCAGCCCCTACAGACCCTACCTATATCAGAGGTCAGTTACCATTAGACTCACTGGTAGTGGCTAATGCACGGAAAAGGGCCAACTCACAGACAACAGGGGAGGCTCCTCCTCCTGATAAAGAGTTCAAAATACTAGAGGCCTCGGGTAAAAGAGTAGCCTCCAATTCATGGAGCATTGCGAATACACAAGGTCTGCTAGCTCGTTATGACAAAGCACACTATGACCAGCTTGAAAGCTTAATGCAACACCTGCCTGAGCCTTTTAAAGCCCAAGCTAATGACCTCATACAGGAGGGAACATTTATTACAAACGTCTCCATCAAATGTGCGCTTGACGCAGCTGACACTGCAGCCAGGTCTATTAACACTAGCGTTTTACTATGACGACATGCATGGCTGCGTATTTCAGGCTTTAAGAACGAGGCGCAGTCCACCATTCTTAACCAACCAGTCAATCAAGACTTCCTTTTTGGCCCTGCAGTTGACACTATTCCAGACAAAATGAAGAAAGACACAGAAACTTCAAAATCAATGGGTGCATTGCAGCTTCAGCAACACACTGGTTCCTTTCGACGCTCCTCATACAGAGCAGCTACCCGAGGCAATACTTCACAGACCTCATCTACATACAAAGGCAACACCCAAGGTTCCTTTAACAAGAACTCCAACAGAGGAGGTTATATGGGCAACAATAACAAGGGGAGAGGACGTGGAGGCAATAACACCAGAGCCTCCACTGCCACAAAACAGTGACTTAATCACGCTACCTCCAGACCACCTAACACCGGTTGGAGTCAGACTCCAACAATTCCTACCTGTCTGGAACGCAATTACCACGGACAGGTGGGTGAGACAAATTATCCAGTATGGTTATTGCCTAGAACTCACCTCTACTCCACCAAACATACCACCCAGACACCGTCCTATGTCCAAAGAACACATCACCCTGCTACAACAAGAGGTGAAATGCATGCTGAAAAAGGGGGCCATAGAGCCAGTCCCTTCCCAACACCAAGGGACAGGAGTATACTCCCTATACTTCCTTATTCCCAAGAAGGACGGTTCACTCAGACCAATATTGGACCTCAGACCCCTAAATCAATACATACTGTCGGAACACTTCCATATGATCACACTACAGCAAGTGCTCCCGTTGCTACAGCAAGGAGACTTCCTAGCAACATTGGACCTCAAGGACGCGTATTTTCACATACCCATCCATCCAGCTCACAGAAAATATCTCAGGTTCACAATAGAAGGTCAACACTACCAATTCAAGGTTCTCCCCTTTGGGGTGACCACGGCTCCAAGAGTGTTTACAAAATGCTTAACGACAGTAGGTGTACATCTCAGGAGGCAACACATCCATGTGTTCCCGTACCTAGACGATTGGCTGATACAAGCAAAATCGTACCAACAGTGTGCAAGAGACACGTCTCAAACACTTCAGCTGCTACACAGCCTAGGGTTTTCCATAAACTACCCAAAATCGCATCTACAACCATCCCATATACAACAATATCTGGGAGCTACTATAGATACCTCAGTGGCAAAGGCGTAGCCAAACTCAGCGAGGATAGCCAGCATCGCAAATTTCTGCCACAACACTCTCTTCCAGCTCGAGTCTTCATGCAGCTCATAGGCATGATGGCCTCCTGCATATTCATTGTCCCCCATGCCAGACTTCACATGCGTCCATTGCAAGAATGCCTAGCACGGCAGTGGAACCAAGCTCAAGGACAACTAAAAGACCTAATGTTGGTAGACAGTCGCGCTCACAACTCTTTGCAGTGGTGGAACCCACAAAACCTTTCCAAGGGACGACTGTTCCAAGAGCCGGTTCCACAACTAGTACTAACAGCGGACGCATCACTGACAGGCTGGGGAGCCCACCTCCTTCACTACACAGTACAAGGGCTCTGGACAGTCAAACAAAAGAAACTGCATATCAACCAACTAGAGTTGCTAGCGATATTCCTAGCCCTGATAGCATTCCAAAAATACTTGTACAGCAAGACTATGTTGATCCGGACGGACAACATGACAGCAATGTACTATATCCAGAAACAGGGAGGAACACACTCTCCACAACTGTCCCACTTAGCACAGAGCATATGGAAGTGGGCAATTCCAAAAGATATCTTTCTCCTGGCAGAACACCTCCCAAGGAGAGACAATCAGATTGCAGACCTGCTCAGCAGGCACAGCCAGCAACTACACGAATGGGAGATTCACCCCCAAGTTCTCCAACCATTCTTCAGGCAGTGGGGGCACCCAGAGATAGACCTGTTTGCCACAAACTCAAAATGCCAGTACTTTGCCGCCAGGTTCCCTCATCCGTTGTCACAAGGCAATGCGATATGGATGAACTGGTCGGGCAGATTTGTGTACGCTTTTCCCCCAGCCCCCAGCACCACTGATTCCACTGGTTGCACGCAAACTGCGGCAGCAGTCACTCACACTGATCCTAGTTGCTCCCACATGGGCGAGACAGCCATGGTAAACAACGTTCCTGGAACTTTCAGTAGTTCCTCATCAAAGGCTGCACCTCGCACCCCATCTTCTAACTCAGAACCATGGAGAAATCAGACACCCAGATCCCAATCAGATGAACCTAGCGATCTGGCTCCTGAAGTCTTAGAATTTGGATACCTCAACTTGCCTCCAGACTGCATGAACATCATTAAAGAGGCAAGACGACCAACTACGAGAGCGTGCGATTTGTTATTTACTGCAACAATAACCAAATCAACCCTTTAGATGCTTCCATGCAGAACATTATATGTTACCTGCTGCATCTTCAAAGATACAACCTAGCGTACTCTTCCATAAGACTACACCTCGCGTCTATAGCAGCATACCTTCAAAACAGGCAACACCTTTCACTGTTTAGAGTACCAGCAATAAAGGCTTTTATGGAGGGTCTTAAAAGGGTGATCCCTCCAAGACACCCACCTTCCCCAGTCTGGAATCTAAATATAGTACTTACCAGACTTATGGGACCTCCTTTCGAACCTCTACACTCATGCGAACTGCAATTCTTAACGTGGAAGGTGGCATTCTTGATTGCCATTACCTCACTCAGGCGAGTTAGCGAGTTACAAGCACTAACAATTCAGGAACCCTTCATGCAAGTACATGCTAACAGTTTGGTTCTTGGAACAAACCCTAAGTTTATGCCAAAGGTCATATCCAATTTCCATATTAATCAATCAATAGAACTGCCAGTGTTCTTCCAAAATCCACAGTCAGTAGCTGAAAGAGCCCCACACACACTCGATGTAAAGAGAGCTCTGCTTTATTATGTGGACAGAACGAAATCATTTAGGAAAAAAAGCAATTATTTGTTGCTTTTTCACCACAACATAAAGGAAATCCAATATCAAAGTCAGGAATAGCCAGATGGATCGTTAAATGCATTCAAATATGTTATCAAAAGGCTAAACGCACTTTAACTGTCCCCCCAAGAGCACACTCTACGCGAAAAATGGGGCCATTCTCTTGAAGACATATGTAGAGCAGCCACATGGACTACCATACATACTTTCACAAAACACTATTGTGTAGATGTGCAAGCAAAGCAGCAAGCTGCTGTAGGCCAGGCTGTCCTCAAAACTCTTTTTCAAACTGCTACAGCTAGCACAGGTAACCACCGCTAAAGGAGATACTGCTATACAGTCTATGCACAGATATGAGTTCAGCAGCCCACATGCCTCGAACGGAATATGCTACTTACCAGTATGCATCTGTTCTTGGCATGTAGGGCTGCTGACATTCATATCATATCGAGTAAAGTTTCACCTTTGTGCCAAATTTGGTGTAGTTAACGTTTTTCTCTGTATGGAAAAGCAAAAATTACTATGGGAAATAAAATAGGAAATGCCACTTTTCTGCCACCCTCTCCCCTTTTTAGGTCTCGGCTAGCGTAGGCTGCGCATGTGCAGTCTCGCTGGCGAGATCTTATGTCTTAGAGTAGCGAGGTTTAAACCCGCCCCTCTTCTCCATTGGCCGGCTCCCTAAACGGTGGCCAGCCATTGGGGAAGAGGTTTCTGTGACGTCATTTGTTGTAGCTAAGCCCCGTCCGTTTCGGATTAAGGGGCGTGTTTTTTGCATTTCTTTCTCTGACTTTAGCCCGTCTCTTTGTGACTGGTGGGCGTTTTGTTTATTTACATTTTTTTAAATCTTTTTTTTTTTTTTTAAAGGCTTTTTTTTGGGTTCCTTGCTGTTTTAAGGTAAGCCAGCACGTTCTCTTTTTTCCTTTCTTTTTTTTTAATTTCGATTTTTTTCTATTCCTGGTCTACCCCGGTCCGGTCCATGTTTCTGTGTCGTTCTTGCCGGCTCGTGTCACCATGTTTGTGTGTCGTTCTTCTAATCCCCGTAATCCGACACATTTCTCAGTTTTTTTAAGGCATCTGAAGCGAGACACCGTGGGGGATTGCTGGGCGAGCCCTCCGGACACCCGGGGTGAAGCGACAACGTCGAGGCCTTAGTTGTGAAGGCGTAGCGGGAGAGAGTCCGGCCCCGGCAAGGCAAGTGCGGCCTGGAGTCTGTGGCGTCGTCGGTGCAGGGACGCAGCCTCCGCACTGGAGCAGAGGGAAGGAGACGCGCATCGCTTCTCCTCACGGCGGCCAAAAGCGGCATTCAAGACTGCGCGTAGTGCCACCCGATAATGATCGGAAAGGGTGGGCTGCGTCCAGAGGAGTTGACCGTGGTTGTGGGAGCGACTCAGACCCGGGCCAGCCCAGACGTACTGTGGAGGCGGTGGGAGCGTGGCCCGCTTTGAGGTGAGGCAAGAAGTGGATGAGGCTGTGACCTGCGCCGTTAGCCCACTGTGAATAGTGGCGGTGGCACGCTGCTTCAAAGAAAAGGTTGCAGCCAACTCGGGCCACCTCCGGGAATCACTTGCGGCCAGTTCGGGGGGGAAGACCGAGGCAGCGCGACGAGGGAGTACGATGTGTGGAGAGCAGTGGGACGGAGCGCAGAAGCTGCGGTTGTGCCCAGAAGGGTATGCCTAAACTGTCTATAGTGGGGCTTGGCGCAGGCATTGGGGCAGGCTGGTAGACCACAGGCTGGACTTACTAGTGGGATCTGCCATTAATCACAGCATCGAGACAAAAGTACGGCCTGAGGGAGTGGCATGAATTTCAGTCTCCGAGCGAACAGGTGCTGAAGACAGATGGGCACGGCTGGGTCCCGTGACCAGAGCAGTGAGTGTGCGAGCGTGAGAAGGGGAGCACACTGGTGTGTGAGGGGGACCCACCATAGGACAGCGGCTTGGTGGGTGAAGGGCAGTAGCACACTGTCGGGACAGTGGAAATCCAGGGTGAGGCTTGGACCTCGTACAACATACGCTCATGCCCACAGGGAGGAAGGGATACACGGTGACTTCTGGTGTGCGCAAGAGAAGGAAGGCCCTCGTTGATGGATATTACTGTGCGGGATAACTATTGTCTCATGAGCCTGTTCTGGGAGCGAGACTGATAACCAAGGTCTTGGTGTGCAGGGAGGGAGAGGGTGGCTGCTGGTTCACCACTGGGGGTGGGGGGGGGGGAGAACTGGGCCACTGAAAATAGTTGCTGGACTGAGGTCATACAGAAGTTGAGAGGCTGGTCCAGAACATGCCTGCTGAACTCCTTGGTGGGGGGACTGGTGGCAGGCTACTCCCATTGTTGCCTCTAGGTGAGTTGTGAGGTCTTGCTTGGTGCCTGGGTCTGCCCTGCTGGAGATTTGAACAACTGGTGTACACTGGAAGGCCTTGCTGTACAGATCTATTCCCTGCTTGTGCTCGATTTTCTTGCCTCTGTTCCCTGCTTGTGCTCGATTTTCTTGCCTCTGTTCCCTGCTTCTGATCGTTTTTTTCTTGAGATGGGCGTGTGGCTGACATAGACTGAGGGATGTCTGTGTGTGTGTGTCTCTGTGTGTGTGTGTGTGTGTCTGTGCTGGGCTCTGTGTGTGTGTGTGTTGGGCTCTGTGTGTGGGGGGGGCTCTGTGTGTGTATGTGTGTGGGGCTCTGCGTGTGTGTGTGTGTGTGTGTGTGTGTGTGGCTCTGTGTGTCTGTGTGTCTGGCTCTGTGTGTCTGTGTGTGTGGCTCTGAGTGTCTGTGTGTGTGGCTATGTGTGTGTGTGTGGCTCTGTGTGTCTGTGTGTGTGGCTCTGTGTGTGTGTGTGTGGCTCTGTGTGTGTGTGGCTCTGTCTGTGTGTGTGGCTCTGTCTGTGGGTGTGTGTGTGTGTGTGTGTGTGTGTGTCTGTGCTGGGCTCTGTGTGTGTGTGTGTTGGGCTCTGTGTGTGGGGGGGCTCTGTGTGTGTATGTGTGTGGGGCTCTGCGTGTGTGTGTGTGTGTGTGTGTGTGTGTGTGGCTCTGTGTGTCTGTGTGTCTGGCTCTGTGTGTCTGTGTGTGGGGCTCTGAGTGTCTGTGTGTGTGGCTATGTGTGTGTGTGGCTCTGTGTGTCTGTGTGTGGCTCTGTGTGTGTGTGTGGCTCTGTCTGTGTGTGTGGCTCTGTCTGTGTGTGTGGCTCTGTCTGTGGGTGTGTGTGTGTGTGTGCGTGTGTGTGTGTGTGTGCGTGTGTGTGTGTGTGTGTGTGTGTGTGTGTCTCTGTGTGTGTGTGTGTGTCTGTGCTGGGCTCTGTGTGTGTGTGTGTTGGGCTCTGTGTGTGGGGGGGGCTCTGTGTGTGTATGTGTGTGGGGCTCTGCGTGTGTGTGTGTGTGTGTGTGTGTCTGTGTGTCTGGCTCTGTGTGTCTGTGTGTGTGGCTCTGAGTGTCTGTGTGTGTGGCTATGTGTGTGTGTGGCTCTGTGTGTCTGTGTGTGTGGCTCTGTGTGTGTGTGTGTGGCTCTGTGTGTGTGTGTGGCTCTGTGTGTGTGTGTGGCTCTGTCTGTGTGTGTGTGGCTCTGTGTGTGTGGCTCTGTCTGTGGGTGTGTGTGTGTGTGTCTCTGTGTGTGTGTGTGTTTGTCTGTGCTGGGCTCTGTGTGTGTGTGTGTGTGTTGGGCTCTGTGTGTGGGGGGGCTCTGTGTGTGTATGTGTGTGGGGCTCTGCGTGTGTGTGTGTGTGTGTGTGGCTCCGTGTGTCTGTGTGTCTGGCTCTGTGTGTCTGTGTGTGTGGCTCTGAGTGTCTGTGTGTGTGGCTATGTGTGTGTGTGGCTCTGTGTGTCTGTGTGTGTGGCTCTGTGTGTGTGTGTGGCTCTGTCTGTGTGTGTGGCTCTGTCTGTGGGTGTGGCTCTGTCTGTGGGTGTGTGTGTGTGTGTGTGTGTGTGTGTGTGTGTGTGTGTGTGTGTGTGTGTGTGTGTGTGGCTCTGTGTGTGTGTGTGTGTGGCTCTGTCTGTGTGTGTGTGGCTCTGTGTGTGGGTGCAAATGCAATAGGTCTCGCATTTGTGAGAGATTAAGCTATTGGCATTGTAAATGACAATGCCATTGATTTATATGTTTTAAACATAAATAAAAATAATGTCATGAGCAATGCCAATAGCTCTAACTTTAACAATGCCGAGACCATTGCATTGTAAATGCTTTTTTTCTCTGCCCTGATTGATGGATCTACACAAAACTTGCTTGAACCCAGAGAGTATGTATTGTACAATATTATTAAGAAACCAATAAAAATTCCTTTCGTGTGAAAACTCTGAACTAACGATAACTATTACAATTAGCGTAATACAAATATACACAGTATCAGACTTTAAAATATATTCACAACATGTCAGCAAATAGCACTTTGTATGCTGTATGTCTGTGTGTGTGTATACATTTTACATATATGTATCCATATGGGTGTGTGTAGTGAGTGATAAATTAAATGAAAAAAGGGATAATCCCTTTTGTCAAAATAATAAATATTGTAGAAAGATAATGGTAATGTTAAATATGTTTTGTAAACATTTTAGCAAACCATGTTTTAGAAAAAATTGTAGTACATGGCGCTGCCTAATGAGTGTGGAGATTGCATAACATATATGTTCTGTTCATTTGCGGATTCCGTGTTGGAACATTTGAAGAATTATTGTTTCTGATTGGAGGAAAACTGATCCTCAGTAACAACTTTGCTGTGATGATGATTTTAAGAGATTGGAGTATTATTTGGGGTATGCAGGTCCCCAGTTCAAGAAATAATATGAACTTATCAGGGTGAACCTCAAATTCATTACATTCACCTCAGCTCAACCCACTGGTTGCTATGGCACAAACCAGATAGACTTAACTTAGGGCAATGTGTAAAATATCAAATAGTAATAAAGTCTAACATCAAACAATAAAAATTCAAAACTGAATTAAAACAAAATGACAACAAAACAATAAATATGTAATAAGAGGAAGTGTAGAAATGAATCTTTTAAACTGTTAAAGAGAAATGGCACCAAAAAGCACTGAATGCCAATGATAGTCTGTGGAAGTTTTGGATGGAACCTAGGTGTGATTTCCTCGTGCCAGCTCCCATTGCGATAGTTCTCCTGTCCATCATGCCTGCAGCCAGCTCCCCTCTGCTGCATGCTGCCCTCTGTTTGTGCCTCTTCTGCTAGTTTCTTGCTTTATTTTGCCTTTTCTCCTCGTTCTTCTGCCCTCTGTTTTGTCTTTCTGGTCATTCTTCTACTCTCTGTTTTGCCTTTACTGCACGTTCTGCTGCTCTATTTTGCCTTTCCTGCTCGTTTTTCTGCCCTGTTTTCCCTATTCTGCTTATTTTTCTACCCTCTGTTTTGCTCTCTTCTGCTCTGTTTTGCCATTTCTGTTAATTTTTGTTTTGCCTTTTCTGCACGCTCTTTTGCCCTTTGCATTGCCCTCTTCTGCTGCATTTTGCCTTTTCTGAAAGTTTTTTAGGTCTTGGCTCTAGACTTCGCGCATGCACTGTCTCGAATCGAGACATGCCCATAGTTTTGCCATTTACTGGCATCATCATCACTCCATTTAACATCCTTCCCATTTGTCAAGGGCATGCATAGGTCATGTCTCTTCCATTGTTTAGCCCTCTCAAGAGCACGGCCAACTACTGCTAAATATATGCAGCGGCCATTTTAACATATTGTTTCTAACTACTTTTTATTTCTTTATTAACGCTTTTCATAGCGCTACTGTTTTTACGCGTACCGCACCTTCTTTGTTTCCTTACAACAAAAATGTGTAGGTTTACAAAGCAATACAAATTGGTTTGCCTCTAAACACAAATTACCTTATATACACGTTGAAAATAATAAAATTACATAGCTGTGCCATGTGTTTTAAATATACTTGTAGGAGTGTTTGAAATCCAGTTCCTTGGATGATCAGGATCCTCAGCTAAGTGTAGTATTTGTGAAAATTTGACTGTCTCACATTTAAGAGAATATGCACCGAGCACTGGCGGCTCCGGCACCACAGGGTCCCTTTGGATCCTGGATCCGGATCGGCGCCTGTTAACCTTCTAACACCTCCCTCGGCACCTATTTCACAGGAACATCGTCCGCTCCCGACGCTGGCTGGTTCCCCAGCCAGCGTCGACCTCGGCCTCCTCCTGACTTGGACATGGAGCCGGACCGATGCCGGATCTGGCGCCGAGCAGTACTTGTTTTACCTCTGTTCGACCCTGGTGTTTCCTACAGGCCAGATTGGCAACCATAGGATGGTGAGGAGGACTGGGAGGGGTCTATAGACCCTTTGGCTGACCAGTTAGATGAACTGGACTGGAGAGAGGAGTTGGGGGAAGCCAGTGGTCTGGATACCTCCCCAGACCTTGGTATGCTGTCTCCTCCTACCTTGGCTATGGAGAAGGGTGCTTCATACTCAGTGGTGTTGTGTAGGGCAGCCGAGGCCCTCAACCTTGAGCTACATACGGTGGCGGTCAGGACTAATCACCTGTCGGAGGTGCTTCAACCGGCAGTGGCCTTTTCGGAGTCCCTGCTGCCTTTTCTATGACATCCTTTTGGGCACCTGGTCCAGGCCCAACACAGGCGCTCCTGTGGATAGGATGATTGTACGACGCCACCGCTAGGCTTCGGGCAACCCCTCTTTCCTCTCCCAACACCCCACCACTGAGACCTTGGTGGTCCAAGCCTTAACGTCGAAAGACGCATTCCCTAATGCACCACCTGATAGGGAATCCAAGAAGCTAGACCATCTAGGGAAGATGATGTTTTCTTCCTCCAGCTTGGGACTGCGGTCGGTGAACACTGCACGTCTGTTGGGCAGTTAGACCAACTCCGTGTGGGATACGGCAGCACAGGTGCTTCCACAGTGCCTGGAGGAGTCCCGGGCCGTACTCTCCCGTGCAGTCGCAGAGGGGAGAGACGCAGCCAAGTTCACCATAAGATGTGGACTGGACACCGCTGACTCGCTAGGCAGGACAATTTCAACGTCAGTAGCCCTTCGACGCTACGCCTGGCTGAGGTGGACTGTTTTTTCCGAGGGTGTCCAAGCTACCTTGCTGTACATGCCTTTTGATGCCCATTGCCTGTTCGGAGACAAAGCAGACAACGCTCTAGAGCGCTTCAAGGACTCTCGGGCTACAGCCAAGTCCCTTGTCCTCTCCACCACCTGTCCTGCGCAGTCTGCTTTTCTCCCCTTTCGTGGCTACGGAATGGAAGTCCCGCTGCGTTCTCTGCGCCTGCTGGGGAAGTGGTACCCACCGCCGTGGGTCTGGGGGTCAGCGAGCGGGCCAGTCCACCACCACCTCCTCTGCAGCAGCCTCCAAACCCTCCTAGTCCGAACTTTCAGGGCCACCATTCACCAGTGTGCGGCAGGATTCACCATCATCTCCCCCACTGGCGCACCATCACGTCGGTTAGGTGGGTTTTGCAGATAGTCCGAAGGGGCTACTCCCTCCCCTTCGGGACAACACCTCCATCCATGCCACCTCAATACCATTGCATGTTGGAGGATCATCTGCCTCTTCTCCAACAGGAGGTTATGGCTCTCTTGGCCAAGGGAGCGATCAAACGAGTTCCTGTTCCAGAAGTAGGTTGTGGTTGCTAGTCCCACTACTTTATGGTGCCCAAGAAGGACAAAGGCCTGTGTCCTATCTTGGACCCTAGGAACGTCAACCGCTTCCTCCAGGAGGAGAAGTTCAAAATGGTGACACTAGCTCAGGTCTTGTCTGCCCTCGACACTGGAGACTGGATGGTAGCATTGGACTTGCAGGACTCTTACTTTCACCCCCCCTCCCCCGTCCTGCCGGCCCGCCGGCTTTACCTGCTGTTCACAGTAGGCCATGAGCACTTTCAGTTTACCGTGCTCCCGTTTGGCCTTACCAGCTCCCCTCGGCTGTTCACGAAATTGATGGCGGTGGTCGCAGCTCATCTCCGCAGATCAAAGGTACCAGTCTTCCCTTATCTGGACGACTAGCTGTTCAAGGCAGTCGTTTCCCACCTGCAGAGTAGGGCAGAACTCCTGCATTCGCTGGGGTTCCCTAGCAACGTGCCAAAGTCACACCTGACTCCCTCTCAGAAGCTCCTCTTCATCGGAGCGGTTCTGGACACAACACAGCTTTGGGCTTCGGGCTTATCTTCCCAAACAGCGAGTCCGGGATATTCGGGCTGTGATTCCGATCTTTCAGCCTCTATCCCGGGTTTCAGTCAGAATGACCCTGAGGCTGCTGGGCCTCATTGCCTCCTGCATCATGCTGGTAGATCATGCCAGGTACATATTCGGGCTCTGCAGTGAGACCTGAAGTTCCAGTGGCCACAACATCAGGGGAATCTGTCCGATTGTGTTATAATCTCGGAGGCACCACAAGACAATTGCAGTGGTCGATAACGAACCAGGATTTGGTCAACGGCAGATCCCTCTCCCTTCCCCAACCAGAGTTCACAGTGGTGATGGATGCATCACTTCTAGGGTGGGGCAGGCACATGGGAGAGGCAGAGATCAGACGCCTCTGGTCTCCGGTGGAGTCTGGGCTCCACATCAACCTTCTGTCTTCGTGGACCCTATGTCAAGAGGCTCTCTGACTGTGGACATGGCTGGAACATCAGGGCATATCCCTGGTGGTTCAACACCTGGCAGGTTCACTGAACGCCAGTGCGGACGAACTCAGCTGCAGGTGCATGATGGATCACGAATGGCATCTACACTCGGAGGTGGTGCAAGGTCTCTTTCTGCAGTGGGGAGAGCCTTAGTTAGATCTATTTGGCACCGAAGATAACGTGCAATGTCAGCAATTCTGTGCGTTGGAATTTCCAAGGCAGCACTCCCTAGGCAACGCTTTTCGGCGTGAGTGGATTTGCGGTCTTCTATACACCTTTCCGCCTATACCACTGCTGCCCGAGTGCTGAAGAAGATCAAGCACGACTGGGCACAAATCATACTTGTGGCTCGGGATTGGGCAGGAAGAGTTTGTTATTCCGAGCTTTTACACATGGCCATCGATCATCTGATCAGACTGCCTCTTTGGGAGGATCTTCTATTGCAGCAGCAGGGGATGGTCCTCCAACTGAACCTTTCCAGCCTTCACCTCCTTCCGTGGAAATTGAGCGGCCACAGTTGACAGCCTTCGACCTTCCTCCCGAAGTCTGTGATGGTAGCCAGGCGTCCCTCCACTAAGACGGTATATGCCTGCAGATGGAACACATTTGAGGCAGGGTGCGCAGCAAAGGCTCTTTCTGAGGTTCTCTTGTTCCTCCTTTCTTTGGCCCAGCAGGGCCCTGCACTGGGCACTCTTAAGGGCTATCTCTCTGCCATTTCGGCCTTTTTTGGCTTCCTGCTCAGCCTTCTCTTTTCAAGTCCCCTGTTGTAAATCGCTTTCTTAAGGTCATTACTCATCTTTTTCCTTCTGTTCCCTTCGTATTACCTCAGGAGAACTTGAACTTGGTTCTTACTTATCTTATGTGTGCTCCCTTCAAAACCTCCTTTTCTGGCTGTTCACACGAACAAGGTTGTCCTTCGCACTCGTCCATCCTTTCTTTCCAAGGTGGTTACTTCCTTCCACATTGGTCAAACCATCACTTTGCCCACCTTCTTTCTGCCTCCGGATCCTTCTAAAGAGGAAGAGAGGCTCCACCGTCTGGATCCAAAACGTGCCCTTTCATTTTACTTGGATCGCACAAAACAATTCCGGGTGGATGACCAACTCTTTCTTGGCTACGTTGGCGCTTAAAAAGGGTGGGCAGTACACAAACGGACTTTCGCTAGATGAGTTGTTTTGTGTGTCAAAGCTTGCTATTCTTTGGCAAAGAAGGAGCCTCCTGTGGTGCTGCTTGCCCATTCCACCAGGGCAACAGCAGCTACCACTGCTTTTGGACGGGGAGTCCCCCTCAACGACATATGTCAGGCAGCGACGTGGGCATCTTTGCACACGTTCACAAAACACTACTGTCTGGATAGCTAAGTCTAGAGAGACTGCTTTTTAGGTCTCGGCCTGGCAAAAAGCAGCACATGCGCTGCTGTGCCATGAAGAGCACTTTTGAGCTATGGCCATACCAAATCACGGTTCAGCCAACGATCCACAGTGTTGAGGGAGGGCATTTCGACCTAGGGCAATCTAATATTTTACTAACAACAACAGAATCCCTCTGCAAAAGCGGCCTAGAAGCCCTGGACCTTAGCCAACCTCAACAGGCTCCCCTCCAACCCTCAGCCCATGATTCAACTCCGCTAGAACAATTTTCATTCAATGTATCACCGCACAGCAACGTCGATCCGCCAACTTTTCAACCATTATTAAATTTAAGCCTGCTTTCCCCATCTGCACTTTTCCCTTCAATCGATTCTAAATCTTACAAGCCACAAAAGAGTCCAAAAGCCCCATTATCACAAGCTGGGGCCCAACCACAAGCATTTTTTTGTATCCCAGCTTTGCGTGAAGCAGATTACTCTTTGGACAAGGAAAATCAAGGGGAAGAAGCCGATCAAAAGGTCACCCGAGAAGGGTCAAACATCAACAAAATTAATAACTCTTTGGACTTATCGTTCTTTAATACCGAATTAAAAGAGTCCGAAAGGCAGGACAGTTCTCCCTCGGCTAACCTTAATAATCTATGGGCCCAATTATTGCAAACCTTTCAAACAACGTCAGCGGCACTAACATATCACTCAGATAAGATGGATATGCAGGTACACCTACTAAACACACTTGCGGTGTACACTGCTGGCTGGGATTGACCAAAAATTGGAGGCGCTCAACGATCTCATCAAAAAAGCCCAAGCCCAAACTCAATTGGTGCAATCAGTGTGCTGCTGCTCCCCTATAATCGATTCCCTCTCATCTTTGCCCAAATTCCTTTCAGCCGTCCTAATGGAAATAAAGAAACCCTCAGAGTCCAAGTTGTCATTTTCCAAATCTAAGGCTTCAAGCCAAGCACATGAGTCACCCTGTACGAAAGTTCACTCCAGTCCACCTTCACCAACCACCACAGAATCAGCAGTAGCTAAATCACTCACCATCGAACCATCTAGAAACCAAAATTTACATCGATTGTCGAAAAGGGAAAAGAAAAGACAACGAAAAAGCCGGAATAAGTTAAAAATTGGCACATCAAACCTAACTATAAGCAACTCTCCTAGGAGCGACACAGCACCTCCCTCCAGGAAAGGTTCCACTGGTCGCATCGGCACTATTTTTGAAAGGAGATCCGACCAATCATCCATTATTATCGAACCAGCTCCCCACTCAGACAGAACCCTCAACTGGGACCACTCAGTTGTCAGCGTTACCTCAAGATCTGGGAAACCCTCTTCTGCCACCCACATAAGTAAATTCTAGTTCCATACAATCATTCTCTAAGCTTCCAGAATCGAAAGCAGAGCAACATTGTCCAGCAACTATTCGCATGCCAGCCCAGGAAATTAGTTTCCCTCAACTTCCTATTGTCGAGGAGAATAACCTATGTACACAGAGCACAGTTATAGAATCAGGTCGTAAGCACGATACCAACTCATCAAGCCGTTGCAAATTGGTGTCCACTAACAAAAGTCGTCTTCAACAATCCTTCAATACCAACCATAAAGAATTGCCCCTTTTATCATTCACCATACCCACATATTCAAGAAAGCATCTCGAGGAAAAACAAAAACAGCCAGTAATGGTCAATGAACCCAGTGAGTCCCAAAGCAGCAACGAGAACACCAAACTGCTGCTTATTCCAGAATTTACTTCAAGGGGCCCCCACGACATTCTTAACCGAGGGCTTATATCGAAACTCTTCAAATCCCTATCAGAACTAAATCATCTACAATCGAGAGATATAATCGCTATCAAATTTGTTCCATTCACCGGATACAACACGGGTGAAGCTACACAAGTAACACTGGCATCACCAGCAATCAGGGATTTGGTCCTGACGAAAACCGACCAATTTAAAACCTGGGGTATAACAATTACAATACCAAGTGCCCCTCGTTACCCCTCAATATTGGAAAACAACCAGGCAGGCACTTTTAGCCCCTCCTTAACCCCATATTCAGTATTGAGGTCCGCAAGAGGCAGTTCTCCAATTGGAACCACTGACCAAGCAATTGACCAACGAAATCTTGGTGAAACAGACTGGCTATGGCTGCCGGGGATTCTGTCCAGTAACCCCCATTAACCATAGTCTGACGATATGCTCGTGGAACATCAATGGATTTGGCCTGGAAAAACAATCTCCCGCCATTCTAAACTTTTTAAAAGAACACAACATCCTCCTTTTACAGGAGACATGGGCAGGAGAAAGCATCCCAATAGTGGGTTATCTGGAGTTTATGACTCCTGCTATCATGCAGTCCAAGTTCGGTAGACCAAGTGGTGGTCTCTCGATCTATGTATCGACAAAATTAACCAATTGTATTAAACAGATTACATTTGAGGAGGATTGGCTCTCAGGAATAATCTTGGGAAGATCACCCATGGACCCGCAGCTGCTCATTCTCAATGTTTATATATCTTCCTGCACTACTATGAAAAAATCCAAAATGGACAGCCTGATCAACTCCATCTGCGATCTAATATTCAAGTATGGCAGTACACCAAGTGTAATTTCAGGTGATTTCAACACTAATTTTTTCTGCAATCTTTCCGACGATCCAGGATCCGACTTCTCCAGAACTCCGCCACATTTTGCACCCCAGTCAATTCCTGTTGGAAATAAATCATCACCATTGGGTGAATATGTGGTAATGCAATTCTACAGCTTAGGATTTACCTTACTGAATGGGCGTTTTTCTCCTGACATCCCTCCCGCATGGACCGGGTCAGATGGTAGATCGCTTTCATTTTTGGACTTTACCCTAGGGAGTAGAGAAATACTGCCCTTGATCAAGAACTATCAAATTGCTCCACAAGGAGAGAGCGACCATCGGGCACAAATAATAACACTCTCCACCAGCAACCCATATCACTCCCATTCAGGCTGCCACACAGAGGACCTAAAGCGAATAAAGTGGTCAGATTCCTCGGCCCCATCCCTGACGGCAAAAAGCAAAGCCCTATTACAATATTCTTTAGAGCTAAATACTCATGTTGTCAGTGGCTGGACCTCTCTTACAAATCTCCTTCTCAATGAACTTCCAATAAGGAGGGGGCAGAGAAACCAAATTTTTCAATTCTACATCTCAAAAGCCACAAGGAAATTAAGAACTGAGAGGAATCGAGCACTCCGCCAATTAAGAAAGATCCCCAGCAATAAAACGTATTACAATAACTATAAGCAAGCTCAAGCTGCCTTCAGAACTGCCACACAAAAGGAGAAACAAGCGGCCTCGGATCAATTCTGGCTGAAGCTGATCCACGAAAGTAAAAATCCTAACCCGAAGCAATTCTTGTCTCTTGTAAATAGGAGTAAACAAAAGCGCAAGTGGATATGGTAACGCAAATATCAGCGAAGCAGTTTGGTGTAAGTTTTTATCTCTTCATTTCAGAGACACCAACACAAACAGCACTGACTCTGCCGGCCCTGTCAACCTCTTGAGATTTATTCCGGGTCTGGAGAGCTCGAGGCGGGCTTGGCCTGCAGTCATTCCATCTGAAGATCAGATTCACAAGGAACCAATGAAACGGTGTGATACTTCACTAGAGCCCACGGTGTCGCCGGATGCCTTAAAAAACAAGATCTCAAGCTTCATAGGGAAAGCCAGAGCCGACGGAGCCCCTGGCCCAAACGGCCTCCCTCAAGCCATGTTTAAATCTGACATAAGCCTATGGTCAGAATACTTGACTCCTTTATTTCTCTACTGCAGTCTAAACAACACGGTCCCAGAATCCTGGCGAGGTGCAATCATTCACCCAATCTTCAAAGGCGGGAAGAGAAATGAGCCAAAAAATTACCGAATGGTAGCGCTTCTTGATGTGGAGTCTAAGTAATTTGCCAATATTCTATTGGAGGAGTTACAGGCTTGGACCGAATCAACCGGACGCCTTCCCTTCAACCAGACGGGCTTCGTGGCTAATTCCGGTACCTCAACCAACTTGTTAACGCTAACCGTCTTGATGGAAAAAGCAACCTGCCAACATATCCAGCTGCACTGCTGCTTTATAGACTTCAAAGCAGCCTTCGACCGTGTGCCCAAGGGCCTGTTATGGCAGAAACTAAAAACATGGGGCATTCCACAGCCTCTTCTTCAGGCAATAATTCAACTACACACGGAAACGTGGATAAGAATAAAACTAGGCGAAGGCTGCCAAGTCTCCGGGAAGATCCAAACTGAAACAGGAGTCAAACAAGGGTGTGTATTGGCCCCATTTCTTTTCAACTTGTTTATATCCGACCTTTCTCCAGTTCTCAACAGTGTAAACTGCCACCCTCCCCAACTCGATGGGACACGTATCACCAACTTGCTCTACGCAGATGATCTGGTGCTTTTAAGCCACACAAAAGTGGGTCTCCAGAGACTACTGGATGAATTGCTACCCTATACGACAAGAAACCAGCTAGAGCTTAACTTGTCAAAAACTAAAACCATCTCTTTTGGGAAGCAAAAAAGGTCAACTGAAAGGTGGTATTTCAACCAAACAAAGCTAGATTCAACCCCCAGCTACAAATACCTGGGCATCTTTCTGGATAGAAGAGGCTCCTTCAACAAGCACAATCTGCTGCAAAATTGGCAAACAGTTACTAGGTCCCAGTTTAACACCAATGCTGAAAGTAATGAAAGCCAAAGTAATCAACTCTTTGACGTATGGCCATGAGATCACCAAAGGCATAACCAGTATATTAATAAACAAGTTAATAACAACATTTTTTAAAAGAGCCTTTGGATTGCCAAAATCTGCCTCGCCAGCTCAAGTGAGACTTGAATTTGGTCTCCAAGATCAGCACGGAGTGGAGGCAGGTGCATTCATCTGTCATAGACTGCGCCTTGCCCGGGAGGGTTCCTTGGAGGCCCGACTTTGGCAGGAAATACAGCAAAAACAAGCCACAAGCATCGGCAACTCCTGGGTTACAGCCTAAAGTTACTAGGCGCAAAAGACCTCTGGGACATTAACCCATCTTTTCCGGTGCTTAAGTCTGCCATCAAAAAATCCATCAGGGGGTGTGCCTAAGATGGCGGCGTGATCGGTCGCAGATCCCGGAGGCTCCCTGCCCGATCCCGCCTGACTGCACCTAATTGCGCAGCCAGATCTCCCTGCGGCATCGAAGATCCACGGACATCGATGCCAGCGCTGCGCTGAGACCTCCGGGGCCCCGATTGCCAGCCGTCTGGGCCGAGCACTAGACTCTAGGCGCTGAAGACTGCGGACCGCGGCCGCGTAATGTCGGCCGCCCAGATCCTGAGTGGGCCGGCGCGCTCACTATTCCCAGCCCTAGAGGGGTCCTGCTGCGGATCGGAGGGCCTGCCTGGTGGTGACCCCGACGTGAACAAAGATTCTGCGGCCCGGGCTGGTGTGCGCCTCTGCCCCCGTGGCCTGGCCGGCGGTGTGCTGTGAGCCGACCGGGTACTGCCGAAATCGATCTCCCGGCTTTGGGCCTTCCTGCACGGCCTAGCGAACGGGCCCAGCGGAGCGGAGGCGGGCCTCGACAGAGGCTGGCGGTGGGGCGGCCCTCCCGGGATCGCCGGAACGGACGCGGGTGGCCCACGCCAACCCGGCAGTATCACCAGAGTCAACAGAGCACACCGAGGCCGCACTCCACTGGTCTGGGCGGTGTTGGAGGTCCGGGACTGCGAGGGGAAACGGGTCAGAGACAGCCCGGCGGTACTGCGAGGCGCCATAGGACCACGACTGAGAGGAGAGACCACCCCTGAGCCACCACACAGAGCAGCCGCACCCAGGTGAGGAGAGCGGTGATTGGGCTGGGCCACGAGACTTGGGGGGCAAGAGCGAGCCTCCGGCGCTGGGGACCCCTGGGGCCTACAGATTACGCCGTAATAGCAACGGAGCGAGCGCACCCGCGCCTGAGCCTAAGCTAGACTCTTACCACCCAGCGTTGCCCAGAGACCCTACAGCCATGCCCACTAGTACATGCCACAACTGCCCGCTCTAAACGTTGGTCCACTACCTAGCTGCACCCTGAAGCCGACTTCTGCGCGGCCACTCCACCAACCACTACAGGGGGGACACTACAACGCCCTCCGCGGGCCGGGTTACCGGGGACGGAGGGGTGACATACCCCCCCGGGATTGCAAGTCTCACCTTTGCACTTAAGCAGCCGCGCCCCGACACACCAACTGACGGGCTCGCGGGCCGCCGGGGCCCCGGCTACAAAATGGCGGGACAGCGAGGGAAGAAGGGGTCGCAGACGCTCCCAGAACTCTTGGCCAAAACTCAGCCGAAACCCAGCAAAGACCCACCCTCCCCAGCGGCCGCGAAGTCAACGCCTGCGCCGGCAGATGACCAGGCGCCCATCACCAGAACATTCCTGGAGACGCTATTTAATTCCCTTAGGGACGATTTCAGGTCCTTAAAGCAGGAAGTGGCGGGGGAGGTCCGCGAGCTCCGACGAGATGTGGAGGGTCTTGGGGAGCGAGTGGTAGCAGTCGAGGAAGCAGATCAGACCAGAAGCATGGAATAACGCACCTTCAGCAAGAAATAGTGCGGCTCACTGACCAGCAGATGGACCTCCAAGCCCATGCGGAAGATCTTGAGAACCGTTCCCGTCGCAACATACGGGTCCGGGGAGTTCCTCAGAAAACGGAGGGGTCTGATGTCACTGGTTACCTGCAAACCTTATTCAGGTCCGTTTTGGGAGAACCAGCAGACTTTGAAATACGCATCGACAGGGCGCACAGAGTTGGGTTGCCTAGCCGCTCCTCCGCTCCGCCACCAGACATATTGGCCTTCCTACCAGATTTCCCGCTGAAGGAGCGGATCCTTCGAGAAGCACGGCGGGCTCAACCTCTTCAATTCCAAGGTGACTCTATAGCCTTATATCAGGACCTGTCGACCACCACCCTGCAAAAACGCAAAGAATTCCGGAAGGCAACGGACTTCCTAAGGCAACATGAAACTCCGTATTCCTGGGGCCACCCGTTTAGACTCATATTCAAATGGAACGGGAAACTACACCAGATGCGCTCGCTTAAAGACACTTGCACCCTCCTAGGCCTTGAACATGACGTTGACGAGCCCACTCCGAGCTCATCTCAGAGGCCTTCTGAGGGAGACTGGCAGACAGTGGGCTGCAGGCGGTCACCCTCGCACCACCTGAAGACGGATGCCTCTATCATCACGCAAGAGCGAGCGACGGCGGTGGCGGAGGTGGCCAAGGAGTCCTCTTCCTTTGGTTGATGGCTGCACACTCAGGGAGATCTACCACAGCTTGCATCATCCCCACGAGGGGGGTGGGAACCGGGCGTGGGGCGATGCGACCGCCACTGGACATGACCCGGATGAAGACCTTTACCACAGCCCTGTGTGGACTACCAGGACTGGGACTATACCTACTCACATTTGGGTGTTGGGGCTTGGGGAGTGGGAGGGGGGTGGGGGGGATTGTTGACAGAAGTTTTCTGCCATGGAGCTTGACCTTGAGCGAATGGGGTGTTCTGGGGGTACAGTTGGGGTGGGAGTTGGGATGGGAACCAGTGTGCCGAAGGGGAACTGATACTAATGGAACAGCCACGCCATATATCCGTAATACAGTGCTACGCCTCACCCTTCGGGCGTTCCTGACGTTGTGCACAGTCACGCCGATAGTACACACACACTCTATGCTACATGCAGCAGTCGAAGCTCCTCTCGCTCTGCCCAATCTATTCCCCAACTGTTGGGATGGGAGACACTGCTGTGTTGGACGCTGTTCGGTTCCCAATTCATGACAATGGCTAGCCCCAAACTGAAGTTATTGACATTAAATGTCAAAGGCCTGAACAACCCCATTAATCTGGGCCCGGTTCCTGAGCCCAAAACAGTGATCAAGAATCTAGGAGTCAGATTGGAACCAGAGTTGACTATGAAACATCACGTCACCATTACTGTAGGAACATGCTTTCACGTAATAGGTCTCCTTCGGAGGATTTTTCCTTTCCTCCCTGATTCTTATAGGAGAACCCTGGTTCAGGCTCTGATTATCAGCCGTCTTGATTACTGCAATGGTCTCCTGGCAGGAGCTAATGAAGAGGTTCTTAACCGCCTACAGGTGGTACAAAATACAGCAGCGAGGTTGGTGCTTAATGCACCTCCGAGGTCTCCCTCCAGACCTTTATTGCATAAACTACACTGGTTGCCCATACGGCAACGAGTAAAGTTTAAGACCTGCTGTATTATTCACAAAGGCCTTAATGAATTGGGACCAGAGTACTTAGCTACAAAATTTGCTCCATACGCTCCTACCCGTACCCTTAGGTCTGGCGAACAACTTTTGCTAAAAATTCCCCAAATCACCAAATCCAGGCAAGGAGGTAGGGCGCTGTCTGTGGTAGGCCCCAGTTTATGGAACTCCCTCCCGCTTTCCTTAAAACAGTGTAGGAATCACCTTAAGTTCAGAAAATGCCTGAAAACTTTTTTTTGTTTAGTTCATGTTAAACAATTATCTGCTGGTTCATACGAGGCCCTCGATTATAAATCATATTCCATGTGGCTTCTTTTAAGTTTCCTATCCCAGGTGTCATAAGCGCGGAGATACTCCTTCGGGGGTTTATTCATAGCGCTATATAAGCACGCAAATAAATAAATTAAATAAATAAATTAAAAGAAGGGCGATAATCTCCTATTTGGAAAACTCCGGGGCTGACCTCTGCTTGCTTCAAGAGACTCACCTCTTGTCCAAGGATTGGCACAGGATGCGCTCACGCGCCTTTCCTCCACAATTCTTTTCTTCCCTTCCCACAAAGAAAGCCGGGGTGGCGATCTTAGTATCTAGACACTTTAGCGGGAGGATAGGGGTCAAGGCAGGAGAGGTTAAGGGCCGTCTTCTCGCACACACCTTCCAGCTTGGAGACATGAGCCTTACAATAGGGTCCGTTTACGCTCCCAACACGGGACAGGAAGCCTTTCTGAAGGGTGCACTCTCTGAATCTCTTCAATCACCCAACACACTTTTACTTATCGGGGGGACCTTAATTTAGTCATGGACACTAACAAAGAAAGATCTGGACACCGCTACGGGGACTCCGGCGCTATCACTGAGGCGGGGACGGAGTGGCTGCGAGATAGAGGCCTGGTAGACCTATGGCGAACCGCACACCCGAACGCAACACAATTCACCTTCTACTCCCATGTACACCATACCTACGCCAGGCTAGACCACTTCATAGGATCATCCGAGTTGGTCTCTAACTTGGCTGAGATTGACATTGTGCCCGCTGCGCTTTCAGATCACGACGCAATAGAACTAACAATCACTGCCCCTACACCTTCCCGCCCCCGAGGTGCATGGTGCCTATGTGAAACCATGTTACAGCGACCAGAAGTCCACAAACGCCTACATAAATGCATTGTCGATTACCTGACTATTAATGACGCGCCGGAGGTGTCACTGTCGGCCTTATGGGGAGCCTTAAAATCAGTGGTTCGCGGGGAATTGATTGCGATTGCTGCCAAAGAGGCTAAGGATCGGAAGGAGAAGAGGTCCGAACTCACGGCCCAGGTTGCCGAATTAGAGAGGGTACAGAGCCGCACGGGCGCTCCACGGATCTGGCGACAATTGAAAGCTGTTAGAGCTCAATTACCTTCCCTTGACACGGATAGGGCAGAATTCGCTGCGCTCCGCCTTCGACACACATATTATGTTGGAGGCAACAGAACAGGACGCTTGTTGGCCAGCGCCCTCAAAGCTAAATCCCAACGCACGAAAATCGCTGACCTCACAGATGGCTCTGGAAATACTCACAGAGGAAACCCAGATCGCAAACACGTTCCGTACCTACTACGCCTCACTATATGGCGCAGACAAGACTTCTCCCAGGGGTATTGACGCATACCTGTCCTCGGCGGCAATCACGGAGTTGTCCCAGACTAGCGCGGACGCACTGGACACCCACATCCGCTTAGAGGGGGTAACGGTGGCTATATCCCGACTTCGCCCACTTAAATCCCCCGGACCGGATGGCTTCTCGGCGGGGTTTTACAAGTCATTTTGCCAGTTGGTGGCTCCCGTCCTCACCGGCTCTTTAACTCTTTTGAGGGACCGGGCTCCATTCCCCCTGATATGCTGGCAGCTGAAGTGATTGTCCTGCTCAAACCGGGCAAGAAACCGACACATTGCTCAGCATTCCGACCGATCTCCTTGCTGAACCTAGATTTAAAGCTCTTCACCGGAGTACTAGCAGCTCGCCTGGGTCCGCTCCTACCAGGAATCCTGGAACCTGATCAATCAGGCTTCGTGCCCAACCGCCAATGCAGCGATAACACCAAGAGAATGCTGCATCTCATAGATAAGGCAAACTTCCAGAGATCCGATGCTGTGCTCGTGGCCATTGACGCGGAGAAAGCGTTTGACCGCGTCGACTGGACATACTTACAGCAGGTGCTGCTACGCTTCGGACTTGGCGACCGATTTCGTTCCTGGATCGCCAGCTGTTACCATCACCCCCAAGCTCGGGTCCGACTGGGCGGTATGCGCTCTGACCCCTTTGACATTCAACGAGGGACGAGACAGGGTTGTCCACTGTCTCCCCTTCTGTTTGCCCTCTACATTGAACCCTTGGCGCAGAAAATCCGAGACAACCCCGACATTGATGGTGTCACCTTTGGCGGAGAACCACATACAATTAGCCTTTATGCAGACATCATAGTCACTCTTGATCGACCTAGCCACTCAGTACCCGCCTTTTTGAAGGAATTGGACACGTTTGGCAATGTCGCAGGCTTCAAGATCAACAGAGGGAAATCCCTAATATTGCCGTTGGGGGGAAACGCTCACCCTAACACACGGGCCCCCACCTATGGATGTGACCTTCAAATAACCTCAGAACTCCCATACTTAGGGATTACCCTTACCTCTTCGACGGAATCGACAGTAGCTCTCAACTTTAAGTCCCTCACCACTCAGATCCGAACGGACTTAGCGCGCTGGTCCAAGCAACCTCTGTCCCTTCTGGGAAGAGTCGCGGCTGTGAAAATGTCAACCCTACCTAAAATCCTGTATATCTTCCAGACCCTCCCAGTAGCTCCCCCGAAGGGTACCATCTCGGATCTACAAAAAGCACAACATCACTTCATCTGGGAGGGAAAGCGGGCGCGTCTACATAAACAACTGGTGCACAGAGGTATGGATGAGGGGGGCCTGGGTATCCCCAACCTACTACAGTACTTCCAAGCCACACAACTCAGATACTTGGTGGAATGGTATAGACCTGAATCAGAGAAAAGGTGGCTCTTTCAAGATAGAGCCATGGCTCAGAGGCCCCTCTGGGGAGTTCCCTTTTTACCCAGAAGACACCGACCGCCTTACCTCACCAACTCGCCTATAACACACACCGTCACTAAAGTCTGGGACGCGGTAGCAGTCAAAAGAGGTCTGACCACATTTCCCTCTCCATTCACCCCAATTTTGGACAATCCAGACTTTCCGCCGGGCAACAACCCTCACGCCTTCACACAATGGCGGGGCACCGCATGCAAGTGCGCAGGGGACCTCTTCGACACACAAGGCTTTCTCACCCTTTCAGACATCAAGCAAGGCTATGATATCACAGACCCTCATCTTTTTCAGTACTTTCAATTACGTCATTGGCTAACTGACCCTGCTATTGTTATCATGGTGGGACGCCCACTGACCCCCTTCGAGAAGTGGCTCCTGACCAAAGATACTGACCGGCATCTAATATCGGACATATATAAAATGCTCACACCCCCCTTAGCACTAAGCAAAACAGCGGGTCAGAAACGATGGGAAGCTGAACTGGGCAGAACACTAACACCTAAGGAATGGAGCCAGGTGTACTACAGGGCATCACATACCACACGCAACACAATGGGCAGGGAAACAGCTGTAAAATTAGCAACATATTGGCACCTTACACCAGTCCGGCTTCACAGAGGTAACCCATCCCAGAGCGACCTTTGCTGGAGAGGGTGCGGGGAGCGGGGCACTTTGACGCATATCCTCTGGGAATGTGGTGAGGTTCGAAGTTACTGGGACACGGTTTTGAATGATATAGATGCAACCTTTGACACCGAAATCCCAAGATTTCCCGCCTACGCCATCTTGGGACTACCGAATGCACTCACTTTTCCCCTGATATCTACCCGGGGTCGCCAAATAGGCATTGCCATGCAGGCAGCTACACAACACATTCTATCACTTTAGGGATTGCCAACCAAACCCACACATACCGGAAGGCTACACAAACTCTGGTTTACCCTGGGCATGGAACGCATCCAAGCTACCCTCACACAAACTACAGATACATTCCAAAAGACCTGGCAGCCGTTAATATCTCTCCTGTCTAAGGAGTTCAATGAAATAACTTGCCCGAAATATCTCTGATTGCTGCGCCTCACGGACACAACCACTGGAATTCAGGAACCTCAAGTTTAATCACAACAACTCTTCTTTGACCGGAGAACAATGGATCTCCCATATACGGCACACTGGTGAGGGAGGGGGTGGAGGGGAGAGTTGGGGGGAGGGAGGGGTTTGTGGGAGTTGTTTGACCAAACTTGTTTGCTGATATTGCTTACCATTTGCCTTCTGAGCATCAAAACGCTCTCATCAGGAAACCACCTCTTCTGCCATATCGCGCAGCATGTTGTACACGTGCCTACCTGTCCTTTTCGATTGGTTTACCTGTGGCATGTACACTGTAATGTGATGCTTTACTATGCTTATCGGCTCAATAAAATACATTTAAAACTAAAAATATCCGTCAGATTGTGGTCCTTTCACTCGGACAGGGGATACTCTCAAAGAGGAGGCAACGCCTGGGCTGTAATTGGCAATTTTAAAATGGGTGTTCAGCCGCTCTACTTGTCAAACACATATGCACTTTATTGGAAACACAAGTTTCTAGCCTTGAGGATGGGAGAATGGCCCTTTCTGATGAACCTTCCGGAATGGCGGCGGGCGAGTAGTAGCACAAAATGTAGATTGTGAGGCTACCATTCAGAATCTATGGAACATATTGTCTGTGCATGTCCTGCACTGCTCATAGCCAGACGGTCACTGTTGCGAGGCCAATGTATTATGTTGGGAGTTCGATCTTGCCGTCAAGCAATAATGGCCGCTTTTGACCCTGACAACACCAAGTTAAACATTGGGCTTGCAAAATTTGTCCATAAAGCGTTAAAACTCCTCGAAGCCACTCCCCAACCTAAAAGTCTTCCCAGCATAGCAGAGCGGTCGAGTTAAAGAGTTACAACATCCAAATCAGAGACTACAAGAAATTTAGATTTATGTACTGTATCAGAACATTATCCGATCTTATTGGCCCTCGAATTTTATACTACTTCAAATTAATTGTTTTAAAGTTTTTATTACATTATTTCTATTAATTTTTGTCATGTCGTAAATTGTAAATGTTTTTTTTTTTTTACCCAATCAATAAAGAATTATTCGCAGCTGCTGTGCCATGAAGAGCACTTTTTGAATCGATAAGATTCGAGCGTGCACGCAGGGAGACAAACAAGACAAAAGATGTGCACGTGGGTATTGGTCCCTTTACTGGCGGCGTGATACTCTGGACTTTTTTTCTCGCCGCCAGTAAAGCCAGTCTCCGCTGCACATCTTCTGTCCCACCGAATCTGTACGCAGTACCGAAGATTGAAAGCCTTTTGGGGTCAGGCTTTGACAGGGGGAGCTCTCGCGTCTTAACAGATAAACATTATACTCCAAAGATCACACCGAGACCTGCCGACAGCCTATGAGCCCGATTCACAAGCAGTGCATCATTTACGGCTACCAGCCATCCACAAAAAAAAAACCTGTGCAGCATCAATATTTTTACTATTGCGTAATTATACGCCACAATTTCATATACTTAGTAGTAAAACGCATATCTATAATGAACCTCTGTGTGTGTGTTGTAGTCTCAGGGTAATTAACAACCTCTTTGACCCCTGTCCTAAGCATCCCCTGGTGTTTTTATGACCCTCAGAGCTCTGTCTGTCTCCGCTAATGAAATCATTGGCACGCGAGCATTGTTCGACTGGCTGCTTTCCCTGCAAATAATTTCTGTGGCCCTGCGCACAGACCAGCCCAGCCTGCAACTCAGGGCAAGAAGAAACCCGTTGCACAATTTTCAATTCTTCAAAGCTCCAATGGGTATTCCAAAATCTATGTTTATTTTTATCAGGACACATGTCTTTCCGTGAGTAAATGTGCCCTGATATTGTCGCAGATCCCATCGTGATAATGTAGACTCTCGAAGATTAACAACCATTAGAGCCTTTGAAAGAAGACTGTGCTTTCGATTTTTTTTTTTTAAACAAATTAGTCATTGCTACGAATGTCAGAATGAGAAATGGAAAGGAAGGGATTCTCGTGAATTATCCTATTGCAGACATTTAAAGAACTATGAAGCAATTGAGCCCTGGTGGTGTGAATGAATGTGGTGAAAAGAATATAAAGAAAAACTATGTAAACAAATGTAATTTTCTAACTACTTTCCATGTGACGCAGTGCATATTTTACTAATTTCAGACTCATTTGGGAACAACGCATGTTATGGAATATACACAACAGGTTCTGACTTAAATGTAAGTTAGATGCTGCAGCCCGCTCAGATACTTAACTCTGTGACTTTCTCTGGAGACTGGAATTAGCAACAAGACAATAGTGGCTGATTTCAGCTGTGTGCATGCGTAACCCAATGCACATCCGTAGCTTATTTCTGTTCTCTGGCAGGGGTCACGGATCACAGTGGGTGCCCGGCTCTGCAGGGTCTCGGCCTTTGATGTGGACCCAATCCGGCTTCTGTAGCATCAGCACCAGCTCTGAGACTTCACCCCACGGTGCTGCGTCAAGCCATGCGCGAGGAACAGACTTGACTCGGAGAGAGCATCATAAACTAGGGTCTGACGTGCCTTGCCCTGTTGTGGCTGGCTCGCAGGCGCCTAGTGTCCGTACGCAGATCACTGCTCCAGTTCTGAACAAGCATTAAAAACGCAATAGGTAGGTCTCGCCTTTTATTAACTTAAAGCCATTTGCTTTGCTATACAATACCATTAGCAAAGCAAATGGCTTTAACTTAATCAAAGGCGAGACCTATTGCATTTTCAATGCTTGTTTGACTGTTCTGTTCTCCCGGACTTTTTGGTGTGAACTTGGTTCGCAGACCCGCCTCCGGGGTTGGTATTGCTGGGGTAGGGGTATCTATTTACAAGGTATGGAATCTATAACTAATTGTTTCTTTCAGATGAACAAGTTACTTACCTTTGGTAACGATACATCTGTAAGAGACATAGATTAGTTATAAATTTCTTACCGACCCACCCATCCTCCCCGCTCTGCGAACTGACTTCTAGGGTTAAGGATTTCCTTTAAGGGCCTTAGTTTTGCGCTCCAGTGGTCAGTGTGTTGCATGGCTCTGCGCTTCTGGCGTGGAAAGTCGTGTACAGAACTGATGTCAGTGCGCGCGGGTGGCATCTAAGTAGCTGCTGCAACGTCATCCCGTCGACCACGACGCTGACGACGAACGCGGAGGCAACCAACGCCACCTTTCGGCGCGTAAGGGTACTGCTGATGCTAAAATTCTCCGGATCCAGTCTGACGCTTGGGGGTAATTCACAAGGTAAGGGATCTTTAACTAATCTATGTCTCTAGCAGATATATCGTTACCGAAGGAAGGGAACTTGTTCTTTAGGAGCTAAAACTCTCCCCAGCAGAAGCCACTAGCGACGTTGTGTCCAGGTCAAGTTGGTACTGGTAAACTCGCAACTTCAAGGAAAATACTTCTTCCAGCTAGTTGTGTCCCTGTAACTACACAGGAAGTAAGCCAATGGGCCCTTTGAGTCTACCTCCCGGTTTCAAGAGGGTGCAGTGGCGGTCCTTCAGGCCTCCTTTCAAATCACAGACTGCAAGTCCAGTCCTCTGGTTACCATTGGTATGTCCGTTCTTTGTGATGTTTGTGCTTCCAGAACCTGCTTTGGGTTCTGCTCTAGTGCCGGTGCCTACTCCTAATTTGGCACTAAGGTCCGTGCCAGTCCCTGTGACATGAATACCGGCAACAAAACCACTGGTGCTAAAGGAATGCTTTGTTCTATCATCCTCTCTAACTTACAACCAAACCTATTCCAGCCCTGACTGAGGTCTCTTATCAACACCGTACCAACATACCCAGCCCCAGTTCCTTCAGATTCAGATAGAAATATGCCTGTATCTCAGAGATTTACCCCAGCGCTTCACCAGCTTTTTGGTTTGGACTCTGACCAGAGTCAACCTACCTTTGAAGATGAGAACTGTGATAAGGGAAAGTATTTTCTCCAACATTAAAAGGATGATGTTTTATACCTTTGCTTGAAAGATGCCAATGGGTTGCACAATGCTGCAGACATAGGGTAGTGTTTATCTCCTGAACATTGACAGAAGTGAGTGCCTCCTTCACTGTTGTGATGAGACATGTGGTGGAGTTTTTAGACTTCCTGTTGTCTACTATGGCGAGCAAAACCATTGTTTAAACACAGATTTTACAAACTGCTCAGACTTCATAAGCCGGAAACCCTCACAGGCACATGGTCTAAGCCTGTTCCTGCCCACCACTAATGGGGCAGGTTACCAGATGCCACAGGCCTGCGCCAGGTGACCTTGATATTCCGGCACTGCACACTGCACCAGAGAGGTTGGTGATTCAAGCTTTCACCAGTAGAGTCAACACCAACTCTTTCCTCATGACTCATCCGGACAGAGAGTTGAAACAACCTAATACATTTAGAAAGCATATGTTCTCCTCTGCCAACCTGGCCCTCCAAACGATCACTTCTGGGTATACCTTGCTTCTTAGGGCGTTGCAGTGAAGTATACAAAAATGTGATGAATTGAATGCTTGAATGAATTAATCTCAGCCACTGGTAATTACTCAGCCACATCCCAGTTCATTGTTATTTTGCACACCATGCCACTTTAGTTTGGACTCAGCCATATGCAAATCAGTCTTGACCCTGTTCAACTAGGAACACTGCAGCTCAAACTACCAAGCCAAGTCCTCCCTGAACACGTACACAAGAAATCCAAAAAGAGTGTCACCCTTATTAGGGCTTGACAGACAGGTATAGTTTGTTTCTAGTGACACAAGGTGCATGGGGCCCATGTATGGACATGCCCGACCCATGTCTAGGCATGACTGTTCCACCTAAGGCATTGGACTGAAGTCTAAAAAAAAAACGTGAGCCTGAAAAATGGCATAGGAGAGACTCATGTTCAGTACTGGATACCTATTGAGAGAAATGTGACCTGCAGATAACAATAGGTTCTGATATCCGGTGTGTCTGGCATTGGATAATTCTCAGTAAAAGGGACAAAACAGCGTACGGGATGGCTACAGTGAGGGGGGTTCTGCCTTGGTGGCAGTTGGTGCCATCACACACCCGCAAGGTGGTAATCCAGCAGCTACAGGGTCGCGGACATTGATGTAAAATGTTACTCTGCGGTGCTTGACACCATGCATTTGAGTCAGTACCCCTAAGGTGAAAATGCTTTATCATAACAGTATAGGGTATATAGTTTTATTAATTAAGGAGTGCTAGAAATGGGTGTCTCTAGTTGGCACCTTTGACCATATAGGAACTCTTGCTTCTAGTAGGGGTAGGGGGATACACAACCCCTGCTCACCCCCTTGGTAGCTTGGCACGAGCAGACAGGCTTATCCCAAAGGCAATGTGTAAAGTATGTGTACCAACACTCACAGTAGTACAGTGAAAACACCACAAATGGACACCACACCAGTTTAGAAAAATAAAATATCTTTATCTAAAGTAAAAAAGACCAAAACAACAAAAATCCAGCATACAGATACTCAATAGAATGTCTTTACAAAGGGTTGTTGCAAAAATGAACTTGTAGATGGTAAATGCGACACTTGTCTCTCAATGTACCTTAGATGCTTAGCCCAGAACACACAACAGGGTCGCAGAGAAGGCGATGCGGCGACCCTTCCTGCGCTCCTGTTGTGATGCGACAAGATGGTGCCTCGATGTGTTACGACGATCCGGTGCGATGCGATAAAATGGCGTCTCTGCTGCGATGTGACAACGTGGATGCGATGCTTGCACGCCGATGGCCGTGCGACAAAATCGAGGGTTTCTTGATCCGCGACAGGCCCTGCAACACGCTTCTCCGGGGATGCGACGGCAGGCAGCAGCGACACGCTTCCTTAGCGATGCGACGGTCCGGCGAGACACTTCTCCGGTGATGCAACGGCAAGCACGGGCAACACGCTTCCTTGGTGATGCAAAGGGGCTGCTGCGGCAGTGTCCCGATTCTCCCTTGTTGCGTCGCGCTTCCAGCTCCCAGCAGCAAGGGCCTTAAACAGAGTTACTGGCACCTCAGGGCAGGTCAGAACGTCCAGCAAGAAAGTCAGGGAAGCTGGGGGTGAAGTCCTTTTGTGCCTGGGACTTCGGAAACAGGAGGCCAGCTCTTCTCGGGCCCTTGGGGACTTTTCTTCAGATGAACGCAGCACACAGCAAAGTCCTTTTTCAAGCTGGGAACACAGCACACAGCAAAGTCCCTTGATCCTCTCCTCAGCAGAAACAGCAAACTGCAGGCCAACCCCAGACACACAGCAAGGGCAGTACTTCTCCTCAGTCTCTTCAGCTGATCTTCTTTGGCAGGGATTCCTCTTGATCACAAAGTAGTCTGACTTTCAGGGGTTTCAGCTCTCATATTTATACCCCAAAAGTCTTTGTTCTCTATGTGTGAGGGGTCCTGGACAGTCCAAGCCAGTTCTGGGTGCACTCTGCAAATGCGCAAAACTTTTTCCTTTGTCAGTGTGGGCCAGGGTCATCAGACGCACCACAGGAGGTGGAGCCAGCATTGTGGTAGGCAGGCACAACCATATTCAGGCTCAGGTGCTACTCCTCCCGCCACTCCAAATGCAGATAGGGCTATTCAGCATAGTGCTGACTCATCCAGACTCCTGGAGCCACCCCAGCCCCTGTCACTCTCAAACCAGACAGTCAATCCACCAGGCAGAGGCACCCAGAAATGTTGAACAGTAAAATAGCCACTTTCTAAAAGTGCTATTTTCAAACACAGAATTTAAAACAACATCCTTCCTAAAATATGTGTTATTAAATTCTGAGTTGAGGGATACCAGACTCTAGTTTTCTATCTCACTTCTATTGGAAGATATGAAGGTAAACATGTTACACAGCATTCCCCATTCTGGCCTATGGGCAAGAAAGCCTTTCAATAGTGAAAAACTAAATAGGCAGTATTTCACTATCGGGGCATGTGACCCACACTAGTACATGTCCTATGACCTTGGGCCTACCATAGGGGTGTCTAGGTGTAAGAAAAGGGAAGGGTAAGGCCTGGCAAGTGGGTACACTGGCCAGGTCGACATGGCAGTTAACAAACCGCGCACAGGCACTGCAGTGGCAGGTCTAAGACCTTCTTTTCGGGGCTACTTATGTGAGTGGCACAATCAGTGCTGCAAGCCCACTAGTAGCATTTGAATTACCAACCCTTGCACACTTAGTGTGCTTTACTAGGGACCTACTGGTAAGACAAAATAGCCAATCACAATAACAATTTACGCAGGGAGCACGTGCACTTTGGCAGTGATCAGCAGTGGCAAAGTGCCTAAAGCATCTAAACCAAAAAAAACGAAATCCAGCACAGTGTCAAAAATACAGGAGGTCCAGGCAAAAAGTCAGGGGTAACCACTCCAAGGATGCCAGGTCTAACACGTGTACCCTCCAGCTGAAAAGTGGGGAGAACTACCCACCCTCTTGGGAGTTCTCATCACTAAGGCGGAAGAACCCGGACAGACCATCAGCATTGGCGTGTTCTGTACCAGGGCAGTGTTCAACCATAAAGTCCATTCCCTGTAGGGAGATGGACCACCTCAACGGTTTTGGGTTCTCACCCCTCCTCTGCATTAACCATCTGAGGGGCCTGAGGTCCGTCTGAACCCGGAAGTGAGTCCAAAACAAGTAGGGCCTTAGCTTCTTCAGTGACCAGACCACAGCAAAAGCTTCCCTTTCAATTTCACTCTACCTCTGTTCCCTGGGAAGTAGCCTCCTACTAATGAAAGCTACGGGTTTGTCCAAGCCCTCGTCGTTCAATTGTGAGAGTACTGCTCCCATCCCATCTGTCTGCACCACAAACTCTTTGGAGAAATCAGGCGCCTTGAGCACGGGTGCAGTGCACATGGCAGCTTTTAGGGCATCAAATGCGGTCTGGCAGGCATCAGTCCAGATCACTTTCCTGGGCTGCTTCCTTGAAGTCAGCTCTGTCAAGGCAGCAACAATGGTGCCAATACTCCTTGACAAACCGTCTGTAATACCCGGTCAGATTTATGAAAGCTCTTACCTCTGTCTGGGTCTTGGGGGGCTACCAAGCCAGAATGTTATCATTCTTTGCTTATAGGGGCGCCACCAGGTCTCTCCCTTGGTGTCCCAAGTACACCACAGATCCCTGCCCTATCTGGCACTTACTCGCATTGACAGTGAGGCCTGCCCTTTGCAGAGCCTTAAACACCTCGTAGAGGGGTTGCAAATGTTCCTCCCAACTGGAGCTGAACACAGCAATGTCATCCAGCTAAGCGGCGCTGAATTATTTCAGCCCGGACAGTACCTGAAAGGTGGCAGGGGCGTTTTTCAACCCAAAGAGCATAACACGGAACTGAAAGTGCAATCAGGTGTTGAAAACGCTGACCTCTCTTTGGCCCCCTCAGTTAAAGCAATCTGCCAGTACCCAGATGTTAAATCAAACATACTGAGGTACTGGGCAGCACCCAACCGATCCACGAGCTCATCAGCTCTGGGGATGGGGTGAACGTCAGTCTTGGTGACTTCATTGAGCCCACAGTAGTCCACACAAAACCGGAGTTCTAGAGTGGAACCGGGTGCAGCAGCTTTTGGTATTAAGACCATGGGGCTAGCCCAGGGGCTGCTGGAGGGCTCAATTTCCCCGAGTGCCAACATCTTGAATACCTCTTCCTTGATGCTGCACCTGACCTTGTCAGCTACTCTGTAAAATGTCTATTTCACACATCAGTTTCAGTGTCCACATCATGGATGCACCAATTGGTGACTCCTGGTTTCAGGGAGGTGAACTGACCCATCACATGGCGACAGTCCCTGTGCTGTCCTGGGGACAGGGTAGGCGAGAGGTTCACCCCATCCACTGACCCATCCTGCTCCTTTGCTGACTGGAGGTCAGGAAGAGGTTCGCTCTCTTCCTCCATCCCATCAGCTGTAGCAAGGAGCATTGTCACATCAGACCTCTCAAAGTGTGGATTGAGGCGATTCACATGTAGGACCCTTAAAGGGTTCCTGGGAGGCTGCAAGTCAACCAGATAGGTTAATTTGCTATCGCGCTCCACCACCATTTCATATGGATCAGTCCACTTGTCTTGGAGCGCACAGGGCTCCACTGGTGCCATCACCCACACCTTCTGCTCAGGTTGAAATTCGACCAGAGTGGCATTCTGGTCGTGCCATCTTTTCATTTCTTCCTGCTAGCTTTCAGGTTTGCCTGAGCGAGTTTCCTGAAGCGTTGAGTCTGGTTCCTGAAGGCCAGCACATAGCTGAACACATCCTGGGGGGTCTTACCAGGGGACTTTTCCCAACCCTTCTTCACCAGACTCAGAGGTCCTCTCACAGGGTGACCGTACAGGAGTTCAAAGGGACTAAACCCCAAGGACTTCTGAGGTACCTCCCTGTAGGCAAACAACAGGTATGGTAAAAAGACATCCCACTTCCATCTCATGGGGATCTGCATGGCCCATTATCAGGCCTTTCAGGGTACGGTTGAATCTCTCAACCAACCCATTTCCTTGAGGATGGTAAGGAGTGGTGAACTTGTAAGTTACCCCACACTCCTTTCACAAAGACTTCGTGTACTTTGAGAGGAAGTTGGTACCCCGGTCGGAGACCACCTCTCGGGGGAACCCCACATGGGAAAAGATCCTCATCAATGCACGGCCCACCACGGGGGCTGTGATTGTCCACAGAGGGACATCTTCCGGGTACCTGGTGGCATGGTCCACCAAGATAAACTTGTTGCCTAAGGCTGTCTTGGGTTCCAGTGGCCCCACAATATCAATGCCTACCCGCTCAAAAGGGGTGCTCACCACGGGAAAGGGTTGGAGGGGAGCCTTACACTTCCCTCAACTCTTGCCACTTGCCTGGCAAGTCTGGTAGATCCTGCAGTGTGTACTGACGTGCTTCCTCATTTGTGGCCAGTAAAAGTGGGTGGCAATCCTTTGAAAGGTCTTGTTGCACCCCAAATGTCCTGCAAAAGGCACGTCATGAGGTCATGAGCCAGACCCAGTAGGAAGGTTCTGAAGCACTCCGGTACCACCAGCACAGGGGCTGCACCGGGCTCAGCGATCTTAGGCTCACTATAGAGTAATCTATCTTCCCAGTAAATGAGAAGAGTCTTGGACTCGCCACCTGCCGCCTGGTCTGCAGCTTGTTGCTGCATACTACTGAGAGAAGGGCATTCCATCTGCGCCTTGCAGAATTCCTCCCTGGAGGGACCTCCTTCCTGCTGCCAATGGGTCAGCTCAGGCAGGTCTCCCAGTTTGGCTTCCTGTTCCCCTGTAGGTTCCAGGGCATCCCCCTCAGGTTCTGCTTCGTCCTGGAACGTGGAAACGGCTGGGGCTGGTTTCCCACGCCCCCTGCCCCTTCTCCTCCTGGCCTGCACCTGGGCCATTGTTTCAGGCTGCAGGTCCTCCAGGACATTTAGACGATCCATCTGCCCCTTCTTCGCAAGCTTTATTGGAAGGACTGGGGATGCTGCAACTCAAACAAATTGTAGCGGGACCTACCCATTTGGCAGGGCATCTAATTGATAATTTCTTTACTAATCTGGATGAGATTATTTGGGATGAGTCACTCTTTGTCCCTTGGTCAGACCATGCGCTGCTATCTTTCACTTGGACCCCGGCCGATGTCAGCCGTCCGACCATAACCTCTAAGAGATTGGGGCGTATTTGGTCGAGACTCCCTTTAGAGGAATGGCTATCCATATTAAATAAATCTCCCCCTCCCTTCTGTGCCGATCCTATCGCAGCGAATGAGGCGCTCAACAGGTGGCTAGAGACCTCTCTCGATCCCATCCTGCCTGTAAATGAGATTAATCATCGCACCGGCGGGAATAAACTGCCTTGGTACTCCACTGATCTGAAGGATCTTAAACGGAGCTGCAAGAGGGCGGAAAGAAAGTGGAGAAAGAACTTCTCCCTCGAGAATAAAAATGAGTATAGGATGGTACTCCGGGATTATAAGAAGCACCTTAAAATGGCACAATCATCCTATTAACAAGGAAAAATTGCTGATGCCGCCAATTCACCCAGGGAAATTTTTAAAATCTTTAAATCTCTAGTTACTCCACCATGTCCGTCTATTGAGGTAAATGATACCCAGAAACGGTGCACCGAATTGGCCCACTTCTTCGCCAAGAAGGTTGCCAACATATACTCAGCTTTTCCACCCCCACGTGTCACTGAGTCCACGATCCCTCCCTCTGGACCGACCTCCCTCACGAAACTCGAGTCCTTTCCGCCACTAGATCTACCTACGGCTGAAGGGCTCCTCAGGAACCTTAAATCTGGCTCCCCCTCTGACATTGCCCCGCCTTCAGTTTTAAAACAGGCCTCTGACATGGTTGTTCCTGTTATCAAGGATGTTATTAACTCCTCTCTGGCGGCAGGTGTAGTTCCCCCTCGGTGGAAGCAGGCCAGTGTCAAAGCTCTGCTAAAAAAACCTAGCCTTGATCCAGAAGAATGGTCCAATTATAGACCTATCTCTCTCCTGCCATGAGTTAGCAAAATTGCAGAGAAATATGTCAACCGCATACTATCAACATTTATTGAGGATGAGGGCGCCTTGCATGTCACCCAAACGGGTTTTAGAATGAGGCATGGAACTGAGACTGCTCTGGTCGAAGTAGTGGAGGAGGCAAGGAAAACTGTGGATGGAGGAGGCTGCGCTGCGGAGGTCCTTTTGAACCTCAGCGCAGCCTTCGATACTGTAAACCACACACTCCTTCTCCAGCGGTTGCGGGAGGTTGGCATTGTGGGGACCGCCCTTAATTGGTTTTGGTCCTTCCTTGCTAACAGATCCTTTGCAGTTTTCGAGGAGGAAGCAGCATCCGAACAATTCCCACTGCATTACGGCGTTCCCCAGGGATCCTCATTGAGCCCGACCCTATTTAATATCTATATGAGGCCCCTGGCTAATGAAGTCCTTCCCTGGGGAATCCAATTGGTCACCTACGCCAACGATACGCAGTTGGTGGTTTCCCTGGCTAGGGCAGATGCTGTGGATTCCGGGGTCAATAACCTTTCCCTGTGTCTCACCAAGGTCCTCGATTGGATGGACGCCTCTTTTCTGAAACTTAACGGTTCAAAAACAGAGATTATGATGCTGGGATATAAGGCCCCCATCAATCTTGACGCATGGTGGCCCATATGTTTGGGTCCGCCCCCTCCCCCGAAGGAGCAAATTTAAAGTCTGGGGGTGTGGCTTGATCCGACCTTTAGTTTTCAAGTTCAAGCCCGTAAGGTCGCCGCTACCTGTTACGGCCTTCTGAAGATCCTACGGAAGGTCCTGACCCTTCTTCCGTTCGAGGCAAGACGGATCCTGGTTCAGTCCCTGATCCTCTCGCGGCTTGACTATGGGAACGCGGTCTACTTGGGGGCACCATTAGGGACCATTAAGATACTCCAGTCAGTCCAAAACTGCGCAGCCCGAATGCTTATGGATGTCCCTAGACACAGCTCGGCGAAGACGGCCATCCGGGCTCTACACTGGTTACCTGTTCAGGAAAGGATCCAGTTTAAGGCCTTGTGTATGGCCCACAAATCAATAATCAACAAGGGCCCTGCCATTCTGTGCCCTCTCCTGAGGCACCATCAAGGGCCCAGAGCTCTTAGATCCAACCACCGCAATTTGCTCTCTGTCCCGAGGATCAAGCGTTCTCGTACAGGGGGCCGACGTTTTGCAGTACAGGCAGCAAAAAGTTGGAATCAGCTGCCTGATTACCTGCGGCTTGAGCCTAATCATTTACAGTTTAGAAAGCGGCTGAAGACCTTCCTGTTCTGCTGAGTGATTTGTCTGAGACGGGTCTAAAGCGCTGGGATGCCCCCGGGTAGCCAGCGTTATCGTTATACAAATCTGTACTCATTCATTCATTCTTGATTACTCCTACTGGCTGCCATTGACCGAGTAGTTACACAGACCCACTCAGGCAGTCCCAACATCCCCAAATGAGCCTGGCTTTCCACCTCCTTCCACGGGGAACCCTCCAGGTCATTTCCAAGCCGAGTCTACAGGCATGGATGGACTAACGACGACCTTCAAGGAACCTTAGGGACCCCCACTTCCTCCCCCTCACTCAATGGGAACTAGCGCCACCTTACATAGGTGCACAGAGGTGTCTGCTGCAACTACAGGGTGAAGTGCATTGGGAATAACCTGCTCCTCAGACACCCATTGACACCTGACAGATGTCACACTGGCTCCTGTGTCTCTCAGAGCCTCCACCCTCCTCCATTTGATGGTCAACCACTGCCTGTACTTTTTAGTGTTCTCAGGCAAGTAGGACTCCTGGACCATCTCTCTGTCTCCTAAAGAGACAAGGGTCATCACTGCTTGCTCCAACCCCTTCACTGGAAACTAATTCCTCCCCCAACGCTACACTCTCTAAACCCGGTGTCTGAGCACAAGTGGGTGCTTGGGATTTCTTGGGGCACCTAGGGGCAATGTGGCCCTTCTCACCACATGAGTAACAGATGGCGGGACCCCATTGGTCACGCCGACCCTCAGGGGGTTGTAACGTCTTAGGCTGGGGGGGCTGGGACTCCTTTCCCTTGGAACTGTTTTGGAGCCCTTTAGAGAACTCATGTTGGTTACCTTTGTCCCCCCCACTCTTCTGCTGGGGACCCTGCCCAACCTTGGCGGTGATACCCACAATCCCCTTGTGGACTATGGTCCTAGCCCAGCGGTCCGCCTCCATAGCAAGCTCACTGGGATTAGTTATCTTACTGTCCAAAAGATGCTGGCGCAGCTCTGGAACACACAGACTACTCAAGTGCTCCCACTAATAAAATAGCACAACCCCTTATAATCAGTTTCTTTGCTTCCCTTCATCCAACCTTACAGTGCAGGCGTGTACAACCTCACACATTCAACCCAGGTATTTGAATCGTACTTCTTGAAATTCCTGAACTTCACTCTGTACTATTCTGGGGTACATCCATAATTGAGGCATAGGCCTCCTTCATATTGACGTAAGTCAGGGTACCCACCTTCTCTAAGGGTGGTAAGACATCCCTACCTGAAGCCACAAAGTGTTTTCATAGGCCCGCCCCCCAGTTCTTCTCAGGCACCTCATTCATCTTCAATGCAAGCTCATAAGACTCAAACTATGCATAGATATCATCTCCCTTCAGGAAATTCTGTACTAAATCCTTGGGTATATACACCTTACCCCCATGCACTGGCTGTGCGCTGCCACCATTTGAGCTGGACTCCAGTTGCTTGGCCTTGAGTTCCAGTTCCCTCATGCTCAACTCATGAGCCAAAAGCATTTTCTCTCTTCCAAAGCGAGAGCGCTCTTCCTCTCCTCCACCCTGGTCTTGTTCTTCAGTTTTAAAACTTCCAGCTCATGCTCTCTGGTTCTCTTCCCGCTCCTCTTTGGAGAAACCTCCTGCGGAATGGAAGCTGGCAGCCCTTGAGGTTGTCCTTGGCACTGGCAAATCCTGTGTCCTGGACCTATCCCCTTGTGCATCTTCATCCACCGCTGCATTCTCGGTCTCCTCCGCTTCTTTGGTCTCCCATCAATCAATCAATCAATCAATCAATCATATCATTTGTAAAGCACACTACTCACCCGTGAGGGTCTCAAGGCTCTGGGGTGGGGAATGCTGCTACTGCTCGAAGCGGTACAAAAGGGGGTGGTGATGGACGGAGCATCTGAATCAATCAAACACTCACACCCAGTCAAAAGATCTGGGTTTAATCCATCACCGTTCTTTAGCCCACTCTGCCACCCTAGTTCAGACATGGCTATATGCAAATCAGTCTGACCCTGTGCCTCATGGGAACAGTCCAGCCCGAACTGCCAAGCCATGTCTTCCCTGGACCGGAAACAAGCTTCCGAGGACCGGTTTCTGGCATTCCAGCCGTCTTCAGCCCGGCTTGCTTTAATCCAGTGGCAAAGTGAGCAAGGGACTCACGTCTGAGCATACCCTGCCACACTTATGGCGGCCAAAAGCGGTACAAAAGGAGGTGGTGATGGACGGAGCATCTGAATCAATCAAACACTCACACCCAGTCAAAAGATCTGGGCTCTCAAAGCCAGGTCTTGAGTTTTCTGAAGGTCAGCAGGTCTTGGGTCTGCCGTAGGTGGATGGGGAGGGTGTTCCAGGTCTTTGCGGCGAGGTGGGAGAATGATCTGCCGCCTAAGGTCACTCTTCGGAAGCGGAGGACTGTAGCGAGGTCGGCGGAGCGGAGCTGGCGGGTGGGAGTGTAGAAGCTGAGTCGTCTGTTGAGGTACGTTGGTCCGGTGTTGTGGAGTGCCTTGTGTGTGTGGGTGAGGAGCTTGAAGGTTATCCTCTTGTTGACCGGGAGCCAGTGCAGGTCTCTCAGGTGGGGTGTGATGTGGCTGCGGCAAGGGATGTCGAGGATCAGGCGTGAAGAGCCGTCTCATGAGTTTGGCCGAAGCTCCTGCATATAGGGTGTTTCCATAGTCCAACCCGCTGCTGACAAAGGCCTGGGTGACTGTTCTTCTCGTTTCAGTGTAGATCCTACGGGGCATGCAGAGGGTGTTGAAGCAGGAGGAGGAGACGGCGTTGACCTGTTTAGTCATGGAGAGGGTGGAGTCGAGGATGACCCCTAGGTTGCGTGCGTGGTCGGTGGGTGTTGGAGCGGTTCCCAGTGCGGTCGGCCACCAGGAGTCGTCCCAGGCCGAAGGGTTGGATCCGAGGATGAGGACCTCCGTCTTGTCCGAGTTCAGCTTCAGTCGGCTGTTCCTCATCCATTCAGCAACGGCCTTCAGTCCGTCGTGAAGGTTGGTTTTGGCGGTGTGGGGGTCCTTGGTGAGGGAGAGTATCAGCTGGGTGTCATCGGCGTATTAGAGGATATTGAGGTCGTGCCGATGGGCGACGTGGGCGAGCAGTGCCATGTATATATTAAACAGAGTTGGGCTGAGGGATGAGCCCTGGGGTACGCCGCAGATGATCTTGGTGGCTTCGGAGCGGAAGGGGGGAAGGCGGACGCTCTGTGTTCTGCCGGAGAGGAAGGAGGTGGTCCAGTCCAGGGCCTTCTCTTGGATCCCAGCGTTGTGGAGGCGTGTTCGTAGTGTGTGGTGACAGACCGTGTCGAAGGCGGCTGACAGGTCCAGGAGCATGAGGGCCGCCGTTTCTCCGTTGTCCAGCAGGGACTTGATGTCATCGGTGGCGGCGATGAGGGCAGTCTCGGTGCTGTGGTTGCTGCGGAACCCGGACTGGGAAGGGTCCAGGATGTTGCTTTCCTCGAGGTATTAGGTCAGTTGTTCGTTGACGGTCTTCTCGATGACCTTTGCCGGGAACGGGAGCAGGGAGATGGGCCGGAAGTTCTTGAGGTCCTTGGGGTCCGCCTTGGGTTTCTCGAGTAAGGCGTTGATCTCGGCGTGCTTCCAGCTCTCCGGGAAGGTTGCTGTCTCGAAGGAGGTGTTGATGACTTTCCGGAGATGGGGTGCGATGGATGTGCTGGCTTTGTTGAAGATGTGGTGTGGGCATGGATCTGACGGAGATCCGGAGTGGATGGTGTTCATGATTTTGATGGTGTCATCGTCGTTGATGTTGGTCTAGTAGTGCAGGCGGTTGGTGCGGATGGTGGTCGTGGGGGCGGAGGTCTCAGTGGTTGTCGGGGCGGTCGTGGCGTTGAAACTGTCGTGGATGTCTGTGATCTTGCAGTGGAAGAAGGTGGCCAGCGAGTCGCACAGGTCTTGCGAGGGTGGGACGTCGTTGGTGTTGGAGCTGGAGTTGGAGAGTTCCTTCACGATGTTGAAGAGCTCTTTGCTGTTGTGCGCGTTGTTGTCTAGGCAGTCTTTGAAGGAGGCCCTTTTCGCGGATCTGATGAGGTGATGGTGTCTGCATGTTGCATTCTTGTGGGCGGCGTGGCTGTCTGGTGTTCGTTCACGGAGCCAGATCTTCTCCAGCTTTCGGCAGGTTTGCTTGGAGGCCCGGAGGTCTTCAGTGAACCAGCTGGCTTTCTTGTTGGTATGATTGTTGGAGGGTTTCTTGATCGGGCAAGTGTGTTGGCGCAGTCGTTGATCCACTGTCTGAGGTTGCGGGCGGCGGTGTCGGAGTTGGTATGGTCGGCGGGTGGGTTCTGGGCGAGGGTGGTGGTTAGCTGGTCTTCGGTGACTTTGCTCCAGCAGTGGTGAGGTATCTGTTGGGTGCAGTGGTGCGTGGTGGGTTACTTGAAGGTGAAGTGGATGCAGCAGTGGTTGGTCCAGTGGAGTTCGGTGGTATGGTTGAAGGAGACGTGGGGGCTTGCAGAGAAGATGGGGTCAAGCGTGTGACCGGTGGAGTGGGTGGGTGTTGTGACGAGTTGTCTGATTCCAAGGTTGGCTAGGTTGTCGATCAGGGTGGTGGAGTTGGTGTCGTCATTGTTCTCGAGGTGGAAGCTCAGATCCCTGAGAAGGATGTAGTCCGTGGAGGCGAGGGCGTGTGTGCTGACGAAGTCGGCAATGGAGTCACTAAACTGTGGTCGGGGTCCGGGCGGTCTGTAGATGAGGGTTCCTCTGAGGGTGGTGTTGGGGTCGGTGTGGATCTGGAATTGCAGGTGTTCGGCGGTGCTGAGGGTGTCGTCGGTGTTGGTCAAGACTCTGAGAGTGTTCCTGTGGACAATGGCGATTCCTCCTCCCGCTCTGTTGGTGCGGTCCTTGCGGGTGATCTTGTAGCCTTCCGGGACGGCTATGGCTATGTCGGGTGCTGAGGTGGGGTTCAGCCAGGTCTCCGTCAGGAAGGCGACGTCTGGGGAGGTTGAGTCAAGTAGGTCCCAGAGTTCAATTGCATGTTTTTGGGCGGAGCGGGTGTTGAGAAGGATGCATCTGAAGTGGTTGGGTTCTTTCCTGGTCGGCAGCATGGTGGGGCAGATGCTTGTGAAGCTGCAGTTTCGGCAGGTGAAAGCTCCGTGGGTGCGCTTCGGGCAGCCAGGAAGCAGGTGTGTGATCGTCCGGTGTTGAGTGCGTGGAGGGTTCTGGCAACGTAGCGCTGTCGGGCGTCGTGACGTTCGTGGGGTCCAGGCATGGACGGGCACAGACGGGCTTGCCTTAGGTGCGCCAGTGGGGTCCTGCTGAGCTCGGCGGTGTAGCGGCTTCCATATGAGGGGATGTGGGAGCAAGGAGCAGCTGGGAGGCGGGAGCGGGCGACGAATGGGATTGCAGGTGGGCGGGGCGCAGCGGCGGGAAAAAATGGGCGGGGCCGCGGGAGAACTGGGCACAGGAAGGAAAAACAAGTTTAGGCAAGAAAACAAGTACAGGCACAGAGGAATAAAAACAAGTCTGGGCAAGAAAGCAAGTTAGGCACAGGGGAATAAAACAAGTCTGGGCAAGAAAGCAAGTACAGGCACAGGGGAATAAACACAAGTCTGGGCAAGAAAGCAAGTACAGGCACAGGGGAATAAAACAAGTCTGGGCAAGAAAGCAAGTTAGGCACAGGGGAATAAAAACAAGTCTGGGCAAGAAAGCAAGTACAGGCACAGGGGAATAAAACAAGTCTGGGCAAGAAAGCAAGTACAGGCACAGGAGAATAAAAACAAGTCTGGGCAAGAAAGCAAGTACAGGCACAGGGGAATAAAACAAGTCTGGGCAAGAAAGCAAGTTAGGCACAGGGGAAAAATACAAGATTAGGCAAAAACAATGCAGGCAGAGCCGTGCAGCAGCGTGGGGAGCGACCTGCCTGCGAGCAGGGTCATAGGTCGCTTTTAAAGCCTTCTATAGTTCCTCCTTTATAGAGCTACTCCTCGCGGGACATCCCAAATCCTTCCAAAATTGCTTGAGTTGCTCTACTCTGTAGGAATACAAATCCTCATTGCAAAACTCCAATTCTGCCTTCTCATTTGATGCTTTACCATTTTGAGACATGATGCATGGATGACTCCGGGATCAGATCAAAAATAGAACCCCAAAAAAAACACAGTATGTGGTTGCGTAGTGGTCTGTACTAGTCCAGTGATGCACACCAATCACTGTGGGTCAAGTACAATACAAGTTCAAATCCTCACCGCTGACCACCAATGTTAGAACTGGGGTCTCCAGTTGGCAGAGGTAGATACCTTTGACCAAATAGGACCCTTGCATCTAGTCAGGGTTAGGGGGAAATACACTTTAGATAACCCCTGCTCACCCCCTTGGTAGCTTGGCATGAGCAGATAGGCTTATCCGAAAGGCAATGTATAAAGTATTTGCACCAACACTCACAGTAACACAGTGAAAACACCACAAATAGACTCCACGCCAGTTTAGAAAAATAAAATATCTTTATCTAAACTAAACAAGACCAAAACGACAACAATCCAACATACAGATACTCAGTAGAATGTCTTTAAAAAGGGTTGTTGCAAAAATAAACTTGTAGATGGTAAATACAACACTTTTCTCTCAAAGTACCTTAGAACGCAGAACAAACAAAAGCATTCCCCTCCTTTGCAGCTACCAAAACCTAGTTCTGGGACCAACTCCGTATACCACTAGCTAGTGCCCAACTGTCTACCTTGGGCTGAATGAACAAAGGCTGCCTTTCCTTAGGACGTCCGTAAAAATTTAAATATGATGGGCAGGCATCACTTCTGTCCCTGTCAAGTTAATGACAGAATGGAATCGGGGATTGTTACAGTTTCATTACTCACTATAACACTGAATTACAGCTGTGTGTAGATTTTGCATAGTAGCATTACCATAGGAAATGGTTCATTTGGATTACTAATATATTTTGAGACAAAATCAGCACAAGTTTTGACATACGTGTGGTCTAATCTGATACGTTTCTTTCGTGCCTCTTTTGTCGTCTATCAAGTTTATTAAGTTTCTGAAACCACCCCAGCTGCTCTTCATGTGATTATATGTATCGCACTGTCTACCCCCGTTCCATATCCGGTCACCAGACCTTGGATGTCGTCTCTGCTTTTTGAGGAGCAGTTTCTACACCTCAATAAGATCAAGTAGTGGCCGAGCAGCTGATTTCAGGTTAATGCAAATTAGCCTTTAGAAGCTTTATGCAGGGAAAAGGTAACTTTCTGAATTGTGCTTTATCTCAATATAAAAAAACAGCTTAACCAATTAATTGAATTTTTAATAAATATAAGAAAATAGTTCTTGAATGACTGTTAGCTTTTTCTGGTCATAAGTTACAGATTAAAGTGTATAATCTGTAATTTGCATAAACAAAAAAGGAGGGAGAAGGAGGTTAAACCAAACCAGGTCGTCCTCCAGTATGTGTACGAAATACAGGAACCCTGTGTCAAGGGTCCAGAGACCTGGTAGGTATTTGTATGGTCACTGCTTATTAAGTCAGTGTGGACCAAAAAATGTGTAAAAAAGAAAAATTTCTTTTTAGAGTCCCCTCACTCACCGGGGTTGCCCCACGGTGACATGCTTCATCATTGGGGCCATCCCAGTTCTCTACGAAAAGGGGCGTGCTGCGACAAGGCGACTACGCAGGAGCACTGGTTTAGTGAGATGACTATGTGTGGTGCATGTGTAATGATGATGGAGTGGGTGTGGAATTAAAAATACCGTGCTAGTGGGCCTCAACAATTTATTTCGCTCCTAGTGTGGTATAAAAAATTAAAAAGGGGTAACACTGTTATCCAACTTTTATTGAGTTAGATCAGTGTCAAAGGTCAACATGTTTCAAGCTCCCCCAAGCTTTTCTTCAGGACCATACAGGGTCCAGCCCTGTATTGCCACTCCTGTTACTCAAATGAAAAAGTATTGCTAAAAATACTTATTTACAATGAACGCTGTTGTCAATAAACATGCGTGTTGTTATACATACGTTTTGTATTTCACTTCGATTTCTGTAAAATAGAATAACAGTTGTTATTTGATGGACACCCCTTCCAAGAAGGGGAACAACTCACATGCATCTCATTCTAACTAGGGCGTGAGTGTGCCCTTGACATCATAATGATGCGTGCTGGTTTTCAAACCGGTGTAGAGAAATAAATCACTGTGAATAAAGTGGTTTAGTGGTTTCACACATAAAACACAGAGACTAAATGTGACTATCGACAAAACACACAACATATACACACGAAATAATATGGCAGATGGTTATATTTACATAAATGAGTATATAATTACACCCCATGGTCTTAGGCAAGGGCAGGAACGCCTCGTGGAAACATTGCTGAAAAGGATTATCAAAGTTTAAAGTTAGAAGGCTCTATTCCTGATTGCCATTCGAAATTGCCGGTTTCCTTGCAATCTTTCGCAACCCATACACTTACTTCCTATCGGCAGACCCGCTCGGTACTACCTGGTGTCTCCTCGCCGGACCGCATACTGATCTAAACCCGGGCTCGCGGTGTATTTAAAACGCGCATGCTTCCGGGTTGCCGGGAGACTAGAGCGCTCACTTTGGGCGGCCATCTTGATGGGATGTGATCGCGCTTGGCGCGAATGTTACCCAAAAATCGGGAAATATACTGAATAACGCTGGGTTGAGGGATAAGAAATAATTTACAGTGATACTGTTGACTAGGGCATTTTAATACAATAATTTAGAACACAGGTATTTTTCTCGGTTAGATGAAGTTTATTTGACAAAGGGCTAGGCTTTATTCATAAAAACGGGTTTTATTTACATTTGAAAGATAGGTAGGTTAGTAACTATCTTCTCAGGGAAGTCTGTGCCTGATCTTTTGATTTTTATGAAAAGGTATTTTAGGTGATGGGTTATGTTATTGGGTGGATGAAGTTTCTTATGGGAAGTATTACCATGATATTACAGCCGGTGTGGTTCATACCATCCCAAGTGAATTCATTAAGGAAAAGGAGGGGGGTCTATGGGCGGAAGGCTCCCCATGGGATTTCATCATTAAGTCCCTGGGTGTCCGTATGTAGGCGAAACACCCATCTTTGTTCTTTTTCGTGGAGGACTCGTTCCTGATTGTCTTTGTTCTTCACTGTTTCTATGACCACCCAGGTTAAATCATTTGGGGTGTGGTTGTGTTCAATGAAGTAGGTGGTCATTCTTGTTGTAGCTCGCTTGCACCTGATGTTGCTTCTGTGCTCTACTATGCGAGTACTGACCTTCCTAGTGGTCATTCCTACATAGTGAAGGTTGCATGTGCAGGTTATTAAGTATACAACCCCACTGGTATTGCAATTTGAAAATCCCTTCAGTTCCCATTTCGTAGTGTTAAAAATTACGTTCTTGGTTGGGGAAGTCAAATGACAAACACTACAATTGTTGCATGGAAAATGCCCATCAGGTAGTGGTTGGGATCTCACTGTTTGGGTTATGGGTGTTGGTCGGGTATGCACCAAATAATCCTTCAGATTTTTACCCCGCCTATGACTGAACATGGGAGTGGGTATGTGAAGGCCACCGCTGTTAAGTATTGGCCAATGTTTTCTGATTATTTTTGACACACTATCAGAAACCTGATTGTATGTGGTGATACAAATCGGTTTTTTTGTCCTCAGGTTGCGTTCTCTCTTTTGGTTCCAGTAGTGCTTCCCTATTGTTGTTAGCTGCCCGTTTTTTAGCCTCTTTGATTAGTTTATCTGGGTATTTTCTGTATCTCAGCTTGTTGCTTAAGTCTTCCGCTTGGGTTAGGTAGTCAGATTTCTTGCTGCAGTTCCTGCGCAACCGGAGGAATTGTCCAAATGGCAGGTTTTGTTTGAGATGGCGAGGGTGGAAACTGTCAAAAGTTAAGACGCAGTTTCTTCCTGTCTCTTTAAAATGGGTTGTGGTCACCAGTTTGCCTGACTCAGCATGAATGTTTAGATCTAGAAAAACTAGATCAGTCTTGCTCATTGAGCAGGTAAATTTGAGGAAGGGATCCTGTGTGTTGAGCCAGGAGAGAAAGGTCTGAGCTTCTTCTTCTGTGCCTTGCCATATCAACAGAATATCGTCGATATAGCGTTTCCAATGTAGGATCTGGTGTCTGTGTGGGTTCCTTTCATTCAGTATCTTGTTTTTCTCCAGTTGATGGACGTACAACCCGGCTATGCTCGGCGCAAATGTACTGCCCATACTGGTCCCATGCTGTTGTTTATATAGGGTAGACAGGTTTACATAAAAAATCAAACTTTGTCCCTCCATCACACAGCCTACCTGTGGAGGTACTGACTTTTGAAAAAGCGGTCATGAGAGAAGTTCAGGAGTTAGACCCGCGAGCTATTAAGGTATTTCATAACACCAGCAAAGCTGAACAATCCGCGTTACAGGAACTGTCAAAAAACAACCAAATTACCATAAAACCAGCCGACAAAGGCGGGGCAATTGTACTACAGAACACCATGGATTACAGGAATGAATGTCTCCGTTTACTAGGGGACACAAGAAACTACGCCAAACTGGATGAAGACCCAACAGAACGTCTAAGAATCTCAATTGCATACCTGACAGAGGAATGTCAAGCCAATGATTGGCTAAGTAAAAAAGAAATTGAGTTCTTAACAAACAAAAAACCAACAATACCATACTTCTATACTATCCCCAAAATACACAAGAGATTGGAGAACCCACCAGGGAGGCCCATAGTCTCGGGGATAGGCTCAATTCTAGAGCCTCTTTCACAATTCGCAGATGCCTTTCTCAGACCTCTTGTGCAAAAAACAGACACATATCTGAGGGATACCAAGGACGTACTATGCCTGTTACAAGACTTAACCTTTGACGCGACATCCAGCCTTCTGATAAGTCTGGATGTCGAAAGTCTATATACCAGCTTGCCACACAGAGAGACCTTACAGATTCTAGAGGAAGTATTATACGAAAGTGAATGGGAATTCCATACTCCTCGCCATGTAGTACTCGAATGCTGCCAACTAGCACTGTGTGAAAACTTTTTCCGCTTCGAGTCTACCCTATATAAACAACAGCATGGGACCAGTATGGGCAGTACATTTGCGCCGAGCATAGCCGGGTTGTACGTCCATCAACTGGAGAAAAACAAGATACTGAATGAAAGGAACCCACACAGACACCAGATCCTACATTGGAAACGCTATATCGACGATATTCTGTTGATATGGCAAGGCACAGAAGAAGAAGCTCAGACCTTTCTCTCCTGGCTCAACACACAGGATCCCTTCCTCAAATTTACCTGCTCAATGAGCAAGACTGATCTAGTTTTTCTAGATCTAAACATTCATGCTGAGTCAGGCAAACTGGTGACCACAACCCATTTTAAAGAGACAGGAAGAAACTGCGTCTTAACTTTTGACAGTTTCCACCCTCGCCATCTCAAACAAAACCTGCCATTTGGACAATTCCTCCGGTTGCGCAGGAACTGCAGCAAGAAATCTGACTACCTAACCCAAGCGGAAGACTTAAGCAACAAGCTGAGATACAGAAAATACCCAGATAAACTAATCAAAGAGGCTAAAAAACGGGCAGCTAACAACAATAGGGAAGCACTACTGGAACCAAAAGAGAGAACGCAACCTGAGGACAAAAAACCGATTTGTATCACCACATACAATCAGGTTTCTGATAGTGTGTCAAAAATAATCAGAAAACATTGGCCAATACTTAACAGCGGTGGCCTTCACATACCCACTCCCATGTTCAGTCATAGGCGGGGTAAAAATCTGAAGGATTATTTGGTGCATACCCGACCAACACCCATAACCCAAACAGTGAGATCCCAACCACTACCTGATGGGCATTTTCCATGCAACAATTGTAGTGTTTGTCATTTGACTTCCCCAACCAAGAACGTAATTTTTAACAACACTACGAAATGGGAACTGAAGGGATTTTCAAATTGCAATACCAGTGGGGTTGTATACTTAATAACCTGCACATGCAACCTTCACTATGTAGGAATGACCACTAGGAAGGTCAGTACTCGCATAGTAGAGCACAGAAGCAACATCAGGTGCAAGCGAGCTACAACAAGAATGACCACCCACTTCATTGAACACAACCACACCCCAAATGATTTAACCTGGGTGGTCATAGAAACAGTGAAGAACAAAGACAATCAGGAACGAGTCCTCCACGAAAAAGAACAAAGATGGGTGTTTCGCCTACATACGGACACCCAGGGACTTAATGATGAAATCCCATGGGGAGCCTTCCGCCCATAGACCCCCCTCCTTTTCCTTAATGAATTCACTTGGGATGGTATGAACCACACCGGCTGTAATATCATGGTAATACTTCCCATAAGAAACTTCATCCACCCAATAACATAACCCATCACCTAAAATACCTTTTCATAAAAATCAAAAGATCAGGCACAGACTTCCCTGAGAAGATAGTTACTAACCTACCTATCTTTCAAATGTAAATAAAACCCGTTTTTATGAATAAAGCCTAGCCCTTTGTCAAATAAACTTCATCTAACCGAGAAAAATACCTGTGTTCTAAATTATTGTATTAAAATGCCCTAGTCAACAGTATCACTGTAAATTATTTCTTATCCCTCAACCCAGCGTTATTCAGTATATTTCCCGATTTTTGGGTAACATTCGCGCCAAGCGCGATCACATCCCATCAAGATGGCCGCCCAAAGTGAGCGCTCTAGTCTCCCGGCAACCCGGAAGCATGCGCGTTTTAAATACACCGCGAGCCCGGGTTTAGATCAGTATGCGGTCCGGCGAGGAGACACCAGGTAGTACCGAGCGGGTCTGCCGATAGGAAGTAAGTGTATGGGTTGCGAAAGATTGCAAGGAAACCGGCAATTTCGAATGGCAATCAGGAATAGAGCCTTCTAACTTTAAACTTTGATAATCCTTTTCAGCAATGTTTCCACGAGGCGTTCCTGCCCTTGCCTAAGACCATGGGGTGTAATTATATACTCATTTATGTAAATATAACCATCTGCCATATTATTTCGTGTGTATATGTTGTGTGTTTTGTCGATAGTCACATTTAGTCTCTGTGTTTTATGTGTGAAACCACTAAACCACTTTATTCACAGTGATTTATTTCTCTACACCGGTTTGAAAACCAGCACGCATCATTATGATGTCAAGGGCACACTCACGCCCTAGTTAGAATGAGATGCATGTGAGTTGTTCCCCTTCTTGGAAGGGGTGTCCATCAAAAAACAACTGTTATTCTATTTTACAGAAATCGAAGTGAAATACAAAACGTATGTATAACAACACGCATGTTTATTGACAACAGCGTTCATTGTAAATAAGTATTTTTAGCAATACTTTTTCATTTGAGAAACAGGAGTGGCAATACAGGGCTGGACCCTGTATGGTCCTGAAGAAAAGCTTGGGGGAGCTTGAAACATGTTGACCTTTGACACTGATCTAACTCAATAAAAGTTGGATAACAGTGTTACCCCTTTTTAATTTTTTATACCACACTAGGAGCGAAATAAATTGTTGAGGCCCACTAGCACGGTATTTTTAATTCCACACCCACTCCATCATCATTACACATGCACCACACATAGTCATCTCACAAAACCAGTGCTCCTGCGTAGTCGCCTTGTCGCAGCACGCCCCTTTTCGTAGAGAACTGGGATGGCCCCAATGATGAAGCATGTCACCGTGGGGCAACCCCGGTGAGTGAGGGGACTCTAAAAAGAAATTTTTCTTTTTTACACATTTTTTGGTACACACTGACTTAATAAGCAGTGACCATACAAATACCTACCAGGTCTCTGGACCCTTGACACAGGGTTCCTGTATTTCGTAATCTGTAATTTGACCTTTTAGGATCCATATCTGCCAGTAAAAATCGTTTTTTGAGTTAATCAGTGGAGGAACATGCTGATATTGCAGGTGTTCTACTTTGCAATACCAGACACCCTACTCATTGGGCGACCAGGTCTTCTCAGGGGTGAAATTAACATTTAGATGCAGGAGCTAGTAATGCCATAAAGTCATAACCAGCTCTTCTATAAAAAAGTGGGTTTGCAGCACAGGAGAAGGACTAAAGGATATCCAGGGCAGCCTTTTTGAAAGATGGTGCTCTTGCAGTTAATCACTGACCTGGCACTGAGAGAATGGAGAATATTAGGGAGTTCATAGAGCATCTTTTGACACCATGGAGGATAGATGTCAAACGATCAGGAAAGTCATTTAATATTACTGAAAAATAATAGGCAGTAGATATCAGCAGCTGCAAATCGAGCATCACAGATCCGAGGAGTTTGGTGGCCACAATTCCATATCTGCTGATTCTAATTGAGAATTGCAGACTATAAAAAAAATGTATAAAAAGTGACCCCAGTGATGACTAGAAGACCAGGTTTTGTGCAGAGATTGTTGCCATGGTTCAAAGGCATGTTGACTGGATGAAGATCATGGTCAGGCCACACCTGTGCCTGATGTCCACTCCGGACAGCTGGAGGCCGTATGCAGAGCATGATCTGCAGGGAATGGTGGTGGATGAAGTGTGTTGTGCATTGCCTAGGTTTTTGGAGGCATGTGCACACGGCCTGGCCAAAGAATATGCACATGGCCTAGCAAAAGGACCTGCAAAGTGGGTTCTGGGGCAACAAGGGGACTAGGTGCAATTCCTGGCTTGAAGTCTAGTCCTGGAAGTAGAACCAACTGTACATGGTCAAAAGCCATATGTATTGTGCTCTGGGTGTAGGGGCAGGGCACATGTCAGCATGGGACGAAGGATCTTTCTTTTTTTAAAGTAAAAGAAGTATGAATGGAAGTTATGATTCTGAGAAGATAAAAACAATTTACATTTACACATGTCAAGGCATTGGCTACAAACCATACACTCCAGTCGGTAGTTAAGCACTACTCTATTTACAGCTCACTGTACTTGGCTACACCCAGTAGTTCTTAAGCAAAGAAGCTGGTTTTCAACCAGATCCTCTGGTGGCTGCATATCAGAAAATCGCAGACAGAATATCGTCTGGAGTTATAATAGAAAATCTACACCCAGTGGGACAATATTGGTTGGAAACTAAATGTAGGACACAGTACAATATTTGTCGTATGATGTTTCTGTAGATGATATTTTGCAGCGTGAATCTTTCTGGATTCACTATGCTGTGCATTATTCCGCGGTCTAGTGGTTGGGTCCGGAATCGTAGTCTTTTCTTTGTTTTTTTTCGTAGCCCAGGTGGGCGTCGACGTCCCACCATTTGGTGTCCTACCTGTGACGTCGGCATGCTTCTTGCAGAAGCTCCCACCCTTGGGCGCCATCTTCAGATTCTTTTTTCCGCCGTTGGGTCTGGATCGTTCCCGAGAGGGCTCCAGAGATTTGGAGAAAAGAAGAAGCAAGACTCGAGTTTTTGGAGGAAAAACATTGAAGACGACGAAGTAAGACTACACCATCGAAAGGACGACGAAGAAGGGAAAGATTCCAAGATTTCTCGACGTCCAGAGGAGAATGCGCAATCAGGGAACCCCCTGAACGTAAGACATGGACAACACACCATTCAAATTCTGCCGCAACTGCCATCATAAGTACGCGCAGAAGGACCAACACCCAGTCTGTAACCTCTGCCTGCCGGTCGACCACGAAAGCAGGGATTGCAACGCCTGCTCCGCATTCACCCCGAAGACCCTTCGACTGAGAGAGAGGCAAAGTATAGCAAACTACACCATGCAGGGCAAGGGCCAACCTCCGTCCCTTCGAGACCTGGGACTCTCGACCGACGAGGAGGACTACGTCGCCGAAGAAGACCTCGGCTACACGGTCGCAGAGACCGATAATAAGAAGACTACTGAAAAGGTAGTTGACTCGACGCCCCAAAAAGGCCCGAAAGACTCTCGACAGTCAACCCAAGACTCTCGAAAAATCGAAGGCAAGACCCAGAAAGCGCAGACGCCGAAAGCTTCGGCGTCCGCTGCGACATTAAGGCCCAGCGGATCCTCTCAGAAGGACTCCCTGGCGCCGAGGGACGGCGACCAACCAAAGTCGTCGAAAAGCCTCCAAGAAAAGGAGCGCTTGACTACGAAAACATCTTCGAAGTCGACGACGAAAGACACAAGACCAGTCTCGCGCCGAAAACAGCCTCGCCGCCTAACCCATCTCGACGCCATATAGCGCGCCAAAGAGACCGGCACAACCACTCGACGCCAAACAGGCGGCGGAGATGGAAAGAAAGAAGAGGAGACTCGAAGCAGAGATGGAGAACATCCTGCAGCGAAAGAAAGATTTCGAAGAAAAGATGAAATCTTACACAATTCCTTCGAGGCCAAAGTCACCAGAAGTACAGTTGGTCGAGGAAGAAGAGGAAGAATTCGAGGTAGAACAAGCATCGGAGAGCTTGGAAGATCTGGCATATCAGGAAGATGATAACGCCTATTACGAGCAGGAGGAGAGAGATGATGAACAGAGGGTGTACTAAGAATCGTCATTCTCGGATACACAGGAGTTAGGCTGGCAGGACGTCGAAGCCGAAAGTCCAGAAGAGGGAGTGGATACATATCCAGCGAGGCCCTCGCCACCGGACGACATTGGGCTCTACAATGAATGCATCAAGAACGCAGCTACAGCGTTCAGGGTCAAGCTCGAAGAGGAGGTGCCGAAAGGGGACTTACTAGTAGAAACACTACTTCCAATGCACACTAGGAGCTAGTACCTGCCAATGCTTGAAAGCATCAAGGGGCAAGGAAGAGAGGCATTCAAGGAGCCTGCTACTTGTAAACCCGTCACGCCAAGGACGGAGAAAAAATACAAGCATTCCTCAAATGACCCAGCCTACATACAGGGAACGGTCGCTGCTGACTCTATCATCACGGCAACAGCAAGAAGAAGGGCCAATGTGCCAACTACTTCGGGTCCACCCCCGGATAAAGAGAGCAGAAGGATGGACTTAACAGGAAGAAAAATCGAAAGGAATGCCGCTATGCACTGGCGCATGGCTAATTCCAATGCACTACTCAACAGACACCATTACCAGATCATGGAGGAACTGGGGCAATTGGTGAAATACCTCCCTCAGGAGCAACAACAAAGGGCTTCGCACCTAGTAGAGGAGGGCAAGAACTTGGCAAACTCTTGCCTAAAAACAGCGCTGGACGGGGCAGACACGGCCAACAGGCTTATGATGCTGGGCATCACAGAAAGAAGACAAGCCTGGCTCAGAATATCAGGCTTTAAACTGGAGTTCTGGACTTTTTGGTTCCGTCCAGAGGTGTCAGGGAACAACACCCAAAGACCCCGGAGTTCCACCTGCCTTGGTGCGCAAATGAACAGAAACACGGGCTTCTCGATGGTGGCGTCAAAGACCAAAGGTTTATTACTGCAGGGACACAGAAATCACAGAATCTACACACGGGCAGAGACTAGGAGACTGTTCGATTTGTACATTGAGGGTTGCTCCTTATATACCAAAAATTGTGCTTTAGGCAAATATTTCACATGTCAGTACATTCCCAAACCTTTGTGTCTTAAACAATAAATATTTGGCGTTACACAGGAACTGTCGATAATATCTGATGCCAAACATCACGAAGAGGGGTTCCCACTAGTCCATCACAATCCCTTGTCAATATCGCATTCAAGAGCCGGACCGCCTCATCGTAAAGTTCGTTACCTCCCCCTAATAAAGGCCCAGAAGGAAAGGAGCAGAGCCAGGTGCAGAAGATAGAAAAACGGGATAAGAGATGTTTGTGGGTTGTAAATGGGCAAGGCTACCGGCTTCGGCCGCCTAATCATGATCGGGACAATGGACAGGAAAACCAGTTCAGGTGGGCTGGCCTCGGGCAGAGGAGGCAGCCTTTGTTGAGTCATGCAGCTTCAGCGTGATCTGGTTTAAGGTGTCCATGTCATGTAAGAGGTGAATCTCCGGCTAAGGCTACGTGTCCTTAATCAAAGTGGAGTGAATGAAGTGATCAGAGGCTATTGCATATGTGAGGGCAAGGAAACACAAAATGGCGGCCATGATCTAAGATGGATGCCATGGGTAGATCAGAAATGTGTTCATAACAGGAGTGCTCTTGCTCGTTTCGTAGCGAAAACACCAGGATATGCTAAATGGATCATTTGCGGTTCGCTGATACTAATATTATGTATTTCCGACAAACTTGAAAACACGGGTTCAAATCGTCACGGAACCTCAGACCCTCCTTTTGCCCTTACATAGGCAATTACTCAGTCTATATCAGAGTCTAGTTCTATACTCATCAGGTCAGTGACATGTTGTTGTATCATCATCCTTTCTCGTGCCTTTTCTCCAAACGCAGGTGGTTTCCTAAAACAGGTTGCAGCACAAAGGCTACACAGGGCTGGACCACACTGGATAATCAGGCAGCATGAGAAGAGGAATACTAAGATGACACCAATGACCATTAGAACCTTCCATCCCCACGCTGAGATCAGAGTCCAAACCCACTCCATAAAGGACCAGTTTCCCTTGTCTACATGTATAGAGTCGGAAATCTTGTGTAGCTTAGAGATTGCCTCATAGACTGTTGGAGCATTATTAGGAATAAAGACACAGCAGCTCGATTGGATCATTCTGCATACCCCACCTCGGTCTGCAAGGATAACGTCTAAAACCATACGGTTTTGCAACGTCATGAGTCTATCCGCCTGAAGCTCAGCTGTCAGGTTGCTAAGGGCACCAGCAGTTTCGGTAATAGTAGATTCAACTACCCGTGTTAGCTGACGTATGTTTCTACTATTGGCCATAGGCCCCCAAAACGGAAGGAAGCCTTTGAAGAAGTCTCCAGCTTCCTGACCAGCAGTATCTTCTTTGTTGAAGACACCTCTCGCTACTCTGGTTCTGTGGTAATCAGATGAAGCAGTGTATGTTGGAGGCAACAATCGAGCAATATAGCATGAACCTGAAAAGTCAGCAGGCAACCATGTATAAGCTCGGTCTCGACAAATGAAATAGGTACCCCTAGCAGTGAGGAAGGCAGGGGAAGAGTTAGCCGGAAACACATAAGTCTCAACGCACTCACTCCTCCCTAGCTGAGCTCTCGGATTTCTCCCGTTACCTTGCAAACAGACCTGACCTCGGTGAGGTACGACCCAGATTGGAGTTGAGCTTTTACGCTTGCTTTCTCCTAAACTAAGGCGATACTCTGAAGTATTCCAACTCAAATACACTCGTAGTTCGTCTTTAGGGTATGATGGAGTATTATTGACATCCTTGATCATGTCAATAATTCCTTGGACTAAAGCTTTGTTGGCAGAGTTATATTTAGTGGAACGTGGTGGACGCGGAGGATAGGTCTCAAGGGCATAAGCAAAGATGGTTTGAAGGGCCTGAAATGATCCATTGTGGCTGAAAGGCAGAACCAGATAGGGAATACCTTTATCCATAGTGTGGGGTATCAAGCCACACACCCAGCAGTCTGTAGTGTTAACTACCAGTTGGTGTTGGTGCAAGAGCTGTACAAAAGTGTTGTTAATGAACTCTGTGCGTCGGGCTTGCTCATGTTCAGGAAACGAGTGAAAAGAGTGTATAGAAGAAACAGTAGAAGTAGCAGGATCAAGGGGAGGTACTGTAGTAACTGGCACAAAAATCAGATTAATACTGAAGACGATTCCACCCACCAATGTTGCTAAAATAATCAAAAATGTAACGGCACATTGCATCAAAAAGCATTTGCTACGAAGAATTTTGTACAGTCTGTTTCTGCGAACATAAATCACATTTTCTCGTTGCAGCGCAGGAAGCTCCATCTTCTACAATCCGCTCGCGACCACTGATGATGTGTACGTAGATGAAAATGCCTCTGTCAGCCCTGGGAGTTCCCAGAACCAACAGAAAGATCGACCTTGTGTCAGACCCCTGCAAATTCAAACTAGGCACACAGCCACGACCCTACGGCTACCCAGACGGCAAGGCAATTTTAAAAACAATAAACAAATAGCAAACTTCCTGGCTGAAAAGCAAAAGTTCAATATATATATATATCAAAATTACAATATGCAGTTGCCTGCTTTATTTGTCTTTTTTATGGCTTCTAAGGTTGTATCTCTTCTTCGCTGGTACTGTCTGATCGGAAAATAGTGTATCACTAGCAGCTGTTGTAGAGTTTAAGTTCGCAGATAACAAAGTTTCTTCTGATGCTGGAGACAAATGTTCAGTGTTCGAAAGAGTCTTTTCAGGAGGAGAGTCAGGTTTCAAAGTGTCAGTAATCAAATCGGCATCGCTGAAAGGGATAAATTTCGGGGTGATTTCAGATTCGGAGGCACCAATTCCCTTCTTCACCCAGTCGTCGTAAGGCAGCGGCAACGGAACACGCTTTACGTGAGAAGCGTGAATCCAGTGCTTGCGGCCAGCAACACGTACGGCTGTCCTCGTTGCCAGCAGGACCTGGAAGGGGCCGATGTAGCGAGGCTGAAGATTCTTTGTCCTCGCGAAGTTTCTGACCACCACTTGGTCGCCGGGTTTCAGTTGATGCCCTGGACTCTCCGGAGGCTTTGGTAGTGCATCGAAAACCTGTTGATGAATAAGACTCAATTTAGCAGTCAAGTCGTAAAGGTAGTCTATCAACATAGGATATTCAATGGAGCAAAATTGTTTAGGCCTTGGCACACCCCAGATATTTGCCGGGCGGCCAAACACAATCTCGTATGGAGAAAGTCCTATTCTAGAATGCACTGTTGCTCTCGTTGATAACAAGGCCAAAGGAAGTGCGTCTGGCCAAGCCAAACCTGTGGATGCTTGTATTTTGGCTATCTTCAGCTTGAGGGTGCCATTATAACCCTCCACTAGACCAGCTGACTGGGGATGGTTCGCACTATGAAATTTTTGTTTCAAACCTAGGCCTGCACATACACTCTGCATAACTTTCCCTATAAACTCACTTCCGTTATCTGACCATACAATCCGTGGCATACCGAATCTAGGGAAATATTCTTTGAGCAGAATTTTGGCAGTTGATAAGGCGGTATTGTCCTTCAGTGGGTATGCTTCTATCCACCTGGAAAAAGCACAAACCACCACCAGGACGTATTTCAAATTATTACAGCGTTCCATGTGAATGAAATCTAACTGAATCACTTCAAAGGGACAGGAAGGAGGAGCGAAATGACCAGCTGGAGTTGGAGTTCCCTTGCCAGGGTTATGCATCAAGCACACCATACAATTTTTCACCACTCTCTCTGCACACTTACTGATCCCATCATTCTTCCAGACCGGAGCCAACGTCTTACAGATACCTTTAGAACTTATATGCGCTACTCCGTGCGCCATTGTCACTACTGCAAGCACATATGCATCCGGCAACATCCAACGTTGCTGCTCTGTCAGATCAATCCAACATCCATTCGAGTCCAACTTGCCCGTATTTTCTCTCCATACACGTTTCTCTTCCTCAGTTGCTTCTCTCTGAATCTCCTTCACACTTTCCATTGTATCTTCACACATCCCAGACTCAGCGATCCATCTTGCAGACGTTGCAACATACATTTTACTCATCACATCTCTAGCTGTCTGTTTAGCAATTTCATCAGCAAAAGCATTCCCACGTCCAACATCATCCGTGGTTGCTTTATGAGCACTGCACTTTACAATTGCAACTTCAGTTGGCAAGGTTAGAGATTCCAACAAGTCGTTAACTAGCTGACCATGTTGAATCTTAGTCCCATGGGACGTAATGAAACCTCTTTCTCTCCACAACCGGCCAAAACTATGGGCCACGCCAAATGCGTACTGACTATCTGTGAACACATTCACTCTCTTTCCCTCAGCTAAAACACATGCTCTCGTTAGAGCTATTAATTCTGCAGCTTGGGCAGAATTCTGACTCACTCTTGCAGTCTCTACAATCGTCTTCAAAGTCGTCACCGCGTAAGCAGCAGTCACATCACCATTCTCCAATTTAAAACATGACCCGTCCACATACAGCGTACCATCCGGATCGGGTAACGGAGTATCTTTCAGGTCAATGCGTCCTTTTGTCTCTTCCTCCGTTTTAAAATAGCAGTCATGTGGCTCAGAATCACTCGACTCTTGATCAGTCGGCAACAGCGTTGCTGGATTCAATACATTACACCTTTTGATCTGAATATGACTCGCTAGTAGTGTCAGTTCGTAACCAGATAATCTCGCACTGGTAAGGTGTTGTGTCTTCGTTCGGTTCATGAGTGTATCCACCGCATGAGGAACCATGACCACTAGCATGTTGTTCATCACCAAACCAGCAGATTGCCGAATGGAAGCCGCAGCTGCCGCTGTAGCCCTCAAACAACTAGGCAACGCTCTGGCTACCGGATCTAATGTTGATGAGAAATACGCACAAGGGCGTTGTTTATCACCAAACTTCTGTGTCAGGACACTCAACGCGCAACCTTCTCTCTCGTGAACGTAGAGCGTGAATGGTTTACTGTAATCAGGTGTACCCAATACAGGAGCTGAACACAATGCTTTTCGTAACTCAGAAAAACTCTCCTGACATTCATCAGACCATGGTACCGGACTCGGAACATTTTTCCCAGTCAAAGCTACCAATGGTTTCGCTAAAAGAGAAAAATTTGGAATCCACTGCCTACAGTAAGAGGTAATACCTAAAAAGGCACGTACTTCTCTCTGTGTGCGTGGAACACTCATTTGCGTAATTGCTTTTATTCTTTCTGGGGTCAACTTCCTTCCCTCCTTTGACAAGAGATGACCTAGGTAGGTCACTTCTTGGCAGCAGTATTGCATCTTGGAAGGTGATACTTTGTGATTCAAATCAGACAAATGATGTAACAATGATACTGTAGCTGCTTTGCAAGTTTCCTTGTCATCGGCAGCCACTAAAAGATCATCTACGTACTGTACTAGGGTAGAACCTGGAGGAAGGACAAAAGAATCTAGCTGATTTTTTAATGCTTGACTGTAAATAGATGGACTCTCACAGTAGCCTTGCGGAGCGCGTTTAAATCTGAAGCTTCGACCTCCTAGACAGAAGCCAAAAATATCCCTGCTTTCCTCGGCTATCTGAATGCTGAAAAAGGCATTCTTCAAGTCGATGACTGAGAACCAATTGGCTGTAGCAGGAATCAATGTTAACAAGGCAGTAATGTCTGGAACCACAGGAAACTGCGGAACCACAATCTTATTAACTTCTCTAAGGTCTATGACAAACCTATATACTGGAGGCTTCGTAGGATCAGTTCGTTTCAGAATTGGCAATACAGGACTATTACAAACATTTCCTCGAGTTTCTTCAACCACACATTTCTTAATCAAATCTTGCACAATCAATAAAAGTGCACGTTCTCCTTCACTCGATATTTTATATTGGGGAATTCTGGGAAATTTTACATTTGTTTTCAAAGTTACTACATACGGTGGTATTTCCAAAAGGCCTACATCATTAGGACCAGTCGCCCAAAGAGAATTAGGGAGTGAGCGCAGCTCTGGCGGGAGTGCGTCCATTGACAAGTACATCGGAGAAGTGAGTCTTTTACCCAAAGTAAGCTGTACTCCTTCCGGAGAACAGTACAATGTCGCATATAGTCGTTTTAACAAATCTAAACCAAGCAGATTTTCATTACAACCTGTCGTCAAAATCAAGGGTGCTTTCAATTGGCATGGTCCAACAGAAATAGACAAAGGATTAGATATCGGGTTGTAAACAGGGGCGCCTGAAAAACCTACGGAAACATTTGTTGAGCCAGACAAAGGTGCGCCAGGGAGTTTCGCATGAATGATAGAACTTTTTGCGGCACCAGTATCCAACAGAAACGGTTCGACTACACCTGATGTTGCTACTGCGACATAAGGCCCACTCTGATCCACTGGAACTGATACTACTCCCTCTCTCTGTCCATGGCTGTCCTAGTACCCATTTTGCTGGAATCCCTCATCAACTTCACAATAATCCTCAACAAGATATTGCTGAGATCTATTCTGTTGAGCTGACTGTACGTTTCGTTGATCAAAGTGATTAGAGGGACGATCATTCGTTTGCGGAGCCATAGCACCTCGCCCTCGACCTCTAGAATTCTGCGCAAAACCACCACGACCTCTCTGAGCTGCTGCTGCATTATTTTGCGCTAAAATCGGACATTCATTCTTGTAGTGACCCTCTTTCTTACAGTACGCACACTGATTCCACTGATATTGAGGCCTGGTTGAACTATAATCTGTCCTTTGATACGAATTCTGTTGCATATTAGTCTGGTTCGTGCGAGGCGGATACGCCTGCTGTAAAAGAACTTTAGTCTTTAAATCTTTCGTTTTCTTCTCTGATTTCTCCTTTTCCTCTTTATCCCTATTTTCGTAGTACTGCGCAGTCGCAAGTATTTGCGCTGTTGTAGATACAGCCCACGCACTTTCTGAATCCTTTAATTTATTGCATAATTCAGGTAACAAATTATGCACAAATTTATCGACAAACAATCTCTGTCCTCCTTCAGTGCTCATATCCTGACCACTATGGTCTACAAAAGTCTCTTCGAACCTCGTGAAGAAGTCGGAGACACTTTCATCTTTCTTTTGCTTGCATGCGGATAATTTATCCCAATTAACACGTAACGCAGGCATCAGAGTCTTCATTAAGTCAATTATTCTACCTGGAAGATTAGCAATTAGGGGTTCGGGTTTCGCACCACCCGTTTGCTGACCATCCGCTGCAGTGATAGCTGCCCAATCACCACCTAAGGCTGCTTGATGATCCTCTCTACGAATTTTAGCCCACACTGGTTGTGGAACTACATTGCCAAATAGCATGTCAATGTCTGCCAAATTCATTATACAAGCTTCAACTGTCTGTGTCAATTCCTTGTAATATCCGGCCGGATTCTTACGCGGATCTGGTAAGGCCTGTTTCACTGCTAACACTTCAGCTCGCTTCCATGGAATGTGTATCCACACTCGTTGGAACTGTGCTGGAGCAGCCGCAATACCTGCATTATCATCACGTTGTATTGCTTCGCGCCAGATTGGAGGAACCTCCCTCATAGGATATTGGCGTACTAGCTTCATTTTACCTTTCTCTAAATCTCTCGGTGAACGAAGTGATGGATCATTCCTAAAACTCAAAATAAGTTCCATCGCTTCTTTTATATTATCACCCACTATCATTCCTGCAGCAAACTCTTTTTGCACCTTAATTAAATCCTCCAAGTCTGATTCAACATCATCTTCCTCTATTTCCTCACGTAACAACGAGCACATCTCATCAAAGACGTATCGTTGTGTTGGTTCTTTCCACTGCATAAACGTATCTAATACATCTCTCGTATTATATCTTCTAACTTTGGTAATCCATCTGAGAGCCGTGGAATCTAAAACTCCCCGTTCTTCAGTACTTGGTAGCTGACTACGTCTCTGAACTGAATCAGAAGTAGGAGTCTTAATTAAGGATTTATATAAAGGAGACAGAATATTAGCAACAGAATCAGTTATTTTTCGACGTACAGAAAGTGGAGTTAATACACTTGCAGACGTAGAGAACACAGTAGAGGTAGGAACAGATTGCGAAGCAGTAGGAGTATCGATGAAAATAGTTTGTGAAGTAGTAGGTGTAAGCGAGACAGATACAGGTATAGAAGTCGGCAACCCAGGAAGAGGAGGAGCCGTAGGAACATTCACATTAACCACAGGAGGTACAGGAACTAGATTCTGAGGAACAAGAACACCAGGTTGTCCAGCAACCGGCAATTGAACATTCGGTACAAGTTGAGCCGTAGCACCTTGTGCGTACGGTGGAGGTGAACGTAACAGATAGGACAACAGAGGATCGTTTTCGGGATCCTCCAGTATCTTAGCTGTTTTCGATGGCAAGGCAGGGTAGCACTTGTCAATCGCTAAATTATGCTCTCTAATTGCTACATCTATAGCCTTTTCGCACTCATTATCTTGCAGTTGTTTAGTTGCTTGCTCTAGAGTTAACTCTTCTTGCTCTTTTTGTTCTTTCTTCAACCTTTTCATTTCTCTCTGTTTAGATTCTTTTCGCCAGTAACGGAAAGAATCAAACATTGCCGGCCGGGCTTTCTTACTAAACAATTTCGCTTCTAAATTATCAAGGATCTCGGGTTCAAAACTACCATGTAGTGGCCAACTAAGGACACCATCCTTCTTACAATAACGGACCCATATCTCATTATAGGATATAGGACCCACTCCAAATTTGCAATATAGGTCATAAAGGGGAGTCCCAATTGGAGGAACCAGACAAGAATCCTCCAATCGTGAGTCATTGTTGCAACCAAAACAAGACAACATTTTCCGACTTACCATTTTCAGTCTGGAACACAAAACAAACAAAACACAGAACAAATATGTGCACTTGAACCAAGAACTTAGGCCTACCAAAACCAAAGTAATGTATCGATACCCAAACTGAACCAAATAGATTATCGTAACCAGAACAACCAGTGATAATCTTACGAAACCAAACCAAACCAAGAACCGATCAAGGATTTTTAACAATCCTCACAAAGTAACCAGCTAGCTATCACTAAATACTTAACTGAGGCACTGAAGACGTCACCAAGGAGAAACCCGTCACGTTTCGCTGTACTAAGGCTGCACCTCGGGTCCAAGACAGGGCGACGGTCAAGGCAACGGCCCACTGCAGCCGTCCTGAACGGGAACCCTCGTGGAAGAGAACTTCAGGGCCACTTTTGCGATATGCCGGGATCGATGAAGTGGGGCGCCTCCCTCAGGAATCTTCACACGAAGCTTCTCGAACTCTTCGGGCTTTTGGACCGGTACCGAGTGACGTCGCCCCACGTTGGGCGCCAATTGGAGTTCTGGACTTTTTGGTTCCGTCCAGAGGTGTCAGGGAACAACACCCAAAGACCCCGGAGTTCCACCTGCCTTGGTGCGCAAATGAACAGAAACACGGGCTTCTCGATGGTGGCGTCAAAGACCAAAGGTTTATTACTGCAGGGACACAGAAATCACAGAATCTACACACGGGCAGAGACTAGGAGACTGTTCGATTTGTACATTGAGGGTTGCTCCTTATATACCAAAAATTGTGCTTTAGGCAAATATTTCACATGTCAGTACATTCCCAAACCTTTGTGTCTTAAACAATAAATATTTGGCGTTACACAGGAACTGTCGATAATATCTGATGCCAAACATCACGAAGAGGGGTTCCCACTAGTCCATCACAATCCCTTGTCAATATCGCATTCAAGAGCCGGACCGCCTCATCGTAAAGTTCGTTACCTCCCCCTAATAAAGGCCCAGAAGGAAAGGAGCAGAGCCAGGTGCAGAAGATAGAAAAACGGGATAAGAGATGTTTGTGGGTTGTAAATGGGCAAGGCTACCGGCTTCGGCCGCCTAATCATGATCGGGACAATGGACAGGAAAACCAGTTCAGGTGGGCTGGCCTCGGGCAGAGGAGGCAGCCTTTGTTGAGTCATGCAGCTTCAGCGTGATCTGGTTTAAGGTGTCCATGTCATGTAAGAGGTGAATCTCCGGCTAAGGCTACGTGTCCTTAATCAAAGTGGAGTGAATGAAGTGATCAGAGGCTATTGCATATGTGAGGGCAAGGAAACACAAAATGGCGGCCATGATCTAAGATGGATGCCATGGGTAGATCAGAAATGTGTTCATAACAGGAGTGCTCTTGCTCGTTTCGTAGCGAAAACACCAGGATATGCTAAATGGATCATTTGCGGTTCGCTGATACTAATATTATGTATTTCCGACAAACTTGAAAACACGGGTTCAAATCGTCACGGAACCTCAAAACCGGAGGTGCAACACAACATTCTGAACACTCCGTTCAACGGTGAATCACTGTTCGGAGCAACAGTGGACGACAAGCTCTCACAGCTCAAAAAAGATAATGATACCGCAAGATCCATGGGGGCCTTGCAATTCAGAGGAGCGAAGAGAGGGACCCCGTCACGGAGACCTCATGGGAGAGGGGGGAACCAGCCGGGAACGTTGCATCAGTCCTTCCAACATTCCCACCAAAGCGACACCCATACACAACATGGCCAGCACAAACAGCAGTGGCAATACCAACATAGGGGCCAGTCCTTTCGCGGGAGGGCGAGTGGACGTGGAAACACCAGGAGGGGTGGACAGCAAACCACCTCCAAGTGACTCGGCCACATTGACAGTGCCCACCCTGCAAAAAACTCCAAGGGTGGAGCACAAAAACAAAAAACAGGAGTCGCACGCACCGAAACACCACGAGCACGTAACACCAGTGGAAGGAAGATTAAAACTCTTCCTCCAGGAGTGGAGAAAGATTACAACAGACAAATGGATCATCAACACAATACAGTACGGGTACTGCATAGAGTTAGAAAAAACACCACCAAGCAGAAGACCAAAGAAAAGAGCATTAGGGAAAAAGGAACTAGAGCTTCTTCAAAGGGAAGCAGAGGAAATGCTACTAAAGGAGGCTATCAAGCCTGTACCTCCCATGGAAAGGAACAAGGGGGTGTACTCTACGTACTTCCTAGTACCCAAGGTAGACGAAACACTGAGACCCATCCTGGACCTAAGGTTCCTCAACAAATTCATAAAGACACAAAAATTCAAAATGACATCCCTGCAAGAAGTACTCCCACAGATTCAAAAAGGGGACTTCTTGGTCACCATAGACCTAAAGGATGCCTACCTTCACATCCCAATGAACAGATGGCACAAGCATCTGCTACGATTCGCAATCCACTCAGACCACTATCAATTCACGGCATTGGCCTTCGGGCTAAAATCAGCACCAAGGGAGTTCACAAAGTGTCTGGCAGCAGTCGCAGCACACTTAAGAAGGGAGGGGATACATGTATACCCTTACCTAGACGATTGGCTCATAAAGGCAAAGTCATACAACACGTGCAAACAGCACGCTCAAATTGTGACAGTCACACTAATCGGCCTAGGGTTCTCCATTCACTGGAAGAAATCTTCGATAAACCCACAACAGGTCAAGATATTTCTGGGGGCACAAATCAACACCGTTCAGGGGAAGGTGTTCCCCAGCGAGAAGAGAACGACGGCACTGTTGAAGGAGGCGCGCCTCTACCAGAAGGGGCAAGCTCTGACAGTGAGGACGGTGAGCAAGATGATGGGCATGGTGGCATCATGCATCCACATAATACCAAATGTCCGACTACACATGAGACCACTCCAGGAGTGGCTATAGGACCAATGGTCACAAGCGACGGGGTGTTGGGAGGACCTAGTGGTTGTAACGCACACAGTGCAAGAGGAGATATCATGGTGGAACAAAGGAAACATAACAAAAGAGAAACTTCTAACACCACCAACACCAACAGTGACCATCACCACGGACGCATCCCAAAAGGGATGGGGAGCACACATGGAAAAACTACGTGTGAGGGGCTTGTGGACACAAACAGACCGTTCTCCTAGCTTTGGAAGCCTTCCAGACAAAGTTGTACAATCAAACTGTGCTAATCCAGACGGACAACACTACAGCGATGTTCTACATAAACAAACAGGGAGGAACACAATCCGCACCGCTGTCGGAGCTAGCGCAGGAAATATGGAAATGGGCGGTACCCTTGAAAATAGATCTACTGGCGATACATCTGCCAGGAAAAGACAACGTGGAAGCGGACTGGCTCAGCAGACAGACATCGGCCTCGCACGAATGGGAGCTAAATGCACAAGAAACAAAGAAGCTGTTCGACAGGTGGGGAACACCGTCAATAGACCTGTTTGCAACTCACCTGAATTCAAAATGCCAACACTTCGCATCGAGGGAACCAGGGAAATGGTCGCTGGGGAATGCCCTATGGATAAGCTGGTCAAAGACATTTGCCTACGCTTTTCCCCCCGATTCCCCTGATGCACAAGGTACTCACCAAGTGCAGGACAAGCAACATGACCCTGATACTGGTAGCACCCCAGTGGGCCAGGCAGACATGGTACTCGCAGATTATGGAAATGACACAGAGTGCACCACACAAATTTGGGAGGAGGAAAGACATACTCTCCATGAAAAACGGAGAGGTGTTGCATCCAGAGCCAGAAAGTCTCAGCCTAGCAGCCTGGCTCCTGAGGACATAGAGTTCGCACACCTAAAGCTACCTGAGAGCACCCTGAGGGTACTTCGAGAGGCAAGAAGACCAAGCACACGAAAGTGCTACATGGCCAAATGGAAGAGGTTCACATTATGGTGCAGAAAGGAGGGTCTGCACAACAAGATGACAAGAGACTCTACAGTCCTTAAGCACCTCACGCACCTGCTCGAGACCAACCTGAGCTCATCATCGCTAAGGGTACACCTAGCAGCCATTGTCGCCTACACTAGAGGGGAGACCGGCAAAAGCTTCTTTACTTATATGATTGTCATTTTAATAGCAGCTTGCCAGCAGAGAGTATTTCAGGCGAGTTATACAGCGAATCTTGCCAGACGCGTTTCAGGACAGTTCATCCTTTCATCAGTGGCTTGGAAAGGCAGTGGAAAAAGCGTTTCTTGGCGCGTGACTACTTAGTTCAAAATTCGCTGTATAACTCGCCTGAAATACTCTCTGCTGGCAAGCTGCTATTAAAATGAATTGAGCTTCACTTGCTGTCCCAGGAGGTTTCTTCCGAAAACGGGCACTGCTTCGAATTAATTATTGATGGCCTGGCTCCAGGTCGTGGAAGGAGCCCACTACTCCGGTGGGTCCGTGTCAGTGCTTAAAGAGGTGCTGTGTGAACGGAATGGACTCGGCTGGCTTCGATGCAGTAAGAAGCTAGTTACAGCTCAGATGGCAACTGTAAAGCGGGGCAGAGAGTTTCAAGACAGAGGGCATGAATATTTATGGACATTGAGACTTTGGGAAACGCACCCACGAAGGTTGAAATTCGCGCTGACTACATCTCCCAGGATGCCGAGTGGCTACGCCCATCAGGGCGGGAGTAAGTTGAACTAAATAGTCACGTGCCAAGAAACGCTTTTTCCACTGCCTTTCCAAGTCACTGATGAAAGGATGAACTGTCCTGAAACGTGTCTGGCAAGATTCGCTGTATAACTCGCCTGAAAAACTCTCTGCTGGCAAGCTGCTATTAAAATGAATTGAGCTTCACTTGCTGTCCCAGGAGGTTTCTTCTGAAAACGGGCACTGCTTCGAATTAATTATTGACGGCCTGGCTCCAGGTCGTGGAAGGAGCCCACTACTCCGGTGGGTCCGTGTCAGTGCTTAAAGAGGTGCTGTGTGAACGGAATGGACTCGGCTGGCTACGATGCAGTAAGAAGCTGGTTACAGCTAAGAAGGCAACTGTAAAGCGGGGCAGAGAGTTTCAAGACAGAGGGCATGAATATTTATGGACATTGAGACTTTGGGAAACGCACCCACGAAGGTTGAAATACGCGCTGACTACATCTCCCAGGATGCCGAGTGGCTACGCCCATCAGGGCGGGAGTGAGTTGAACTAAATAGTCACGCGCCAAGAAACGCTTTTTCCACTGCCTTTCCAAGCCACTGATGAAAGGATGAACTGTCCTGAAACGCGTCTGGCAAGATTCGCTGTATAACTCGCCTGAAATACTCTCTGCTGGCAAGCTGCTATTAAAATGAATTGAGCTTCACTTGCTGTCCCAGGAGGTTTCTTCCGAAAACGGGCACTGCTTCGAATTAATTATTGACGGCCTGGCTCCAGGTCGTGGAAGGAGCCCACTACTCCGGTGGGTCCGTGTCAGTGCTTAAAGAGGTGCTGTGTGAACGGAATGGACTCGGCTGGCTTCGATGCAGTAAGAAGCTAGTTACAGCTCAGATGGCAACTGTAAAGCAGGGCAGAGAGTTTCAAGACAGAGGGCATGAATATTTATGGACATTGAGACTTTGGGAAACGCACCCACGAAGGTTGAAATACGCGCTGACTACATCTCCCAGGATGCCGAGTGGCTATGCCCATCAGGGCGGGAGTAAGTTGAACTAAATAGTCACGCGCCAAGAAACGCTTTTTCCACTGCCTTTTGCAAGCCACTGATGAAAGGATGAACTGTCCTGAAACGCGTCTGGCAAGATTCGCTGTATAACTCGCCTGAAATACTCTCTGCTGGCAAGCTGCTATTAAAATGAATTGAGCTTCACTTGCTGTCCCAGGAGGTTTCTTCCGAAAACGGGCACTGCTTCGAATTAATTATTGACGGCCTGGCTCCAGGTCGTGGAAGGAGCCCACTACTCCGGTGGGTCCGTGTCAGTGCTTAAAGAGGTGCTGTGTGAACGGAATGGACTCTGCTGGCTTCGATGCAGTAAGAAGCTAGTTACAGCTCAGATGGCAACTGTAAAGCGGGGCAGAGAGTTTCAAGACAGAGGGCATGAATATTTATGGACATTGAGACTTTGGGAAACGCACCCACGAAGGTTGAAATACGCGCTGACTACATCTCCCAGGATGCCGAGTGGCTACGCCCATCAGGGCGGGAGTAAGTTGAACTAAATAGTCACGCGCCAAGAAACGCTTTTTCCACTGCCTTTCCAAGCCACTGATGAAAGGATGAACTGTCCTGAAACGCGTCTGGCAAGATTCGCTGTATAAATCTCCTGAAATACTCTCTGCTGGCAAGCTGCTATTAAAATGAATTGAGCTTCACTTGCTGTCCCAGGAGGTTTCTTCCGAAAACGGGCACTGCTTCGAATTAATTATTGACGGCCTGGCTCGAGGTCGTGGAAGGAGCCCACTACTCCGGTGGGTCCGTGTCAGTGCTTAAAGAGGTGCTGTGTGAACGGAATGGACTCGGCTGGCTTCGATGCAGTAAGAAGCTAGTTACAGCTCAGATGGCAACTGTAAAGCGGGGCAGAGAGTTTCAAGACAGAGGGCATGAATATTTATGGACATTGAGACTTTGGGAAACGCACCCACGAAGGTTGAAATACGCGCTGACTACATCTCCCAGGATGCCGAGTGGCTACGCCCATCAGGGCGGGAGTAAGTTGAACTAAATAGTCACGCGCCAAGAAACGCTTTTTCCACTGCCTTTCCAAGCCACTGATGAAAGGATGAACTGTCCTGAAACGCGTCTGGCAAGATTCGCTGTATAACTCGCCTGAAATACTCTCTGCTGGCAAGCTGCTATTAAAATGAATTGAGCTTCACTTGCTGTCCCAGGAGGTTTCTTCCGAAAACGGGCACTGCTTCGAATTAAAAAAAAAATATATATATATATATATATATATATATATAATAAAGACTTCATGGAACTACAAACAAAAAGTGTTAAAAGGTAAAGATATAAACATTGCCTTACAATTCGGAAACAGAACACTAACAGAAAAGAAAAAAGAATCTGAAGATGGCGCCCAAGGGTGGGAGTTTCCGCAGGAAGCATGCCGACGTCACAGGAAGGACACCAAAAGGTGGGACGTCGACGCCCATCTGGGCTACGAAAAAACAAAAAAAACAAAGAAAAGACTACGATTCCGGACCCAACCACTAGACCGCGGAATAATGCACAGCATAGTGAATCTAGAAAGATCTTCAAGCTGCAAAACTACACCGACAGGTAAGAAACTATTCGTCCTGACATACAACCCTGTGCATACAACATTTAACAGCTTCAATGGTTTTATCAGTGATGTAATTTGTTTGTCCTCTGCCATGAGTGAGTCCAAAAGCAATGGAATGGGGATAGTTACGTTTGCATTACTCACTATAACTGGTGAATTACAGTTCTGTTTAGATTTTGAATAGTCGCCATGCGCTCTAGGAAATGGAAAGTTTGGATCACTAATATATTTTGAGACATTTGGAAAATCAGCACAGGTATTGACATACGTGTGGTGTATTCTGATACTTTTTTCGCACCTTTTCTATCGACTTGTATACGTAGAATGGTTTGTGAATTGGGATGCATTTTACTGATGTACTAATGTACGAACTAGTTACATAAGTATGTATGTTCTCCAGATTCTCAAAAATCTCTTTCTCCTTAAACATTAATTGAGGCTTGAGGCAGTTTGCTGCACGCTATGAATGCATCTTTCGCAGTCAGAGGCCAGTAAACCTCAAACCCTGCTTTCGCTGTCCTAATCTAGAAACATTCTGTTAAAGGAGCCTGGGTCCCTTAAAGGACAGGTGCTTCCTTAAAAAATAAACGTCTTAAGATAGGACTCTTAACATACAACAAAAATATTCCAGCAAATGGCTTTTAGGGTACCTATAGCCACTTAGCATGCGTATAATTTGCTACGCCCTGGGTACCTTTAACAGCCAAAGAAATACTTTCGCAGTTTGTTTCAGCAATCCGGTCTCACTCACCAAATACTCAAAACTTGATGAACGTGATGCCATAATAATGTGTGTTACACAAACAACATTAGCAATAACCACTTCAATAATATTTATGTGTATGTTGATGTCCATAGGCATCTTAGACATGTTCTGCAGGTACATTTAATTAGTGCATTGTGTGTTTAGCCCAATACATTTTCTTCACAGGTTCCACTATTTTCAGCAAGTCCTGTTCAATGGCATTTGCAAATGAGGTTAACCAGAAAAAAGTAGATGTTATTGACTTGACAATAGATAGTTCTGAAGAAGAAGAGGAACCTCCTTTAAAAAAGAAGTGTGTATTCCCAGCAGAAACAAAGGAGAGCCAAACTAAAGGGTACGTTTTATGTTCATGCTAATTAGACTAACTGTTTTAAATGTTTAGGAAGACAAGTCACTAATATGTTTTTACAAAGACTGAAGTGTTTACTTTTGTATATAACTGAATGTTTTAATATTCATTATAAAAATATTAGAATATACTGTTAGTGAAGAAATACACATATGGTAGTTCCTTTATAAACTCACTTCCAGATATTTATAAAGAAGTTACTGAATTTGTTTAGCCTGTTTCTTATCAATCCCTATTTAATTTGCCAAGGAATAGAAAGTGCCACAAAGTAAAGAAATTGACTTTGAAATCCAGTTCTCCTCGAATGAAAGTTTATTGCGTAGTGAATGGAGCATGTGCCCTTAATACCGTCACTTGAATGTCCCCTTTTCTCTTTCCAATTCCTTTTAAATAAGTCTGTGAAGTCTTAGACATCATTCGGAAAGTTTGGCCTAAATGACATCAGACCATTAGTGTTTCTAATGCATGACTTAGATAATATTGTCTTTCTTTGCTAGAAGAGTTTTTTAACCATGATTACATCAGTGCTCTTCAATATTCCTCACAGGGAAATTGTAATGGGTCATGCTAGGGTTTAGGTTAAATTAGGTATACTTTAAGAGTTGTCCTGTTGTAGTTAAAATTATGGATATTACGTTTCATGGAATGGTGCCAATCTTGAATGGCCCAGCTAAGTATGTAGGGAGTGTAATATTTTAGATATTTGTCATAAAGTTAATCTTCCAGAGTTTTGCTGTTGTGATATGTGGATCTTTTTATGATTGCCTTCACTAAATGTACTAGTTCTTTTGAAGAAGGAAAAGGCTATAAATTGTTGTGTGTGAAAGGCATGTGATTTTGAAGGGGAGCTAAGATTTAACGGAGACACAGTGCAGTGCAGTGAGGGCATGATAGGGCTTATATGGAAGAACCGATTTGACCTGGTGATGAGGTTGTTGCCACATACACAGCATCAAGCATTAATGTTGGCATTTTAGGTAGTCCAGAAAATGGGGTTGTTTGAAGTCTAATCTGGACATTTACCTTTTTTAGTAGATCTCAACATGAGGAGATCCTTTGATGGATACAGCTAACTGCAGATTTCTCACATTAGAATGTTAGATGCCAGACTGGAACCAGAGCAATAGATTGAGGCCTTCAAAGAGGCCACACTGCAAATGTTTAAGTGCACTTTGGTCTTCCCTGGTTTGCCTTTGGGATCGACTGAACCGCTGGCGTCTCCAGTTAGGATACAACAGGCAGATCCCCCCCTGGCACCATCTGTCCCCTTAGGACTGGTTATCAGGTCTGTACTGACTCTAGAACAGTCTTCCGACTCGGGTATCCATGCTGCACTGGCACCATTATTGCTGGTGGATGATCGGATGCAGGCGTCCATGTGGATCCTGAACTGATGTCGTCTCGAGCTTGATTGATGTTGCATTATGAAATTGCTAAAGCTCAACCAGTTGTCAGTCAACTTGACTCCCAAGTCTGTGCCTGTATCTCCATTATCTTTTTAGCTCTGCTTTGATCTGCTGCCAAAGTAGGGTGCACCCCATGATATTGATCATGATAATGAAGTTGAGGGGTCCTCGTTACTCTGATGATGCCTTATACCTTGGTTTACAAAACACCAGTGGGCTTGATACCTCCCCTGGGTCAGAGCTTGACTCGCCAGATGAGCAACCAGTGAAAAAAAGTGCCTCATTTGTAGTGGTGGTTCGGAGGGCAGCCAAGGTACTTTAATTACAATTGCTCTATGTTAAGACTAATACGCATGTTTTTACTGAAATATCTGAGCCCTTACTCCCAATAAATACTGCCCTCTCAAATACCCGATGGCTACCTGATCAAAGCCATTTTCTTGTTTGCCTGTTAGACGGCATGTGGCCAGACTCCATAGTCCGGCCCTCTGTGATCTGGATTTCCTCACCAAGCCACCTGCTCTGAAGAGTCTCATTGTACAGGTCTTGTCCAGTAAGGTGAATCCTAATTAATTCCTTCTAATCCTTTGGATAGCGAATCCAAAAGGATCAATGCCTTTGCCAAACATATGTTTTCTTCAGCCAGCTTGGCTCTGCGATCCATAAATGCAGTCTGTCTATTGAGCCAATATACACATGCCCCTTGGGGACATGGTCAGCAAGATCTTGGCAGCAGTCCCGGCGGATCTTGGTGACTCTCTAGCTCAGAAAATCCTGATGGGCAGAACACAGCCAAGTATGTTATCTGTTGAAATCTGCAAATCAATTTCCATATCAGTTCTGCAAATTTAGGAGCTATTCTAGAGGGCTGGTATACAAGCCTTCACTGTTAGTGATGCAGCTGCCAGCCCAGTACCTTTGAGGATGAGGATGGGAATGTAGAACCAGCAAACGGCACAAGGGCCCGCAGGGGCACCAACCCTCCAACTCCTCTTTCCTGCTACAATAGCCAACAAGCAAGTTTACTCTCTGCTGTGCATATCAAATCCGTGGGCGGCAGGATCTAGCTCTTCTCTTAAGTTGGCGATCCATCACGTCAAACAGATGGGTCTTGAAAACTGTTCAAAAAGGCTGTACCGTAACCTTAATATCTTCTGATCCCTCCCAGTATCCCTACCACACCGGAGCAAATTTCAGAAGGGCATCTGTCCATCAGCTACCGGAGGTAAACCTGTTGCTCTCCAAAGATGCCATAGAAAGGGTACTGTACTTGGAGGAAGGAGGGATTGTTATTCTTAATATTTCATTGCCCCTAAAAACAGGACTCCGGAGAATGGGCCCATGTGTCTTTGGACTTACCAGATGGTATTTTCATATTACCGTCTTGCTGTCCCATAGACTTTAGCTGCAGTTCAGAATGTTTCCGGAGCATTTTCAATTTGCTGTGCTCACCTTCGGCCTCACCAAAGCCCCTCGAATTTTGATGAAAGTGAAGGCAGAGGTCACTGCCCATCTCAAGAGTTTAGCAGTTCCCATACCTCAATGAGTGTGTGATGAAGGCGGACTCGCTGTAGTCAGTTGTGGATCACCTGCAGATGATGGTCAAACGCCTACGATTTTTGGGATCTACTATAATGGGCCACAGTCCCACCTCATTCCATTACAGATTTCCATTCATTGGGTAGATCTTGACGTGGTTGAGTTCATGGCTATTCCTCCCGCAAAACAAAACCAGAACATTTGGCCTATGATCCTGATTTTTTAGGCTTGATCTGATTGGGTGATCTGGGTGAGGGTCGCTATGAAGCTTGTTGGCCTGTTAGCCTCCTGCATCCTCTTTGTCAACTACATCAGGTGGACATGTGAGCCCTTCAGTGGAACCTGATATCCCAGTGGATCCAGAATCAAGGCTGCCTTTCCAATTCCATCCAAGTCTCGGAGGATATGGACCATGATCTAACCGGTCCTAATCTTTCCTGCGGCAGGCTGCACTCTATTCCCCACTCCTGGCTTACAATGGTGATGGATGCATCACTTTTGACTTAGGGGCCCATTTGAGGGATTTGGAGATCAGAGGCCTCTGAATTATGTTATGGGGTTACTATATTCCTGATCTACTACACTCCGAGCCAGCTGATGTGGCTGAATCTAATGCATATCAAGTTCTTGTGCTGTTGAAGAGGGTGCATAAACTGCCAAGCAGTCTTTGGAGGCATGAAGATTCAGTCCAGTATGTGGCTGTGCCCAAATGCTCCAGTGTACAGCTGAATGACCTGAATCGGCAGTGCTGACTGGTGCACAGTGGACAGGGGAATTCAGAGCAAGTCATGACAAAAGGGCACACACTCCCCAGAGCCTGCCTGGCACAAACAAAGTTTTCATCCAGAAGGTACTCAGGGCAAGGAAACTGATTGAAGGGTATGCTAAAACCCTCTGGCCATGGCCAAAGGCTTTTGTTCTTAGGCCATAACCATCCTATTGTCTGTTTCCCTCTTTCCTATGAATCAGTTTCAGTGCTATTTGATGTATTTCTGGGACCACGGCACACACCTAAAAAAATTGGTTGCCTGTTTGGATACAGTGTTCTTGAGCTTTCCACATCTTCTTTGGTGAGCAGTTCAGTGCTCATCTAAGCAACCCGTGTAGGTCACAACCTGCCCAGGTTGTTCTAGGTTACAGCCATTACTCCAGTTCCCCCTAATGAAAAATTACTGTCTCCTCCTATTCTTCATTCAAAGCAATTTTCGATTTCTGACAGATACTTCTGCCCGCAAACTCTTCACTTTTGAATAGCCCAGGCGCTAGCCTGGACCTGGAAACCTCTGTCACAGCTCTCCAGCGCCAGTAGCGGGTGCTGGCTCTATGTTGACAGTAGAAGTGACATCCCTAAGATATCATAAGAGCCAGAGAGCACCCTCCTCTGCATCCTGATGTCCGTTCTATTTTTTCTGCTCCTTTCAATGCAGGTCCAGAGCTTCTCTCCTCTGAAGGGAAAAACGTTTGCTCTGTAAATTATTTTTGGTGTAGTGCTAGCAATTCATTCTCACCACATAAGTCAGAGTTTAAGATCCACTGCAGATGAGATGTAAATGTAAATGTACAGGAATTTATATAGCGCAAATCACCAAGCGGTTTCTAAGCGCTTGCTTAGGGAACCCGTCCTGGTATTCCCCTGTGAGATAACCCCGGCAGGGTATCCGGCAGGGTATCCGCAAGGTGAAAGCCAGGCATCCCACCGCGAGGGGCCATTGTGGAGATTAAGCAAGCTATTGCCCAGAGTCGCAGAGTGTGCCGCCATATCTGGAAGTGGGCTTACAGGGGACGGTCCGTAGCACCTTATTACTAGATCTTAGAGTTCTTGTGGAGCAATGGTAATGTAATGCGTCCTTTAGGTACATGGGAGTGCTTCCCATCAAGGACTTGTGGGTAAGGCCGCATATCTTAAAAACCATGCATTTTGTGACCGAAATTCAAAGACAAGCTTTGAGAATAGGTGCAGAGGGAGAGCCTGCTGGGAGATTACAGACGAGGCGGGCAGCCATATTTTGCACCACCTGGAGTTCGGACAGTAGGGCTTTATTGGCTGCCATAAACAAAACAAAGCATTGCTGTAGGCGAGACAACGTATAACTAGTGCTTGGACAAGCTTTTTCTTGCAGACAATGGTAGCCAAGGAAAGACTTTCCTCAGTAGCCACATGGTAGCAATGCGAACCCCGCAGATTGTGGCTGTATGACGTTTCATGGACGACTCTTGGTCTAGTTTTACACCCAGATTTTTTTCGTGGCTTGCCTGGGGAAGGGGCCTACTCCCAGTACAAAGAGTGGGAGGCTGAGCTCTTCATGGCCCACACCAAGGATGACTCTTGGGGTCGCACGAGGCTGAGGACAAGGTCAAGAGCCGGCACGAGATCCAGGTCACTTTCTCAGTCATCCCTGTCTTTGTGGGAAAAGATAAGACACCTTAATAATAATAAAAAAAACACTCCACTTCTCCCAGGAGATGAATATCCAAGGGTCAGTCATTGCCATGACCTTTGCCTCTGACCCTCCCCCATCCAGAGTTAGTGGCATTGCCCACTCATGCTTCGCTAACGCTTCCACTTCCAGTGTCGAGAATGATACTGGAGTACCCCAAGTTCCCATCACTGTGTAATGATCTAGCCTTCTACTGCCAGGCTGTGCTAGACATGTACAATGGCGCAGTAGTCCTCATAGGTGCGCCTTTCAGTCCTATGAGACTCTTTGGAGCACCACTCAGAGTCCTGCCTTCGCCATCTTCCTCGGCCCCCTGCTGGCTCCTCATCAGAGTTGACTGCATCAGTGTTTGTCCTGACGGAGACCCGAGTGCTGCCTCCAATGCAGTACGGCACTGCCACCTCGGCCTTTGCCACTTCAGGAACAACTCTTACAACCTAGAGCTCAATGACTTGTGGAAGAGAAGCAGTGCCAAGAAAACAACTCTGGTGTGCAATATTTGGGGGACAAGCCACAATTTCTTTGGATCTGACTCAGACCAACAGTCTCCAGGTGGTCAAAGGAATCCAGATGTTCTCTTCCAGGGGATCCTCATCAATAGTCATAAGCATTAGAATATTCCCGCCCATGCGCGGGACACCGGAAACACTATATTATATGTGCCCCACATATATATATATATATATATATATATATATATATATATATATATATATATATATATATATATATATATATATATATATATGCAATAGCAGCCAAATAACATCAGAGCTGAAATATGCTGTGAAGAATTTCCACCATACATGAATAATAAGCATTAGAAACATGAGAAACAACAAAAAAGATTGTTTAGAAACTGTTTTAATGCTCAGAAAGCAGTAGAAATTCTCATAACTCACTGGAAGCATAGGAAGCTCCCAGGCTGCATTGCAAACACACAGTCTAAAAAGACTGAAAAGCTAACCTGTAGCTGAATAGCAATAAACTGACACCGTGCCTTTAAGGCACCCCTGACCCCCTGTATCCCATCATGCCTCAGGGGTGACAGTTAGGTCAGTTGTTCTTTCCGGCTCCTTCAGAGAAGGAACCTGGTTACACAGCTCCACTAATTTTCTGTCTTTTGACAGAAAAATACTTCACTTTTAACAACTTTTGCTCTTACTTTGACATTTAACATCTAGTCAAGTAAGATACTGCCTTTTTCAGTCAGTTTGATGAGCATTTTCTTCTGAGAATGCCTTCACTCTTTGACAAATGCCCTTCTTGTGGCAACAAGAAGGCAAAATCAGACAACCACGACGTCTGTATCCTGTGTCTGCCTGAAGATCATGATCCAGGCACCTGTCCTCATTGTGAGCACCTGTCAGGAAGAACTCTCAAAGACAGGGAGAGGATTCGCATTTATGGCCTGGCTCGCAGGTCATCCAGAGGAAGATCTCCGGTGAAGAAGGGCTCCAAGAAGGCTCATACCTCTTCAAAAAAGAAGTCTTCACACCCTTCAACTTCATCGTCGGACTCGGTGCTGAGAAAAGAACCACCAGTGGATCATCTCTCTTCTAAACTACCGTCGACGGCGGGCTCGCCGTCGAAGAGAAGACCAGGTACGTTGACGACGTCGATGGATCCAGTTCCGTCGTCGAAATCCCCTCCGCCGGCGTCAACCGGGCGACGCTCGGCGTCGAGGAAGGTGACTCCGCCGCCGTCAACCGGGCGACAGTCGGCGTCGAGATCCAAAGCCCCTCCGCCGTCGTCAACCAGACGACGATCGGCGTCGAGGGAGGTCACTCCTCTGCCGTCGTCATCCAGGCGACGACCGGCGTCGAGAAGTGTGACCCCTCCGCCGTCGTCTAAGAAACGACGTTCGGCGTCGAGGACCAAGACCCCTCTGCCGTCGACAGGGAGAAGTCGATCGGCATCGAGGAAACAGTCTCCGTCGGCGTTTCGTCGACGCTCGGCGTCGAGGGTGTCCAATACCACTCCGCCATCGTCGCTCAGACATTCGACGTCGAGACAGACGGCTCTGTCGACGGCTGGTCATCGCCGTTCGACGTCGAGACCGAGAACTTTGTCGACGGCTGGTCATCGCCGTTCGACGTCGAGGCAGAGAGCTCCGTCGACGACTGGACATCGTCGTTTGACGTCGAGAGAGAAGCCTCCGTCGACGACTGGACATCGTCGTTCGACGTCGAGAGAGCTCCGTCGACGGCCGGTCATCGCCGTTCGACGTCGAGACAGGGAACTCCGTCGACGGCTGGTCATCGCCGCTCGACGTCGAGAGACCATAGATCCTCGCATAGACAGTCAAAGTCGAGATTATTTGACCCGCCGACTCCCCGAAGGCGTTCGACGGCAAGGGAAGAAGGCTCAACGTCGAGATTTTCAGATGTGGTTATGGTAACGGAGTCAGCTTCCCGTCATTCCACTTCATGGTCCTCTGGCTCCTCAACGGCATCTTCGAAGTCCAGCAGTCCTGTGCGCAAATCTCCTGAGCGTCGGCCAGATCCTTCGGCTGAGCAAGTCAGGCTATCGCCAAGATGGTACAGGTCTTTGGACCATTGGAGAGATTCTGGGGCTACCAAACGGATGCAGGAATATGCCAGCCCACAGCACAGAACTCCTCTTCAGAACCTGGTAGAGGAGATGGACAAGCGTAGTCCTCCCAGGCGCAAATCACCTGCGAGAACACCAACCAGATCTCCCAGAAGACCCCGATCTCCCACAAGAAGACCGCGTTCAGAAGATCGAATCAGATCTCGCTCTCCTAGACGAGAGGAGCGTTCAAAAAGATCGCGGGAGAGGAGGCACAGTGCTCACCATAGACGTCGACGGACTCCGTCTACTACATCTACCAGGTCTTCCAAGAGAGACTACTCCCCTACGTTGACGGACAGTCCTACGTCCAGATCCTCCCCAGTGGATGATATTGGCACGTATCTAGATGTCCTGCAAAGAGGAGCACTAAAACTGAACATTGAAATGTCTGTCCCTCAGGTTACAACGACAGTCATTTTTGAGACTTTACACAAAAAAAGCTATCTCCCGTCCTCTGCTGCCTTTAGTCCCGGGGAGAAGTGTGACTCAGGGGTTAGAGGCGGCAGACCCGGAAGCTGAGATCGGCCCTGGACCAGGGTTCAATTCCCAGCCCCGACGGGGGTTGGGCTCAATAATTCCACGGACTCGATAATTCTCGCTCCGGTGCCTACTCGACTCACGGGTTCACACTCTGTGACTCTGGGCAATAGCTTGCTTAATCTCCACAACGGCCCCTCGCGGCGGGATGCCTGGCTTTCACCTTGTGGATACCCTGCCGGGGTATCTCACAGGGGAATACCAGGACGGGTTCCCTAAGCAAGCGCATAGATGCCTGCGATGTGGGCGATTTGCGCTATATAAATACATGTACATTTACATTTACATTATGGATCCTGTCAAAGAGGTTTTCCTAACTCCAGCGGCTATCAGAGCGGTGCCAGCCCGCATTCAGAAGAAATACAAACCGGCCTCTTCCGACCCGGTCTTTGTAAAATCTGACCCTCCAGCAGACTCTGTAATTGTGGCAGCGGCGAGGAAGACGCACGCAGTTGCCGGTTCCTCTTCAGTCCCACCAGACAAGGACAGCAAATCTCAAGACTCCTGGGGTCGCAAGGTTTGCAACTCAGCTGCATCCACTCTTAAGGTTTCTAGTGCGGCTGCGCTGCTGGGTCGATACGACAGAGCCTTATTGGACTCCATGGAAAGGTTCAAATCCAAACTGCCAAAGGAATACCAGCAGGATTTTGAAGAGACTGTGACAGAAGGATGTCTGGTGGCGAATCAGATGATAAGTACGGCTGCGGATGGTGCTGTCCTTGCGGCACATTCCTATTCACATGGGGTTTGTGCCAGGAGGTCGGCCTGGTTGCGCCTTACAGGTCTGAAGCCGGATGCTCAGCATCGCATCCTTAATCTCCCTTTTTCGGGTTCCGCTCTCTTCGGGGAACATGCTGACGAAGAAATGACCCGAATGAAGACGGAACTAGACACAGTGAAAGCGGTGGGTTTGGAGAAGAAAAAAGAATTCAAACGCCGCTTCAAGACCAACAGGGGGAGAGGGGCTCAACAGAGGGTTCAAACCCCTCAGTGGTCCCAAAATAAGAACCAGGGGAAACCCCAGTTTTGTGGCAAACCCGGCAGAGGTAGAGGAGGTCGCCAACAATCCTCTAACACCACAAGAGGAGGAAAGGCCTGAGCAGTGGCTTCCTCTGGCGCCGTTACCCACTCCAGTGGGAGGAAGTGCTTCACAACACCTGGCAGAGTGGGTCAGCATCACAAAGGATCAGTGGGTGCTGAATATACTGCGCAATGGATACAGACTACGTTTCCGTGCGCCTCCGAAGAGCATCCCTCCAAAGAGCTAGCTGCCCTCCCCGGCTAAGCTTGCTCCGAAGAGAGGTGAAAGTCCTACTACAAAAAAGAGCGATAGAGGGGGTTCCTCCCGCTCACAGAGGTAAGGGAGTTTACTCCAGATATTTTCTTGTCCCCAAAAAAGATCAGAAGGACAAGTTCAGACCAATACTCGATCTGCGACTTTTAAACAAGGTCATCATCAGAGAAAAGTTCCGCATGCTAGCGCTTCACCAAATATGCCCACATCTTCAAGTCGGAGATTGGATGTGTTCGGTGGACCTACAAGATGCGTACTTTCACATCCCAATTGCTCAACAACATCGCAAGTACTTGAGGTTTGTCGTAGGGAACAAACACTACCAGTACAAGGTGCTACCCTTCGGTCTCAAGTCCGCACCACGAGTCTTCACCAAATGCATGGCAGTGGTGGCGGCTTTTCTTCACAAAAAAAGGGCTCTTCATCTACCCATACCTGGACGACTGGCTCCTAAAAGGCCCATCTCCGGTACAGGTAACGCAAGATCTACAACTGTGCCTACACCAGCTGCGCAGGCTCGGCCTCCATGTGAACCTGGAGTAGTCAGTCCAGCGGCCTACACAGTCCATCCACTACCTAGGCTCCGTTTTGGACACAGGAGTGGGAAAAGCGTTTCCTTCGGAGGAGAGACTGGTTTCCATGACTCAGAAATGTGGGAGTCTGCTAGAGTCTCTGTTTCCAACAGCCCGACAAGTAGCATCCCTGCTGGGTTCCATGGCGTCCTGCATTTTTCTCATCCCAAATGCCAGGCTGAGAATGCGTCCTCTACAGCAGGCTCTAGAGGACCAATGGGACCAAGCGACAGGGCGTTGGGAAGATCGTATCACTCTCTCCCAAGCGACGAAAGATGCCATCAAATGGTGGACTTGGAGAGAGAATTTACTGGTGGGGGTACTGTTTCACCAACCTCTTCCAGCCCAGTCTATAGTGACGGATGCCTCTCTGCAAGGCTGGGGAGCGCACATGGGTCCGCTTCAAATTCAATGCCAGTGGTCTAAGCAGGAGCAGACATACCACATCAATATGCTGGAACTCAGAGCGGTATTCCTGGCTCTCAAAGCTTTCTTTCCAGCGATAGAGTCCAACTCAGTCCTAGTTCAGACGGACAATACGACCACCATGTTCTATCTGAACAAACAAGGAGGCACAAGATCTCGCCCACTTTCTCGAGAGGCTCATGCAATCTGGCATTGGCTCCTCTCTCGGGGCCTCACAGTAGTGGCAGTGCACCTTCCAGGCGAGGCGTAAAAGCAGATGCACTCAGTAGGCACTTCGAAGATCAGCCAGACTGGGTGTTAAACGACGAAGTAGTAGAAGAACTTTTTCGTTGCTGGGGTCGTACAGCCATAGACTTGTTTGCAGACTACGAAAACTCCAAATGCCACGCCTTCGCGTCCAGGTTCCACCCGCCAGGGACGCTGGGGAATGCTCTACTGATGGATTGGTCAGGGACATTCGCTTACGCGTTTCCTCCCCTGGCTCTGATTCCGAGAGTAGTTTCCAAGCTCCTCAGGTCAAACATGGAAATGATCCTGATAGCTCCGGATTGGCCGCAGCAGTGGTGGTACCCGGACCTTCTGCATCTGTCTGTGTGTCAACACAGACGACTCCCTTGCAGGCCGGACCTGTTGAGCAAGATGAACGGGAGGATAATGCATCCCAACCTCCCTTCCCTGAACCTAACAGCATGGCTCCTGAAGTCATGCAATATGGACATTTGAACTTGCCCCCCGAATGCATGAACATTTTAAAGGAGGCTAAGAGGCCTTCCACGAGAGCGTCCTATGCGTTCAAGTGGAAGAGGTTTTACTTACGGTGTAGGGATCATCACTTAGATCCGACTAAAGGGCAGGTGGACGTCATCTTACCATACCTCCTTTCCCTGGCAACTGCTGGTTTAAAGTACACTTCTTTTAGGGTGCATTTGTCAGCCATAGTGGCATACAGAAAATCACCTGATCAGATTTCTTTCTTTCAAGTTCCGGTCCATCTTTCTTGCCTAAAGTCATTTTTGATTTTCATATAGATCAGTCCATTTCCCTCCCTTCGTTTTTTCCAAGTCCTACGACCCCAGCCGAGCGGTCACTTCACTCCTTAGATCTTAAGAGAGTGCTCAAGTTCTATTTGGAAATGACTAAGGGGATTAGGAAAACGGATCAACTGTTTGTGAACTATGGTTCAATGCGAACAGGTTTTCCAGTGGCCAAGAGGTCCATCGCTAGATGGATTGTCTCTTGCATTAAATTGGCCTATCAGCTTGCAGGCAAGCCTTTGTTAGGGTCTCCCAAAGCGCATTCCACTAGAGGGAAAGCCGCTACAGTAGCCTTCTTGCATGACATTCCAATGTCAGAAATATGCAAGGCTGCAACCTGGAAATCAGTTCATACCTTTACGAGGCATTACTGTCTAGAATCTGATTCCACGGCCGATACTTAAGTAGGGCAGGCCTCCTTGAGGAATCTGTTTGGGTAGTCTATAGCCTACTCAGACTTGTTGATGAGATTACTGTCTTATCATTCCTTTGCCCGCAGGGAAGAGGAGAGGCTCGCTATTCTATTCTAATGCTTATGACTATTGATGAGGATCCCCTGGAAGAGAAGGATTAGTTACTTACCTGTAATCCTAGTTCTCTTCCAGGGGTATCTCCATCAAAGTCATAGGCAACCCTCCCGCCTCCCCGGGCAAAGGATAGTCTTTAATAAGGAGATATTGTTAACCTATTTGTTACTGGGTTTGTTTTCAGTCTCCGAAAAGAACACCTGACCTAACTGTCACCCCTGAGGCATGATGGGATACAGGGGGTCAGGGGTGCCTTAAAGGCACGGTGTCAGTTTATTGCTATTCAGCTACAGGTTAGCTTTTCAGTCTTTTTAGACTGTGTGTTTGCAATGCAGCCTGGGAGCTTCCTATGCTTCCAGTGAGTTATGAGAATTTCTACTGCTTTCTGAGCATTAAAACAGTTTCTAAACAATCTTTTGTGTTGTTTCTCATGTTTCTAATGCTTATTATTCATGTATGGTGGAAATTCTTCACAGCACATTTCAGCTCTGCTGTTATTTGGCTGCTATTGCATGTTTTTATATATATATGTTTTTATATATATATATATGTATGTATATGTGGGGCACATATAATATAGTGTTTCCGGGGTCCCGCGCATGGGCGGGAATATTCTAATGCTTATGACTTTGATGAGGATACCCCTGGAAGAGAACTAGGATTACAGGTAAGTAACTAATCCACACTGACCCCTTACCCTTCTCTGACACCTCTCATTTACTGGCTCTTCAGAATGCCAGAGGGCTGGACACATTGCCTGTCATTGATATCGACCCATTGCCTGGTACAGCATCTGTGAAATGGCCTTCTTCAATGCAGTGCGTAAGAAAGCAGCTGAGGTTTTGTAACTTCCTTCAGTGGAATATGGGCTAAGGATCTTGTGTGACATCCAACATTCAAATGCTACTACTTTTGAGCCTCTGCTTCCTTTTAATCAATCAAGGACTTGTACAGCGCGGCTACTCACCCCTGAGGGTCTCAAGACATTGGAGGAGGGGAGCTGCTGGCCTGACTGGGAGGCGGATCATTCGAAAAACCAGGTCTTGAGGTCCTTCCTGAATTGGGTCAATGACGGTGATTGCTTGAGGTGCAGGGGCAGGGTGTTCCAGGTCTTGGCTGCGAAGTAGGAGGACGATGTTCGTCCGCTTCTAGTCTTGTAGATCCTGGGGATGGACGCAAGGGCGAGTTGTGAAGATCAGAGTTGTCTGTTTGGTACGTGAAATGTGAGGCGGTGGTTCAGGTACGCTGATCCTTCATCGTGTAGACCTTTGTAGACGTAAGTTAGGAGATTGAAAGTGACTCTTGTTGACTGGGAGTCAGTGAAGTTGCCGGAGGTGTTGAGTGATGTGGCTGCGGCGGGGGAAGTGGAGGAGCAGTCTGGCGGCAGAGTTTTGGATACTCTATAGTTTCTTGAGCTGCTTCTGGGTGACGCCGGCATGGAGTTCGTTGCTGTAGTCGAGTCTGCTGATGATGAGTGCGTGGGTGACCGTTCTTCTGGATTCTGTGGGGATATATCTGAATGTCTTTTGGAGCAGGTGGAGTGTGTGGAAGCAGGCTGAGGAAACTGCATTGATTTGTCGGTTTATTGTGAGTGGAGAGTCCAGTATGATGCCATGGTTGAGTACGTAGTCTGTCGAGGTCTGGGGAGATCCCAGAAAGACTGGGCACCAGGAGTTGTCCCAGGCTGAAGTGGTGGGTCCCAGGATGAGTACTTGGGTCATCTCTGAGTTGAGCTTGAGGTATCTGTCTTTCATCCATGTGGCAATGGCCTTCATCCCTTTTGGTTCAGGCGGTTGTGGGTTTGTTGGTGAAGGAGAGGACAGCTGGGTGCCTTCGGCGTAGGAGGCTATGTTGAGTACATGGCTTCTGACGATGACTGCAAGGGGGGCCATGTAGACGTTGAAGAGGATGGGGTTCAGGGTAGAAAATTGGAGGACTCCACAGATGATCTCTGTGGGCTCCGAGAGGAACGGTGGTAGTGTGACTCGCTGGATCCGGTTGGTGAGGAAGGAGTGGATCCAGTCCAGAGCCTTGTCACGGATGCTGGAGTCGTGGAGTCTGGTGATTAGGGTGCGGTGGAAGACTGCATCGAAGGTGACCGAGAGTTCTAGTAGGATGAGGGCTGCAGTGTTGCTCCAGTCGAGGACGGAGCGCATGTCTGTAGCGGTGAGGAGAGCAGTCTCTGTGCTGTGGTTGCTTTGGCAAAACACACAAGATGATGGACCAATGTGGCACATTGGCAAAACATTCATCCCCAGTCACAGATCTGGGTTTAATCCATCGTTATTTTGCTCACCACGCCACCCCAGTTCAGACATGGCCATATGCAAATCAGTCTTGACCCTGTGCCTCATGGAAACAGTCCAACCCGAACTGCCAAGCCATGTGTTCCCTGGACCGGAATCAAGCATCCTAGGACCACTTTCTGGCTATCAGCCGTCATCAGCCAGGATAGCTTGACTCCGGTAGCATAGTGAGCACGGGACCCACGTCTGGGCATACCCTTCACACATAGGATGAACAGCAAAACACACAAGATGATGGACGGAATATTGCACATTGGCAAAACATTCACCCCCAGTCACAGATCTGGGTTTAATCCATCGTTATTTTGCTCACCACGCCACCCCAGTTCAGACATGGCCATATGCAAATCAGTCTTGACCCTATGCCTCATGGTAACAGTCCAACCCAAACTGCTAAGCCATGTGTTCCCTGGACCGGAATCAAGCATCCTAGGACCGGTTGCTTCGGAAGCCGGAATGGGAGGTGTCCAGGACATGGTTTGCTTCAATGAACTCAGAGAGCTGGGCGTTGATGGTCTTCTCCATGACCTTGGCTGGGAATGGGAGCAAGGAGATCAGTCTGACATTTTTTAAGTCCATCGGATTTGAGGATGACTTCTTTAGCAAGAGGTTTATCTTAGCATGTTTCCAGTCGACAAGGAAGGTGGTGGTTTTGATGGAGCAGTTGATGGTGTGGTGAAGCTGGGGGGTGATGGCGGCGGCCTCTCTGTTGAAGATGTGGTACGGGCATGGGTCCTGAGTGGATGCTGTTCATGTTCTGGAGCGTGTCCTCTGTAGTGAGCAGGGTCGAGCAGAGCACAGCCTGGTTGGGGATGGGGGGGCGGCTTGGTTGTGTGCGATGGTGGCAGGGGTGGCGGCTGGGTCTAGGGCATTGAAGCTGTTGTAGATCTTCCTTATCTTTTGGAGGACGACGGTGCTGAGTTTGTTGCAGAGGTCTTTATAGGGGGGAACGTCTGTAGTCCAGCTGTTAGGTCTGGCAAACCCCTTGACTATGGCGAAGAGTTCTTTACTGTTGTGTGCGTTTGCGTTGATCCTTTCTTGGAGGGACATTTTCTTGGTGGTGTTTAGGAGGAGATGGTTTGCGTTGACGGCTGATTTGAAGGTTGTGTGAGTTTCCGGGGTTTTGTTGCTCCTTCATTTCTTCTTGAGACATCTGCAAGTGCGTCTGGACTCGTGGAGGGCAGGGGTGAACCAGCTGGCTGCCTTGGAGCGTTGTTTGCCTGGTCTTTACTTGAAGAGTGCCACGGTGTTGGCGTAGTTGAAGATCCATTGGTAGAGGTTGTGTGCTACGGTGTTGGTGTCTGTGGGCGTTGACTGAGTAGTTGTGCTAAGGGAGTTGATGAGAAGTTCTTTGGTGGCCTTGATCCACCTGCACCTGGGGGGAGGGGGAATGATGACCGTGGTGTACGGTAAGTGTGTCGAAGGCGAGATATACGCAGTGTTGGTCAGTCCAGGACAGTTCGGTGGTGTGGCTGTATCTGATGTTCGTGCTGACAGAGAAGATCGGGTCAAGCATATGTCCGGCTGTGTGGGTCGGTGCAGTGTCTAACTGCTTGAGTCCGATGTTGGTACGTTTTTCCAGGAGGGAGGCGTGTTCTGGTCATCGGGGTTCTCCAGGTCGAAATTGAGGTCTCCGAGTAGGATGTAGTCGGTGGATGCGGGAGCTTAGGGTGCAATGAGTTCTACGATGGAGTCGGTAAAGGGGGGTCAGGGGCCAGAGGGCCTGTAGATGAGGGTGTTGCGGAGGGTGTTGTTTGGGTTGGTCCGGATCTGTTGGAGGTGTTCCATGGTTGTAGTTGAGTCGTTAAAGTGTGTGGTCAGTAGGAGCCTGCTTTTGTGGACGATGACGATGCCTCCTCCTGGGCGATCCTTGTTGGTGAACTTGTAGCCGTCGGGGATGGCGATGTCCAGTCTGGAGCAGGGTTTGGTCCAGGTTTCAGTGAGGAGAGCTATGTCAGGAGAGGTGGCATCGAGGAGGTCCCAGATTTCTGTGACATGTTTGTGGAGGGAACACACATCAAGGATGCATTTGAGACGGACAGGTGCGCTGTCGGTTGGCTGGGTAGCGAGAGGAGCTGGAGTGATGGCGTGGCTGAAGGTGCGGTTGCAGTTTCAGCAGGTGAAGGGTCCAAGAGTCTTCTTTGTGATGCTAAATGGCGTGCGGTGTGGCGTCCAGGGTTGAGGGCATGGAGGGTGCTAATGCCGTATCTGTGGAGTGTTCGAGAAGCAGGGTCCCTTGTGCTGGGTGCTGTCCAGGCACGGATGCGCGCAGACCGGCTTGTCTTTTTGCGCAGCGGCCGCCACTAATTAGTGCTGCGGGAGGGCCGGATAGCTGGGAGGCGGGAAACACGAGAAAGAACACTGGAAGGGGGCGGGCATGGAGGATCGCAGCGGCCATGAGGGAAAGGACAGAAAAAGCGTGCGAGAAAAGAGAATAAAGCGAGAAGGTAAGAGGAAAAAAACAACGCCAAAGACAGAAAAAGAAAAGAAAAAGCAGAGAGAGGGACAGAAACAGCAAATAGGGACAGATGGGCAGTCAAGTAGCAGAGTTGTGGCGCTCTACCACTGGACCACCAGGGATGAGGCGCAGGCAGGAGCCTGCGGGTGAAGGAGTTCCTCGAACTCCTGACCTCTGGGTCAGCAGCAGATGACTGGGACAGCAGCAGCTACAAGACGGAGCTGCACAGCGAAGGAGCAAGTCTACTTTAATGAAGCCATTATAGAGCTGTTAAAGGATCCGTGATCTAAGCCAGTGTCTAGTGGTAAACCAGACAGTAGCCCAATGATATAGCCCATCCCCAGGATTCCCAACTTTCTCGTTTATGTATCTCTCCTCCGAGAGCTTGGCGATATAGGTCTTCCACACTACTAAGTTAAATCTGGGAGCTATTCTTACTCACCCAACTGATGAGAAAGGGGAAAAATTAGAAGGTGTTGGCAAGGAAGACATTTTCGGCAGGAATTCTAGTGTCACACTCATTGAAAGCAGCTAGCCGTTTGGGATGGTACTCCCACGCCCTTTGTGATGTGGTGGTATTAGTGCCTGTTATTCTACTGGAACACCTCAGGGGCCATTTTGCAGAAGTAGTCTGGGATGGACAGGATGCTTCCTTCCACATTATCAGAGCAGGTATGGACACAAGCGGCCGCACAGGGCCATGACCTCTTCTAGCGCTTGGATGCTTCAAAGAAGCAGAGTCACAGCGAGATCTCTGTGACTTCAATCACCGTCAAAGGATTTTCATTTCTTTCCGAGGCTCAAAACCTTCACAGAGGATTTCAGTTCAGATCCTGGAGCCAGTCTGTACTGACCGGTCAATAGCAGCAAATAAGCAAAAGATGCAGCTGTGAAGTCCAGCCTTCTCCCCCTCTTCCCTGCACCACCAGGGAAGTAACAGTAGTTCCTCTGAGAAGGAGCATGTGATGCTGGTGAGAGGGCGGTGTGTATAATCTTTACTTCAGATCAGTGAGTCCTGCACATTGTAGAAAAGAGATTCCCTACCCTTTCAGCAACAACCTCCCAACCCAACACTTCTTTATTCCTGATGACCATCAATGCATCATGCAGGAGGGGTATGTGGCTCTGCTGCAGATCGGAGCAGTGTGAATTGGTGTCAGAGCAGGAAGTTGGTCAAAGGTGCTACTCTCAGTACTTCCTGATTTCAAGGAAGGACGGTGCTCTTTGTCCATTCCTAGACTGCATAGAGTCTCATAAACTGGTAGTTGCCCAAGGATAAGTTCAGTATGCTTTCTCTTTCCAAGGTATTGCTAATAGTGGATGGAGAAGACTGGATGGTGTCTCTAGACCTACAGGATGGTTACTTTCTTGTACCAATCATGCGGCCACACAGGAAAGACTTTCGTTTTGTGGCAGGTTTAACTCACTATCAATTCAAGCTTCTTCCATTTGGATTGACTTAGCACCTCAAGTCGTCACCAAGGTAATGGTGGTGGTGGTCACGACCCATCTCATGATGTTAGGGGTAACCGTATTCCAATAAGATGACTGGCTTCTCAAAGCTTGTGCAGATGGTGATGTACCAACTACAGATGATAACTTCACTGCTGTTCTACGTGCATTTTTCAAAAGGCACACACATGTCGCACCTGGGGCCCTCCCAGCTCCTATTATTGATAGAGACTGGATTGGATACAATTTTGCTCAGGGTTTTCCCTTCTCTACTGAGGATCCGGTAATACAGGATATGATTCTGATGTTTCGGGTAGGAGCTCGGATTCCAGTCCTGAAATTCTCGATCCTGTTTGGCCTTTTTGCTTCGTTCATCCTCCTGGTCCTGCTTCAGCACTGGTACATGGGGCTCTCCAATGGTGCTTCCGTAGGGTAAGCCCGGCGTCAGATCTGGTAGACTCCATCATGATCTACAGGGATGCGGCAGCTGACTTAATTTATTAGGGAACAGAGGAGAACTTGTCTTGAAGGAGTCCTTTCTGTCCTTCGCCAGTAGTGATGGACTCATCCACCTTTTGGTGGGGCGCACAAAGGGTGCGTATCTGGGAGAACTGGAGATCAGAGGTCTCTGCTCATGAGAAGCGCAAGATTGCACATTAGTGTGCTGGAACTCAGGAGCAATTTGGCTGGTGCTCAGGTAGTGCCTCCTGTCCCGTCATGGTCTATCTGTTTATCCAGATCTTGACAGACAACATGACCGTGTTAACAAGTAATGAGGAGTTGGTTCTCACCTCTGTCGGGAAGCACTGATGCTCTAGATTTGGGTGCACCAACTAGGGCTGTGGCTGCTAGCCAACCATTAGGCAGATTCACTCAAAGTCAGAGCAGACAGGCTTGGTGTCATCATGCCACACACGAGAGGCACCATCCTCCGAGGGTGGTTCAGGACATCTTTGCCCTGTGGTACAGGCTTCAGGTGGATAATTTTGCCATTCCGCGATGCCCATTGATGACATTTTGTACCCTCCAGCATTAGCTTTGGATAGTGCATTTCACTTGAAATAGAAATTTCCGCTTTGCAACGAGCTTCCTCTCATACCTTTATTTTCTCATGTTCTGAGGAAGATTGACCAGTACTGGGCCAAGTCATTCTAATGGCCCCTTAATGCACAAGAAGGATGTGGTACACAGACCTCTGGCACATTTCCCTATACGCTCCCATTCATTTCCCATTCACTTAATGTCCTGCACTCCAGTCTCAAAGGGTTACACTGTCAACACTAAGTTGAGTGGAACAATTTGAGTTCCTTTCAGCTTGCACTGGAAATGGTTGACATGATCCAATTTGTTTGTCACCCCTCAACTAAATTGGTCTATTCTTGGAGATGGAGTAAGTTTATAGCTAGGTGTACAAGCAGACGCATTGATCCCTTTAAAGCTTCTATGCCCTTTATTCTCCAATTCGCATTGTCCTCGGGATGGTTGTGCTGTTGGCACAATTAAGGTGTACATTGTGGGCTTGTCAGCCTTTTAATGTCTCACAGATCAAACTTCCTGGTTGAAATCACTGGTGTTTACCGGATTTTTGAAAGGTTTGATTAATTTATTTCTGCCAGTGGGACCTGAATTTAGTGTTGACAATCTTAATGGGTACTCCATTTGACCCCCTGCATAGTTGCTAGGTGAGCTTACTTACTTTAAAGATTGCATTTTCAGTTTCTCGTTTCAGCAGGCTGCAGGCTAGGAGTGTTCACACAAACTCCTACTGCGAACCAAGGTGACTTTCCTACTAAGGTGGTGCCTCCATTCCATCTAGAACAATTTTGCCCCACCCTACCAAGGAAGTGGAGTGGCTGCACAGGCAGGACCTCCCAGTTGTGCTTTTATGAGTCTTAATATTTTCCTTTAACTATTCAGAGTAAAATGGTTCCTAACACGAGACAAAATCAAGATAGTATCCCTCTGACCGGACACGGATTTGCCGTGGATTGGACTTGTAAAATGCCATTGGAAGTACAAAATCTTCCCATCCTTAATCCCATTCAGTCCTCTAAGTTTTCTCAACACTCAGCCAAGCTAGTTCTCTTTGCTCCCCGACCAGGATTTGTGTTTTGACCTTAATGTCATACATTTTTAGGACTGTTCGAATATTGATAGAGAAAAAGAGTAATGAAAAGACCCGAGGTCATTGGTATCTATCCTTTCTCGTGACTACTGATTCTGTATTGCATATTGGTTAAGATCACATAAATGCTCTTCAGAAAGGATGTTGCTCATTCACATTGTTCTAATTTCTCCAAAGACATCTTTCCCGGAGTAATGTGCATTCTGTAAATATTAGTCTGTGGATGCTCAGTTTGCTTAGACGTTTCTGTAAAACCTTTTTCATTGTAACTTTTCTTCAGCGCTTGTTATTACTACCTCGCAATTTTTGTGAATGGTAGGGCTCTAGGGAATAAAACATTTTGTCTTAATAGTAAGCACAAGTTCTAAGTCTTGGTTGTTTGACGTGTGCATTGCCCACATACTGCTTCCATCTCCTGGTTAACTTTAGCTATAATATACAATTGAAGTAAAACAAGTCGAGATTGGCATCCAGGCCGTGCTTGCGAGGTAGGAAGTCTTCCTCTGGGGGCAGAGTGCACATCTACAGCACTTTTTTGATTTTTCATGGTAGAGGAGAACTAAAGGCTAAGGGTTGTTAACCTTGCCTACGTGTTGGAAAGGAGTCAGATGCTGTTTGTGTTGAAATTTTTTATTAAAAAGTTTTTAGATGAAAATATAGAAATACGTACATATGTAAATAGATAATAAGATATTGATAAATGAATCATAATACAGGTATGAAAATGATATAATTATACATAGGATACAATGGATGTGGAAAAGCAAAAATAGCAAATATTCTATAAGCTATAAAGTAAAAAATAGCAGAAAAGAAGAAAGCGAAAGAATGAAAGGAAAAGAGAAAAGAAAAGGAAAAAGAACAAAGAATCCCAGAGTAACAAGAGAAAGGAGAAAAGGAGATGAGACCGAGACATATGAAAAGGATTAAGGAGCAGAAAAAAACAGGAAGAGTACACAAACGCAAAATAAAAACAATTAAGGCGGGATAACAGACGTTGGAGAGGAAGGAATGGAGACAGAGTCACTATCCACTGTGGCTTCTAGGAATGGGGACCATGTTTGAAGAAAAACAGAAGCCTGATCTTGCAAGTTATAAATTACACGTTCATAAGAGGCTGTTTGTACCATAGCCACTAGCCACTCTTCCTGAGAAGGAGATAAGGAGGACTTTCAATGACGTAATATACAGATTTTGGCCGTAGCCAAAGCAGTATGAAGAAGACAATGTCGGAAGACCTCGAAAATCATGTAAAATAATATTTGCAGAAGTAAAGGGTAATGGTAATGATATAGTAGATGCCAAAGCCTTTCTTATAAAAAGCCAAAATGATCTAGTACGGGGGCATTCACAAATAATGTGTGCAATATCACAGCCAGAAGCAGAACATCTCCAGCACAAAGAGTGTGTTATCAATTTAGCATGATGTAGTTTAGATGGTGACCAGTGCCATTCATGAATGATTTTGAAAATGCAAAATTTGAGACGAGCCTCTCGGACACCCTTATGTAAACCTTCCAGAATTTGATCCCATTGAGTAATGGAATATGTAACTGATAAGCGAGATTGCCATTTTAATTGAAGAGCTTTCGAGAGGGGTTGCGAAAAAAGAGGATGCAGGAAAGTTTTATAAAGACCAGAAGTCACACCTTTAAAATTTCCCCACAAATGTAAGTAAGACAAAATAGGAGACGCGGCCAACAATTCGGGTGGAGAACCTAAATGTTTTGTGATGGCTTGTTGAAGTTGAGTATATTGACGGGATTGTATGGATGGTAAATGGAATTCCTCACTGATTTGAGAGAAAGATTTAAAGTTGTTGTCATGGAACAGTTGTTCCAAAGAGTGAACACTCCTGCCACAGAGGCCATGATAACATGCGACCATGAACACGAATAGCCGAGTTGGACCATTAAGGAGCTTTGACATGAAGCCGCGGATTAGATTTAAGTAAACGATGACTTCTTTGCCAAGATTTATACATAGCAGATAAGATAGGATTTTTAGGGTCGGAAGAACTGGGACCTTTACCATATAAAAGGGACAAGCCAAAACTAGAAGATAATAAGTGACGTTCAAGTGGGACCCATTGAGGTATGTCTTTAGACTTGGGCAAAAAGAAGGAAAGTTGTGAAAGATGGAGGGCGAGTGAGTAATGCTCAATAGAGGGAAGACCCAAGCCGCCGTGTAATTAGTAGGATTTTAGTTTGGCCAAGGTAAGACGCGGTTTAGCCGTACCCAAGATAAAAAAATTACTTTTGGAGTCAATGGACCGAAGAATAGTCAGGGGAATGTTTAGAGGGAGCATACCTAGAACATAAAGAAATCGCGGTAGGGTGACCATCTTAACCGCCTGAACCCGCCCCCAAAGAGATAAGCCGAGGACTTTCCATTTATCGAAATCACGTTGCATTTGTGCAATCAATGGTGTTAAATTGTCCATAACTATATTATCCAATCCTCTGTTAATCAATACTCCTAAATATTTAAGGCGGGAAGATTGCCAGTGAAATGGAAAACCAGAAATTGCAGCTTTTGTAGTACCAATGGACATGGGCAATGCTTCACTCTTATCCCAGTTAATCTTATAACCGGAAAAAGAAGAGAAATTATTTATGATGCGAAGGAGAGCAGGGAGAGAGCGGGGAAGATCAGTAAGTGTGAGAAGAATATCATCCGCGTATAAATACATTTTTGAATGACCAATTGGAAGAGGAACTCCAACCACTGCGGGTGATTGACGTATTGCAGCAGTCAAAGGTTCCAGTGCCAGAAGGAAAAGAAGAGGGGAAAGAGGACAACCTTGACGAGTACCCCGTCTTATTGGAAATGGAGTAGAAAGGAAACTGCCGCAGTTAACTTGAGCTGAAGGACTATCATATAACAGACGCACTTTAGCTATAAACTGGTCGCCTAAACCAAATCGTTGCATTATGGTAAAAAGATACTCCCACTCAATACGGTTGACTGCTTTTTCGGCATCCAAAGAAAGGAGTAGGGCATCGTTAGCGAGATTTTTAGCTGACCATAAAGCATGAGAGAGAGTACGTAAATGATTTCGAGATGAACGACCAGGAACAAAGCCTACTTGTGAATTGTGGATTAAAGAAGGTAAAACCTTACGAAGACGTGATGCGAGGATACTTGCAAGAATCTTAACATCAGAGTTTAAAAGAGATATGGGGCGGTAACTACCACACAGCAGAGGATCTTTACCAGGTTTTGGTAAAACAGCTATGATGGCCTTGTTGGAAATAGAACCAAGAGAAGATTCCTCTATGTCTTCTGCAAATGCAGCATGTAGAGTATCAACCATACTCTGACCAGTCCACTTGAAAAATTCAGGGGGGGAAACCATTCTCACCTGGTGCTTTATGGTACGTAAGGTAGCAATAGCTGAGGAAATTTCCTCCTTCGTAATAGCTCCGTCAAGTAGAGCTCTACCATCATCAGAGAGTCGTGGAAGATGTACCGTGTCCCAAAAATTGGACATCTCTGACGTGTCTGTGTGAGTGCTTGGTGAATAGAGAGATCTGTAAAATGAAGCAAATTCATCAAAGATTTCTTGCGGTCAAATAATCATATCGCCAGAACTTGATTTAATAGCGGGAATTGCCATAGCAGCCTCCCTCTGACGCAGTTGCGCAGCCAATAGCCGGCCAGCTTTTTCCCCTTGCTCGTAGTGACGCCCTTTCATCCTTTGTAAGGCATATTCGGCCTTAGAAGTAAAGACTATTAAGAGACTTGCGTGCCTGCTCCAACAATTTACGATTTTGAAGGGTTGGTTTTGAAACATATAATTGGGAAAGTCGGCAAATGTCTTTTTCCAAATCAGCCTGTTTGGCAGCGTTTTTCTTGTTATATAGAGCAGCGTCCCGCATAAGTTGGCCTCTGATAGTTGCCTTAGCAGCTGCCCATACCGTTCTTTTAGAGGGAATTGAGTCCTCATTATTCAAAAGGTAGTCCCGCAGGTGTGACTGTAAAAGAAGTTTACCTGTTGGTGTTTTATATTTATTGATGGTTAAACGCCAGGACTTGCGCCCCGGACTGGAAAGACCCAGATCAAGAGACAAGAAAACAGGGGAGTGGTCAGAAATGGCTGCTTCTAGAATTTTCGATTCTGTAACTAGCCGGACTGTATGTTGCGAAAGAAGAAAGTAGTCGAGACGGGAGAATGTACCGTGAGTAGAAGAAAAGAATGTGTATTCTTTATCCTCAGGGTGACTGAGTCTCCAGTGATCAACAAGACCAGTATCAGTAAGAATGTCACGCAAAATGGCTCTATCGGATGCATTGACGGTATCAAGGCAACCTGTTCTGTCAAGGGCAGGATCTGGAGCCAAGTTCCAATCACCTCCAATGAAAAATTGGGTAGCATTTATTTCTGTGAGGAGGCGATTGAGTCGAAGGAAAAATTGCTTTTTGGAACCTAATGGAGCGTAGACAGAACCAAGAGTGAAGTAGTGTGGCTCACTGGTTAGAGGCGGCAGACCCGAGAGCAGAGGACGGCCCGGGACCAGGGTTCGATTTCAGGCTGGGCAGGTTTCTAGACCAGGGTCAGCGGACTCGATAATTCTCTCGCCTCGGTGCCCACTCTGATCAGCGTTCACACTCGGCAACTCTGGGCATTAGCTTGCCTCATCTTCACTAACGGCCCCACCAGACCGCCGGGGATGCCTGGTCTCACCCTGGAGATACCCATTAAGGGACCATCTCTCAGGGAAGCCAGGAAGGGTTTCGCAGCGGTCGAAGCGCCTTGGGACCCTCCGGGTAAGTAGTGCGCTATATAAATGCCTATACATTTACATTTACATTTACAACCAAGACAAATGAAGTTTCAACTTAACAAATACATACCGACCATCCGGATCAGTCCATGTCTTGAGAATCGTAAAAGGAAGTGACTTTCGAAAGAGGATGGCAACCCCACATTTACGAACAGGGTTGGGATTAGTGGGATCCGGTTTAGAAACACTGCTATGAATGACTTTACCAACCCAATCCCTGCTAAGTTTACTTGATTCGATATCGTCCAAATGGGTTTCCTGCAGTAAGGCAATGTCTACATGTTTAGAATGCAAATAAGAAAGAACCTTCTTTCGTTTAATATAATGGGTGAGGCCATGAACATTCCAGGAAATCACCGACAACGGATGGGTAGAAGACATGACAGTAAAAAGAAAAGAGAAAATAAATAAATAGAGATAAGAGAAGAAGTTTGTTACTCTGGGCAAGGAGGAAAAAGAGAGAAGAAAAAGAAAAGGGAACGTAGATTATAAAGGCAGCGTGAAGAGTGGAACAGACAAGCAAAAATGAATAGAGAGAGAAAAGTATTAAAGATGCAAAGAAGAGAATGAAAGAGAAAGAAAAGAAAAAAGAAACCTAGACTGTTAACTACGGGTCTGGGTACACCTACAGCAGCACCAAGGGAGGCCGGACCCCCTCAGAGCAAAGAAGAATGGGGATTCGGGGAACAATTAATAAAACTGAATATGTAAAACGTATTTAGAATATGATTACAACAAGAATAATATGGAAAACCATATACCATTATCATGAAATATAGGCAGTGAAATAGAAAAAATCATGATATAAGAACCATACAATAAGAGAATAACAGGGGGAGAAAAAATAAAAGCAAGGGAAATGGAATAAAAACAAGACATATTACATAATAAAAGAGGTGCGAAAGATAGAATGAAAGAAATATGAAAGTTAGATGAGAGGAATAGAGAAATCCAGCACCATCATAAAGAGGGGGAGAAAAGAGAATAGAAAGTACAGATAATAATGCATGGGAATAAAAGCATAGGAAAATACCAGAACCTATTTTAAGAAATATATGAAAGTATCCAAAGCGGTGTGCCCCTGAAGGAAATGAATAATGTCACGTTAAGTAACGAGTATAATATCATAAGGAAGGAATGCATTGGAAAAAGGACCACCATAGTAAAGGTAACAATTTTGAGGCAAGCCTACAAACAGAGATATACTCTGAGGAGGCTGAACGCGTAGTGTAAAACCATGAAAGAACAGGGAGGTAAAAAACACAATATGAAACAGAGAACAGAAGTTATCACACCACAAAAAGAAAGACGGCGTTAGAATAAGACCTAGACGAGAATATTAGGATAAGGAAAAGAAGAAGAAAAACACGAAAAGGAGACAAACCAACAATGGCACATAAAAAGAGGGAAAGAGATAGCATGTAAAGACAAGGAGGGAAAACCATAAAATCATGCAATGGAAGAGAAACAAAAGAAAATGATTAAAAACAATCTAAACATAGAAAACAATGAAACAAATAGACATCATTCAAAAGCGAAATAATTAATAAATGAAATATTGAGTGGTTACCCGAACAACAATAACATCACTATAACAGGGAGAATGGATAGGAAGAAAGAAAAACTACCTGCGGGAAGGTAACAGCCTTATAGTATATAATAAGCAAAACCTGAAAATGATTAAATGACTGTAAAACTGAAAATCACATATTAATAGTGAATATAGAATAACAGTAAGGCATAAGGCATTATACAGAACACTAAGTATAAGGAGCCTCATTATACCATGCATGAAAGTCTCAGTGGACTAAACAAAGCATTATGAACAACAAATACTGCTATAAACTTATAGAATAAGAAAAAGAAAGAAAATATTAGAAATATTAGAACATAAAAGAGAATTCAGTCAGCATCAGAAGGCATCTTAAGAGGCGATCTAGACCTGTATCTTTGCTGTGTTTTAGTGAGAGAGGAGACAGAATGTAGTGCTGAATCCCTGTCCTCCTGAGAGCGAGACAGACGAGTGAGATCCCTGCCACGTTGTCTAGATTCAGGAGAGGTGTATAATTGAGATGTTGGTAGAGTCATAGAGGAGAACTTGGACTGAGGAGGTTGGGCAGAGGAAGGAGACTGAGTTTCCATATCATTGGATTTGATATCGTCCAGGAACTGTTGTAGAAGTGCAGGATCATAAAAGTCTTTGGACTCTCCATTCCTGCTAATACGAAAACGTGCAGGTTCAAATAATCCACATTTGATGTCCATTTGACGTAACTGGGGCCGCATAGAAAGAAACGCTTTCCGCCGTTCCTTCGTTTCTTTAGAAAAGTCTGCAGCCATATGGATGGTATGACCTTGAAACAGGAAGGAGCCATGAGTGCGAGCCAATGATAAAATCTGTCTGGTTTGCTCATGCCGAAGAAAACAAGCAATAATTGGCCTGGGCCTTGCCGAAGGACCAGAACGTGGTGGGCCCAGTCTGAGCACGTTGGAGCTTAAGAGGAGGAGCAAAAGAAATTCCAGTCAAAGTGGGAAGGGCATTACAAAGAAAGGACTTCATATCTTGCTGTTCGATATTTTCTGGAAAACCAAAAAAGCGGATATTGTCTCTACGACTGCGATCTTCCAAATCGATGATCTTACTGTGTAGAAAAAGTAGATCTTGATCTGAACCCTGAACAGAATCTAGTCGGCCTTCTATATCCACTATTTTAGAGTCAATGACGTCAATCCTTGTGTGGAAAGTAGTGAGTTCTGCCCTGATAGACTTAGTCTCTGCAGTTAACGAAGTCATGGCAATATCCAGACCTTCCAGTCGTCGTTTAACTCCAGAGAGTTCTTGCAAAATGCGTTGCATAGTATTAGATAAGGATTTGTCGCTCTGAGGTGATGCAGCTTGCGGTGTAGGTGGTGACGCTGATCCATTACCTTTAGCTGTCGAAGTAGAGGATTGTTTAACCACATCAGTAAAAAGTGTTTGTTTAGGCCCACGACCACCATTTCTATTATTAGACATTTCCGTGCACCGTTGTAGTGGTGGTCTACAATAGCGAATAGAGGAAATATTGGAATATGAGGCAATGATGAAATATGTCAAATAACAGGAAAGTAGTAAAATATGAGCAGCAAGTGAATGTCCAAAACTAACAGCATACAATTAATGCCTGAAATTTGAAAAAATCATTACAGCATTGCCACAAAATAACAAATAGTATGCCACTAAACCAAGGTAGTGCTGAAGTGCCAAGTCATGCGTACCAAAAGTACCTCAGAAACAAAGCATGGAAATACAGTAAATGAGCACGACAGTGGATCAGCAATGCAGTGATGACAAAGTAATTGTACATAATGTGAGAGTACGCACTGAATCTGAAGGTAAAGCGTTTCTTAAATGGAAGGTAATATATGAAAGAGTAGAAGTATCATACACTCAGGACTGCCACAAAGAAAACATGAGATTATGGTGTTGGCATATAAAGCAATGACTGTGAATGAGAGTCAAAAGTTACTTGAAGGTATAGCTGGTAGTAAGGCAAAATAAGAAAACTGACTGAAAAGTTTCTTAAAGTGGGCATAAGGCTGATAATCCAGCCTGTGAAATTTCAACAGCATGAGTGCAGTAATAGTCCATGTGTCTGTGGCATCAACACATTAATGTATGTAAAATACAGTTGAAAGGGTTCCAAAAGTATAAAGTGCAGAGAGGCAGAACAGAAAATCCGGTAGAAAGTACTTTAAACAGCCTCCAGTTGGTGATATTCGTCGTGTGGAAATAATTCTGAGAGGATTCTCTTACAAAACTTCAAAGAAATCAACTGGAAAACTCTTTGAATGAAGGCGCCGTGTATTAAGAAGATACACAATGTTATGCAGGCTTCATTGTGGTCTCCGTAAGCTGAGGAGCACGGCCTCGTCGTTTGAGGGGGCGCGGCCTAATGTATGAAAGAGCCCGGTCCTAAATTAGCAGGAGGCGCGGCTTACCCTGAGGAGAGGCGCGGCATCATTAGCGCGCAGCTCACGGTGCGCACCGCAGGACAGACGGGCTCCCCGTGCTCATGCCAGAAGAAAAGGGATACAGCGCCCCCGAGGGCTCCGGAAAAGCACCGCTGGGCTCAGCAAAGTCCCCGCTTGCAATGGGGCACTGACAGCAGGATCCAGAACAGGAGATGAGAGCAAAAAGCTCGTATGGGGTCCGTCCCTCGGCGGAGCCTCGCAGTCAGGCGGCCATCTTCCTGCGTGGCCAGACCACGCCCCCCAGATGCTGTTTGGATTATTTCTTAAACTAAGAGAATCCAAACAGCATTGACTCTTTTCTGGAGTAAAGACAAATAAGTCTGTGAGCACCCTAAACTGATGCACTCACGCTTATGAGACCCTGGTGAAACAAAGTTGGTGGTCAGTCCTTGGCAAGGATGTTTCTATTGCTCCTTGTTGGGACTCAGGCATGTCTGTCTGCTCCAACAAGAAGCCAGACAGCATGTGTCTCCTTGTTTGGGCACACAATTGTTGTATGTTTGTGCCCCAGAAATGAGCCAGTTACTGTTTGGATTTTTTCCCTAGGCTTAAAAAAATCTGAAAAGTATTTGGCTCTTGCTGGGGCACAGACACACACCTACTCTGTCTAAGAATGATTTTTATGGACAGAAAAGCATTCCGAGATGAAGGAGCTGTTTGAAAATGAATCAGGAAGTAGAAAGTGAAAGGCAAGGGGATAGGAACAATCCCTGTATGTTCACTTTCAGTCTCCACTAGGGACCGAAAGTGGACTAGGGTTTATTGCTTCTGTTGGCGGAGTGGAAGGAGGTTGGCTACCCCTCCCCCTCTCTCTTGTCTCCCTTCCCTCCCACCACCAGAAAAAATGGATTGAGCTACTGAGCATGGCTGGGGCCATAGCTCTCTCTGTAGCTTAACTCACTGGCTCGATCTTTGGATTAGATTTGCCGGGAGTAGGTAATCCCTCCCAGGTACAATCATATGTGTGTGTAGTATCACTCAAGATGTCAGGTGCACGATAACGGTGTGGCCTGGAAGTGTGCACCCACCCAACTCATTCAGGAGTTTGCCAATGTCTAGAGGGGACTGGGCTCCGACAAAACTCTTCCCAGCATTGCCTGCAGTAGAAGGAGTTAGAAAACAGGACTGTCTGGCTCGTGGTATCCTTTTACCTCATCAATGTGTATATATATATATATATATATATATATATATGTCCAACAAAGTTCCTCTGAAATCGTGTGCGCTCTCATTGCTTTGGGCAAACTTTGTTGGATTTAATTACACGGCAGCCCTGCCGTGGAGAGCTGCGCCATCTCCAAACTCACGAGTGAGAGGCTGCAAGTTGGAACTGTGCCACACTTGATTTACAGCATTTCAAAGGAATACAAAATATAAACGGACTCAGCAAACATGACCCACTGGAGGGGAATAAGAACTTCCAAAAATGAACTTTAAAAAGGTCATACATGAAGCAGCACCTACTGGAAGGTAATTACTTACTCTGATTAGGACTACAAATCCTAGCATGCTTGGAGAAAGTGACGCAAACAGCGAGGCTCACTGGGGGTGTGTAAAGGAGGCATGCTCAAAATGAAATCATCAGAGTCAGCTGCTGGGTGTATGAAAAGTCCATGATTAAGAGGCAGGAGCCTGGAAACGCGTCGGCCGGAAACGAATTTTAAACATGAATGCTGCTGCTCGTTTCTTTATTGAAATAAACCGGATGGTTTTCTCTGGAATCGTGTGCGCTCTCATTGCTTTGGGCAAACTTTGTTGGATTTAATTACACGGCAGCCCTGCCGTGGAGAGCTGCGCCATCTCCAAACTCACGAGTGAGAGGCTGCAAGTTGGAACTGTGCCACACTTGATTTACAGCATTTCAAAGGAATACAAAATATAAACGGACTCAGCAAACATGACCCACTGGAGGGGAATAAGAACTTCCAAAAATGAACTTTAAAAAGGTCATACATGAAGCAGCACCTACTGGAAGGTAATTACTTACTCTGATTAGGACTACAAATCCTAGCATGCTTGGAGAAAGTGACGCAAACAGCGAGGCTCACTGGGGGTGTGTAAAGGAGGCATGCTCAAAATGAAATCATCAGAGTCAGCTGCTGGGTGTATGAAAAGTCCATGATTAAGAGGCAGGAGCCTGGAAACGCGTCGGACGGAAACGAATTTTAAACATGAATGCTGCTGCTCGTTTCTTTATTGAAATAAACCGGATGGTTTCCTCTGAAATCGTGTGCGCTCTCATTGCTTTGGGCAAAATTTGTTGGATTTAATTACACGGCAGCCCTGCCGTGGAGAGCTGCGCCATCTCCAAACTCACGAGTGAGAGGCTGCAAGTTGGAACTGTGCCACACTTGATTTACAGCATTTCAAAGGAATACAAAATATAAACGGACTCAGCAAACATGACCCACTGGAGGGGAATAAGAACTTCCAAAAATGAACTTTAAAAAGGTCATACATGAAGCAGCACCTACTGGAAGGTAATTACTTACTCTGATTAGGACTACAAATCCTAGCATGCTTGGAGAAAGTGACGCAAACAGCGAGGCTCACTGGGGGTGTGTAAAGGAGGCATGCTCAAAATGAAATCATCAGAGTCAGCTGCTGGGTGTATGAAAAGTCCATGATTAAGAGGCAGGAGCCTGGAAACGCGCCGGACGGAAACGAATTTTAAACATGAATGCTGCTGCTCGTTTCTTTATTGAAATAAACCGGATGGTTTCCTCTGAAATCGTGTGCGCTCTCATTGCTTTGGGCAAACTTTGTTGGATTTAATTACACGGCAGCCCTGCCGTGGAGAGCTGCGCCATCTCCAAACTCACGAGTGAGAGGCTGCAAGTTGGAACTGTGCCACACTTGATTTACAGCATTTCAAAGGAATACAAAATATAAACGGACTCAGCAAACATGACCCACTGGAGGGGAATACGAACTTCCAAAAATGAACTTTAAAAAGGTCATACATGAAGCAGCACCTACTGGAAGGTAATTACTTACTCTGATTAGGACTACAAATCCTAGCATGCTTGAAGAAAGTGACGCAAACAGCGAGGCTCACTGGGGGTGTGTAAAGGAGGCATGCTCAAAATGAAATCATCAGAGTCAGCTGCTGGGTGTATGAAAAGTCCATGATTAAGAGGCAGGAGCCTGGAAACGCGTCGGACGGAAACGAATTTTAAACATGAATGCTGCTGCTCGTTTCTTTATTGAAATAAACCGGATGGTTTCCTCTGAAATCGTGTGCGCTCTCATTGCTTTGGGCAAACTTTGTTGGATATATATATATGTGTATATATATATATTTAATATATGTAATATATGGCATAATAGCATCCTCGAGACACCCCTTTGAAGTGAAGGGTTAAAGTAGTTATTTCCAATTCTCCAGTATTGGGGTATCTTTCATAGATTCTCAAGCTTGAATCATTCCCCGTCGTCGGAGTGGGAGTCCCACGGTACATAAAAATAGCAATAAATATGCATAACATAGCCATATCATAGGTAAATTAAAACCAGGAAGTAAAATAGCTAGAAGTTAATAGGAGAAAATCTTCCATTTTCATGACTCGTCCAAGTCATTATATATAGTCTAAACTACAGCCAATCAGGTGATAGCACCCTCCAGAATGTTCTCCCCAGAGGCTCAGGCTCCCAGATTTTCTACTGCATGTCGTGTGAAGGGAACCTCCCTGAGCTCTGCTCAGTACTTCTCAGGTTTCTTCATTTCATGATGTCTTCTTCTAAGAAATCTCTCTTTAGACCTTGTGAGTCTTTTGGGAGGCTCCGGCTGTTTTCTGAAGACCCCCACAAGAATTGCATTTACTGCTTGTACCCGGACCACCATGTGAGAGACTGCAAAATCTGCAGAACTATCCCTCAAAAAACTCTGAGGGACAGAGAGGGAGGTCTACTTCTGTGGCTACAGAAGATTAATAATCAAGACAACCCATTATCTGACGTTGGAAGTGTTTCCTCTGTCAGGACTTCTTCCTCTAGGAAGAGGACTAGCGACACAGATTTGACATCTCCTGGGGCTAAGGTGTTGAAAAAACAGCACACCTCTAAGAGTGCTGAGTTGCCTTCCACTTCCAAAAAGGCTCCTTCACCTAGTAAGGGTAAAACTCTACCCTCTATGTCCCTGAGAAACACTGAAATCTCAGGCTTCTAAACCCATTTCTGACAGAGATTTTCCTCAGAAACAGGGTCCCTTGTGGACGAGCTCGACGACGACGTCTTCGTCGACGAAGCCTGCAATCGCTGCGATGACGTCTACTGCAACTTTCTCATCTCCAAAGCCTCCAATGATACTGTTGTCGGCTTCGACGCTGGTGTCCGTCTCTGTGAGACCACCCACGTCAGTCACTGCCTTCTCGTCGACGAAGAAGTTGAAGTCTACTGTCGACGTCCCTCTGTCGACGAAGAATAAAAAAGCCTTGTCGATGATTGCTTCATCGACGGCTGCCTCGTTGACGCCTGCCTCGCCGACTCCTGCCCCGTTGACGGTAACCTCGTCTAACCCGCCTCATTGATGACTGCCTCGTCGACGCTGCAACTATCATCCTGCACTGATCTTCAAGTTTGGTCTTCGTCTACGGCCACAGCATCCTCAAAGTCATCTATGGTACCGTCTACACAATTGCCACCGTCGACGACAGTGCCTTCCTTGCTTCAAAGGCGCAGGTCTTCCTTGGAGGTCCACTCTCCTGTTCACACCTCCCCCAGTAGAGTTCCTCTTGCGTTGCCCAAGCAGGTATTGGATTATGGGGCTGATGAGGAGGAATCTGAGGAGGATGACAGATTTCATACTGCCAGGAGCCATTCAGAGCTCTTCATTAAATATCAAGACGTAGATCAAGAAGAGGACTACTACCCTGAAACTGCTCCTTCAGCTACAGTGTCAAACCCTACAGCACAATTGCCTCTATCACTTCTAAACAATTTGCAGTACATGTTGGATGACTATTATTGCCGATTTCCTCCATCTGAATCGGCTTCTTCTATCCCACCAACACCCGTTTATCAATCTTCAACAGTGCTGAGGTCGCCCAGACCAGTATCTCCTATACCTTCGTTGTCTCATCATCCTCAGGAAGCTCACACCACGGATGATGACAGGGAAGAAGGAGAATTGGATGACAGATCACTCCTTACGGAATGGTATGACTATCAAATACAAACTCCGTCTCCTTCGACTCCTGCTCCTGTTTACTCACCTGCAGTTGACTTCGGAGGTTTTTTGGTTCTGATGGAAAGAGCAGCACAACAGTTCCTCCTTCCCATAGAAACAAAGAAAGATGATTGTTTCCTTTATGATTTTAAAGACCAGCCGAGGGAACAAGTACAAACTATCCCAATTATTGACTTTATTTGGCAAGAAGGGCTGAAAGTCATGAAGACTCCTGCCTCCATTCCTGTGGTCCTGCCTCGCCTCGAAAAGAAATATAAGGCACTGGATATTTCATCAGCATGTCTGATACATCAGCCTAAGGCAGATTCCATTATCGCCCAAGCAGCACAACGCTGAGCATGGAATCCATCCTGTCCATTGGCAATGGGCGACGTCTAGACGCCACTGGAAAGAAAGTTTCGACCATGGCGGCCACTACTGTCCATGCAGCTAACTCACTGGCCATCTTAGGCCGCTATGATAGACAGATGTGGTCGGACATCTCTTCCTTCCTCGAGATGTTACCTGAACCCTCCAAGGCAGAAGCGCTCAAGATCCTCCAGGAGGGAGAGCAAGTTTCTGCTGAGATTATCAATTCTGCTGTGGATGTTTGCGTCTACAGGTTTTCGGCAACTGGCAGGTGCTGCTGTCCTGCGGCGACAGAGCTGGTGGAAATCCACATAATTTCGTCAGGAAGTTCAGACGAAGGTAATAGACATGCCTTTTGATGGCGAGTCTCTTTTTGGATAGCATATTGACGATGCCCTCCAAGCCATTAAAAAAAGATACAGAGACAGCAAGATCTCTCAGTACTTTTCCGTTTCAAAAACCGCCTTTTCGTGGCACTAGAGGACATGGATCCTTCGCTGGTCGAGGAGGCTATAACCAGTTGAGACAATACCAGTCCTATCAGGGTAGCCAATGTTACTCTTCTCAACGTCAACAATCCTTCAGGCAACAATCAACTGCGTCTTATGCACAGAACAGAAGGAAGTCATCCTACCGCAGACGGGATACGTCTAAGTAGCAGTGACACCTGCCACCTGCTCTACCGCTCATTCCTACAAACGTTGGAGGAAGGATCTCCCATTTTTACTCAACCTGGTCTTCTGTAACAACATACAAATGGGTCTTGGACATTGTGGCCGGAGGCCACGTTCTAGAGTTTGTCAAACTTCCTCCGAATTCTCCTCCCAAAGGCCCGCCTCCAGCTCATTTCACATAGCTTTTCCCCCAAATAAATTTGATGTTAAAGAAGGGAGTGATCGAAGTGGTTCCAAAATTAGAAAGAGGCACCGGTTTCTAGTCCAGATTTTTTCTAATAAAAAGAAATCGAGGGAATGGCACCCCATTCTGGATCTTGGTTCCCTAAACAAATATCTCAAAGAACAATCTTTCCGGATGTTGACTCTCCAAGAAGTCCTACAACTCCTCACTGCGGGGATCACATGACCACCCTCGACCTCCAAGGCGCTTACTTTCATGTCCTGATATTACCCAGATACAGAAAGTTCTTGAGGTTCAGAGTGTCTGGCAGGCTCTTCCAGTTCAAAGTCCTTCCCTTCGAACTACGTTCCGCGCCCCGTGTCTTCACCAAGGTTTTGGCACCAGTGGCTGCACACCTTCGACTATAAGGAATTCAAATTTTGCCTTATTTAGACGACTGCCTTATCAAGGCAAATTCTATCGCAGTTGCAAGCGCCCATACTCAGAAATGTCTGTCACTCTTCCAATCTCTGGGTCTCTCCATCAATCTAGACAAGTCTCAACTCATCCCATCGCAGACAAGAATGTTCTTAGGAGCCACCATAGACACTCTACGGACACAAGCCTTTGTCTCAAACGAAAGACAACAAAACCTTTGCAAGCTTGCCCAATTTCTACGATCAAAAAGGTGCGTTTCTGCCCAACAGTTCAAGTCACTTCTTGGGATGCTCTCATCCTGCATTCCCCTAGTCCTCAACTGTCATCTCAAGATGAGACCCCAGCAAGAGGAGCTCAACAAACAATGGCTACAGGTTTCAGGGTCCTTCGATGATCTCATCCGCATCACTCCTCAGATACGAAAAGCTTTACTCTGGTGGACTTGGAAACGTGGCAGCAGGCCTCTCATTCCTAGTGGAAGCTCCAAGTTTCGTCATCACTACAGGCGCCTCCCTCGAAAGGTGGGGATCACGCCTTCAAGGACTGACAGTCAACGGCAAATGGGATGGTCAACAAAGGACTTGGCATATCAACCTTTTAGAGTTGCTAGCGATCTTCCTGGCACTAAAATCTTTTCGCACCATCATCATTCTTGGGGGATCAGTGTTGATCCGGACGGACAACACAACAAGAATGCACTACCTAAACAAACAAGGAGGGGCGAGATCCACTCTGCTGTCCCAGCAAGCCCAGCAAATTTGGGATTGGGCGATCCGGCATCAAATGACTCTGGCAGCAGTCCATGTTCCGGGAGTATCCAACATCCTCACGGACTTCCTCAGCAGGTCGACAGCGTCCAACCACGAGGGGGAGCTCCATCAACCAATGTTGGATCGTATATTTCAGAAGTGGGGTGAACCCGATTTGGACTTGTCTGCGACAAGTCTGAATCGCAAATGCCCATTCTACGCAAGTTGGCTTCCCCAACAAGACTCACACGGGAATGCGTTTTTGATGAACTGGTCACAGATCTATGCCTACGCTTTTCTGCCAATACCGTTGGTTCCCATGGTTCTCAGGAAAATGATGAAAGAGCCTTGTCGCCTACTCCTCATAACTCCCAGGTGTCCTCGCCAGTTTTTAGTTTACCAAACTCCTCCTTCTATCCGAATTCAATCTCATTCAGTTGCAACCAATACCAAATCTCCTATCCATCCGAATCGACAAGATCTACTATACGGATCCTGCATCTTTGCGCTTAGCAGCCTGGCTGCTGAACACCTTGAATTTGCTCACTTAGACATTCCTTCAGAATGCAGGGAGGTCTTAGCTAATGCTAGAGCGCCCTCCACAATAAAAACCTAAGCGATTTTGCCTCTGGTGTCATTCCGCCAACATTCGCCCAATCCTTGCAAAACCGGAACAACTTTTGCCTTTCTTTTTGCATCTGGCAAAATCAGGCCTTTCCCATTGTACTCTTAAAGTATTCTTAGCGGCTATCTCAAGATTCCGACAGGATGGTTCACAATCTCTTTACTCCTTTACAAAACAATTCTTCAAAGGATTGTTTTGTATGTTTTCTCCCATCCGCTGCCCACCTCCACCCTGGCATCTTAACATTGTTCTGTCACAACTCATGCGGCACTCCTTTGAACCTATTCATAGGGCCGATTTGAAGTTTGTTTCGTGGAAGATGTCTCTGCTGTTAGCTCTCACATCAGCCAGGCGGGTCAGTGACATTCAGGCCTTCACTATTAAACCACCTTTCCTTCAATTCATCAGGGACTCGGTAGTGCTCCGCACTAACCCCATTTTTATGCCGAAAGTACCTTCTGATTTCCATCTCAATGAACCAGTTATTTTAAAGACTTTCTTTCCTAATCCTCAGTCACCTGTGGAAAGGGCTTTACATACCCTTGGTATCAAAAGATGTCTAAAATTTTATTTACAAAGGACTTCCTCAATACGAAAATCTGATCAGCTTTTTATAGCATATGGAAAAATGCACAAAGCGCACTCAATAACCAAACAGACCATAGCTCGTTGGATTTCTGCGGCAATCTCTTTCTGTCATCAGCAAGCGGGTAGACCGCTGCAGGCAACTCCGAGAGCACATTCTACTAGAGCAATCTCTTCTTCTACTGCTCTCTTTGCTGGTGTGCCTCGTCATCAAATCTGCAGAGCTGCAACATGATCCAGAAGGCACACCTTTACCAAACACTACTGCCTGGAAGCTGCCAGCAATGCAGACACGTCTGTGGGACAAGCGGTTCTCCGTAATCTTTTTAAATAAGGCGATTCTCTATTCTTCCCTCCTCTTTGATGCATTCTTATATAGTTATCTTTTATAATTATATATTTAAATATTGCTATAGATATACATATGCTTATTTTATCTGGTGTTGCTTTATATATATATATATATATACATATATATATATATATGTATATTTTGTATATATATATTTCTTTGATGATCTCACAAGCATCATTATGGAATTACTGCTTTCTACTTTGATTCAAGCATGTGAATCTATGAAAGATACCCCAATACTGTAGAAGAACAAAAGTTAATTACCTGTAAACTATGGTTCTCCAGTATTGGTATCTTTCATAGATTCACATGCGAAACCACCCACCTCCCCTCAGAGGCTCTTATATCACGCTGTAAAATCTGATAGCCTGAGCCTCTAGGGAGAACATTCTGGAGAATGCTGTCGCCTGATTGGCTGTAGTTTGGACTATATATAATGACTTTGACGAGTCATGAAAGTGGAAGATTTTTTCCTATTAACTTCTAGCTATTTTACTTCCAGGTTCTAATTTACCTATGATATGGCTATGTTATGCATATTTATTGCTATTTTTATGTACCGTGGGACTCCCACTCCGATGACGGGGAATGATTCAAGCATGTGAATCTATGAAAGATACCAATACTGGGGTACCACAGTTTACAGGTAAGTAACTTTTGTTCTTTCCCATCGGATCATCTTCGCACATTGCTTTATCAGTGTAGGTTCACTCCCATTCTAATTTTGTGCCTTATGTGGTTTACTGTTTCAGCGACTCACCCAGTAACTAAAGAGAGGAAAGCGGGCGGTGATGTACACAAAACACTATTCAGGTTATCTGAAGTCTGCTTAATTTCAAGAAATTGCTAAATACAAAATATCTTTAACTGTTCCTTAAGACTAAAACAATACTATTACTTTGACCTATACCATTATATTCAGTGCCATTACTTTGACAGTTATTTCTACGATTGTATCTACTCTTTGGGCCAGATGTATGACCCTTTTTTGCAGGCTGCAAATGGGAGATCCTCCCATTTGCAACCGCAAAAAAGGGTAATGGCATGTACTGACTCGCAAAATAGCATTTGGGACTCCCGCTATTAGGAAGGGGCGTCCCTTCCTAATAGCGAATCACCATGCTATGTACGATTGCCGCAAAACACTTCCAGTTTACTACCTACTTCTAGTAGGTGGTAAACCACTCGCAGACGGGAAGTATGTGAGAAAATATTTTTAAGTGCAGGCAGTGGTCCAAGGGGCCACTGCCTGCTCTTAAAAAATGTAACTGAAAAGTTACATTTTTCTATTTTAAATGCATGCCGTTTAAAAAAAAAAAAGACTGCTTTATCTAAAAGCAGTCCCAGACATGGTGGTCTGCTAACCCCAGCAGGCCACCATCCCTGGGAGTGCTAGCCATTCCTAATGGGGTCGCAAATTGCGACAGCCTCATCAATATTCAATAGGCATGCAATTTGCGACCCCATTAGGAATCGTTAACAGTGTCTGAGACAATGTTCTACATCTTAATTTCCAAGTCGCCAATTGCGAGTCGCAAATTGGAGGGTCGTATATCTGGCCCAAAGACTATTCAGGAAAGTTACACATTAGTTTAAAAGTAAAAGTACACTATAAGAATCATATTGAATGTATGGGGGTTTTTAAAAATTAAATTAAATCACTTGAAATGTTTCTAGACATTCATTTCCCATTTTAATTTAAAAAAGTTTCATTCAACAAAAATAAATACGATAATTTATTACATTAAATGAATTAACTAAAGCATTTTAACTGAATTTTTGCATTAATATAGGGATAAGAATTTCCTAATTTAATTAAATTGCATGCTATTCATATTAATATATTTCAATAGGGGGTAGGATTAGGCTAACCATTTTATTTACTCTAAGTATTGACCATACATATTTTTTATTTCCTTTTATTAAAATGATTACTTTTTTTATTCCAGTGTAATTTATAATAACATAATTACATATTTTCAGTCTGTTAGTTTATTGGTCGGGCTAAGGTTGTGTTAATGCTAGGGCTAACATTTTAGTTATTTCATGGTTAATGCTTAGTATAAACGTGAGCAGGCCTAAGTAATGGTAAGTTTAGTGAAAAAAGGTTAAGGATTGGTGGTGTAAGAGAAGGATCAACATGGCTCTGTAGTCATGGCGTGCTCCTCCTATAAATTACAAATCTAAACACTTTCCTCGCTTTAAAGCAGACCCTTTCTGGGACCTACCATCTATTGGAATTCTTACTGTCTTTCCTCAAGACACAACTGGACCATCTTGGGCGTTGTTGAATGTGGATGATAACCCTTGTTCTCCAGCCTCTGTTTTTTGCTTATTCGCGTCCTTACATAAGATGCCTTCATTACTTGTATTGTGTTATTTCTTATTTATCAAGCGCACTTATGAATCAAAGAGTATAGCAGTGCGGTATGAAATTAAGTGTATAAAACAAAGTGGCATTGCTGTATACTGTTTCGTTTCTCGAGAGGGAGAGTCTTCAGTTTGCCTGTACATTTACCTGATTCCTGAATGCCTTCTTGCCAATAATCAGAAAGAAACATTAGTGAGGAAGTATTCAGTGCAGTCCTTAGGAAACTACTCCCCATTTCCAGTTGTACAAAACACAAAATGAGATCAATTATTGATATACCCCACTTTTAGAGCTGTAATCATACCAATAAACGTTACAGAAATGTGTACAGTTCTGTATTTACTATTAGTATTTCGGGTACCTTTAAGCCCTGGAATAAGTAAAATCTTATCTTTTGTAACTCCGCTAACATATACATGTTTCTTATAAAGGACCTTTGCATATCAGTCTTCTACTGCAAGAGTTCCAGGGTTGACAACGATCGACACATCATCTCTTCGCACGTCATTGTCAGACTACTCTGCAGTGCCCTTTCATCGCTCATCCATGTCGGGTATTCCAGCAGATTTGCCAGGTGAGTGATGTTCTTTATCATCTTCTAATTTACTATAATTCTCTTCTCCCTGCACTCACCTCAAGACTTTAGTAGAAAGGCTGTGGTGCCAAAACGAATCTTCTTTGCTGGCCATTGTATTCGTATACTTTTCTCCATTAATGTTTGCGGACAAACGAGCAAGTGTATGGTGTAGAGAGACAGGAGCATAAACTGACTGCTAAATACATTGAATTTGGAACATAAAATAGCAATAATTACATAGATAATAATGGAAACCCAAAATACATAAAAACGAAAAGAAAACAAGTATCTAAATGAAGCACAACTAGTGATAATGGGAAGATGTATTGCACAAACTGCCCTTTATGGATAGAAACAAGCCTTTACAGCAAATGCAAGCCATACACAATTATTTCAGATAAGAAATAGTTGTAAAAAAATTCATACAAACCAAAAAGTATCTGATTTGAAACAAACATTAAGAAATGTTGACAGGTGGCATTGAAAATTACAATAAGCACTGTCATCTTCTCCCTAAAAATGGGAGAGAAACTTTCTACTGCCCGTGTTTCCCATCCCCAGGAGATCCATGGTATGAGAGCAAAAACTAAATACAAAGAATGAAAATAATCCCCTCCAGTACAGATGCGAAGAACAAAATGTCTGTGAGAGACAGATTTCTGCTTGGATATGGATGACTATCTGCTTTTTCCAGGCTTGTTTCCCGAGTAATACCTTGGAGCAGATACATGAGAGCTGACCAAAACTGGTAAATCGATCTTCGTTGGAAAATATCATCACACATGAGAGCGGGAAAAACCTCTGATGGCCAAAAAGGAAGAAGCAACTGTAAGCTGGACTGCAAAATGCCGAAGAAGGAAGTACCACAACTCCAGGAATGATGGCAGCAATCCAGGAACGAGTGCTATTGAAAGTCTCTGTCGAACGTTCTGAGCCTTCCATTTATAGTATAGGCTAAACCTGCAGGTTTAGACTACAACGTCTACTCCGAAACCTTTCAAGAGGAGGATGAAATGGACCATCTTAGAAAAGTTCTCATATGTAGCCGGAATACACATTTCCTGACATTTGAGAATGCCCCTTGAGGAAGAAAGTAATAGCCAGAGCGTAACCATCCATGTTTCCTAGTAAAACATGATTATTCAGCAAGTTCAAAGAGTGCATCTGCATGGTTGATGACTTCATGGATAGATGTCATGTGGTTGCAGAAGAGTCGAGTAGAATCTAAAGAGAACAATGCATATATACGCATGCTGAGAGGTCAGCCTCTGGAGCAGCAGACTACATGGAAACACCAAAACCAAATACACAAATGATCATACCTGCTCAGCTCCGAATGATAGGGTTCTCTACAAATCAACATAACTTAACATAGCCAGAAATAAGTGCAGTGTAGTTCACAGAGGCAGCTACAGAAAGACATGGCCCAGAAAGTGCAGTGACAAAGTCTCTACCTCTAGAATCACACATTAATAAAAGGAAAATATCAGGTGGCACAGATGAAAAATAACCAAAAGGTGCCTGCCATATAAGGTATTGCGTCTACTGGGGTTCGTCAAGATAAGCATGAGCATGCCCTGGAAAAATGAGCAGTGAATAAAGATTAACTGTCAGTTGATATCTGGGGAACACAGCCAAAGGAGGGAAAAGATCTCACAGAACAGGTGATATCATGCCCCCTTCCAGAGTTTTGCAAAGCAGAAACATGAATGCATTGTGCAAGTTCCCAGGAACACTCAAAGAACTTTTAAGATCTGCAGACAATCCTTGAGTCGAAAATCTCGTATACTTATTTGTGGTGAAGAAGGTTAGTTAGTAAAATGCTGCGAACAAATGTTTTAACTAATGCAATTGAACGGCACGCGTATAAAAAAGCTAACCGACACGCAAAAGCCAATTATAATCTTATGCACATTGAAAAGGCGCAAAAATGCACTAAAGAGATCTTTTCCAATTGTAATATTGTGCCCACACACCTCTTGTGATTGCACAATTACCCCATTTCAATCTCTCTGCTCTTAGCTTTCTAACTTTCTCCATGATACAATCTCCAAAATTCTTAATCCCGTATCTGAAGCTTCAGAAGATCTGACTCTTTGTAAATGTTCACTAATCTCCTAGAGGTTACCACTAGAATGATGTCCTATGAAGACTGTTAAAACTCTGGCTTCCTCCATTACGCCAGTTCTCACAAAACTTTTTAATATTTCTGTAGCGCCTGGGAGGTTTCCCTCATCTGAAAATAGCTCAGGTCCTTTGAAGAAACATACATCTGACCATGATATTATGGCCACTTACAAGCCTACTTAATTGATCCCCTTCACTGCTAAAATCATAGCATGCATAATGAACACCCAACTCTGCGAGTTTGTCAAATCTTGCTGTGTACTAGACTTCCAACAATCTAGATTTTGCCCTTTATTCTGCACGGAAACCGTATTAAATAAATAGCCCAATATCCCCCGGAAATTATTCCTTTGTATTCGTAAATGTAATTCATTATAATGGCAGTGTAATTTAATTGAACCTTTTAAGACTATCAGGTGTCACTCTTAGTAAATACAAAACACATAGATGCACAGAAAGAATAAAGCAGTAGAAAGTGTGTATTAAAATAAGTCATATAAATTAAAACACAGCGTGCTACAAAAGTGTAATATTTGGTGGTGTTTGGTGGCACTGTGCTTGTTTGGTTCAAAAATGTAAATGGGTCAAAAAGTAACATTGAAGCACATGTGACATCAGCAGTGTCGGACTATCAGTTGCTAATGAATGCACTACAGGAGTAATTACCCTCTATTTCCTTCATCAGTGGAAGGAAAACACTTCAGTTATTGATATGGCCACTTTTCGACCTTAACAATAAGAATCATAGCGTTCTCTTCAGGACAGGAGTCTAAGATATTGAGGAGGTAGCATCCTTTTGAGTCCAATTGAAGGTAACAAGACAGTTGTTTGCAGAAGAACTATAGTAAGGACCTAAACAAAGGAGAACTGGTACGAGGGGGCGCAGCGAAGGCGCATGTTTTCTGCAGGCCAGGAGTTGTCCATGTGTACAGTCGATGTGCCTCTCAGGAAAAACAACACAAACACAAGTTTTAAAGACAGTGCAAGGCGAAGTGCATTTGAAAACAATCCGTTTGAAACATAAGTTGAGTGTGGGGAGGCTGCAGTGCTTCTTATATCATGGAACAGATCAGACATAGTAATGCAAGATGTATCATGTGGGTTGTGCTAGTCCTCAGCATTATGCCCTCTCTTTTTAAGATCTGTGTCACTCCTTTGTCTGCTTTGATTGGAGCTTCGGAATTAACTTTCACACTTAATCAGATGTTACCCAGTTCATTCACCAGTTGGGTTAACATGCCCTTAATAGCGTGTACATAAGCTTGGTCGACATCTAACAGGATTAGAGAGAAAAGGCATAGCAAAGGCCAGAGCTTGTATGTTCTTTTTTCTGATAAGATGTCTCACTTTGCCAAGAGACCTAGCATATTAAAAAGGGCTTAAATGGAAATGAGTTTATACATGCATTTAAGAATTCCTATAACTTCCTTGAAACACTGTTGAATTGGCGCTCCAAAAAGTGTTCTTTTGCACATTCGACTGACTTTCCTCCTGTGTAGAATTATATCCACGTATCACAAAGGGCGAGATGGAGGTACACCAATGCACACCCTCCAGTATAACCACAAAAAAGAATGTGATGGCGAGCACTGTAAAGCCACCCGTTGGCACCCAGCAAGTCCTTTATCGGAGATAGCCCTCTTGAAAATCACACATGGGGTATACTTTACAGCAGAGTACCAATTAAATTTGATGAGGAAGCCTCTACCACTGGTTATCAGCAACCTCCACCCGCCCTGGTACGATGATACTACCAGGGTGGACTCATTCACATTGAGAGGGAGTTCTTAAAGGTATTACCCTGGGTTTACCTTAAGGTACTTTTAGTTGTTCTGGATCCCTTCCAGTAAGCTTACTTCTATTGCTATTAAGAACTCCCTCACAACGAGGTTGAGTCCACCCTGGAAGTATCATCATACCAGGGTGGGATGAGGTAGCCAATAATGAAGCATGCCACGACCAAGTGATTGAAGCTTCCTCATCCAATCTAATTAGTATTCTGTGGTAGAGTGTACCCCATATGATTGCCAAGAGGGCTGGCTATCTCTTATAAAGGACTTGCTGGGTGCCCAGTTTGGCATCACAGTGTTCGCCATCACATTCTTTTTGCGTTTTTTGTCAATTATGTACACTCACGGGGGAATATATAGCAAGAAGACAGGTGCAGCAGTACACTTGTGCATGGAGGGACTTTTTAGGCGTATTTTGTGAACTGGAAAAAAAGTGTAACAGCACATTCATGTAGAACCTTGGAACACCACCCATGCTTATGCATTTTCTTTGGGAATCGGGCCCAAACGCGTTTCTGAGTCTTGTTAAATGAACATTTTAACTATTTAAAACTTTTTATGTTAGTGTTATTGAAATCTAAAATAAAAACATTAGTTCTCAAAGTGGGAGTGCTTCACTGTGCTGCACACACCAAGGTTATTAGTTACTCCATGTTTACAAAATGTATGTGGTAATTGAGCCATCAGTCTCATTTCCGGTGAAATACTGTATAGCATTGAAAATGCCGACTTTCACCAAAATGCAAAGATACTGTTGTTGTTTTCCCATTTCCCACAAATGTATAATATCAAATGATATTCTATCCACTCAGCAGTAAAGAGAACAGCATGTGTGTGTGTGTGTATGTTATGCGTTAAGCGTGTGGGAGTTAGTTTTAAATGCACCTGTTGTTTACTCATTTTGTGACTTGTGTTCAGATCTTGCTTAGGTGGGTACTAGGGTTGGGGAAATTAGGTCCAACATTTTCACAATAAGTTCAGTTTTAAAGTTCTACAATAATTGCAAAAGCAGTTTTTGAAAATTATGAAAAATACCAAGTGTCATCTAGAGATGTGACTGGGGTCTAGTGCCAGGTTATACCGACCCACAAGTGCATGATGCCAGATGGCATCGGGAGATTTATTAATATGAATGAACATTTCATTTAGCACTTAGAGTAAATTATTATTGCATAAAATGCGTCCAGTGACATGAGAATGGGCCTCTTAGCTGAGCAGGGCTTCACTTGTTCCGAAATGTCAAGCAGGATTTCTCTTGAAGGAAAGGCTTCAAGCAGGACACAGTGGCCTTCGGTGTCTGACAGTCTTCCGATACACTTAGAACCTTCTCGATTATTCTTTTCTTGCAGAGGTTATGGGGCATGACTCTGACTAAAACAAAACACTTCCCTGCATGTTGAAGTTTTATCTGTTTTTGGATAGATGCAGTAGTGTCTCATCTGCCTTTCAGCGGGAAGTAAGACAAAGTTTGTTTTTCTACTGGTCCGTAAATAGGCGCAGTCAAGGGACCAAAATGGGTCTTCTTGCAGGGCCTTAGAACTGATGATCATAGTGAGCTTGGTCCTCCAGGACAGAGATGTCTCCCCACAATCAAAATGTCTACAAAGTCTGGCTGGTATCACACTGATTAAATGGGAATTGTCCCAACTCATTGGTACCTTCCTTTAAATCTGGACTATCTCTGCTCCCTCTGCACTGCAGGCTCTATCTGCAAATTTCCTGTGCAGTTTGTTCTCAAGCAGACAAACATTCAACTGTCCCTGGTGTTCAATCAGGAACCTGCTTTTCACAATTCTTGGAGGTACAGCTTTGACGCATAGGCTGATCTAGAGGTTGGAAAAATGTTAGTTTTACTCCTCCAGCAGGCAAGGAGAGATTGTTCTTGGCTGTAGCCAAGCTGGTGCACCTTCATGCCCAGTTCCATGTTTTTTTGAAGGTCCAGTGCACCTTCATTCCCAGTTACATGTTTTTTTGAAGGTCCAGTGGGCTGACAAAGGACAACTAGCTTGCAGTTGGTAGATGAGCCTAAACAAGTCAACAACTACTTCTCACTGTCCCATTTCCACTTTCCCCATTAGGTCATCTATTTTCTGCTCTGGGAGTGTGCTGTAGGACGGGGCAATTCTCCGACTCTCATAGCAAAATTACTAAAAAGTTTACATTAGTTCTATCTTCACGTTTAGTCTTTTCGGACCAACTTGTGTAATTGCTCCGACATACCTGGGTCACTGTTTCCAAACCTTTCTTAAGTAGTGAAAGCAAGATTTTTAATTTAGAAAAACTGGCACACACAGGCCCGCCTGTCAGCAGTTTTTGTAGCTCACAGACTACATCAGATATTTTTTAATATGGGAATAATTAATGCTACTGCACAGCTACCTACCCCATAGATACTTAACTTGTGTGTAGTTCTCCAGACATAATTCTGACACGATTGAATGCGTTAGTTAATTATGTAGAAACTCCCAGTATCCACCTGGTGACCTGTTCACAATGTGGGAGGGAAGGACATAAGATTTTACAAGAACTGGAGCTGGAACTACTTACTATTCCGTACAGTTAACATTTGAAAGGCCAAAATATAGCTTTCTGTACCTCAAGGTTATCTGTATCTTTGAACTTGGAGGAAGTGTTTTAGAGTTCTGGCATAAATATCCCAATCATATATTTTATAATTACTGAACTACCCATAGAGCACAACAATTTTTGTCTGAGTGCTTCCCTTTGAGCACCCTCAAAGGTAACCCTCATAAATGTATATATCTCAGCAGATTCTACGACTTTCAAATCCTATTTCTCACCTTGCTTTTGAAGAATGAGACATTTCTGAAATATAAACCTAACAGTTCCCCTCTTGACCCGTACCAATCAAAAACAGTAACAGGTTTCTAGTTAGTGGCCCTCCAGTATTTAGTTAATGTTGTTAAAATGTACGACTCTGGAAGGATGGATACCCCTCTTAAAGACACTTGGCCTGGGTAGTTTTAATCCAGTAAAGTACCGGCATATCTAAGATTCGTTTTGCTACTAAAACATTTAATTAATTCAACAATGTATTGGTGAATGGTGGACATATTTCAGTATTTATTTTCGACTTAATTACTTGTATATCTTGAACAGTCACCTGTGGACCTCATTGCACACGGAATCACAAAATGGCTGCAAAAGGAGACTGAGGAGACAACAGGGGGTGTTTAATAGAAAAGTCAAGTTGTCAATGAATACTGGCACGACAGGTTGTGAGAGAAACCGCAGATATATTGTGGCAAGTTGTTCCATTGTTAACAGACGGGGACGCAGAGGGTTCAACACCCAGAATAAAGCACTTAAAGCTGGGACTTTTGCAATAGGTGCAGAGCACAAGGTCTAGAAGGCTTTCCTGGGTCGTGGGTCTTAGCACAGGAGCAGAAGTCTCTTGTGTAAGGCCCTATGGATCATACAATGACTTCAAGAATTCCCGGTCTGTTTTACAGGAAACCAGTACAGTGAGCAGAGGGCTCGGGAAACCCGATCTTACTAGAACTTCCCACAGGCTACTGTTCTGTTTTCTGCCATGTTTTGGATTTCCAGAATCTTGGTATGCCTATTGACTCTGAAAGGACTAGGTAGAGCCCATCCAAAAAGATGGTCATAGGAGTAATGCCATGGCATGCTGACCAATCAGGTGAATTGTGTAGAGCAGCTACAGTGGCAAAAAAACAATACCGAGAGTGTTTGGACCAGAACTTCAGTTTACAGGTCAGTGTTGGAGAGTTTGCCCATATTTTTTACATTTGTAACTGGAAAAGGTAGGGAGCCCTAGAAGATCAGGCCCTCGCCCACTCAACCTGCAGGAGTTGTCTTTAAACAACAAGGCCCTCTCTTAGCCGGCCACTGGAGTTTTTGGCATCTTGAATTTTAGAAGCAGAATACCATCAGCAGGTGAGATTGTTTTTAAACTGTAGGACAAATTAACTCCCCCAGAGGTTGTATATAAAAGATTAAAGAATATGGGGAAGGGCAGACCCTTGCAGAATGTCACAAATGACATGCTGCTATACCAAGAATAAGAGTGGTAGTGACACCACCTCCATCCGGCCGCCAAGAATGGATCTAAAAAAGGTCATGGAGGAACGAGTGAGTCCCACAGCACTGAAATGGCCTGTGAAGATATTGTGATTGATTATGTCAAAGGCTGCAGAGAGACAGTGCAACACGATTCACACCTGCTCCTCCTCATCTGGGATGAAACACAGTTTGTCCATGGTGGCCTACAGCCACTTAAGTAGAACGTAGTTGTGCAAATTGTGATTGAGACATTTGGCTAGTTGTTTTTCATGGTCTTGGAAATGAGAGGCAATAGTGTCCTAAGAAGGAGGCTGATCACTCCGTTCTTACACACTTCTCATATGGAGGGTGATTTTAATGAGAAGTAGATGATGTTAGAGCGAGAGTTCGAGATTTGTGGGAATAGTGCCTCAAATTTGTTTTCTGTATAAAGGTCATCCGGGGTACCTTAAATATTCACAGACTGACTCTGTTGACTTCAGTATCTGTGATGGCTGGCTAACAGCAATGTAGAGCCTCATACCACCCACTGATGCTCTGAGTAGCTTATGATTTAATGTAAATATTCAAAACCTATGTAGGAAACAGTGTTGGAGCTGCTACTCATAGGCTACATAAATGCATACTTGATATAGAGAGATCCTCGTAAGTGTTGCAAGAGAATGGTACCTAGCTAGTGGTAATGTATGCTTCACAATATGCAGTCTGGTTTTGTAATGTCAGCTGAGCTTTATTTAATTTCATGCTTTCTTTGAGAATCCTCGATGCCAGATTCTTATGGCCGCTCTCGTTTCCAAACTCTCGATCTGCAGATTTTGCAAGAATTAACATTCCTGTACCTGCTTCTAGTGGAGATCATAGGTAGGGGAGACATTGGAGCAAAGTATTGATCAAACATATTGTCAATTAGCAAATACAGGGCGCTCATCTTCTTAGAGACATTCTCTGCCAGTCCTTAGGATGGAGAATTCACTGAGGCCACCATTGCATCGGAATTGGCTAAATCTCCTTTGGATAACCCCATCAGCAGGAAGGAAGGGTCTGTGAGAGGTCTTTTAAAGAAATCGCAGTGTGATCCGACAACATAACAGGTCATTCAAAAGTGAAATGGTCGAGGGACAGGCAGTGATTGATCGAGTGCTAGACCTACTGCGTGTGATGTTCTTAAATCCATTGCTGAAGCCCATGGGGCGGGTAGATCAGTGGCAATTCCTCCATAGTCCTTGCAATGTTAACTTGCTGATTATAATCCCCAGCTATCCTAGAACAGCTCAACCACACTGGACAGGGGCATGAATTTATCAATATAGAAATGACCCATATCAGGGGGACTACTGGACAGCACCCTTGAGAGCAGGAAGGGAGAAGTCTGACAACTTCATGTCATTCTTTCAAGGAGTGTGTCCAGGCATGGTTAAAATAATAAAGTTCGATGTCTCGCTGAAAATTATGGCCACATTCCGATACGTTTATGCTGCAGAACCTTGAAGTTAAATTAAATAGCAGCCTCAAGATCCGGCTTGTAGGAGGAGTCTCCCAACCAGGGCTCTGCGATTAAGACAGCATCCATGTTTTTATTGGTAGACAGGTGGAACCATTTCCACCTGTGCTTCTGTCAAAGTCGCCTTATAAAGTTGTTCATTAGTATTTTCCGTCTCACTTCTGTATCTTATCATACTTTCTGTACGACATCTAATTTCACACTGCCTCGCAATCTCGTTGCACCACCACATAGACCGTTTCTTTTTGCCTTTGCAGTGGACAAAAATCATTTTTGATATCCAACTCAAGAGGGTAAACTTAATTGAAAGAGTTTTTAACCTTGGGTTTGGGCCTTCTGTGATTGAACTGTATTTTTTATGGACAAGCCAAACCGAAGCACATTTTTATGTCCTCATATTTATCATACTTCGTGTAATGCCTTTCCTCATTTGTATTATTTTACTTGTCAAAGATATTACCCTGCTTTATCTTTTGTATCTGTACTTTTATCTGAAAAATCTCCAATAAAAAATTTCAACACAAGCCGAAGCACCATCAAAAACCTTGAGTAACTTTCCATACAGCAGCAGACACTCCTATTTTAGTAGCATAAGTGGTGTTTTCCTTTCCATTGTGGACAATGATTAAACGCCTTGGTTGCACATTGAGTAATCTTGCATAGGCTAGACTACCATGACTGCTGTTTGTGTTACCTCACCATGGCCCGGCCTTTGCACTTGGGTCTTTCCAAACACTGATCCATTTGGTGAGGCTCAGAATGAAGAGAGCGCCTGGACCTTCTGACGTTGAAACTTACACGTATTGCAGGCCCATAGGTTTGTGTTCAATACCTCATGTCTGATTCATAAATCTCCTTTAGGCGGACCCTTCAATTACAGGGCGAGAAGACATCCTAGTGGAAGCCAAAAATCCCGTAGCTTTCTGACTCACTCACTTTTCTTGGAAATACTTGTACTAAGCACAGAGAGAGAAATGTGTCTTTTTCCTGGCTGGACACCAGGATGGAAGTCACTGCCTGCGTTAGATGCCTGGATGACTGCCCCCCTTGGTTGCCTGACGTCCTCTGAGCGGTTTTGTCTGCCTGTCTTTAGTTGTACAGTCACGTTGTCACCTTTACGTATGGCGTCTGTGTTCTTTTCCATTATCGTTGGTCCCTCCGGGTGTTTATTGCAGACGTCACGCATAGCAGTGAAATGAACATTACTTGATGTGCAGTTGTAAAAGGAATGAGCACAAAAGTGCACTTTGCAGGGGGCCCCCTTGAGCTTCCTTACGCCGTTGTACTGCTGCCAAGAGCAGGCCGCCACCTTCACCCCCGCGTTGCTGCTGCTTCCTTCGATGCGGGGGCCTGTGGGGGGAGGGAGGGGCTCAAAACTGAACTGAAGGTTGGATATGAGGAGCACAGAGAACGGGGCCTGTTTGTAGCACTTTGGGACAGAAGTTTTTCAAAGTTGCCCTTTTAAAAATTAATTCCACATTTTCCCCATTGGTCATTACAATAATGTAGCCACTGAAGGGGCCTGTGCTAGATGAGTACAATTGGGTTGGTTGACCCTAAAAACATTTACATGTCAGTAATTCCATGCAGCACTACTGCAGTGAGCCTGTAATCACATTATGTTATTGTATGACGTTTGATTAAATTACTTTTTTTCCTTATAACGTTCAAAACATTTATATCCTTCATGGCTGCTGGCCTAGGTAATCCTGTTTATACGTGTTACCCAATTATTTATTTGGGCATAATATTGACCCCCAATCCAGTCTGCACTATTACTTTCCGATAAACAGGTGAACATGATGTTTCTGCTCATGCAGGCTATTTACCGAAGTGGTTCCCATGACCGGATGGAGAGTAAACTGCACACGCAGCCTGTGTACTGAAGAGGTTCCCATGACAAGATGGGGAGCCAACTGCACACGCAGCCTGTGTACTAAAGAGGTTCCCATGACAAGATGGGGAGCCAACTGCACATGTAGCCTGTGTTCTAAATGGGTTCCCATAACAGGATGCAGATCAAACTGCACACGCAGCCTGTATACTGAAGGGGTTCCCATGACAGAATGGAGAGCGAACTGCACACGCAGCCTGTGTACTGAAGGGGTTCCCATGACAGAATGGAGAGCGAACTGCACACGCAGCCTGTGTACTGAAGGGGTTCCCATGACAGGATGGGAAGTCAACTGTAACACGCAGCCTATGTACTGAAGGTATGTGAACTGCACATGCAGCCTTTGTACTGAAGATGTTCCCATGACAGGATGGGGAGCGAACTGCACATGCAGCCTGTGTACTGAAGAGGTTCCCATGACAGGATGTGGAGCGAACTGCACATGCAGCCTGTGTACTGAAGGGGTTCCCATGACAGGATGGGAAGTCAACTGTAACACGCAGCCTATGTACTGAAGGTATGTGAACTGCACATGCAGCCTTTGTACTGAAGATGTTCCCATGACAGGATGGGGAGCGAACTGCACATGCAGCCTGTGTACTGAAGAGGTTCCCATGACAGGATGGAGATCAAACTGCACACACAGCCTGTGTACTGAAGGGGTTCCCATGACAGGATGGAGAGCAAACTGCACACGCAGTTTGCTCTCAGGATGGGAAGTGAACTGTAACACGCATCCTGTGTACTGAAGGTGTTCCCATGACAGGATGGGAAGTGAACTGTAACACACAGCCTGTGTACTGAAGGTGTGTGAACTCCACATGCAGCCTTTGTTTTGAAGGGTTTCCCATGACAGGATGGAGAGAGAACTGCACACGCAGACTGTGTACTGAAGGGGTTCTCATGACAGGATCGAGAACAAACTGCACAGGCAGCCTGTGTACTGAAGGGGTTCCCATGACAGGATGCAGAGCGAACGGCACACACAGTTTGTGTTCTGAATGGGTTCCCATGACAGGATGGATTTGAATTGAATTTGAATTTGTTTATTGCACAGTTAATAAAAACTCACAATTTTACACAAAGATTAAAATAAATTTAAAAGTCTTTTGACTATGTAAAACTTTTCCTAGCGAAAAGGATGTTGCACATAAATAAAGTCTCGAAGAGTGTGATCGGTTAAGTGGATCGTCCTGTTGATCGCTGCTATTGTTAGTTGTAGTTCTTGTAGTTATTAAGTAATTGCAGGATCTATGTTCCCCTGGTTTAATTAATTTTCGCTCAGCAGTCTTAATACTTTTATTAAGGGGTCGTATGAGAAGGTTACCTTTGTCCCAGTGCGGTTGGTTTTTCGCGTCCTTGTTCTGTTTCATTTAATTTTTTGGCCACTATTTCGAAATATTTAACTGTTCTACAGTTTAACTGGGTTTCGTTGGGGTCGAAGCAGAGCATTACTGCTTGCCTACATGATCTTACACCCTTCTGGTTCCATAGGGGCCGGAGCATTGACCGCCTTATATCCTCAAAAGCTTTACAGATGCATATAATATGTATAAGGTCCTCCGTTGCAGATTGGCAAAGGCGACATGTGTTGGACGGATCTGGCCTTTTCCAAGGTTCCAGGTGATGTGCTATGGGTATGTTGCCTAGGCGCATGTTTAAGAACTTGCTTTTTATTTTTTGTGTAAGGCCCCTTAATAGATATTCTTGTGGCTTGATGGCTCCATAGCCTTCGAGCACTACCCATCCGTGAGCTCTCCTGGTCAGGGTGGCTCTATCCTCGAGTGAGGAGACCAGTTTTGTGACCTTTGTCACCGTTTTCTTAAAGGTCCCGAAGTCCGTACTTGTTTCCCAGAGCTTATTTAATCCTAGGCTCTCCAATGAGTTTATTAAGTAGGCCCTTGCTGGGGAGATTTCTTTGGCGTGAAGCTCGGTCCATAGGTTCGCATTTAGCGATCCCTGCTCCGATTCTTTGATTTTGCGCCAACTTTTTACATATTGTCCTTTCCTCTCCACCGATTGTTTCAATAATCCGAATTCAAGACGAATTTGGGCAGGCGAGGAGTTTTTTGGGAGATGGAAAATTGCCCTATATGCATGACTGATGGTTTTGTCCAGAGTGCTTGCATCATTACCCCGCATTGATTCGCTGCCGTAAGAGAGCATTGGCAGTAGGCGAGCTTTGATTACCTGAAGAAGTGGCGCTAGTGTCCTGTCGGGAAGGACTTTCTGCAAGGGTCTTATTGATATTTGAAAGGTCATGCCCTTCCTGCGAATGGCATCTAGTTGGTGCTTGGAGGAGCCATTGCCCTCTATTATGACTCCTAGATATTTGTAAGAGGCTACCAGTTCTAGTCTTTGTTTGTCCAGATACCATGCGGGCTTCTGTTTTTTGTTGTAGTTCATTGGCATGACCTTGGTTTTGTCCAGGTTAATTGTTAAGGAGTTTGCTTTGGAAAATGTATTTGTTTTATCTAGAAGGTTTTGAAGGCCGATGGGAGACCGGCTGATAAGGACCAGGTCGTCTGCGTAAAGCAGATTTGAGAGCGTGATATTTCCTAGCCGGGGTGCGTGTGATGTGACTGTTTCTAACTCTTCGGGAAGATCCGCAAGGAAGAGGTTGAACAGTGTTGGTGCTAGGACGCAGCCCTGCTTTAGGCCTTTGCTGGTCTTTATTTTCCTCGATAGATGTGTGCCGGATCCCAGTTTTATTTGGAGCCATGTATCGGTATGCAGCATTTCCAGCTGCTGTAGAAGGGGGCCAGGGATTCCCCATGAGCTCAGCTTCCGCCATAGTTTGTGTCGATCTACATGGTCGAATGCGGCACTGTAGTCAATGAAACATACAAACAGAGAGCTTTTTGCCGTTTTTGCTGCGTCGGACAGTAGGGTTAATGCCATGATGTTGGTTAGGGTTCCCTGACCCGTCCGAAAGCCCGTCTGAGTAGCTGGAATGATGTTCTCTTTTGTTGCCCATGTTATTAGATCCTTCAAAATGAGGCTTGCGTAGTACTTCGCTTCTACATCTAACAGGGCAATCAACCGGTAGCTGCTTGGGTCGATCCTTGCGCCTTTTTTATAGATTGGGCTTATTATCGAGCCTCTCCAAGAAGCTGGTATTTTTCCTATTTCCCTTGCTTCGTGGAAGATTGGGGTCAATGTGGAGCACCAAAAGGCCGGATCCTGTTTATATAGTATAGGAGGGATCCCGTTTGGTCCTGGCGCCCCCTCAAGTTTTCCCTTTGAAATTTGTTTGAGGATCGTGTCTGTTGTTTCTTGGAGCGATAGTCCGGGTTCTGTTTTACTAGAATCGACTATCTTGCAGGTGGCATCGTTCACTGCTAGAATGCGTGGCCCGGTTGTTTCCATGTTTGATGCTTGTTTTTCTTTTTTGGCTTGAATATCATTTTTTCCTAGTTGGAGGGAAGCTCCCTTTTCCGAGTTTGTCCCCTCGGCTTTCTTTTTTGCGGGATCAGTTGTGTTAAAGTGAGTTGTTAAGTAGTTGGCCCAGACCGATTCCGGTATTTCAGAAGTAATACCTCTGTGGTTTGGCTGTTGGAGCCTGTGAATCATCTTCCAAAAGCTAGAACATGACATGATGGAAATCAAACTGCACACGCAGCCTGTATACTGAAGGGTTTCCCATGACAGGATGCAGAATGAAATGCACATGCAGCCTGTGTCCTGAAGGAGTTCCCATGACAGGACGGAGGGCAAACTTCACACGCAACCTGTGTACTGAAGGGGTTCCCATGACAGGATGGAGAGCAAACTGCACATGTAGCCTGTGTACTGAAGGGGTTCCCATGACAGGATGGGAAGTCAACTGTAACACGCAGCCTATGTACTGAAGGTATGTGAACTGCACATGCAGCCTTTGTACTGAAGATGTTCCCATGACAGGATGGGGAGCGAACTGCACATGCAGCCTGTGTACTGAAGAGGTTCCCATGACAGGATGGAGATCAAACTGCACACGCAGCCTGTGTACTGAAGGGGTTCCCATGACAGGATGGAGAGCAAACTGCACACGCAGTTTGCTCTCAGGATGGGAAGTGAACTGTAACACGCATCCTGTGTACTGAAGGTGTTCCCATGACAGGATGGGAAGTGAACTGTAACACACAGCCTGTGTACTGAAGGTGTGTGAACTCCACATGCAGCCTTTGTTTTGAAGGGTTTCCCATGACAGGATGGAGAGTGAACTGCACACGCAGACTGTGTACTGAAGGGGTTCTCATGACAGGATCGAGAGCAAACTGCACACGCAGCCTGTGTACTGAAGGGGTTCCCATGACAGGATCGAGAGCAAAGTGCACAGGCAGCCTGTGTACTGAAGGGGTTCCCATGACAGGATGCAGAGCGAACGGCACACACAGTTTGTGTTCTGAATGGGTTCCCATGACAGGATGGAAATCAAACTGCACACGCAGCCTGTATACTGAAGGGTTTCCCATGACAGGATGCAGAATGAAATGCACACGCAGCCTGTGTCCTGAAGGAGTTCCCATGACAGGACGGAGGGCAAACTTCACACGCAACCTGTGTACTGAAGGGGTTCCCATGACAGGATGGAGAGCAAACTGCACACGCATCCTGTGTACTGAAGGGGTTCCCATGACAGAATGGAGAGCGAACTGCACACGCAGCCTGTGTACTGAAGGGGTTCCCATGACAGGATGGGAAGTCAACTGTAACACGCAGCCTATGTACTGAAGGTATGTGAACTGCACATGCAGCCTTTGTACTGAAGATGTTCCCATGACAGGATGGGGAGCGAACTGCACATGCAGCCTGTGTACTGAAGAGGTTCCCATGACAGGATGGGGAGCGAACTGCACATGCAGCCTGTGTACTGAAGAGGTTCCCATGACAGGATGGAGATCAAACTGCACACACAGCCTGTGTACTGAAGGGGTTCCCATGACAGGATGGAGAGCAAACTGCACACGCAGTTTGCTCTCAGGATGGGAAGTGAACTGTAACACGCATCCTGTGTACTGAAGGTGTTCCCATGACAGGATGGGAAGTGAACTGTAACACACAGCCTGTGTACTGAAGGTGTGTGAACTCCACATGCAGCCTTTGTTTTGAAGGGTTTCCCATGACAGGATGGAGAGTGAACTGCACATGCAGACTGTGTACTGAAGGGGTTCTCATGACAGGATCGAGAGCAAACTGCACACGCAGCCTTTGTACTGAAGGGGTTCCCATGACAGGATCGAGAGCAAAGTGCACAGGCAGCCTGTGTACTGAAGGGGTTCCCATGACAGGATGCAGAGCGAACGGCACACACAGTTTGTGTTCTGAATGGGTTCCCATGACAGGATGGAAATCAAACTGCACACGCAGCCTGTATACTGAAGGGTTTCCCATGACAGGATGCAGAATGAAATGCACACGCAGCCTGTGTCCTGAAGGAGTTCCCATGACAGGACGGAGGGCAAACTTCACACGCAACCTGTGTACTGAAGGGGTTCCCATGACAGGATGGAGAGCAAACTGCACACGCATCCTGTGTACTGAAGGGGTTCCCATGACAGGATGGGGAGCAAACTGCACACGCAGCCTGTGTACTGAAGGGGTTCCCATGACAGGATGGGAAGTGAACTGTAACACGCAGCTTGTGTACTGAAGGTATGTTAACTGCACATGCAGCCTGTGTACTGAAGGGGTTCCCATGACAGGATGGAGAGCGAACTGCACACGCAGCCTGTGTAGTGAAGGGGTTCCCATGACAGGATGGGAAGTGAACTGTAACACGCAGCCTGTGAACTGAAAGGGTTCCCATGACAGGATGGGAAGTGAACTGTAACACACAGCCTGTGTACTGAAGGTGTGTGAACTCCACATGCAGCCTTTGTACTGAAGGGTTTCCCATGACAGGATGGAGAGTGAACTGCACATGCAGACTGTGTACTGAAGGGGTACTCATGACAGGATCGAGAGCAAACTGCACACGCAGCCTGTGTACTGAAGGGGTTCCCATGACAGGATGCAGAGTGAACGGCACACGCAGCCTGTGCTCTGAATGGGTTCCCATGACAGGATGGAAATCAAACTGCACACGCAGCCTGTATATTGAAGGGTTTCCCATGACAGGATGGGGAGCGAACTGCACACGCAGCCCGTCTACTGAAGGGGTTCCCAGGACAGGATGGAGGTTGAACTGCACACACAGCCTGTGTACTGTAGGGGTCCCCATGACAGGATGGAGAGTGAACTGCACACGCAGCCTGTGTACTGAAGGGGTTCCCATGACAGGATGCACATGCAGCCTCTTGGACTTGGCCCTTTTTGTCCTAGAATTTTTCGCTTTTCCCCCTAGCCATTTTACTGACATGTTGTGCCTGAACTGAAAATAAGAAAGGTTGTGCAAAGGTGCACGCACCTTTATTTCAACCATTGTAGAAATGCACCTTTGTAAAATGCCACTTTTAAGACTGATTCCATTTCTGTCTGCTTGTGCGGCCTGCCTGAGGTGGGTTGGCGGTCTAATGTTTGAAGTGACACGGTGCTCTACACTCCCATGACAGGATGGAGAGCAAACGGCACACGCAGCCTGTGTACTGAAGGGGTTCCCAGGACATGATGGAGAGTGAACTGCACAAGCAGCATGTGTACTGAAGTGGTTCCCATGACAGGATGGAGAGCGAACTGCACACACAGCCTGTGTACTGAAGGGGTTCCCATGACAGAATGGAGAATGAAATGCACACGCAGCCTGTGTCCTGAAGGAGTTCCCATGACAGGACGGAGGGCAAACTTCACACGCAACCTGTGTCCTGAAGGGGTTCCCATGACAGGATGGAGAGCAAACTGCACACGCAGCCTGTGTACTGAAGGGTTCCCATGACAGGATGGGGAGAGAACTGCACATACAGACTGTGTACTGAAGGGGTTCCCATGACAGGATAGGAAGTGAACTGTAACACGCAGCCTGTGTACTGAAGGTATGTGTACTGCACATGCAGCCTGTGTACTGAAGGGGTTCCCATGACAGGATGGAGAGCGAACTGCACACGCAGCCTGTGTACTGAAGGGGTTCCCATGACAGGATGGAGAGCGAACTGCACACGCAGCCTGTGTAGTGAAGGTGTTCCAATGACAGGATGAGAAGTGAACTGTAACACGCAGCCTGTTTACTGAAGGGGTTTCCATGACAGGATGGGAAGTGAACTGTAACACGCAGCCTGTGTACTGAAGGTGTGTGAACTGCACATGCAGACTGTGTACTGAAGGGGTTCCCATGACAGGATCGAGAGCGAAGTGCACACGCAGCCTGTGTACTGAAGGGGTTCCCATGACGGGACGGGGAGCGAACTGCACACGCAGCCTGTGTACTGAAGGAGTTCCCATGACAGGATGGAGAGCAAACTGCACACGCAGCCTGTGTACTGAAGGGGTTCCCATGACAGGATGGGGAGCGAACTGCACCCGTAGCCTGTTTACTGAAGGGGTTCCCATGACAGGATGGGAAGTGAACTGCACATGCAGCCTGTGTACTGAAGGGGTTCCTATGACAGGATGGGAAGTGAACTGTAACACACAGCCTGTGTACTGAAGGTATGTGAACTGCACATGCAGCCTAGTGTACTGAAGGGCTTCCCATGACAGGATGGAGAGCAAACTGCACACGCAACCTGTGTAGTGAAGGGGTTCCCATGACAGGATGGGAAGTGAACTGTAACACGCAGCTTGTTTACTGAAGGTGTGTGAACTGCACATGTAGCCTTTGTACTGAAGGGGTTCCCAGGACAGAATGAAGAGAGAACTGCACACGCAGACTGTGTACTGAAGGGGTTCCCATGGCATGATCGAGAGCAAACTGCACACGCAACCTGTGTACTGAAGAGGTTTCCATGACAGGATCGAGATCAAAGTGCACACGCAGCCTGTGTACTGAAGTGGTTCCCATGACAGGATGGAGAGCAAAGTGCACACGCAGCCTGTGTACTGAAGGGGTTCCCATGACGGGATGGGGAGCGAACTGCACAAGCAGCCTGTGCACTGAAGGAGTTCCCATGACCGGATGGTGTGTGTCCTGCACATGCAGCCTGTGTACTGAAGGGGTTCCCATGACGGGATGGGGAGCGAACTGCACACTCAGCCTGTGTACTGAAGGGGTTCCCAGGACATGATGTAGAGTGAACTGCACAAGCAGCATGTGTACTGAAGGGGTTCCCATGACAGGATGGAGGGCAAACTTCACACGCAACCTGTGTCCTGAAGGGGTTCCCATGACAGGATGGAGAGCAAACTGCACACGCAGCCTGTGTACTGAAGGGGTTCCCATGACAGGATGGGGAGAGAACTGCACATGCAGCCTGTGTACTGAAGGGGTTCCCATGACAGGAAGGATGGGAACTGAACTGTAACACGCAGCCTGTGTACTGAAGGTATGTGAACTGCACATGCAGCCTGTGTACTGAAGGGGTTCCCATGACAGGATGTGGAGCGAACTGCACACGCAGCCTGTGTAGTGAAGGTGTTCCATGACAGGATGGGAAGTGAACTGTAACACGCAGCCTGTGTACTGAAGGTGTGTGAACTGCACATGCAGCCTTTGTACTGAAGGGGTTCCCAGGACAGGATGGAGAGTGAACTGCACATGCAGACTGTGTACTGAAGGGGTTCCCATGACAGGATCGAGAGCAAAGTGCACGCACAGCCTGTGTACTGAAGGGGTTCCCATGACGGGACGGGGAGCGAACTGCACACGCAGCCTGTGTACTGAAGAAGTTCCCATGACAGGACGGAGATCAAACTGCACATGCAGCTTGTGTACTGAAGGGGTTCCCATGACAGGATGGGGAGCGAACTGCACCCGCAGCCTGTGTACTGAAGGTGTTCCCGTGACAGGATGGGAAGTGAACTGCACATGCAGCCTGTGTACTGAAGGGGTTCCCATGACCGGATGGAGAGCAAACTGCACATGCAGCCTGTGTACTGAAGGGGTTCCCATGACAGGATGGGGAGCGAACTGCACCCGCAGCCTGTGTACTGAAGGGGTTCCCATGACAAGATGAGAAGTGAACTGCAGATGCAGCCTGTGTACTGAAGGGGTTCCCATGACAGGATGGGAAGTGAACTGTAACACACAGCCTGTGTACTGAAGGTATGTGAACTGCACATGCAGCCTAGTGTACTGAAGGGCTTCCCATGACAGGATGGAGAGCAAACTGCACACGCAGCCTGTGTAGTGAAGGGGTTCCCATGACAGGATGGTAAGTGAAATGTAACACGCAGCCTGTGTACTGAATTGGTTCCCATGACAGGATGGGTGAAGTGAACTGTAACACGCAGCCTGTGTACTGAAGGTGTGTGAACTGCACACGCAGACTGTGTACTGAAGGGGTTCTCATGACAGGATGGAGAGCAAACTCCACACGCAGCCGGTGTACTGAAGAGGTTCCCTTGACAGGATCGAGTGCAAAGTGCTCATGCAGCCTGTGTACTGAAGGGAAATGAAAAGCAATAGGTTGTCAGCTCGCACTCTATTGTCAACAGTACTAAGTAGAACTATTAGAGCTGCTACTATCGATAATAATGACGTCTATCTATCGTCATAAATAATGTAGTAAACCACATTAACAAAATTATATACAATGTATCCCGAGCAGAATCAAAATGTATACAAAACAACTATTGAATAAAACATCATATTCCAGAATAGGTGTCAGTCTTCTTCTTTAATGTTCTTTACAGCATCTCTTTTGATTGCTAGCCAACACGTGTTTCGTCTATTTATAGCAGTTTATGCATTTAGACTTCATCAGGGCTAGAATGTATAACAGAGACAACAATTACAAGCTAAATATGTCAAATAATACATATTTAAAAGCAATTTAGGGGGGGCGTGGCCAAGATGGCGACGGAGTGAGACGTCTCTCTGAGTCCCTCCGGCGCCGAGCCCAGCTTAGCCTTGTTTAGCACGAATTGCGGCGTGCTGCTCCTGCCCTACCTGGACATCCTCGGCTCTCCGGAGAGTGGGGGTCGGCTCCGGTGCCGCGCGCGAGAGTTGTGGAGGGCTGTACGAGGTCCCTGGAGCGGCGTCGTCACGCAGCCCTGTAATCCCCGGCCTTGCGTGTCGGAGGGGCTGGACTTCCTGTTCACGGCTGCTCGGCGCGGACCCTGTGGAGAGACGGGAGCGGACCTGGCACCCGTGGCCCCTGCTTGGTGGCCTGCCGAGACTGCTGCCTGGGAGGTGAGGCCTCGCTCAGGACTGGAGCCGCGACTGCCGCATGATCTCTAGCGGTGCGGGTCGGTGAGGTCAGGCAGAGCGGCGGCGCCCTTACCCCCCCTCCTCCCTCCGTTCTTGCCCGATTGCTCGGGCGAGGCTGCTGAGCCGGGAGGCTTTCCCCCCGCAGGCGGTACCCCCGCAGTGGAGTGGTGGGGCCCCACATCTTGTCTGGACCCGGCAGCGTCTGGGACTGGGGCTGTGGTAACCAGCGGACTGTAGGCCTGTGATCCTCGGCCTTGCGTAGCGAGAGGACCTGACCTTCCTGCACTGCTGGGGGGAGAGACTGTGGTAGCTGCGGAGTTGTAGCTGAGGGAGCCCCCGGACTTTGAGCCTCGGCGTGTCAACTACCAGGGGGTGCTGTGCTGCGCTGGATGAAGCGGGGGGCTACCCTGGTGAGAGGCCTGCTAGAGCTGGAGAGTGGTCATTACAAGCAAGGCTTTGAGCGCACTGCTGACTTTGTGGCCGCAAGGACTCTTCCCCCCCACCCTGCGGTGACCCGCATCGCTGTCTGGTACCCGGGAAGGTCTCACAGGGGGTCCGTAGCGCTTTCCTCCTGGTGCGGCATCTGAGGTACCGTAGAGTCGCGCTGCTACGGCGGTTGGTCCAGCCTGGGAGGACCAGCGAGTGGGAACTGGAGGCACTGCACCGTGGGGAGCACCTGCATCTGACTTCGACAGGCAGCGGCGGATCGTTGAGGTACCGATCGCGCCAACCAGTGGATGGCTGGCCGGACGTTGGGGGTGCACTGCACCACATCTGGATTAGGTGGTGCCACGATGTCCTCCACGTTGAGCAAGGGGAAGCCTGGGAAGGACGGCGCAGCAAAAAACTCTCCGCAACCGGTATCCCCCGGACCCAGCGTATCGCCCAAGAAGTTGGACGATGAGGCTCCAGCAACCAAGGCCTTCATGACGGAACTCTTTGCCTCCATCAAAGAAGATATCTCGGAACTTCGCGCCCAGCTTTCTTCGGACCTCCGTGAAGTGCGGAGAGATGTGGATGGTATCGGAGAAAGAGTGTCTACCTTGGAGGATCATGACTTAAGCATGGCAAATGATGTCCACCAGCTACAGCAAGACATCATCCGGCTCACGGAGCAGAACTTGGACCTCCAGTCCCACACGGAGGATTTGGAGAACCGCTCCCGCCGGAACAACATCCGCATTCGCGCTGTGCCGTGGGACGGAGAAGCAGGTGATCTGCGAGGATATGTCCAAGCTCTCTTCCTGCAGGTGTTGGGCGACGATGATGTTCAGGAAATTAGAATGGACAGGGTACACAGGGTCGGTCTTCCTAGGAGAGGGGGGGGGCCACCCCCGGACATCTTAGTCTGTGTACATGATTTCCAGCTCAAAGAACGTATCTTACGGAAGGCACGGACCATCTCCTCGCTGCAATTCAGAGAGCACCACCCGCAACTCTATCAGGCCCTGGCGGCATCAACCCTCCAGAAGAGGCGGGAGTTCCGTCCAGTGACCGCCTTCCTCTGGGAACGCGGCATTTCCTATTCGTGGGGTCACCCCTTTCGCATCATCTTCAGGTGGGAGGACAGGCTGGCGCAGATTCGCTCCCTCCAAGTGGCGAAGGATCTTCTGGGTTTGGACGATGTGACTCCCTCACAGGAAGCTGGTGGCTCGCCGCCGCGGAGGCGAAGGCGTTCTTCCTCATGGCAGAGAGTGGGCCCGGACATGGACCGTAGGCGGCCTGATTGAACAGCTAGCCTACAGGAGAGGGGGGATGCGGTGGCTTCGGTGGCCTCAGCGACTTTGGCATCTTCCCAGCAGAGCTCAGGAGCTGCTTGAACCTTAAGCCGCCAGCTGGTTGGTGCCGGAGGGGCACATGACCTCAAGTACCGTAGGTTTGATTGTACTTTTGGAGAAGACACCCCGGTCTGTGGCCCCTTGGGGTTCCAACATTGGTGCCCCGAACCTGTCCCAGGAGGATTTCCTCAAACTACTACCCACTGGGACTGCTAAGTACACTGTTTTGGTTTTGGTTTTGGTCTTGGGGGCGGGGGGGTTGTGGGAAGGACTTGGGGGGCGTGGGGGGGGGGTTGTTGGGGAACGGGTGGGGGGAGGACTGGGAGGTGGTGGCGTCCGGAATGAATGTGTTGCATGCTTTTTTCTCTCTACATATGAGTCGACTGAGGTCTTGCTTGCCGGTCCTCTGGGGGGGACCGATTATTGGTCAGGAGTAGTTGCCGAGCTTGGGCAGTCGGGACCTGGGGGGTGTGGAATGAGCGAGGGGGTCTTAGTGACAGATGGGATTGGAGGGGCTGCTTGGCTGCCTTTGGAGGGGCGGGAGGGTTGGCAGGTTTTTGAGACGGACATGCAGGGTTGGGTTCTGAATGTCTCCCATGCCGCTTAGTATAGGGACATGGAATGTAAAGGGCCTCAATTCCCCTCAGAAGCGCCAGAAAATTTGGAAATATTTATCTGACCACCACTTAGATATTGTGGGGCTCCAAGAGACCCACCTGGCGCGGAAAGATGAACTTCGCTTACGTCATAGACATTTCCCACTCATCTATAGATCTTCCGCAGCTACTAAACATAGAGGGGTGGCACTTTTGTTCCGAGCATCCCTGCACTTCCAACCTATGGGGATCAGCTGTGACAAGGAGGGACGTTAGCTGATGGTAAAGGGGGTGCTTTCTGGTAGGACCTGTACGTTTGTGGTGGTGTATGTTCCCAACTCTGGGCAGAATGCTTTTCTTCGAGACCTGTTGGATAGGGCGGGGGGCTTTGTTGAGGGGCATGTGGTGCTGATGGGGAATTTCAACATGGTGTGGGACAGGGACTTGGACAGCTCTCGAGCCCAGAGAGCGGACGCTGGGGTTTTTTCTCCGGAAACACAGAGTATGATTGGGGAGCTGGATTGGTTGACAGTTGGCGATTCCTGCATCCACAAGCGCGAGATTACACCTTCTTTTCCCATGTTCATCATACTTATTCCCGTCTAGATCATATCTTTGTGAGCCAAGCCCTCAGGGGAGATGTCCGAGATTCTAGTGTCTTCCCTCTCTCTGTATCAGACCATAGCTTACTGGTTCTAGGGCTCCATTGGCCGGCCAGAGGTGATGGAGCGAGGAAATGGTATTTCCCGCCGGCGCTAGTCCGGGATGAAACCTCCTGCAAGGAATTGCGTAAAGCGATAGGCGAGTTTCTGGCCCTCAATCCAGCTGCGGACACTTCCCTCTTTAATACGTGGGATGCGTGCAAGGCCTCCTTGCGGGGCACCTGCTTAAGCCTCAACGCTAACCTCAATAGACTGAGGAGGAAGGAACGTGAGGCCTTGGAAGCGGAACTGGCTGTCTTGGAGCAAGCCCACAAAACCAACCCGTCTAGATTAACTCTTAGACCATTGACTGCCGTGCGGGGTAAATTGAAGGCCCACTACAACAACCGTGCAGAATTTACCCTCCTGCGGCTCCGGCGTGTTTCCTACTCGCAGGGGAACAAAATAGGTAGGCACTTGGCACGTCCGCTCCGGGACAAGAGGGAGAGGGACTATATTGGTGGAATACTGGACTCCTCTGGTTCATTACACCACAGAGATGAGGACAAGGTGAATATCTTTGGCCGCTTTTATGGGGCACTCTATAAGGGGGACTCCCTAGATCAGGAGGCTCAGGACCGCTTTCTGGCCGACCTTCCCATCCCGCATGTATCGAAGGAGTGGAATGAACTCCTGGCTGCCCCCATCTCCAGATCGGAGGTGTTGGATGCTATTAAAGATCTGAAGCTCCACAAGGCGACGGGACCAGACGGTTATACAGCTTTGTTTTGCAAATCATTTGCAGCAGAGCTCTGCGATTTTTTGGTGTCCCTCTTCAACGAAATGGCGGTCACGGGGCGGACCACAGGCACCATGGCTGAAGCTGTGCTCACCGTGATTCCCAAACCGGATAAGGACCTCTCTCAATGCTCGTCCTACCGCCCGATAGCACTCCTCAATGTTGATGCTAAACTATATTCCACTATCATCGCGCGCAGGCTCCAAGATCTGATGCCGGCCATCATCCATCCGGATCAATCAGGGTTTATTAAAGGCCGTCAGACCCATGACAATTTGAGGAGGGTTGTACACCTCATTGAGAAGGCCACCCGGTTTCGCATCCCGGCGGTGCTGGTGGGGTTAGATGCGGAAAAGGCCTTTGACCGGGTTGACTGGGGGTTCTTGTTCCGCACCCTGGAGGCCTTTGGCTTCTCGCATCACTTCGTCACCATGATTCGGGCGAACTACAGCAATCCCAACTCCAGGGTGATGATTAATGGACACCGCTCCGCCAGCTTCGCCCATTCCCGGGGAACAAGGCAGGGCTGCCCCCTTTCCCCTCTTCTCTTTGCCATAAGCATAGAACCTCTGGACCTTGCGGTGCGTGAACGAGAGCAGATACAGGGGCTCCCCTTCTCGGGTGAACAGCATAAAATCTCCCTTTTAGCGGATGACGTGTTACTATCGGTAGGGGACCCGGCTCAATCCCTACCACACGTTCAAACTCTGCTGTCTGACTATGAAGAAGTGGCAGGATTTAAGGTCAATTTTGACAAATCGTATATCTTAAATTTAACCCTTCCGCCAGCAGAGCTGGAACGAATGTGCTTGCTCACGCCTTTAGCATGGGCGCCTGCCTCCCTGCTACATCTGGGGGTCCGCCTGAGTCCTTCTATAGGATCATTATTCACAGCCAACTTCCCGCCTATGCTGGCGGCTGTACGCAGGGAACTGGACCGATGGAAGCCGAAGTATATCTCTTGGCTGGGTAGGGTCCATGCCATCAAGATGGTCCTCCTCCCTAGATTTCCGTACCTTTTCCAGGCCCTCCCCATTCCTATGGAGACGGACTTCTTCCGGCGCCTTAAGACTCTGCTGCTAAAATTCATCTGGCAGGGAGGCCGGGCGCGCTTCTCCTTTGCGACCTTGTGACGCCCACGGGAGGAGGGAGGAGTGGGTCTCCCTGACATGCACTTGTACTATAAAGCCACGCAGCTACGGGTGTTGGTGGAATGGTCGCAGCAAGAGTCTGAGAAACACTGGTTACATATGGACAGGAGTGTGGCCGGGAGATCGATTTGGGATCTGGCCTGGAAACCCAAGGTGGACAGGCCAAAAACGCCTACATCAGTACGCCCACTGGCACGGTATTAAAGGTGTGGGACTCGGTCACGGGAGACGAGCGCTGGACAACGTTCCCTTCTCCCTTCACTCCCTTGCATTTTAACCCGGCTTTTCCACCGGCGCTACAGGAGGGACCATTCCGACTATGGAGAGAGGGAGGTTGTAGAGCCCTTACGCACTTATTCCATGGCACGGAACCCCTCTCATTTCATAACTGCATGCGTGACTATGGCCTTCCGCCTACGGAGCGCTTCCGCTATGCTCAGCTGATTCACTGGGCAACCTTGACGGGACTGAGGGAGGCGGCTACTAGACCATTCTCGCTTTTCGAGGCCTTTCTTCTACGGACCTCCACGATGAAGGGGACGATTTCCTTTCTATATAAGCTCTTGCTAACCACTGTAGTCTCCCCTCGCTACATGGACCTCTGGAAGGCTCTCCTGGGTCGGGACATAGCCAAGGAGGAATGGAAGGGTCTCTGGCGAGACATTGGGACTCACAATCACTCTGTGGACCTGCGGGAAGCCCATCTTAAAACCATGCTAGATTGGTACCTCTACCCTTCAAAACTACATCGCATATTCCCGGCTTCTTCGGACCGATGTTGGAGGGGCTGTGGATTGTTGGGAGACTTCCGCCACATTTGGTGGGACTGCCCGGTCATTCGGCCATTTTGGGCCGAAATTCTGTCTCATATCAAAGACATATTAGGATATCCGATCCCGGACTCCTTGTCCTTTGTCATCTTGGGCCTTCGGGACCCGCTGTTGGAACACCAAACGAAGGCGGATAAGCAGATTTTATGGCTATGCCTGGGAGCAGCGAAGCTTACGCTAGCTGCGGCCTGGAAGAAATCAACGCCCCCAGCTATGTCATTATGGCACTCGAAACTGTGGAGGTTGATGAGCATGGAGAGAGTGGCGGACATCTTCTTGGGCAACTTTAAGAACTTTATGTTTCGATGGGGACCATTGGTCCGATTTTTGTCACGAGGCTTGCCATCTGCGGTATGCCCATCGGCTCTGCGAGCTCTCCACCTTTTCCAGATTTAATCAGACTGTGTGACTGAGGGATTGGGATTGAGAACGTGTGTTGGCGCCACCACCTTGGGGGGAGGGGGGGAACAGGGGGTTAAGGGGGGGGTCGGGGCGGTTGTTTATTACTTGTTGCGGCACCGCATAGCTGACGGAGGATATTAATTACCCGAGGGCATTCGCGGCACCCTGATTATACTGGAATGCCTCTCCTCTTGGATAAGGACTGCCGAGGCCTCAGGAAGCAACTGGTTATTTACTTAACTCTCACTGACATTCTTGGCCTTCAGGACGGCCCTGATTGATGTAGGGTATTGTTGCACGTGCCTCTGTCTGAGATTCCTACCAAACACCTGCTGGAATAATGCTGGAATCTGCCGCCTGTTTTCCTTCTGTCTTTTTCTTTCTCTCCATTTCCTACTTTTTACTTGCTATGCAATAAATAAAAAAATTTACAAAAAAAAGCAATTTAGAGAAGACAAGTTTTAATCTGAACCGCATCACAGCATTGTCACTACAATTGACAGGAGCGTTCAGAGCAAGATTTCACCTTTGTGTCAGTGTAGTAGGTTAAAACAACACCCCAGTGTGAATTCACCATTTTCAAGTGAACCAAACGAAACCAGAAAGTCCTAATTATGTTTATGAGGAAAAGAAGTGCAAAAAAGACTTGAAAGACCCTGAGGAAGAAAAACCAAAATTAAAATTAATTAAAGTGAAAAAGAAAAGAATTTAAAAAGAGCACGTCCAACCAAGTGCTATTCAAAAGGTAAATTCCAGATGCCTCCAAACCCTAAATGGATCACAATACGTGCAAAAGTGTGAAACTGAGGTCAAACCTCACCAGTCTGTTTATTTCCGAAACTGGCGTCACCACTAACTTTCTGTTCCAAGGGGCGTTATGTATAAGCTATACAGCAGACAAATCATAAAAAAGGATTTTACCATATGAAGTGCAACTCGACCACGGAGTGACATTAACACTCCCACTTCTGTATCTCATCTCACTTCGTAACAGAATCAAAAGTCCGACCTCAATACTCACTAAAATCGTAGTCAAACGGTCGAGTCAGCGAAGAAGTAGCACCTTTATTAATATTAATGATCGAGACCCTCGTCAGGGCAAGTCCGATTTTCACATCTAAAAAAAGGGGATAATAATATTAAAACCCCAGCGCTATAGTCCATTGAAGTATCTGACAAGCAGTAATTAAAATCATTGTCTAGTAGCCCTACCCGATCTAATTTATCATACTCGAGTCAGGGCATGTTAAATTATCTTAATGGACAACCTCTCAAACAGGTAATAAGTATTTCCAAATTATCGTAACGGTGTTCGACAATCGTTCAAAAACGGGTAGAACGATCAGTTTTACAGTTTAAGGGTTCAGAGGGGATAAAAGTTCTCGTAATGCTCTTACCAATGTTGTTTTTGTTATTTTCAATCACGATGGCAGCACGAGTACGGCGTCTAGCACCCGCGCCATCTTTTAATGTCTATATATACTACGTCTCAGACACAAAGGACGGACCAATTGTTCCCAGGTTTGAGACTTATCCAAAATGGCGCCCAGTGTTGCGTGTTCGTCTGCAGTCTAGGTCGGAAAACTTTATTGAGCACTCAAGGTGTGCATCTAAAAACACAGGACCACGCAAGTAAATTACCCTTTACCGGAATCAAAGCGTAAGCCAAATATAATACCTAATTCTTTCTACTAAATCAACCATCAAAGCAATTTAATAGACAGTGCACATAAAACGAAACAAAAATAATAATGTGTGTGAAAAATCAATTGTGCTAATAAAGTCAAACAAAGCCAATGTTAGATCGTGCACGGACCCATATTACAAAAAGAAAAAGTGATTACTATATTAGTAAGAGTATTCCATTCAGCATATAATCCTATAGCAGGGCAAGCTCTACCCAGTCGTGAGTAATACATTTTCTAAAACCCAGTTATAAATAATACATCGTATAGGCAAGATGCTGGTCATGTGCATTTTCAAGATTACAAAAAATAAAGGGAATTAACAGCATGAACAAGCAACACATCCACACTATGTGTGGGTTGACGGTCTAGTGTTTGAAGTGACAAGGTGCTCTGCACTCTCCCCACAGTGACAGTTGAGGCTGGAACTGCCAGGGACCTTCTAGAAGCTTCTGGCTCTTTCTGGTAGGTGGGAGATGGGGTGTATATGTAGAGCAGTAGAGATGCCATGTGCTCAGACTGAGCATGGACCTGAATGAGAGGGGACACTCTGTCAGGAGGTACCGCCGCATGGGCCTGTGTGCTGGCCCATGAGTCCGTCTGTACCCCTCTGCTGTCCACAGGGCCAGTGGGAGCCTTTGCTGGAGTGAAGATTGCTATGTCAGGAGGAGTGCCAGTTTATGGGGGATGACTGCTTCTAGGAGCTGCTGTCCTGTACTGATGAGGGCCCACTGTCTGCTGATCTTGCCCAGCCTGGCCTGCCTGCTCTGCTGCACTAGCGCCTTGTGAGCACTATACTTTGACTGCCTGTATTTCCATGAGGTGAGGAGTGTGGGCACTACTTCCTTGGGTGGGACTCTGGATCCTCGCCAGCTCCCTAGCGCCTGGGAGGTACTACTTTCCTGATTGCCATAGGAGGAGCTGATGCCTGCAGCGCAGTGCTGTCATAGCGCTATATCTCCATCCCCAAAGAGAGGAGTAGCGTGGATCCTGCAGCTGACGTCTGGTGAGGGAGTCCCCCTGCATGTTCCCCTAGCACCTTGTGGGCGCTATATTTGGAGTGCCTGGGCTCTTCCTGCTGCCTAGTGCCTTGTGAGGGCTGCAGCGCTATCCAAGCCCCTAAGAACTATCCTGCCGCCTAGCGCCTTGTAACCTCTATTTTCTGGTTGCCTGCACTCCAAGGAGGTGAGGAGCGTGGGCGCTACTCCCTCGAGTGGGACCCTGGGACTGTGAGCCATCTAGCGGCTTGTGAGTGCTGCCTCTGGCCCATGCCCAGGAGAAGAAGGTGCGTGGTTCCTGCAGCGCTGTGCTGCCAGAGTGCTATATTCGCATTGACTGTGCTCTGCTTGCTGTCTAGCGCCTCGTGAAGTGCTTCAACTGTTTTCCAGCCCCCAGGACTCTTAGTCCTGCATACCACGGAAAGCTCTGCATTTATTTTCCACAACTGCCCCGCAGGACAGTGGGCAGCTGCCACGGTTGGGCATTCCTCCGCATGAGAGTCTCCAGAATGGGGGCTCCAGTTTGTGAATTGTTGGGGTCACGTGGTGTTGCCTGCTGATTTCATTGTGGATTGCTTCATGCTAATGATTTCGTGCTCCGGTGTATTTACAGAAGGTGCCCTGCCAACGTTCTGGGAAGGACATTTGTACAAGTATAATCTAGTTTAGGCTGATGAGGTTGTCATGCCTACAGTTATGCCTGCAGTCTTGTTTATGCAATGGGTCTTGTGCTAATAAGGTGCCTATACTTCCAGCTCCTATGCCCATTGTTGTGCCTAATGCATCTATGCTGATGATTTACTGCCTTATGTGTTGCTCAGGCTTGGAGGCTAAGGAGGGTGCCTTGGGTCCACATGTTTTGGCCTCATGCTCAGGTGTTCATGCACACTGTGACGTATGCAGATAGAAGGCCTACTGTGTTCTACATCTAAGAGTTAGGCCTAGTGCTTCCATGCTAATAACAATGTTTCTGATAGATACATCTGCCAGTGGATTCCTCACCTTCTGAATATCCCCTTGCGTCATCAACATTCGTAAATTCTTTTTGTACCTTCGCGCCGACGTGGACGTGGATGACGTCATAGAGGCACGGCATCGCACGCGACACCGCTGACGTCACTGACACTACAATAGGCCCACGCCGGCGTGATGACATCAGTTCCCTTTTTTCCGCGTCGTCAACGCTAACGGTTTCGGGGAATCTCTGTAACTTTGTTGCTATTTTCTTCACTTTTCTGTTTCTTTGTGTCCTTCACGATGTCGACAAAGAAGACCGGTTTCAAGCCTTGCAGAGAATGTGGGAAAATAATGTCAATCACGGACCCACACGAAGATTGCATCTGGTGTCTAAGTTCGGACCATGATATCGATGGATGTTCTTCCTGTCGGAAGATGAACCCGAAGGCTCTGCGTGAGAGAGAGGCCAAACTACTGGTGGCGTAGCTGAAAGGTGACAAGGAAAGAAAGTCTTCGAGGTCTCGTTCGAGAAGGGCGAGGTCGAGATTAAGGCCTTGAGCGGAGAAGACTTCGAAGTCATCATCAGATCATGCTTCGAAGTCAAAGAAGAAGCATAAGAAAAGAAGACATGAGTCCCGACGTCACTCCGGTAGAGATTCGGACTCGAGGTCGAAGTCCCCCAAGAAGGTACGTTCAAAGGTGATTTCTCCGGAGGAGGACTTGGGTCCTGAAGGTGAGGCTTCGCCTTCGGAGTCGCAGGTTCAGTCACCTTTTCCGGCCCCAGGCCAAGACCCGTCAGCGTTTTTGAACGCTATGTATGGCGTATTTTCAAGGGCTTGGTACCCCTGTGGCGCACCTTCGGGTCCCGTGGGTCCACTAGCCTTCAATTTAAGGGTTCCTCACTCCTATGATCCGGCTTCATTTATGCCGTTCATGCCGGCTCAGACACCACCGTGGCCATACCCGGCTCCACTGAGGTCGTCGACGCCGATACCGTCGTCGACTGCTCCGAGTCGACCGCAAGATCAACCCACTATGCCATCGGATTAGATACCGACGCCGGTTCCGGCTCCGTAGAAGTCGTTGGTGGATCCGACGGCGTGGCGTGTGAAGGAAAGGCGCAGGAGGGAGGCTCTCAGCGCCTCATGGAGGAGCAGAGATATACAGAGGCTCAAGCTGAAATGGAAGAAGGTGAGCTTGGGGATGACTGTTTCGAGAATCTGGCGGAGGCTAGTGGCCTGGACTTTTCTTCCGAGTGGGAGTTACCTTCTGTGTCTGATGCCCCTTCAAAAGACGTTCAGCCTTATCACTTGGTTATGAGGAAGGCAGCGGAACTTTTGAATTTGACTCTACCTACAGTAGAATCTACTGAATGAGGTTCTGCATTCACCCAGTTCTGTGGTGGAACCGTTGCTCCCCTTTAATGAAGCCTTAACAGAGCCTATTATGGAAGTTTGGAAAAATCCTCTTACAGCACCAGCAGTTTCCAAAGGTGTGGCAAGAAGGTACAGGGTCGCTCCTGAAGACCCTGCTTTTCTGACTTCTCATCCTTCACCTGAAAGTTTAGTAATCCAGAAGGCCTGTTCTAAAAAGACTGTGGGTGCATTTCCTCAAGTGCCTGGGGATAAGGATGCCAGGAAACAAGTTCAGGTTGCAAGAAAGACCTTTTCTTCGGCGAGTATGGCATTAAAATCAACCAATGCCACTTGCCTTATGGGGAGAAATGTGCATGCTCTCATGGATACACTGCGTCTTCTGGCACCTAAGATCCCTGTTGACAGCAGGAAGGATTTTGAGGAGGTGTTGACGGATGCCCAGGCAGCGGCTCGCCAGGTGATACAAAGTGGGCTAGACACTGCGGATTTGGTGGCACGCATCATGGGTACTGCGGTTGCCACAAGAAGATCAGCTTGGCTGAAATCTTCGGATTTTTCGGCAGATGTTCAAGCTGCTTTGTTGGATCTGCCGATTGATGGTGTTGGACTCTTTGGGGAAAAAAGCTGATACAGCCTTAGAAAGATTTAAGGACAGTAGGGCTACTGCCAAATTTTTAGGGCTTCAGACCAGGGGTTCTTCTACCAGAAGGTTCAGAGGTTTCGGACGCTCTTTCTTTCGCTCCTATCGGCAAGGTCAGCAGCAACAACAGCAGCAGCAGAATCACTTGTACAGGTCGTACAGGGGTAAACAAAGAGCTCGTCCTCGGACGTCAAGCCTCGACCTCCTCCACCTCCTCCAACCCCCCAGCCTCAGAAAAGCAGCCTTAGATCCGCCATTCAGGATCATGCGGGTCCGGTGGGGGGTCGGCTTACCCACTTTCTACGGGATTGGGAATCGGTTACATCAGATCTTTGGGTTCTCAATCTCGTAGAAAATGGGTATGCTCTTCCCTTTCGGGAATTCCCTCTTAATTACCCTCCTTGTCAAGGTTTTTGCACGGAGGAACACCTCTTACTTCTGCAGGAGGAAGTGCCGACACTATTAAGAAAGGGTGCGATAGAGGTGGTTCCAGAGCAGGAAAGGGGTCAGGGATGCTACTCCCGGTATTTCCTGATTCCCAAGAAGGATGGCAGACTTCGTCCAATCCTGGATCTCAGGATCTTGAATCTTTATCTGAAACAAGAGAAGTTCAAGATGCTCACCCTTGCGCAGGTTCTTCAAGCGCTGCTGGAAGAAGACTGGATGGTGTTGCTCGACTTGCAGGATGTGTATTTTCACATCCCAATCCTGAAGTCGCACAGGAAGTATCTCCGTTTTACGGTGGGATCGCAACATTATCAGTTTGCGGTCCTTCCTTTTGAAATTACTACTGTGCCTCGAGTCTTCACTAAGGTGATGGCGGTGGTGGCTGCACATCTCAGAAGGGTGGGGGTTCCAGTATTCCCCTATTTGGATGACTGGCTGATCAAGGCAGAGTCGTCAGAGAAAGTGCTCCAGCATCTGCAGGAGACAACTCAGTTGTTGTACCGGTTGGGTTTTTCAATAAATGTACCCAAGTCTCACCTGGTGCCCTCCCAGCGCAACCTGTTCATAGGTGCTGTACTGGACACAACTGTATGTCGTGCATTCCCTCCTCCTCAAATGATTCGCGGCATACAGGAAATGATTCCTTTATTTTACAATGGGGCGGTCGTTCCAGTCCTGAAGGTCCTTCGCCTGCTCGGTCTGATGGCTTCTTGCATTCTGTTGGTCAACCATGCACGCTGGCACATGAGGGCGCTCCAGTGGTGCCTCCACAGGCAGTGGTATCAACACAACGGAGATCTCAGGGAGTCTGTGAGGATCTCCAGTGAAACTGCGGCGGATCTATCTTGGTGGAGCGTGGAAGGCAATCTGTCTCAGGGAAAGCCTTTTCATCTCCCTCCCCCGGTGGCCACAGTGATTACGGATGCATCCACTCTAGGTTAGGGTGCTCATCTGGGGGATCTGGAGATCAAAGGTCTTTGGTCTCCAGAGGAAACGTTGCTTCACATCAACCTTCTAGAGTTACGGGCGATTCGTTTGGCACTCAAGGCCTTCCTCCCTTCCCTTTGCGGTCGGTCAGTTCAAGTCCTGATGGACAATACGACCGCGATGTGGTATATCAACAAGCAGGGAGGAGTGGGGTTGCAGTGTCTCTGCAGAGAGGCTCTGCGCCTCTGGTCCTGGGTTCAGGACCATCATATTTGTCTGATGGCGAATCATCTGGCCGGAGTTCTGAACGTGCGTGCAGACAGTCTCAGTCGGCAGTTCTCGGCCGACCACGAGTGGAGGCTTCACCCGGAGGTGGTTCGTCACGTCTTTCGGACATGGGGGACTCCTCGTGTGGACCTGTTTGCCACTCGCGAGAATGCTCACTGCCCGTCATTCTGCAGTCTCCGGTATCCGATGCGAGGAGCCTTGAGGGACGCGTTTCAGTTGAATTGGGGAAGTCAACTCCTTTACGCGTTTCCTCCCATACCTTTGATTCCTCGGGTTCTGAGGAAGATTCGCCAAGACCGGGCCCAAGTTATTCTGGTCGCCCCGGATTGGCCAAGAAGGGTGTGATACACGGCTCTTCTCCACCTCTCCTCTCGCCCGCCGCTCCGTCTCCCGTTCAGGGCAGATCTCCTCTCCCAGATGGAGGGGCAGGTTCTACACCCCCACCTCCAGACATTACACCTTGATGCCTGGAGATTGAATGGGGCAACCTGAATTCCTTTTCTCTCCCACACGATGTGGTGGATGTCATTCTTTCGGCTAGGCGTGACTTCACTAAATCCATTTATTCATACAGATGGTCTAAATTTGTCCAGAGGGTATAAGAGCTCATTCTACTAGAGCAAAGTCGTCAACTTCTGCTTTGTCTAGGGGTGTATCTGTAGAGGATATTTGTAGGGCCGCGACTTGGACCTCCCTCCACACTTTCGCGAAGCATTACTGCTTGGATGCCGAGGTGAGGAGGGAAGGTCACTTTGCGCACTCTGTCCTCCAGGATGTTTTGGTTTAGAAGAGTGGACACCCTCCTCCGGGAGTGGGGACTGCTGTGGGACTCTATTCACAAGGTGAGGAATCCACTGGCAAATGTATCTATCAGAAGAACAAGTTACTTACCTTCGGTAACGCTTTTTCTGGTAGATACAGTAGATACAGTATCTGCCTGTGGATTCCTCACTGACCCACCCGCCTCCCCGTTGCCCACTCTTCTATACCAGAGTTACTGTAATGTATTTACTTTATTGTCAAGGAATTGTTTATTTCAAATGTTTTATTGAATTTGTTTCACACTGTGTGTGTTACCTTGATATTTGTGTACTGTGTATACTATGTATATTTCTACTGTCAATGGTCCGTCCGTGTGCCTCGAAGGCACGGAAAAAAGGGCGGAACTGATGTCATCACGCCGGCGTGGGCCTATTGTAGTGTCGGTGACGTCAGCGCAGTGGCGTGCGATGCCGTGCCTCTATGACCTCGTCCACGTCTGCGCGAAGCTACAAAAAGAATTTCCTGACGCAAGGGGATATTCACAAGGTGAGGAATCCACAGGCAGATACTGTATCTACCAGAAAAAGCGTTACCGAATGTAAGTAACTTGTTCGGTTGGAGGCATATGAGCTGCAGATTACACACTATGCATAGATGGCCACCTAGTGTTGGGCCCGGATGTTTGCAGTTTGTTTTGTTGTACAAAAGTCTTTGGAAGTCACGCGATAGGTGACTCCTCCTTTGGATGGTACTGCGCTTGGGCATTGGCTCCATCCCAAGATTGTTTTTTCCTCCACCGGGCTCTGATGTGTTTCCAGCACTCCGTGTTGGAACTGATTTCCTTTGGCGCGCAATCCTCACCGGCTTCTACAATTTAGTTTCAAACACTTTTTCCAGTGGACGCTACTTCTCCACATCGAGAACTTCGATTCCGGTCGTCGGGCCTAACTAGGCCTCGACTCCAGCTCATGGAAAGGACGCCATTTAAAAAGTGTCCTCAATGTGGGTCGAAGTTTCCCCACACAGACCTTCATGAGGTGTGTAACCTCTGCCTCTCCCTGGAGCACGAGGCTAAAGAGCCTCTTTCCGCTCCAAAAAGACGATCCGGGACCGAAGAGCCAGGAGAACAATGGCTCGATCTTCAGCTCCAATTCCAGACGACAACATGGCGTCGAGAGCAACTCCAAGGCAGAAGATTCCGATGTCGAAGAAGTTACTCCAGTTCAGTGGGTCGTAAGTAAGACTGTCGACCACAACCCTTCCTCGACACACCCAAAAAAGGCTCCGGTCACACCCTCGCCCTCGGGCTTGGGTGCACACCGAGACACTGCTTCTACTGCCCCACCTTCGGGCCTGGCTAAGAAGCTATCGAAGCCTTCAGGCGACTCGGGCTCGAGCCGACCTCCCCACAGTGCCGACGCACACCCATCGGCACCAAAAAAGACAGCATCAGCTTCCACGTCGACATCAAAACAATCAACACCAAAGCATGCCTACGCTACCTCGGCACCGAAACCCAGGTCGGAACCGAGCAAACGCGCTTCAGATTCGAAAAACTACCAGATCCGAAAAGACCATCGGATCCAAAAACCATACCGGAACCGAAATATTCCTCGGAACCGAAAATGCTTCGGAGCCGAAAAAGACTCCTACCCCGGTAAAAGACATTGTCAAGAAACCAAAACAAACCGCTTCGGTGCCGAAACCTTCCTCCGCACCAAAAGATCGACCTCCTGCAGAGGATTTATCATCTCCAGACCCTGCTCAAAAGACTCTAGCTGAAGATCCAATTACTGGACAGTTAATTTTGGCCTCAAAAAAGTGACCACTGGACACACCAGCTCCAACTGCGCATTCAAAGAAGAAGGACATGGCTACCTCTCCCTTAAGACTGCCTTCCCCTTCTCTTTCACCTGTACCATCACCACATCCTCCCATACCACAGCATTCCCCAGCATCTTCTATCATACCACACAATGACAACAGGGATGATAGCTCTGATGATATGGGGGTCATATACCTGATCCAGCCATGCCTACAGGATCACCTGACCCGTGGGATTATTATACCACCCCAGATGTCCCAAATGTCCCTCAGGATGACTTATACCCCTCAAGGCCTTCCCCACCAGAAGACACTATAGGATTTAATGAATTAATCCACAGGGCTGCACAATATCATGAGGTAGACATACACACAGACCCTGTAGAAGAAGACTTCCTAATGGATACCTTTGATAATGCACAAAGGTCCTCATCCATTTTACCAATGCTTAAAGGAGTTATTAAGCACGCTCTTGAAGTCTTCAAAGACCCAGTCAGAACTCTGGTTATTAACCCTCGTATAGAAAAAAAATATAAAGCTGCCCCCTCAGACCCAGCATATATTAAAGGTCCAGTAATACTTGACTCACTTGTAGTTTCCAATGCACGCAAGAGAGGAAACTCACAAACATCAGGTGATGCTCCACCACCAGACAAGGAGTTTAAGCTACTTGACGCATCAGGTAAAAGAACAGCGTCTCAAGCAGCAAACATGTGGCGTATCGCAAATACACAGGCATTATTAGCCAGATACGACAGAGCACATTATGATGAGCTAGAGTCATTAATGAGACACCTCCCTGACAGGTACAAGGATAGAGCAAATGAGCTTATACAAGAGGGGAAGAACATCACAAACACCTCTATTCGGTGTGCACTCGATGCAGCAGATACTGCCTGTAGGGCAGTTAACACCAGCGTTTTACTACGCAGACACGCCTGGCTAAGTATATCAGGATTCAAACCTGAGGTACAAAGTGCCATTCTTAATCAACACTTTGATGAGCAACACCTATTCGGACCTAACGTGGATGTATCACTTGAAAAAATGAAAAAGGATACAGACACAGCCAAATCTATGGGAGCCCTGCAGTCGCAGGCTCCCAGAAGTTAATTTTGTCGCTCATCCTATAGAGGTGCCACCAGGGGATACTCGTCAGACACAGCTTCTACCTCATACAAAGCCCCTACACAGTCCACTTACAACAAATGCTACCAAAGGGGTGGTTACAGGGGTAACAATAACAAAGGCAGAGGTAAAAATAACAACTCCCGCTCTGCCTCTACCCCTGCCCAATGACTCCCTTCCCCTTCCCCCGTCCCATTCCACTTCTGTTGGGGGAAGACTTCAACAATACCTGCCACCCTGGGAAAGCATCACACCAGACAGGTGGGTGCTCCAAATAATTCAATCAGGTTACTGCCTGGAACTAACATCTATCTACCCCCCAAACATACCACCCAAGCAGCGTCCAATGTCACAAGAACAATTAACATTGCTCAGACAGGAGGTAATATCACTCCTGCAGAAAAATGCAATAGAAATAGTTCCAGAGCATCAGAAAAACAAAGGAGTATACTCCCTATATTTCCTAATACCGAAGAAGGACGGATCTCTGAGACCCATCCTAGACCTCAGACCTCTAAACATTTACATACAGTCGGATCATTTCCATATGGTCACACTCCAACAGGTCCTTCCACTTCTGGTTCTAAACGACTTCCTTGTCACTGTAAATCTCAAGGACGCCTACTTCCATATTCCCATCCACACAGCGCACAGAAAATATCTCAGATCTGTGCTAGACGGGCAGCACTACCAGTTCAAAGTGCTCCCATTCGGAGTTACAACAGCACCAAGGGTGTTCACCAAATGCCTAGCAGTAGTAGCAGCACACTTAAGAAGACAACATATTCATGTCTTCCCATATCTAGACGACTAGCTCATAAAAGCCAGCTTATACAGCCAGTGTGTGCAACACACTCACGCTACTATTCAACTGCTTCACTATTTAGGGTTCACAGTAAATCACACCATATTGCATCTACAAACCGCGCACATACAACAGTATCTCGGCGCTACAATAAACATCCAACTAACACTAGCTTATCCCTCTCCAGCCAGGATAACAAGTGTACAAACTCTCCTAACAAAATTCAAACCGCAGCACTCGCTACCAGCTCGAGTGTTCATGCAGCTCATAGGAATGATGGCATCTTGTATATCTGTAGTACCTCACGCAAGACTGCAAATGCGTCCACTTCAAGAGTGCCTAGCACGGCAATGGAACCAGGCTCAAGGTCAATTAACAGACCTAGTGTTGGTAGACGGTCGGACTTATCGTTCTCTGCAATGGTGGAACACCAAAAACCTTGCCAAAGGACGACTGTTTCTAGAGGCAGTTCCTCAAATAGTCATGACAGCGGACGCATCGCTCTCCGGCTGGGGAGCTCATCTACTGCATCTAACCACGCAAGGCAGGTGAACGCCGCAACAAAAGCTACTCCACATCACCCAGTTAGAGTTGCTAGCTGTGTTTCTAGCCCTAAAAGCGTTTCAAACTCAAGTGTCAGGCAAAGCTGTCTTAGTCCGCACAGACAATATGACAGCTATGTACTACATTAACAAACAAGGGGCGGACACTCTCTCTGCAGCTCTCTCAGTTAGCTCAGCAGATATGGAGATGGGCTATACCGCTAAAGATCTTCCTCTTAGCCCAACACGTCCCAGGAGTACAAAACACTGTGGCAGATCTGCTAAGTTCACAAACACAGCAGATCCATGAGTGGGAACTTCATCCGCAAGTTCTTCAGCCGTTCTTTCAAATGTGGGGACAACCTCAGATAGACCTCTTTGCCACCCACGAAAATGTAAAATGCCCAAGCTTTGCCGCTAGATACCCACGCCCATTGTCCAAAGGCAATGCGATATGGATGAACTGGTCAAAACTATTTGCGTACGCTTTTCCTCCTCTCCCACTACTTCCGTTAGTGGTACGCAAACTACAACAACATTCCCTGACGCTCATTCTAGTTGCTCCAATTTAGGCCAGACAACCGTGGTACACCACGCTTTTGCAGATGTCTGTAGTACCACACCAAAAACTAAACCGATCTCCACGCCTATTAACACAGAACCATGGAGAGATCTGACACCGGACCCAGCTCAGCTCAACCTAGCGATCTGGCTCCTGAGGTCCTAGAGTTTGGTTACCTCAACCTTCCTCTAGAATGCATGAACATCATTAAAGAAGCTAAACATCCCGCTACTAGAGCATGTTATGCTGCTAAGTGTAAATGCTTTGTCATATACTGCCAAAACAACCAGATAAATCCCTTAGACGTGTCTATTCAACACATCATAGGATATCTATTACACCTTCAAAAGTGTAATTTAGCCTATACATCTATCAGACTACACCTTGCTGCCATTGCAGCATACTTACAAAATAAACAACATCTATCTCTTTTTAGAGTACCAGCTATAAAAGCTTTTATGGAAGGACTCAAAAGAATAATTCCTCCCAGAACACCACCGGCACCAGTGTGGAACTTGAACATTGTTCTTACAAGATTAATGGATCCTCCCTTTGAACCATTACATAAATGTGAATTGCAAGTCCTAACCTGTAAAGTAGCTTTCCTAGTAGCAATTACTTCTCTCAGGAGAGTTAGTGAACTACAAGCATTTACCATTCAAGAACCCTTTTTGCAAATGCATCATAACAAAGTGGTTCTTCGTACTAATCCTAAATTCCTTCCTAAAGTCATTTCACCATTTCATCTAAATCAATAAGTTGAGCTGCCCGTATTTTTCTCGCAGCCTCAAACAGTCGCAGACAGAGCTCTACAAACCTTAGATGTCAAAAGAGCATTACTGTACTATATCAAAAGGACACAAACTTTTCGTAAAACAAAACAACTTTTTGTGTGTTTTTCACCACCACATAAAGGCAACCCCATATCAAAATCAGGGATCGCCAGATGGATTGTTAAATGCATACAAATATGTTACCAGAAAGCCAAACGTATGTTAACAATTCCTCCAAAAGCCCATTCAACAAAAAAGATAGGGGCTTCAATGGTATTCTTGGGGAACATTCCCATAGATGACATATGCAGAGCAGCCACATTGCTTACACCGCACACATTCGCAAAGCATTACTGTGTAGATGTGCAAACTAAACAACAAGCCACTGTGGGCCAGGCTGTACTAAAAACACTGTTTCAAACAACTGCAACAGATACTGGTGGTCGCCGCTAGGTGTGGGTACTGCTATACAATCTATGCATAGTATGTAATCTGCAGCTCATATTCCTCGAACGGAAAATGCTTCTTACCAGTATGCATCTGTTCTTGGCATGTAGAGCTGCAGAGTTGCACACGCCCACCCGCCTCCCCGGCTACCTTTATCTGTTCCAGTATTATCTTAATTAGATACAAATCACATGGACATCACTACCTCTTGAACAGCTCCATCACTTCAAAAATGGCGAAAAACAATCTGGGGATGGAGCCGATGCCCATGCGCATCCAAAGGAGGAGTCACCTATCCCGTGACTTCCGAAGACTTTTCTACAACAAAACAAACTGCAAACATCTGGGCCCAACACTAGGTGGCCATCTATGCATAGTGTGTAACTCTGCAGCTCTACATGCCAAGAACAGATGCATACTGGTAAGTAGCATTTTCCTTTTCCCCTAAGGCTTACCTTGTTGGTGTTTTGCATAACATGCGTATGCGTATTAAAATAAAAAACAAACATATGTATGCCTACTCGGACGTAGGCTAATGTGATGAGGAGTACAGTTCTGCTAACATCTGCCTAATGCTTCCATGCCTATTGTTGCATTTATGTTCATAGCTATGCCTAACCTAAGGTTTTCATTCCAGGCCTCCTGTTAATGTGATTTATGCAAATGTACGCTTGCCTAAGGTTATGCCTCCAGGCTCATATATGTTATGCCTGATGTTACGCATTATGGGTTTTCATGCCTAGTGCCTTTATGCTACTGTTGCCTAATGCTCTTTCCTTCTTTAGGCCAACCTGATTTCTACCATGCTAATGTTATGAGGCTACATGTTCATGCTTACTTGGTTTATGCCAATATGATGTTGCTCAGGGCATGGTCTTGCCAGAATTTGCTGGCTGTTGCACATTTATTGATGGACTCTACATTTACTGATTATACCTTGTGATGGTTCTGGCAGCGGCCCGATTGGCCCTGCCTTGTAAATAGTCCCCTGTGAGTTGGTAAGTATGGAAGATATGCACTGGTGTCCTGCATTCTAATGTGTTTTTATAATCCACCAGTTATTTTCATGTAACCTGGTGTGGAGTCTCTTTTTGTAGTGTGCCTTGTGTGTCGCCTGTGTGTGCTTCGCGGATGCTTTACACATTTCCTCCGGAGTTTGGCCCTCCCGCTCTGCACCACGCTACCCGTTTCTAACACAGCCTGTGTACTGAAGGGGTTCCCATGATAGGATGGGGAGCGAACTGCACATGCTGCTTGTGTACTGAAGGGGTTGCCATGACAGGAGGGGAAGTGAACTGTAACATGCATCCTGTGTACTGAAGGCGTTCCCATGACAGGATGGAGAGCGAACTGCACACGAGCCTGTGTAGTGAAGGTGTTCCCATCTGTGTACTGAAGGGGTTCCCATGACACAATGGGAAGTGAACTGTAACACGCAGCCTGTGTACTGAAGGTGTGTGAACTGCACATGCAGCCTTTGTACTGAAGGCGTTCCCAGGACAGGATGGAGAATGAACTGCACACGCAGCCTGTGTACTGAAGAGGTTCCCATGACAGGATTGAGAGCAAACTGCACACGCAGCCTGTGTACTGAAGGGGTTCCCATGACAGGATCGAGAGCAAACTGCACACGCAGCCTGTGTACTGAAGGGGTTCCCATGACAGGATCGAGAGCAAACTGCACACGCAGCCTGTGTACTGAAGGGGTTCCCATGACAGGATCGAGAGCAAAGTGCACACGCAGCCTGTGTACTGAAGGGGTTCCCATGACAGAATGGGGAGCAAATGCACACGCAGCCTGTGTACTGAAGGGGTTCCCATGACAGGATGGGGAGCGAACTGCACACGCAGCCTGTGTACTGAAGTAGTTCCCATGACTGGATGCAAAGTAAACTGCACATGCAGCCTGTGTACTGAAGGGGTTCCCAGGACAGGATGGAGTGTCCTGGACATGCAGCCTGTGTACTGAAGGAGTACCCATGATAGGATGGGGAGCGAACTGCACACGCAGCCTGTGTACTGAAGTGGTTTCCATGACCGGATGGACAATGTACTGCACAAGGAGCCTGTTTACTGAAGGTATGTGTACTCCATACGCAGCCTGTGTATTGAAGGGGTTCCCATGACAGGATTGAGAGTGAACTGCACACGCAGCCTGTGTACTGAAGGAGTTACCATGACAGGATGGAGGGCAAACTTCACACGCATCCTGTGTACTGACGGGGTTCCCATGACAGGATAGAGTGTGTCCTGCACATGCAGCCTGTGCACTGATAGGTTCCTGTGACAAGATGGAGAGTGAACTGCACATGCAGCCTGTGTACTGAACGGGTCCCCAGAATAGGATGGAGAGCGAACTGCACACGCAGCCTGGGAACTGAGAGTTAACTGAACAGGATGGAGAGCGAACTCACACTTGTGAAATACACATGCTGCCTGTTTTCTGAAGGTGTTCCCAGTACAGGATGGAGAATGAGCTGCGCACGCAGCCTCTTTACTATGGTATAAACTGGACAATATCGGGAGCCATGTAGCCTATTTACCCTGGGCGTTCCCAGGACAGGATGGTGAATACACGTTGACTGTACAGTTTACTATGTCTGTTCCTTTTTCAAAATGGAGAGTGAACTGTACATATGGCCTATTTACAGGGAACTGTACATGCGTTTAATAAGAATGTGCCAAGAGCAGGACAGATGGGGCGCTGCTTACTCAAGCCATTTACCATTGAGTTTTCTGTGACATGATGTATGGTGAGCTATACACCACACACCACACCACACGCACACACACCCCACACACACACTTGTTCTGTTCCTACCCCGAGCATTTGTTCTTTGTCCGCTTTCAGTAGTAGATTGTCCACCAGTGTCATGAATTTTACATCAAGACAAATTAAAATGTTTGATGAGCCCCCCATCCAGCTAATTACAGCCTGCCTGCAAGTGCGGATCTTTAAGTCGTTTGAAGATGCTTTTAGCAACTTTCTTCTTTCGACTTTTAAGGTATCGTAAACACACATCAAGTGGCAAATGGATTCTATACGATAGCCACATAGACGACAATTTTCAACTTGGTGTTTGCTTTTCCAGGTAGGTAACAAATCCTTTGAGTTGTGATCACCTAATCGGTACACCATAAGCTTCTTTTTTAATGTTAGTCGAAAGTGGGCCGCTAAGTAGGCTTGCTGTTTTGGCTATGTATATGAATGTATTACCGCCCAGGCGTGGTGATGTTTGATCAATTTTCTTTTGTCTTCCAGGAAGGATAATTTTGTGGCCATGGCATTGCACTAGCACACACAACCACACACACACAACCACACACAAAACCACAACCACACACACAACCACAACCACACACACAACCACACACACAATCACACACACACACAACCACAACCACACACCCACAAGCGCACACACAAAACCACAAGCACACACACAACCACACACACACAACCACAACCACACAGAACCACACACACACACAACCACACACAACCACACACACTATCACACACCCACACACAACCACACCCACACACAACCACACAACCACACACACAAACACACACACATACAACCACGACCACTCACAAACACACACAACCACACGCACAACTGCAAAGAAAAATGTTATGAAAAATTGACTCTTTTAAAAATTATGATTCCACCAGAATCCGAGTCCTCCACAACACCCTGTTTTTATTGGCTGTCAGCTGTGAAAAGGAGACCAATATTGACCCTATTTCTTTTTTATTATTCTGTATCCTCGGTTCAATTCTGGGGTGCTTTTTTAACTTTTCTCTAGTTCATTGCGAAGCGAATCTTACTGTTACTAATTCAAATTGTGTTAGCTTTGGCTTATTTGCAATGCAAACTTTATCTCAAAAAGTTGCTGTAACAAGCTGCAAGTCCGCTACGGAAGCCCATTCATTTGCTAATTATTTTCCACATAAGGTTGCAAGACCATAAAGTGGAGTATCAAAACAACTAAGAGAGGGAGGATAGAGGTTTCTAATACATAGAATCTACCTCCAGTCAGACTGTATACAAACAATGAGATTCTATCCTGTTTTTCTTATTTTTAATTTTACTGTGATCAGTGAAAAAGCTGTTCCCTAGAAATGTAAGGGAGAAGCACTGTGTTTTTAAAATACCCCTCACACACTAATCCCATAGTGTCATGCTTCATCATAGGGGTAAGCAGTCCCCACTGCTTTACTCATCAGGACCTAAATACGATCCCTACTACACTCTGGGATACTGATGTGGATATATGGTTTGCCTATTATCTCACGTTGACTGATCGCAAAAATAGGCTGGTCAGTTTGGATAAAGGGGGTGATTGACCCCTAACAGCTTTTTCACTGATCACAGTAAAATTAAAAATAAGAAAAACAGGATAGAATCTCATTGTTTGTATACATAAAGTGGAGGATTCAGGATTTTGAATAGTTTCTTGTTTGAAGATGTTACTCTCTCCTGCGCACCCCACTCCTGTACTAAGGTTAAGAGTGTCCTGGCACCTGCCTTTCAGAGGCTCTTGCATCCACCCAAGTCTGGCTTGGCACTGGTGCGTCCCAGCATGGCACACACCGGGTGATGATCTCTGCACCTCCTTCTAGACCACAGCTCACTACTGTTTGCAGTCTGCCACTCACCCCTCACCTCTCACCTCCCTGGCACTCACCCTTCACCCTCAGGCCTGGCAGTCACTCCTCGCACCTGGCACTCACCCTTCTCCCTCTCTGGCACTCAGCATTGACTCTGCGTGACACTCAACTGTCACCTCCCTGACACTCACCCATGTCCCTCCTGGCATTCACTACTTGCCCCCTTGGCACTCATCCTTCCCCTCCATGGCACGAGCCCTTCATCCCCCTGGCCTGGCAGCTACCCTTCACCCCTTGCACTCAACCTTCCCCTCCATGGCACTCACCCTTGACCATTCTGACTCTTACGTCTCACCTCCATGGCACTCAACCTTCATCTCCCTGGCACTCACCCTTAATCCCCCTGACCTGGCACTCAACCTTCAATTCCGTGGCACTAGCCCTTCACCTCCTGGCCTGGCAGCTACCCCTCACCCCTGGCACTCATACTTCCCTCCTCTCGGCACTCACCCTTCCCCTCTCTGGCACTCACCCTTGACCCTCCTGACTCTTATGTCTCATCTCCCTGGCACTCACTTCTCACCTCTCTGGCACTCACCCTTCACCCCCATGGCCTGACAGTCACCCTTGTCCCTCCTGGCATTCACTCCTCACCTCCCTGCCCACTCACCCTTGACCCTCCTGGTACTAGCCCGGTTTCCCCCAAGAACAAAAAATAACAAGCATTGGCATAGCCAATAGGTCTCGCCTTTGGGACCTTATAAGTGTTTAGCCACGCAACAGTTGATGTTGTTGCACCAAGGATATTGTGCTGCATAACTAAATACTTAGAAGGTCCCAAAAGTGAGACCTTTTGGCTATGCCAATGCTTGTTTCATTTAACATGTACCAGAATACCCATCCTGGTAGTACATTTGAAGCTTTTTCGGCTACTAAATCTAACCCTACACTTGAAATGTATTTAGGGGAGGTGTAACCCCTGATGGCTAAAACCCTGTACATAAAATTGAGATTAGGTACTTTATTGTTAGCGCCTTTCCATTCTGAATGGTCATTGGACACACCAGATCACATCATGGCCATTTTGTCTACTGGTGGAAGAGTTGGAGATTCACATTTTATTTTTTTGCCTTCTCTATCAGAAACTCGGGTTTAAGTGGCTGATGCCCTTGATGAAGAATATTGATGTAAAAAAATTATCAGAGAAATTGTTTCTTACTCCGTGAACTACAATTTTAATTTTACCAAAACCATTTTGCAAAACACCTTAAGAAGATATCTATTAAGCTATTAGAACGATAATTTAGTGGGTCTTTTTGTCATCCTTTTTTAGACCTATACAATTTCTGCTCCAAGACTCGGAGCCCCTTTTAATATTTCATTTGGGATAGCTAGAATATAGTCTCAAGATCTCTGGATCATGGTCTTACAAGTCTGCAAGTATATTTCTTAGCCTGGAGCTTTACCACTTTAAAAACTGCTCAGAGCAGAGTTGACATACTCAATGCTAAATTCAGTGTCATAATCACTTTGAATTGAATTGCAGGGAAGAGATTGAAATTCACCCTTATCAGCCAGCCCACTTTGTATTGAGAAATGTTCTATCCAATAATGTGGCATTAGCTATGCACCTTACATATGCATCCGGTGCATTCCTGGCTTAATGGAATGAGAAATAGAGCCATGCGATCAAATGTGCCAAAATACTCAGGTTTTTTTAGCCTTTATGGCACAAAGAAGTTTTATCTATTGTTCCTGGACCCTTTGATCTTTTTTCTGTATTATGATTTTAAATTGTCTCGTGCCAAGGCTATGTTATCTCTATTTTTTTTATCTAGTAGTGAATAGGAGCTTGTCTTTCTTAATCTTGCAGCTCTTATCATGTTAGGGATGAGTAGTTCTTGGTATATGTCTCAGTTTTAGCAAACACGATTTAGAAAAATACTTGGACAATACATAAAATAATGAAACATGTGTGCCTAGTTAGAAAGGATCACGTGCAGGGAGATCCATATTTTGTTCCAAAAGTGATACAATATATTTATACTTTACTGGTAGTAAATCTGCTATCGCACTTCATCTGCCTTTGATCATTTTCTGATAATTGTTCAGATACCACAGTATGGCCCACGTCTAGTTTGTTAAAATAATCACCCTTGATAATAAGTTTCAGGGTCTCGTGATGGCTATCTGGCTTTTCGAGATCATCATGCCTACAGTATGGCGCCAGTCAGATACATTAACTATTACATATGAGGCCCTCAGGAAGCCTAGACTAGCCTAGCTCCCGACCACAGCAAGGCGGGTCATTTTCGACCCTTGACGATAAACAGGAGGCCCGAGGTGGGAGTGGAGCCTCAAGACTCAACACATTAAGCACTCTCGATATCTGACCCTGTAATGCTTGCCATGAAAGTTCATCATTAAGGCCTCATGTAGACCCCACGAGGCCTGGATCCACCATACTACAGTAAGGCTGGACCTGCTTGACCCCGACAATTAACAGGCCGTCCCAAGACAGGAGATGAGCCCTGAGACGCAACATAGCACGACCCACAGTGCCTGACCCCGTAATGGCCGCCATTCTCCCTAACATTCAAAATAAATAAATAAATAAAGTTCCCACCAGCAAAGACAGCCTCCAGGGCCCCGCAAGTTGACTGCTCCCGATCCCCAGCGCACAGAAGTACAGGACTGAAGCGACACTGCAAGGGCCACCCTGAGAACACTAAAGTGCCTGACACCATGATGGCCACCCTATGTTGAATGCACCGAGCTTTCCTGATTACCCATGAGGATGTACCAGATTGCCTCAAATTCGGTTAAGTCACACCTCTGCTGAAAAAGCCAGGACTAGATACTGAAGATTTGAATAACTTTAGACCCGTCTTGAACTTACCTCTTTTGTCCAAAATCATGGAAAGATGTGTACTTCCTCAAGTGACTCAACACTTGGATAACATCAACCTTCTAAATCCCCATCAATCGGGCTTCAGTAAAGGCTGCAGCACCGAAACCGCAATCCTCAATGTCATAGATGATCTACACAAGTCACTTGACTCGGACCAATGCTGCCTTCTCATCCTCCTGGACCTATCTGCTGCATTTGATACAGTCGATCACAAGCTTCTCCTCAACGTTCTACAAAAAAGGGCTGATCTTGAAGCGACGGTCCTCCTCTGGTTCTCATCCTTCCTCTACAACCGATCACAAAGAATACAAATTAAAAAATTCGAATCAGACCTCCACCTCGTTACTAGGGGTGTTCCACAAGGGTCAGTGCTCTCCCCTCATCTTTTCAATATTTACATCGAACCCCTCACCTCTCTACTGAGGAAATCCAACATCCCTTTCCACCTATATGCTGTTGACACGCAGTTATATCTAGAAACCACCTCCATTGAGGACCTTCAGAGACTCAACGCCAAGCTCAGAGTGGTGCAACATTGGCTCACAAGTAACCACCTGAAACTCAATCAAGAGAAAACGGAAATACTCCTCATCTCCAACAAAGACGAAAACCCCCAAATTGCAGAACGGCTCAAAGCTATCGACGCCCTCAATGGCAACATCACACTGGTGGATTCTGTAAAAATCTCTAGGTATCACCCTAGACCCTAAACTGGACATGAAAAAACTCATTACACGATCCGCTACAAGCGCCTTTCTTAATTTGAAACTACTGTACAAAATAAAACCCTTCCTCCCACCCAAGGACCTTCAACAAGCCACCCAAGCACTGGCGCTCTCCAGAATCGACTACGGGATTGCAGCTCTAACTGGCACTGCAAAATCCCACCTCGCCCCCCTGAAAACAACCTTCAATGCAGCAGCCAGAATGGTCACCGGAACTAAGATATTCGAACACATCTCTCCTGCACTCAGAGAACTTAAATGGGTCCCAATTGAGTTACGAGCCAGCTTCAGAACTGCCTGCCTCACGCACATAGCCCTCCACACAGGCAAACCAGAATACCTAGCCGCCAAACTCAAAAGGGCCGGCCAGTCCAGGAACCTCAGGAGCTCCAATACTCTACTACTCATCCCACTGAAAACTCTCAAACAAAAAACGGCGACCAGATCGTTTGCTGGAAATGCTCCCAAAATCTGGAACTCCATCCCTCCACACATCAGAGCGATCCCCTTGTTTCTAAAATTCAAAAACCTGCTTAAAGTCCTCTTCCTTGATCGTTCTCAAGCGAGCAGATGGGAGCTAAGGAAGTACATTAACCGGCACCCCTTCTAACTTTAACTAGGTGACCAATGTCACTGATTCGGATCTAGAAAACTTTTTAGAGACTCGTATTGTTGGAACAAGAAAACTCTTTGGATACTCGACCCAAGGAATGTGGATTATCATGTTACATAACTAAGTCACCTCCGATGACACTCTGCTTTTATCTTCCTGTGTAATATGACAGAACCATAATATGCTCAGACGTTTTTGGGAGTTTTTTGATACGGTGATAATTGCTCTATGACTCTGTAAAGGAACGTATATTGTATTCGTTGTTTGCATGTTCAGGTACCATTTACTACTTATATGTCCGATTCGCTATGTTTCTCTATATTCTCTGTACTGCCCATTTGCACATAAGTTACTTGCTGTGAAGCGCTCTGATGCCCTCGGGTTCACCCAGCGGTATATAAAACTCCTAAATAATAATAATTACATAGTTTATAGGTTACTACCAAAGGCCCATTTTGAATGTTGGCTTACTTGGTCTATCTGAAGAAGTTTTTCCATTACATTTTCGTAAACCATGTGATAGTGCTAATGTGCCATTTGTAAATACATTATATCAAATTGCCTGGTTTTGGCCAGTTGAGCTATACTCGGTTCTGCCGCCTTGTCTCTTCCTGGATTAATAACAACATGATGATCGGTTCATCTGTAACATTAAGATCACCTGCTTCCATAGTTCTATTATTTGAAGATAGCAAATCGAGTTTCTTCAGGTTTAGAGAACCCTTGGTTTTTCTAAATGTGTACATGTGAAATAATATTAATTTATTACCATTAGGGGATCTAATAATGAAACACTATAGGCCAGTGTAAATGTATTTCATATCATAGTTTGGTAATAGTTTGACCATATGGCAAGTCCACCAGACGGAGGGCCTAATTTATGACCATAAGCGTCAATGCGCTAGTTAACAAAACCATCTCGAAATATAGATGAAACAGCCCAAGTCTCCTGAAATATTCATAAGTATCTATGAGCTCCAGCCAGTCTGGGCCATTAATCTTTGAAAGATATAAGGCATTATCTTTAGAGCTGAGTCAGTGGTAGCTGAAGGAGTCAAATTGTGCATACGGGTAGTAGCTATGCTGATGCATGGCAGTCAATCAGTGGCTCCCAAATAATAACCACTGTCAGCCCTTAACGATTGAGTGTCTGATTTATACTTAAACTCCTCTTCTGAGCAATAGGCTTACAACAAATAACTCCAGCGTAAGTATTGATAAGGCAGATTTCAGTTGAATGTTGGTATTGTTGGTTCTACGGGCATCTAGTGACAGCAACCACTTCCTCAGGCCTGTGTCAGCAAGGTTTACGATAATGTTGCCCAAAGGGTCAGAATCACGAGAAGCTTGTTTCACAGAAACAATATCTGATCTGATTATCAAAAAGCCATCCCTGTTGTTGTTAATTTAATGTACATCTTTATTAGTAAGCGATTTCCTATTCTCTTGTGTCGGAGGCCAGCTTAGGCACCCCCACCATATATTTACGCCGATTAGGTTGGTGACTTTTGCAGCGGTCTGGGGAGTCCGAATTGTGTACCATCCTGGTATTATTCACGTCTCTCCTGCCACGAAGTGTATGCAGTTATTAAAAAATGTTCACCTCTGTTTCTTTGCAATAGGGAGTAGGTATTACAAGATGTTTACACTTGTGCCAGCTTCTCTCGTCACTAGTGAATTCATTTCATTTACATATCCGGTTTTTCATAATATTGTGTTTTATTTGCATATTTCTAAGCTCCTCGTCACTTTCCAAAATCTGAACGCATTGCTTCCTTGTACTTGCCGCATGTGTGGCTGGGTGGGTTCAAGTGCCACACTTTCTCTTATTGAAGAATTGTTACAGCCGGTTTACTAAACTAATACTTTCCTCATGAATCCTGTTTGGGCTCTTGGAAGAATCACTAACAAACGTATACTTCCACTGCCTAAATTGATTCAATTTTGTAACCATGGTATTTGTTTTAGGTTGTATTGCACCTACTGAAGGGTCCTTGCTATTCTTTTATTTATTAAAGTTCTTCTTTGCATTAGTAGCATCAGGACCAACTAATAGATATGCCAGGGCTCGCAGTGGTTGCCTTATTAATAAAGTAGTTGCATTCAGAGAATCCAAGAACACAAGTAAACTTTAGGAAACATGGAGATAAAATTATACAAAATAAAAAATTTTAAAAAAGGTTTAACAAGAAAAAATGCAAATATTACAGCATTGATTTGCTAAACATTAGAGGTAAAAGGACCAAGAACCTAAGTTAGCTTTTTCCTTCAGTTGAAATTGATCATAGTTCGTAAAACAAAATGTGGTTGTGTTTTAAGGAAATAACCAGTAACTCCCATCCCAGCCTCTTTCGGGCACTGACAGGTGCAGACAGACCCCACCTTGCCACGGGCACAGCCGTGCAGCAGAAGACAAGCATGCTTTTATCCTCCCAAGGCGTTGGGAGAGGACTCCTTCCTCCAAGTGCCCTCAAGGAATTCAGGGAGTTGACCCTCAATTGGGCCTTGCCCAAAGACTATAATAACCCTGTTAGGTGTTGGTGTGAGTACCTAGGTCTACTCCAGTAGTTCTCTAACAATAGATACCCATTTCTCTTTGTGAACCAGCAATATCCAGGTTTGCATGTGTCTATAGTGGGTTGCATTTACTCCGTACTTTGCTGCCAGTGAACCTCCATTGTTGGTGTGATTAGTTGGGGCTTAGGAGGGTCTTTAGGAGATGTCTCTTTACTTTAGAGGTGGCAGTGGCTTCCCAAAATTTGATTTCATGTAAAATGCCTGGCGAGTTCTGTGACTAGCTAATTGTTCATTTTCAAATTTTCCTCATACTTCACATATAAATGTAGCTAAATACAGAGGCAGTTCCCTTAAAACTACCTCTGCACATTAGCATGTCACCCTCAATTGCATGTACACAGTTCCAGTGCACATAGGTCGCAGGTACCCAGGAAATGGAAAATGCCATTTTGCCTTTCTGTGAATACTGTTACACTACACTTCATTGGTTCCTATGAGCCACTTTGCAGGGGGCTTCTGCTGTCCTTCCATTCATAAATGTCATGGTTGCCATGTCCCTGCTGGCCCTTAAATTAGGAGTGTGAAATCAGCATTGATGTCCTAGTTCCTCCAAGTAGACAGTGTGCATAATAGTCCCCAGCCTGCATTGCTCCTTCTCCTGTGAAACTCCTGCACCAAGTCAGGATTCTTATTGTGAAAGATGAGGTTTAGCAGGCCATGTGTGTGCATAAAACTAAGTATTGGAGATGCAAACCGATCTAGCTATACCTGCCACATCCCATAACCTGCCTTCAAGTACACATTTTGGATGTGCCAGTGCACATGCGTAGATTTTGTGACTCATAGGCTTGACATTTTGCATTATTTTGCAAATTAATTTTCTGACTTTGCACATATGCAAAATGACTTTTTTAAAGACCTGAGCCAGTACATATAAAGGCAAGAGTTTTGGGAATTGTGGACAAACGGATAACGAATCTAGGATTGTGAATATTCCTCACAGCAGGCTTGTTGCATTTTAGTTGTATGTAACAGAACAGTATCTGGTCTTTTAGTTAGCCAAGATCTTTCATGCATTAACTCCTGGTACAGGGCAAAGATTGTTTTGTGCATGGAGGTAACTAAACTATTTCATAATATGAATGCATATTAATGGTCGTCTTTTTTCTTTAGGTCTGGATTTTCTTTCATTATTGTCAGCTGACCCTCAGGTAAGACATTTCAGTTGATAACAAAATTCACACCTCTGTGTATGTTTTTTCCATTATACTTATAAAAGATGTCACAGTCCTAAGTAATTTAATATGTCGAGATGCAGCTCAGTTTAATTTCTCTGTAATTAAATACCTTACTGTGATCTGTATTTAATATAGTTACATTGCAGATTTTTAGATTTTGTTAGGTCAGACGTTAGCCAACACAATTTCTTTAAAAAAAAAAGAAAGTATATAGATATATGTAACACATTCCTACATGGGCTTTCAGTCCTCCGTCTTCATCCATTAGTCTGCATGCAGCACGGTGTATAGGGTCAGCCAACTTCTGTCATTGTTTTCACTCACTCACTGTGAGTGACCACATTCAGCTCCTGGACAATGTGAACATCTGCACAAAAACTAGCCCATACCTTTTCTTATTTATATATATATATATATATATATATATATATATATATATATATATATATTCACTGAAAATAATCTTGGTTATAGACCATATATAGTTAGGGATTAGCATTTAAAAAACCCTATTTTATTTGCACAAAACCATTGAAATTCCATATATAGTTAGTTGCACTAACTATATATCGCGGACCCGCAATCCACTGCTGATGATGTCACATATTACATCATTCATGACATGGTCAGTGACATCACTGATGACATCACTGATGACATCTCAAATGACATCACTGATGACAACACCCAGTGACACCCAGTGACTGTATGTTTCTGTAAAGTTAAAATATGTCTTACATATTGAAGAATGAGTGGATGTATAAGTGTCTGGATGAAGGATTTAGTAGGTGCATGACTGACTGTATGAGAGAATGATTAAATGTGTCTCACTGAGTGCATGGGTTAGTGATTAAAGTGTCTTAATTTGGCAATCATTATTTATGTTCTTCTGTAAACTGCTGCATGTTTAAATCAGTAGCTATATCAGTAACTATATGGGTTATTGAATGGTTGCCCAAGTATTTGTATGGGAGACTGAGTATGTGTGTGGGTGGTTGGGAGGTGTATAACTCTGTGCATAGATGTGTGAGCAGTTGATTCCCTAGGTGTATGGGTTCAAAAGTGCATGTAGAAACAGCTGTATGGACAGTTGACTGTGTGCATGAGTATATTGGTGAGTGAATGGATATCTCAGTTCTACATGTCAAAGTAAGTACATATGTAAAACACACTCCATGTGAGAGTTGACATATATAAATAACTGAACATAAGAGCCAGTGAATGTGAGAGTGGCTGTATGAATCATTGTGAACTTGTATCAAGGATTGTATAAGAGAGTAAATATGTGTTAGTATATGTTTGAATAAGTAAGGTGTGTATAACTGTATAGTTGAGGAAATGGAGATGTGATTGATTCTTTGCATGACTGACTAGGTGTGTGAGTAACTCCATGGATGTGTGACAGTCTGTGAGTGCCTGTTTACACTGAGTGTATCTAAGGTTATATTAGAGTCTGAAGATGTATTATCACATAAATGATATCATCAGTGATGTAATCAGTAATGTCAAATGAGATGTCAGTGATGTCATCAGTGATGTCATTTGAGATGTCATCAGTGATGTCATCAGTGATGTCATTTGAGATGTCATCAGTGATGTCATCAGTGATGTCACTGACCATGTCATGAATGATGTAATATGTGACCTCATTAGCAGTGGATTGCGGGTCCGCGATATATAGTTAGTGCAACTAACTATATATGGAATTTCAATGGTTTTGTGCAAATAAAATAAGGTTTTTTAAATGCTAATCCCTAACTATATATGGTCTATAACCTATGGTTTTTTCAGTGAATTTTCAAGGTTTTGTAAATGCAAATTCCTAACTATATATGGTCTATAACCTATGGTTTTTTCTGTGAATTTCATTGGTTTTTTAAAAGCTAATATCTATAGCTGTAAAATATATTCTTTATTAAGTGACGTATCACGTAGCCCGTGAGACGCCTCATGATGCATCGCATAACCGTGACGTATCGTCTCTGCAGCGCAAACCAAACCCAAAACGTAAGCGCGCCAGAACACGCTTAAAGATATATATATTTTTTTTTAACCTTAATTAGACAAAATCCACACGTGCACATATCACAAACGTTCAAAAAACACAATATGTCGGACTCCCGTTACGCTGCCGGTTAGCTGCCCGGTTAACGTACCAGGAAGCACCTTTACCGCGAAAAATCGCAATTTTTTTTTTCACCCCCCAGGGAACTTTAATAGCCCCCTTATCAATCCTAGGGGTTCAGGAGGGGTCTGCCTTACCCCTTTCATTCATTTACACCTTTTTTTTTTCCACCTCTTGTCTCTCGATCCCACAGAGAGACAAGATGGCGGCCGCTCCAGACTGTTTACAATGATAACAGCCAATCAGCTTCTCCTCAGACTCCCGTTACACTGCCGGTTAGCTTCCCGGTTAGCTGCCCGGTTCGCGTACCAAGACGCGTCTCTACGGCGAAAAAATTGGATTTTTTTTTTTTTTTTTTTGCCCCCGCGTGGCTTTATAATATCCCCTCATCAATCCTAGGGGGTCAGAAGGGGTCTACCTTGCCCTCTTTCCTTCATTTCCCCCTTTGTTTTGGCCTCCTCTTGTCTCTCGATCCTACCGAGAGACAAGATGGCGGCCGCTCCGGACTGTTTACAATGTTGACAGCCAATCAGCTACTCCTCAGACTCCTGTTACACTGCCGGTTAGCTTCCCGGTTAGCTGCCCGGTTAGCTGCCCGGTTCGCGTACCAAGACGTGTCTCTACGGCGAAAAAATCGGATTTTTTTTTTTTTTTTTTTTTGGGCCCGGCGTGGCTCTATAATATCCCCCTCATCAATCCTAGGGGGTCAGAAGGGGTCTACCTTGCCCCCTTTCCTTCATTTCCCCCTTTGTTTTGGCCTCCTCTTGTCTCTCGATCCTACCGAGAGACAAGATGGCGGCCGCTCCGGACTGTTTAGAATGTTGACAGACACCGGAGAGCCAATCAGCTTCGCTTCGCAAAGTTCCGATACGCGAAAAGTTCGCGAACCGGAGCGCTGCCCGGAGCGCTGTTACAGATATATATCTTGTTTTAAACGTTAATTTCTCAAAATTCACTGAAGCACATATATTGAGACCTAGCAAAGGCACATCGGGCTAACAGTCCCTACAATTTTGCCAAGTTTCGTGGAAATCCATTCAGCCGTTCGGGCTAAAAGTGAGGCCAACCGCCCTATGGAAATTAACATGGGAAAAACGCGTTTTGGGACCCCCCTTTTTTCTCGGCCTCCCCTTGACGAACCCCCCCAAATTTTCAAGGGCTGCTCAGAAACAAAATGTGCCATTTTCCTGAAAATTTCAGCCAATTCCGTCCACAAACGCCAAAGTTATTAGGCATAGAATTTTCAAAAGTTCCATAGAGAAAAAATCCTAACTATATATACCTACTGGCTATCGCCAGTAGGTTATATATATGTATATATATATATATATATATATACATATTCTTCTCTTTTCTTTGGCAAGGGCATGGCAGCTTCCACAACAGTTCTATCTGGCTACTCACATGTCTTCATGTTGAGCACATATCTAAATATTTGTTCCAACAAAAGCCATTATAAAGTGGCCACCTGTGCGTGGATGAGGCACTATCGACCTTGGAACTCAAACAACTTGTAAATGCCCCCACCCATGTTAAGGGTCACACGCTCGACCTGTTCTGGACCACCCATCCATCTGCCAGCCTGACGAATATCAGTCCCTGTGCCTGGTCTGACCATTTTCTGTTCAAGGGCCTGATCCCGCTCAGGGGTCAAGGAGCCCATCCACCCCCCCAGCACCCCTCCCCCCCCAAGTGGAAAGTGCTGCGTAGATGGAATAAAATAAAAGAAGGTTACCTTGTCGGAACCCTGCGTAAATCAGCCCCAATGAGGCTAGGTCAGGGAACTCAAGACCAGGAAAACTAGTCCCTCTCACTCAGACTGAGTAATGCCATCGACACAGTAGCTCCTGCACGTAGAGAAAGAGTAAGGAACAAAGGTAAAGGGGCCCCCTGGTTCAATGAGGCTTTAAGAGGAAAGAAACAAACCCTGCGCCAGCTTGAGAGAACCTGGCGTAAAGCATATGACCCAGAGGCTCTGTCTGAATATAAACATGCGCTTGTAACCTACAAAAAGCCATTATTGCCAGGAAAGCAGAATATTACGAATCTAGGATCCTGCCTGCCGACAACAAACAGAAAGAGACCTTCCGGATTTTAAATGATCTGAGGCAGTCACAGGAACAGAAACCCCTGGTCTGCCCGGAAGACTGCAACAAGTTCTAGTCCTACTTTCTCAACAAAGTCAATGACCTTTTGACGGATATTCACCACACTCCCGCCGTCCACTGTCTCCCGGTGGCTGACCCCACTCACCTATGGCAAGCCCCTCACTGTCTTCCCAAAGCTCAACCATGACTCTTTGAGCCTCTTAATGAAACACGTTAAATCAGGGTCCCCATCGAACCCCTGCCCCCCTAGGTTGTTTCGAATGGCACTCCCTAGAATAGAAAGCAAGGTCCTCAACTTGCTTAATTGGTCACTTAAAACCTGCCGGGTCCTGTCCAACTTCAAGGAAGCTAAAGTCATCCCCTTGCTGAAAAAACCAGGGGCGGATACAAAGAACCTCAAAACTTTAGGCCTATCTCCAAGCTCCCTTTTCTGGCTAAAGTGCTGGAACAGCATGTGCTGAAAGCCTTATCACATCACATAGAGGGAAATCAGCTACTTCAAATGAAGCAGGCCGTTTTCAGGGCCCTCCACAGCACAGACCTGGTGATGCTGGCAGTGACGGATGAACTCAGGATCAGGGCCGACAACAAGAAGCCAGGAGCTCTCATCCTGCTAGACCTGTCCGCAGCATTCGACACTGTCAACCACGGCCAACTCCTGTCACGGATCTCCGAGTTAGGCATTCATGGGACGGCATTCCAGTGGCTCTTATCCTTCCTGTCAGATCGATCCCAAAGGATTCAATTGGCTGATCAGACGTCCGACACTGGCAAATTAACGTGCGGGGTCCCCCAGGGTTTTGCGCTTTCCCCCCTTCTTTTCAATGTCTATCTTCAGCCTTTGGTGGCCGCACTGACCCGTATGGAGTGCCAAGTCTTCAATTATGCGAATAATACTCAAATCATCATCCAGATCGATAATTCCCCCCTCGGCCCACGGAGGGATGCAGAACATCAACCGTCAACCGGTTTACAGCTAACTCTCTCAAAATCAACCCTGATAAAACAGATAAATCGGATATTACCCCTGGTGTGGCCTCTTCTGGCCACAAGAGCTCGGCACTATTCCCAAGCCAGCCCAGGTCGTGAAAAGCCCGGGCATAAAAATTGACGCCAAGCTCCTGTGTCTCACCAGGCATCCTCCGTGGTGGGAACATTTGTGGGCCTGCTAAGACAGTTACGAAGACTTGCCCCTCTCATATCTTTCGCGGCACTCCGGATGGTAGTATTGGCCATGATCGTGCCCTGATTAGATTACGGAAAATTCCTTGTACATTGGTCTCCCGGAGACACTACTAATGAAACTCCATATAATCATGAATGATGCTGCCAGACAAATCTTTAGGCTCCCAAGGCGGGCGCACTACTGCAGCAGCTGCACTGGCTTCCGTTCAAGCAGAGAACCAGGTTCAGGGCTATGTATAGCCCACAAAGCTATCCACGGACAGGCCCCAGCTTATATTAAGGATCGGCTGGTAAATTAGGTGCCAGGGTGGTCCCTCCGCTCCTCAGACACTGGCCTGCTGGCCCTGCCCCCGCTTTAATACTTCATCCAAAGGGGGTAGAGCTTGTTCCACAATGATCCCTCCACTCTGGAACAAGTTTTCGTCAAGAACCCATCCTCCTCCTATTCAGGAAGAAACTAAAAACTCTCCTTTTTATTGAAGCCTGGGGCACAGCCTAAACCAAGTTTCTAGACACATTCCCATAGAAGGGCCTAGATTGGGCTCTCTCTCGTAGCGCTTCGAGACCTGGCGGTGATAATGCACTTTAGAAATCCCAATTACCAATGGCAATAACAATTGGCAGGTATGGGCAGCCATTTTGAATGACTTTGTTGGACTTATCCATTCAAATATGGCATTATTATTTATTTACGAAGGGCTCAGCCACCCCAGGGCCACTTATGGATGGTCATATGCACATTATTTTTTGGCCAACATTTTTTCCAAAATGGCCACCCACCCATGTGCATGCTTGAAGCACATATGGGTGTCCATCTTACAGTGGCATTTGATGGACTTTACAGAAATTCATATGTCAGAACCACTTTCAGAGGGCCCCAGGACAGAAAAAGCTGGGACTGCAGGGCTGGGTTGAGGTATTTTACTCCTGGTGTCCCAAGCCTGACTCACTATTGAAATTGAGTGGTATTTATATAGCGCATGGCTACCCGGAGGCCTCCCAGCGCTTAGAATTAAGAGAGGCAGATGATCACAGCACATTAGGGGAACAGCAGTGTTTTAAGGGATCTGCGAAAGGAGAGATGATTGGGTTCGGCGCGAAGACAGGAAGGGAGGAGGGAGTTTCAGAGTTTAGCGGTGAGTAGAGAAAATTGACGACCACCCCTTCTAGATTTTTTGACTTTGGGAATGGATGCCAAATTAAGGGATTTGGAGCGAAGGGCTCTGTTGGGCTGGTAGTGATGGATGATATTTCTGAGGATGGGGGGACCCAAGTTGTGAAATAATTTATGAGCAATGCAGAGTGATTTAAATTTGATTCTTTCCTTGAAAGGAAGCCAGTGGAGGGATTTGAGCGCTGGTCTTGCAGAATGCATTTTAGGTAAATTAAGCAGTAATCTCGCAGCCCGATTCTGGACGGTCTGGAACCTCGAGATGGTAGCCGCAGTGGTACCCAGATAGAGCGCATTTGCGTAGTCCAATCTGGACAAGACAAGGGCCTGTACCAAGGTCTTTCTTGCCTTGAGTGGTAGAAGTGGGAGGATTTTACGTGAGATTTGAAGAAGACCATAGCAGGTGGCGGCCGTCTTCCGCGCCTGGGGTGTGAAAGATAAGTCGTGATCCAGCAAGACACCCAGGCTCTTGACTTGGGTTTTGGGGGTGGGGGCCGGATCCAGGACAGCGGGACAGATTTCTCTCATATCAAGAGGGGAACGATTTCCTAAAACCATGATTTCACTTTTATCCCCATTTAATTTCAGTAAAGAGTCCCTCATCCAGGAGGCTATTTCCTGAAGGCAGAGATTGAGGCTGGGGGGATTACATTCCTTATTGTTGAACCCAATCACAAGCTGGGTGTCATCAGCGTATGTGACAATATTTACTCTAAAGGGAAGAACTGTTTCAGCAAGGGTATGGGTATGAATATTAAAAAGGGTAGGACTTAAGGAGGACCCTGGGATACTCTACATTGGAGAGGGTTTTTTTTGGAAGATGATTCATTATGGAACACTTGAAATGATCTTTGGAGTATGAGCACCTGAGTCAAGTACCCCTTCTGCACTTGACTTTCAGTGGTAGCTGTGGACGAGCAGTCGAAGGCTGCCTTGGGGCGGCTGGGGTGGCTTTTGGGGAGGACACTGTAGATACACGCTAGTGAACACATCTTATAACTCAAAGTGCACTCAGTAATGCCAATAGATCAATGTCCAGTCAAATACCTGCTTTTATAGAAAGAGAAGTATGTTATTTCTAAGTCTACACTTTCAAAGAAACAACAACATTTGTAAACAACAACACAATCCCCTTGAGGTCGGGGCTCTAGTGTTTATCTGGCAAATCCCTGTCCCAACCTCTACCTTGCAATGTGGTTGGGTTTTATCCCCATTCACTTGTGTGCTCACTAATAGGCCTTTTTAGGAGTCCGCTTTGACTCTTAGGAAATAGGCAAATAGGGAAATAGGAAATAAGTATGTATGGAGCTGCAGCACCTTCAGCAGTGAGTGCCCCGGGGGCCTGACAGGCCTGTTTCAAGCCTTACCCACTCAAGCAACATGGAAGGTTTCAATAGGTACCCCGACCCCGGGCACTAGCATGTTCTGGTCCTGTATGAAAGAACCAGGCTGCATGCCGTACGGCTGCAGCACCTGGCAGGACAGGCTGTCTCCCGAGCAGCGCTGCTGGCCTCGGCAGCAATCGTAGCTGCTCTTAGCTTCTGATGACGCTGTAAGTTCAGTTTTCCCTCATGGCGGGGAGGGGGTTGATCTTTGTGCCCTGAACCAGATTCCAGCGATGAAGTCCTCTTAGCGCCGCGACCAAGCTCATCAATCGACTACAACGCATCCAAAACGCCTCGGCACGACTGATCCTCGATGTACCACGACACAGCCACATCACCCCCCACCTGAGAAACCTGCACTGGCTCCCCGTCAACAAGAGGATATCCTTCAAGCTCCTCATCCACGCACACAAGGCACTCCACAAGACCGGCCCAGCCTACCTCAACAGATGGCTCTCCTTCTACACCCCCAGCCGCCAGCTACGCTCCGCCGACCTCTCACTCGCCACCGTCCCACGCATCTGAATTACTACCACCGGTGGGAGATCCTTCTCCCACCCCGCCTCTAAGACATGGAACACCCTCCCACTGAGCCTACGACAGACCCAAGACCTGCTGACCTTCAGGAGGACACTAAAGACCTGGCTGTTCGATCAGTAGCGGCCCCCACCTCCCCCCCAGCGCCTTAAGACCCTCACGGGTATGTGGTGCGCTTAACAAATGACTGATTGATTGATTAGGTCAGTCAGAGGGCATGTCTCGATGCACAAATTTGAGCTGCAGTTTGCAGCTTCAATTTTCCCGGGCGATAGCCCGAACCTACCAAAACTCCACATGGCAGCCCCTCCTGGCATATGAGGTTACCGCAGTACTTGCTGGCAAGGCGTAGACCTCTCCTATGCAATCACCTATATCCTGGTGGCCCCTCCTGGCATATGGATTCGCCGCTAAGGCTTACACAAGTCTTGCCACTTTGTCGGCACAGTCACTTCTATGGATGCCCCCTCACTGTGGCATACGGGGTCACTGCAACGAGGCAGTATTGGCTTGGCGCTCCCCGCACAGCACTTGCTGCACTGGTCAGTCACGGCGGCCCTCTCCTGGCATACGGGGGTCACCTAATCAATCCTGCACACGGGCTTCGACCCAATCAGTGCAGAGCCGCCTCCTCACACTGGGATTCCTCTCAGTACAGCTCCCCACTGAACCTTGCTCCCTCCAACACTCTCCTCTTACTCATAGCGCACACTGGTCTTGGCACACAGGCAGGGGCTGGTGCTCCAGACTCCAGGGCTGGTGGACTTGGTTTCCCTGGGAGATATCCCCTCACCCAGCAGGGTGATTGGCAGGCCTTGGGCCCTGATATTTGCATCTAAAGGTTAATCCCGGGATCCCAGTCCTACGCTTTGATTCCCTTATCGGCCCCATCTCCTTCCTGAGATGTGTCTAACGCCCCTTCCTTGTGATCTATCACTGAATCAAAGAGCACTCTTTTTAAGTGTACAGGGAGAGTGTCTCTCTTTCTTCCTCCAGTGTGTCCCACCCAGGTCACAGGAATGCAGGTTTGGGCTTGCCAAAATGGAGCCCAGGGTACTCCATGTAATGTACCATTGCAGGCACACTTGCACTCAGTGTACATACACAGCACATATACTGTCCAGTACTGTGACCTCCATGTATTGTGCCACCCCAGGTTCACATACATCCTGCACACACAAGCTCTGTGTGTACTACTCACTTATGTACCCTTTCTGTATTGCGCCATGGTGTGCTCTTTGCAAGCACTCACACTGCCAGCACATGCACTCACTATGCACACTACCTCACCTTCATGTACTTCTAGCAAGCACACGTAACACCCAGAACATGCTTTCAATGTGCATGCACTGCACATGGCTACATCTTTCATGGAATGTATTCCTCACACTCAATACATGTACTAACCTTGCATGTTCTACACACCACAGCTCTATCCCTGTACTGTACCCTTCCCAGGAACATATACATCCAGGGCAGAGTCACCACTCCTGCGCTGTGCAGCACTCAACATCTCACTGATGTAGGAAGTGGGAGAGTTAAGCACACAGCAGCTGAAGTTTTAAAAAGGTGAGTGAGCCTGTAGGCCTCACTCCAGTGACACAGGATAAAAATGACCTGTTCACTACTACTGCTTACTACATGGTATGCTGCCACCACCATGCTAATGCTTCTTGCTGTCTCAGACTATATCAACTGTGGAGAAACTGTGGCCCTGATCCCCCTCAATTACTCTGCTGCGTTTGATTCCATCTCCCACCACACCCTCATCAACAGACTCCACAATGTCTGCATACAGCAAAATCCCCTCAAATGGATTGCCTCTTTTCTTTCAGGATGCACATAAAGCATTTGAATGCCTCCCTTCATCTCCGCACCCAAGGGCGTCATATGCAGCGTACCCCAAGGATCATCTCTCAGCCTCACCCTGTTAAACGTCTACATGAACCCCTCGCAGACATCATCAGATCCCAGGGACTCAACGTAATCTCCTAAGCATACAACACTCAACTAATCCTTTCGCTCACCGAGGACCCCTCCAACGCCAAAACCCAATTTCTGCCACACCATGAGCAATGTAGCCAAACTGTCTCAACCTCAACTCTGACAAAACAGAAGTACTGATCTTTATGAAGAACACCTCTGAATGGGACCACAGCTGGTGGGCAGCAGAACTCTGACCAACACCCACACTGACAGATCATGCACGCAACTTCGGCATCATCCTTGACAGCCAACTGACCATGAAACGACAAGTCAATGCAGTTGCCTCTTCCTGGTTCAACACACTGCGCCTGCTACGCTGAATCTTCAGATGGATCCAATCAACACCAAAAAGTCTGTTTCCCAGGCCCTTGTCACCAGCTGCATTGACTATGGCAATGCTCTCTACACCGGAATTTCCACCTAGGTCCTCAGAAGACTCTCGATCATCCAGAACACTGCAGTCAGACTCATCCTGGACCTCCCCAAATGGACACACATCACCCCTCACTTCAGGAACCTCCACTGGCTCCCCATCAAAAAGCTATGCCAGTTCAAGATCCTCACGCACGCATACAAAGCTCTACACAATCATGGACCATCCTACATCAGCCATCGACTGAACTTCCACCTGCCCGCAAGACATGTGCGATCTGCCTCTCTCGCCCAAGCACACATCCCCCGCATCTGTCACAGCGTGGGGCGCTCCTTCTCCTACATCGCTGCCAAGGCTTGGAATGACCTGCCCCTCCACCACCGAACAGCATCCTCCCATGCGAATTTCAGAAAGAAACTCAAGACATGGCTTTTCGACTGAGATATGGCATACTCAGCACCCTGTCCAGACTTTTTTGATTTTATTTTCTGATAGATACATCTGCCGTGTGGATTCCTCACCTTGTGAATATCCCCCTTGCGCCAGCAACATTCGGAAATTCTTTTTCGTAGCCTCGCGCCGACGTGGATAGGACGTCACAGAGACACGGCTCCGCTCGCGACTCCGCTGACGTCACCAACGCCTATAATAGGCCCACGCCGGCGTGATGACATCAGTTCCCTTTTTTCCGCGTCGTCGACGCTAACGGTTATCGGGAATCTCTGTAGCCTTCTGGTACATTGTTGCCGTTTTGTTGGTTAATTCTGCTTCTCTGTATCCTGTTTCTTCGAAGATGTCATCCAAGAAGACCGGCTTCAAGCCCTGCAGGGAGTGCGGTAAAATGATGTCCATTACCGACCCCCATGAAGACTGCATCTGGTGCTTAAGTTCCGACCATGATGTGGAGGATTGTTCTTCATGTCGGAAGATGAATCCGAAGGCCCTGAGGGAGAGAGAAGCCAAACTTCTGGTTGCTAAGGTGAAAGCTGGAAAGAAGAAGTCGTCGAGGTCTCGTTCTCGAAGGGCGAGGTCGAAGTCCAGGGCGAGGTCGAGATCTGCTTCTCGAGAGAGGTCGTCTTCGAAGTCGGCGTCGGATCATGTTTCGAAGTCGAAGAAGAAGCACAAGAAGAGGAGACATGAGTCCCGACGTCGGTCTGGTAAGCAGTCGGGGTCGAGGTCACCGAAGAAGGTACGTTCGAAGGTGGTTACCCTCGAAGTCTCTGAGCATGAAGGTGAGGCCTCGCCATCTGAGTCGCGTGGGCGATCTCCATCTCTGGCTCCGAATGCTTCTCCGGTTCCGAATCCGGCCCGAGAAGAGGAAGAGGCCCGGGAGGATGTGGATTCCGCGCCTGTCGAAGAGCCGAACCCGATCCCTCTTCAGGACCGGCCTGATGGTTTTCAGCCGCCCTTTCCTGCTCCAGGCCAGGACCCTTCAGCGTTTCTTAACGCAATGTATGGTGTCTTCTCAAGGGCGTGGTACCCCTCTAGTGCACCTTCGGGTCCCACGGGTCCTTTGGCATTCAGCCTGGGAGTTCCTCACTCCTATCCTCCGGCTCCGTTTATGCCTTACATGCCGGCTTCGACGCCGCATTGGCAGTTCCCGGCTCCGCCGAAGTCGTCGACGCCGATTCCGGCGTCGCCTGCTCCTGATCATCCTCGAGGGCATTCTTCTGTGCCGTCGGATTCTGTACCGGTGCCGGTCCCGAATCTGTCGAAGCCGCAGGTGGATCCGGCTGCGAGGCGTGTGAAGGAGAGGTCCAGAAGGGAAGCTCAACGCCTTTTGGAGGAGCAGAGGTACATGGACTCGCAGTCTGATGTTGAAGAAGGTGAACTAGAGGAGAGCTGTTTTGAGGAATTGGCGGATTCAGGGACTCTTGATTTCTCTCCAGAGTGGGAGTTGCCCTCAGGCTCGGGTGCTCCCTCTAAGGATATCCAGCCTTACCATCTGGTTATGAGGAAGGCTGCTGAACTTCTTCAATTGACTCTGCCTACAGTGGAGTTCAAGTCTAATATCCTCACAGAAGTCTTGCATTCTCCGAATTCTGTGGTTGAGCCTTTACTTCCATTCAATGATGCCTTGACTGATCCTATTATGGAAGTGTGGAAGAAACCTTTGTCGGCTCCTGCGGTTTCGAAGAGTGTTGCGAGGAGGTACAGGGCTGCTCCTGAGGACCCGGCTTTTCTGTCTTCACATCCTTCGCCAGAGAGCCTGGTCATTCAGGCTGCCTGTTCAAAGAAGAGTCTTAGTGCCTTTCCTCAGGTTCCTTGTGAGAAGGAAGCAAAGAAACAGGACCAGGTGGCAAAAAAGACCTTTTCATCGGCTAGCATGGCGTTGAAGTCAACTAATGCCACTTGCTTAATGGGAAGGTATGTTCATGCCTTAATGGACTCCTTGCGTATCCTGGCTCCAAACATTCCTGACGCCAACCGAAAGGATTTTGAGGAGGTGATTTGTGACACTCAGGCGGCAGCCCGCCAGGTTATTCAAAGTGGTCTGGACACTGCTGACTCTGTGGCTCGTATTATGGGCAGCGCTGTTGCCACAAGGAGGTCAGCCTGGTTGAAGTCATCTGACTTTTCGGCTGATGTACAGGCGACTCTGCTTGATCTTCCTTTTGATGGCTCAGGTCTCTTTGGGAAAAAGGCGGATGCTGCTGTTGAGAGATTCAAGGATTGCAGAGCAACAGCGAAGTCTTTGGGCCTCCAGATCAGGGGCACTTCTTCCAGCAGAAGGTTCAGGGGCTTTGGTCGCTCCTTTCGGAACTTCCGGCAAGGCCAACAGCAGCAGCAGCAGCAGCAACAGCAGCAACAGCAGAATTCAGTGTACAGATCGTACAGGGGAAAGCAAAGAGCGCGTCCTCGTGGACGTCAGCCCTCCTCTTCCTCCACCTCTTCCAACCCCCCTGCCGCAGAAAAGCAGCCCTAGATCCGTCATTCAGGATCATGTGGGTCCGGTTGGGGGTCGGCTTACCCATTTTCTACAAGATTGGGAATCGGTTACGACAGATCTTTGGGTTCTCAATCTTGTAGAAAATGGGTATGCCCTTCCCTTTCGGGAATTTCCCCCTGTTTACCCTCCTTGTCAAGGTTTTTGCTCCGAGGAACATCTGTCTCTTCTGCAGGAGGAGGTTCTAACTCTGTTACGAAAGGGTGCGATAGAGGTGGTCCCAGAGCAGGAAAGGGGTCAGGGATGCTACTCCCGTTATTTCCTGATCCCCAAAAAGGATGGCAGGCTTCGTCCAATCCTGTATCTCAGGATCTTGAATCTCTATCTGAAGCAGCAGAAATTCAAGATGCTCACCCTTGTTCAGGTTCTTCAAGCGTTGATGGAAGGAGACTGGATGGTGTCGCTCGACTTGCAGGACGCGTATTTCCATATACCCATCCTGAAGTCGCACAGGAAGTATCTCCGTTTCACGGTTGGGTCGCAGCACTACCAGTTTGCGGTCCTTCCGTTTGGTCTTACTACTGCGCCTCGAGTCTTCACCAAGGTGATGGCGGTGGTGGCAGCTCATCTCAGGAGGTCGGGGATACCTGTGTTCCCGTATTTGGACGACTGGCTGATCAAAGCGGAGTCTCAGAGAAGGTGCTCCATCCTCTGCGAGAGACAACTCAGTTGTTGTTCAGGTTGGGTTTTTCGATAAATGTACCCAAGTCTCACCTGGTGCCCTCCCAGCGCAACCTGTTCATAGGTGCCGTACTGGACACTACTGTTTGTCGTGCATTCCCTCCACCTCAAAGGATTCGCGACATACAGGAAATGATTCCTTTGTTTTACCCTGGAGCTGTCGTTCCGGTCCTGAAGGTCCTTCGCCTGCTCGGTCTGATGGCTTCTTGCATTCTCCTGGTCAACCATGCACGCTGGCACATGAGGGCACTCCAGTGGTGTCTCCGCAGGCAGTGGTATCAGCACAATGGAGATCTCGGGGAGTCGGTGAAGATCTCCAGAGAAACTGCAGCGGATCTGTCTTGGTGGAGCGTGGAAGGCAACCTGTCGCAAGGGAAGCCTTTCCATCTACCTCCATCGGTGGCCACGGTGATAACGGATGCATCCACTCTAGTGTGGGGTGCACATCTGGGGGATCTGGAGGTCAAGGGTCTTTGGTCTCCAGAGGAAAGGTTGCTTCACATCAACCTTCTAGAATTGCGGGCGATACGTTTGGCGCTCAAGGCCTTCCTCCCTTCCCTTCGCGGTCAGTCGATCCAAGTCCTGACGGACAACACGACCGCGATGTGGTACATCAACAAGCAGGGAGGAGTGGGGTCGCAGTGTCTCTGCAGAGAGGCTCTGCGTCTCTGGTCCTGGGTTCAGGACCACCAGATTTGTCTGATGGCAAATCATCTGGCCGGAGTTCTGAACGTGCGTGCAGACAGTCTCAGCCGGCAGTTCTCTGCCGACCACGAGTGGAGGCTTCACCCGGAGGTGGTTCGTCACGTCTTTCGGACGTGGGGGACTCCTCGGGTGGACCTGTTTGCCACTCGCGAGAATGCTCACTGCCCGTCTTTCTGCAGTCTCCAGTATCCGATGCAAGGAGCCTTGGGGGACGCGTTTCAGTTGAGTTGGGGAAATCAACTCCTTTACGCGTTTCCTCCCATACCCTTGATTCCTCGGGTTCTGAGGAAAATTCGCCAAGACCGGGCCCAAGTTATATTGGTCGCCCCGGATTGGCCAAGAAGGGTGTGGTATACAGATCTACTCCACCTCTCCTCTCACCCGCCGCTCCGTCTCCTTCTCAGGGCAGACCTCCTCTCTCAGATGGAGGGGCAGGTTCTACACCCCCACCTCCAGACATTGCACCTTCATGCCTGGAGATTGAACGGGGCAACCTGATGTCCTATTCTCTCACACCTGATGTGGTGGATGTCATTTTGTCTGCCAGACGTGACTCCACTAAGACTGTCTATTCTTATAGATGGTCTAAGTTTGTTATTTGGTGTGGTGAGAATGATATTGACCCGTTGAGAGCACATTTATCAGATGTGCTCCGGTTTGCTCTTTCTTTGGCGCAACAGGGGCTGGCGGTTGCCACAGTTAAGGGCTATCTTTCGGCGCTGTCGGCTTTTATTTGTTTGCCTGATCAGCCCTCTCTTTTTAAGTCTCCTGTAGTCTTGAGGTTTTTGAAGGGTCTTGTAAACAAGTTTCCTCCTACTCCTTTTATTTTACCTCAGTAGTTTTCCTAGTTGCAATTACCTCGGCAAGGAGGGTGAGTGAGCTTCAAGCTCTTAGTTCCAAGCCCCCGTTCCTGACCATACATGCTGATCGGATGGTTATAAGGACCAGGGCTGCTTTTTTTCCTAAGGTGGTGACTCCTTTCCACCTTGGTCAATCCATTACCCTCCCTACCTTTTATCCTCCCCCACACCCTTCCAAGGAGGAGGAGAGGTTGCACCGTCTGGACCCTAAGAGGGCGGTGTCTTTTTATTTGGACAGAACTAAAGACTGTCGCTTGGACGATCAACTCTTCATTGGCTTTGCTGGCTGCAAGAAGGGAAGAGCGGTCCATAAAAGAACTTTATCAAGATGGATCGTTCTGTGTATAAAGATCTGCTACTCTTTGGCCGGTAAGGAACCTCCAGAGGGTATTAGGGCTCATTTCACTAGAGCTAAGTCAACTACCTCTGCTTTGGCTAGAGGTGTTCCTGTGGAGGACATTTGTAGGGCAGCAACCTGGTCTTCCCTCCACACTTTCGCGAAGCATTACTGCTTGGATACCGAAGTCAGGAGGGACGGCCACTTTGCGCGCTCTGTCCTTCAGGATTTCCTGGTTTAGAAGAGTGGACACCCTCCTCCGGGAGTGGGGACTGCTGTGGGACTCTATTCACAAGGTGAGGAATCCACACGGCAGATGTATCTATCAGAAGAACAAGTTACTTACCTTCGGTAACGCTTTTTCTGGTAGATACTATATCTGCCTGTGGATTCCTCACTGACCCATCCGCCTCCCCGTTGTCCACTCTTCTATGCCGGAGTTATTGTAATGTATTGTATTTTTATTTTGATGTCAAGGAAATGTTTCATTTGCTTTCTTGCACTTGCTTGGTACTGTGTGCTTTGCCTTGATTATTGTGTACTGTGTATACTTTGTATATATCTAATGTCATTGGTCCGTCCGTGTGCCTCGATGGCACGGAAAAAAGGCGGAACTGATGTCATCACGCCGGCGTGGGCCTATTATAGGCGTCGATGACGTCAGCGGAGTCGCGAGCGGAGCCGTGTCTCTGTGACGTCCTATCCACGTCGGCGCGAGGCTACGAAAAAGAATTTCCGAATGTTGCTGGCGCAAGGGGGATATTCACAAGGTGAGGAATCCACAGGCAGATATAGTATCTACCAGAAAAAGCGTTACCGAAGGTAAGTAACTTGTTCAACAGTTTGATATTGTGCGAATAAGTTAACACAAACATTTCATATGCATGCAGATTAAAAATACATAATACTACTTAAAATAAATCTCTAATTGATCTAAAAACATGGCATTGGTCTTATACAAAATACCATTACCTTTATAGAGAATAAAAACATAAACATAACAACATACAAATATATTTATACAAAAATACTATTATTTAGAAAGAGCAACCGAGAGATACCATTACATTTATACAAAAGAAACCCCTAACAATACATCATGTAGATATAGTTGTATAAAGAGGCTATAATTGTGCAAAAAATACCATTGCTTTTATGCCAAGTGAACCATGGTTATACCACTAGTAGGTATATTTGTGGAAAAAATGCTATTATAGCAAAAGGGACCCAAAGGATTGCTATATATCCCGATTGTCCTTGAAGAGCCTGTACTATCCTTCTAATGAAATAGGCCTCTGTTCAATTGACCAATAGTCAACTATAGACAGAAATTCCCTACCGCCTAGCACAATGTTATATTATCACATTTTAAAATTTCTACCCATAAATCAAATATACGACAAACTTGCATCAATCTAAAAACCAGCAACAGCAATATTCTTCTGCCATTATCCAAACGTGCAAATTATAAGCAAGTGCAAAAAGGATACTGATGCTTTTTGACAAAAGTAGCACTTTCATCCCCTGCCTGTCTAGGCTACTTCATTATTATAAAGGCTGGCACCTGCCCCAATCTAACTTTGAGGGCCCACCTTCTGATACAACTACTTTTTATGTCCCGCAGGTAAGGCTGGATAGTTTGACTCCTGTACATGAAACAGATTATCTCTTTTGCACACATCCTCGATCTCACTCCTAGAGCATTCTTTCACTAGGGTTTTTAATGTTTGTTTCTGCTACGCTTTAGACATTTTTTGAAGCTCTACCCCTACTGGGACATCCAGGGAAACTTTAATGTCGAGGACATTAACGGCCCATTGCCCAGTCTGCTGCTCCTGCAAAGAAGATGTTATTGTTTGCCTTAAGGTACCCACTTTAGCCTTAAGTAGACTAAATCAATAAGTGAGGAAATGCTGTTTATATATTAATATTACACTAGTAAGGCTTAGCGTTCGTCTCAGGGCACTATTTACAGAACCTCTGGGCAGGCCAAGCATTTTTTCCAAATATTCATTTCAATGATCTGAACCCTCCTCAGATAATTTACTGGCAAAACCTCACATCCATTTAGTAACAGATTAACAATTTTAGCATTATGGGTCTCTCTGAGGACTTCGATGGACTTGTGACCCAATACTAGGTCATCCTATACAAAACACCTGCAAGCACGAGCCTCCTTATGGTCAATACGAGGCATAAAATTAAGGTTATTTGTAAAATGGAAACCAAGATAACGATATTCTTTTACCACCTCTTATAGAGCGCTACTTAACCACCACTTCAGCCTTTTATTCTGAACCCTTCCTTTAGAAAAGACCATCACTTTAGTTTTTGCCGTATTTATTTTCAGATCATTCGCCTTAAAATATTTTGCAAAAGCATCTAATTGTCTCTGGAGGTAAACTGGTGTAAGGTCCAGCAACACCGTATCTGCATAAATTGATACTGAGCTGGCCTCATTACATAATTTGGGTGGAAAAGAGCAAACCTGGTTTAATCCTACCAATGCGTCGGCAATGTATATAGAGAACAGGAGCAGGGCCATCATACACCCCTGCCTCAATCCATCGGGGGGTATTGATTTTTCTTGACAACGCCCCATTTCCCCCTAATTCAACCCTGGTCCATGATCCTTCATGTAACTGGATAATCAGCTTTAATAGTCCCTGGGGACACTCCCACTTCTTCATCTTCTCCCACAGTAGAGGCCTATTTATATTGTCAAATGCGGTTGACTGATCAATGTATGACACATATAATGGTTGTTTCTTCTTGCGGGCATACTTCTCAGCTAATAGATTTAATGTTAAACTTCGGTCCTTTGTGGAATAGCCCTTATGGAATCCCATTTGGACCTTAGGGAGAATATTATCATCATTTACCCACTCATCTAACAACCCCAGGGGATGTTACGAGTAAACCTAACTGGGAATATCCAGTAATGTAATCAACATATAGCTTGATGGAAAGTTTTGATTCCCCTTTGTATACACTGGGACACTGATACTACCTTACCAAGTAGTCAGTATCTCCTCCCCACTGATTATTGCACTAAATTCTGGAACCAGAACTTGAGCCCACAGGATTGGGTTAAGATTAATTATATCAGAGGGAAGACCATCAGGGTCCTGGGCCCTAGAATTTTTAGAGCCTATTATATGGATTCAATACTCCCTTATGACGGAGTCAAATAGTTTTCCTTTCTTCCCATGTCCGAGGCCTCAACCCAATGCAACCCCAATCCACCCACAGTCTCCTCTTTAAATGTATACAGTTCCGATATATATGTCACCCAGTTTTCCTCCAAAACCGGCACAGCAACAATATTTTTAGCCACCCCCTACACACTGTTTACTATCTTCCAGAACTCTATTGTTCTACCCGATCACAATAAAACAATTTCTTTTGTCAATGTGCTCTCTCTTTTGACGCAAGTTATTTTTCTAAGTTCTTTTCTTTAGCTTCTCCTACGATATTTAATCAAACAATCCTTATTATCCCCACCTCTCTTAAGGACCTCCCTTATGTACAGCCATGGCCTGTACTTTAGCAGAACCAGATACAACATTCCCTCCCCAACCCCTCTTTAAGCCTATTGATGCCATATTACCTATCAAAGTTATTACATTCTCATACTCTTGCACAATAAGCTGACATGACAGGGTGGGCTAATCTTTCAGTAGACCCTCCATCCTATTTTGATTGGGGCACCATTTTGCTAAAGATCTCTTAACCGTGCGTAATGTTAGAATTAGGGGCGTGTGCTCACTACCTACTAGGTCACCTACCTCTAAATCCATAAATATACCAAAACATTCTGTGGAAAATAATTACATAATCTATCAATGTAGACACCCTACCATTGTTAAAAGTATGTTGAGCAGGCTGGTCCCCTGCACATCTGCCATTAACAATTGTCAGATTCAAACTATCAAGCAACGTACTGAATTGTCTCCCTCTCCCATCCCCCCAATGACGCCCCAAGAGCTGACCTGGAATTCTGGACCCAAGACATCTTCCTCACTTTGGAACTCATTGTTCACTGGATTATGGGGAATCTTGGCATTAAAGTTGCCTGACAACAGAATTGGTATCTTTGGGAACCTTAAACTCACCATGTTCATAAGAACTGCCAGCTCCTTAAGCTGATTATCCATCATTTTATTCGGAGGTGGAATTTAGGCTACCATTTAGCTCCTTTCTCTTCCCTTTTCCATTGACAAACCAGAGATAGCATTTGACAGAAAATTAGTACATTTTTTAAATACAATATGCCCCTCAATTTTGTATTTTACATTCAGCATTACTGCTAGACCTCCCACAGACCGGCTAAACTTTCCCTTGACAGCTTTCGTATTAAAAACCATATAGTCACTTTTTACCACATCACTTGCTACTTTGGTCTCTTGCTGAGCAATTATCATTGCATTTCTTTCTTCAATAACAGCCCGCAGAAAGTCTGAACTCCCGGCGCCCCTTACCATAATTTGCTAAAAAGCCTTATATCTGTAAATATTCTTGCAAATAATTACCTGTGTACCAGAAGCCCATTTGTATATAATTATCAGGTTTTCAACCTGCGCCGTCGCTGCTTTCACTTGTCACCCTCGCTGTCCACCTTGGAGTGTTACGAGCACTTGTGTGCACAAAGTTTTTCTGGATACTCACCGTGCTTACAGTGCTGTTACAACTGTTCCCAATTTTTCCTTATCCTTCTCTTATCTTGTCCTGCAAATTGCTTGTATTCATCCAAACATATGATGCCTTGGGCACATTCAAATGAATTATGAGTCTCCCTACCTTCTTTTCTTGCAATGTTTTGTGCATGCTTAATTATCAGTCCTTTCAATTATACCTGTTGAGACGCTGTTTATTTATACTTCCCAACAAGCAGCACCATTGAACTGAGACACTGTCCCTTTCCAGTCCAATCTTTGCAATAAAGTCAAAGAAGGAACGCCAGGCTAACTGAAAAGATGGTAAAAATTCCCTCAGTGCCCAGATAACCACAGGGGTGACAGTGCTGCGCTGTACACATGCTGATTGATTGATTGAATGCTTAACTCTTTAACTATTCTGAGGGTAGTGCTAAGGGCGCCCATCCCACTCCAGCAAAACTGCAGTCGAAGAGATAGACCTATGTAATGGTGCACAAGCATGGTCCATGTTTGCCAATGACAAGCAAAAATCAGCATTAGGAATCCAGACAACAGTACAGTTGGGTTCTCAGGACAGGGTATTCGCCTTTTACCGTGCAGAGGACTTTACCGTCCCAACACCATTCAAAATGATTACACACATGCGCAAGCATACATGGCCTTTCAATCATTTCTGGAGCATTTTGTTACAGAATAATTTCAAGATTGCATGCTGCAAGTGCAAGCAAGGGTGGCCATCATTGATTGGTTTTTGTCATAACGTTTTACATAAAACATTTTGAAAGAAAACAGATCTTGGCAAATGCAAATGGTTTCTAGGCAACGCTTCGCCTAATGACTTTGCAAATTCTCGTTAATGTTCTTTATTAGTGAAATTACTGCCAAAGCCTCAAAATGGAACTGGCTTTTAATCAGAAAGCTTATATGAAATACTTTGTGCCCTTTGCTTCTGTTTAAACCCCATTTTCCACAACGTATTTTGAAAGGGTTTTTAACAGGTTTCAAAAACTGATGTGTTAGAAAAACTTTAAAAAAAACCATCCCCATTATTCCTGTGGATTTTCTGGAGGAGCATGGACAAAATATGTACTGCTGTTACTGTTGTCTCTCACATCACTCAGGACCAAACTCTGTAGAGAGGAAGCAAGAGATGGGATAAAGTATAAATGCGTTGGCCTCCTAAAAAAACATTTCGAGTTACGATATGGTATTTGCTTTTATATTTTTTTTATTATTTACTTTCGCGAAATGAAGCTTCTGGCAGCCATATTTTCAGAGTTTGATATTATTATGAATTGTCCTATAAGAAAAACTTTAGGCTGGGTCTGTGCCAGCCCACTTGTGGTCTGCTACACAGAAACAAGTCAGGATTGTCTGAGGCTGCATAGAAAAATGTTTCTCCATTTCTTATAAGCCAATACACATATGACCAGACAATGTTATCTCTGTATATTGATACTCAACTTACCTTGTAGATATTATTAATAAGAGGCAACAACCAGCAGTCTGCACTCATTGTACTAGTAGGCTGTGCTTGAGGGATTGTAGGGCATTTAACCATAATGCTTATGGAGCCTGTGGCCTGTTCAGCCTTCCCCAAGCTCCCGTAGAGACCATTTACCAGATGATCAAGATAAAAAAAATTGGAGCTACTGCATTTCTTGAACCCTGCAAATTTTAAGATATGCAGGCTCTGCAAGGGAGTTACTGTTTTCACAAGAAACTCTTCTAGAGAGGAAGCCCCTTTTTAGGTCGACCCTAGGCAGCGCGCATGTATTGTCTGCAGCACCTGCTGTAAGCAGTATAGCGAGTGCAATCCTGCCTGCTGATGAACTTCTCCCCTGGCTTCTTATTGATTTGTGCTCCAGAAATATCACTGCTGTTTTATCTGAAGAAGCACTACAGTTTAATTACGTTGTAAGTATTCATCGGTGGTGTTTAGGGACTACTTGTTTTACTACTGCTACTTTGTCACCACGGCACAGCGCCCGGTTTCATGGTTTTTTTTTTCATAACCATGGCGCCATTCATGAGACACCATGCACAGAAGGTAAATGTTCTACTAATACTTTGTCACCACGGTGTCTAGGACAGTGCCCGGTTTCCTACTTTGTCACCACGGCACCTAGCATGGTGCCCGGTTTAATGTTTTTTTTGTTTTTTTATAACCTTGGCGCCAGCTTCATAGGCTACCATGCACATAAGTTAAATGTGCTACTGATACTTTGACACCACAGCGCCCGGTTTCATTAAAACATTTTTTTTATTATAACCATGGCACCAGCTTTATGGAGCCTAGTCAGCGCTCGTGCTCTGTCTGCAAGATCTGCTGTACGCAGTATAGCAAGTGCATTCCCGCCGGCTGCTTACCATTGGTTAACTCCCACATGACTCTTCTCTCCTGGCTTCTTATTGGCTGGTGCTCCAGAAATATCACTGCCATTTTACTGGAAGGGGCACCGACCAACTACAGTTTAATTACGCTGATACTTTGTCACCACGGCGCCTAGCACGGTGCCCGGTTTCCTACTTTGTCACCACGGCGCCCGGTTTCATGTTTTTTTGTTGTTTTTTTTATAACCATGGTGGCCGCTTCATGGGCCACCATGCACATAAGTTAAATGTTCTACTAATACTTTGTCACCACAGCGCCCGGTTTCATTTTTTTAAAATATAACCATGGTGCCAGCTTTATGGGCCCCCATGCACATAAGTTAAATGTGCTACTGATAGTTTGTCACCACTGCGTCGCACCCGGTTTCATTAAAAAAATTAATTATTATAACCCTGGCACCTGTTTCATGAGCCGCCATGCACAGAGGTTAAATGTGCTACTGATACTTCGTCACCCCAGCACCCGGTTTCATGTTCTTTTTTTTTTTTTTTTTTTTAAATAACCATGGCACCAGCTTCACGGGCTGCCATGCACGTAAGTTAAATGTGCACCGGTGCCACGCTTTATATTTTAGCATGGCGCCCGCTTTGAGCAGTATATATTACTGGACAGCCTTTTCTGAATCCAGCTGAGGCAGTAGCAGCCACTCGGGGCAAAAAGATTAACTGGGAGGCTATCGGGGATCCAGCTGTGGCTTAATGAGCTGTGTCCCCTAAGGCCATGCAGGAGCTGCAAACTTGCTCCACTGCTCGGAAAGCAACGGGATGTCCCCCAATGGGATATTTTCGTGGTACCTGGCAATAACAGTCAATCGATTAGGAGTTGGGTGTGACAGTCACTGCCAAATACACTGTACTCTTTCTCAACTGTGTCTGCGCCAGGGAAGAACAATGTTTTTGCTTGATCGAAAATCCTTAATTTCTTTGGCTGGCATTGGTTTCAGGCGGGGAATGTTTTCGAAGGGAGCATACCATAGCCCTGCCTCCTTCCAGTGCCTCTTGACCTGGAAGAATAAGCTCTCCGTGAAACTTCAGCTCCTTTAAATGTAACCAGTTGCTGAACGCTTTCAGTTATCAATCTATTTGTCTGCTTCTGCCACATTCATAAAAGCGAAGGCAGTATTCAGAGAATCAGGGATACTAAGTGGATCAAGGACCGAACACCAGCGAGGTGACGTTCAGACATGGCATGAAAAGGGCAAGTCTGTGGGTGGCAGAAATTTATGCCAACAAAATTCAAGAGCTATATAAATGTACGTCTTCCAAGTGCTTCCGGGTTATGCTATTTTTTAGGCAACACTTATGGTTTAATCTGAAAAACAAACTTTGTTTTATTATCAACCTTTTTAGGAAAGCCTTAGATCTTGGCGAGAAAACTTATCTTAAGGAACTCTTGGCAAAGTTTCAAATTCCTCCTACCTTTGTATAAACAACCAATGTATGTATACACAGCAAACTTCTTCACAAATAAATGTAATTGTTCGGTTAATTAGTATTTGCTGATTTACTATAATCTTGTAAGATATTTCAGCAGTGCTCATCTGAGTTTATGTAACTCATGCTGAAATATGTTTATTCCTTTGAGATAGTATACATATAAATCCCACTTTTATGATATTTGTTTTTGATATGTACCCATACCTCTCCATAATTTGACATTTATCTACATCTGTTTTTTTGGTCAATTTTAAGTTACCTTCATTTTATTTTCTCATTTAAATGCTAAATGTGCACAGCGCTTTAATGATTGTAGGTTGTCAGTGCACTATGTAACCATATACAATAAAACTGTACTCTCATCTGAAAGCATTAACAATTTTACGGTGCTCATCTGCAGCTTTATGACGCAGCCTGGGAGGAGTATTTAGGCCAACTATATATGGCTAGTCATGTGCCAGTAATAAGTAAGGGTAGTGCCCTTAGAGGAAGGGAGGCAAAAGAGCTAATGTCATCCTTCTCGGTAGAAAAAGTCAAGGAAACTATCAGGAAGTTAAATCTAACTTGCGCCGCAGAGCCAGATAATCTACCCGCTGTGATAATTAAAACTCAGATAGATTGGTGGGCACAATTTCTCTCTCGGATGTTTTTAGCAGTTTTAGACTCAGGAATTATCCCAAAATCCTGGAGGGGGGGCGTTTTTAGGCCTCTGCCCAAGAAAGGTGATAGAAATGATCCTAAGAATTATAGATTAATTATTCTGCTAGATATTGGAGTGAAAGTATTCTCGAAAATAATACTTGGCAGATTAGAAGACTGGGTGGATTCACATTCGATCGTACCAGTCGAACAAGGAGGCTTCAAAGAGGGGCATTCAATGATAGACCATTGTTTTGCCTTATGGGCATTAGCACCTAATTCCATGGAACAGCAGGGTAGATTATACTGCTGTTTCGTTGACTTCCGTGCAGCATTCGACCTTCTGGATAGGGAATGCCTTTGGAAGACGCTAAGAAGCCATAATATTCCAGAGGATCTCCTAGCAATAATTCAAGAGTTGCATAGACAGAACTGGGCACAGGTCATTAAAGAATCAATGGGGGTTTGACTCCGGAAACAGCTATAAACAATGGCCTCAGACAGGGTTGCGTATTGGCCCCACTTCTTTTTTTCAATCTTTCTCGCAGATCTACCATCTTCCTTGAAGACCGATAGAAGTGCAAGTCCAAAAGTAAATGGGAAGCACTTATCCTGTTTATTATACACAGACAACTTAGTAATATTAGACCAAACGGAGTTGGGTCTGCAAAGAAAGCTAAATGTGTTTTACACATATTGTGCAACTAAATGCCTTACAGTGAATATGGATAAAACGAAAATTCTGTGCTTCGGGAAGAGAAATCAAAAGTTTAATTGGTCTTTGGGGCGAACGAAATTAGAGATTGTCAACCAGTATAAATACCTTAGAATATGGTTTGACAAGTCTCTAAAATGGACTACGCACCTGGAGGCCCAGAAAGTTAAAGCCCTAGCTTCAGTTTGTGGGCTGAAAATGTTCAATTGTAGCTATGGTGACATGTCCCATAGACCACTGCTGAAGGCCTTTAATGCAATGATCCCCCCACAAATGCAGTACGGTGCACACACAAATCTTATGTTTAGGAGGGAAAAGTACTTGGGACAGAGAAGGGAAATGTTTAAAAGCACTGTTGTCATTACCCAGCTCATCAATGTTACAATCCATTAGATTAGAGCTAGATGTGACCTCGTGGGATGTCCAGGTACAAGTGGGTTTGTTAAGATTCTGGAAATGGTTATGAACAGGAGAAGAGATGAAAGTGTCACGATGGTGTATGAAGGAGATTCAGCAGAGTGAACTTTGGTGGGCGAAAGAAATAAGAAAGAAACTGTATTCAATCTGTGATAAGCTAAAAGTGGAAATGGATCCGCAGTCCCTGTATATTGCTGAATCAAAAAGTGAGCTTAAAAACCTGGGGAAGGAACTAAATAGACTGAATGATATGGAGTATCTTTTTTAAAAAGTGTTGGTGCAACTCATGATAAATAGCTGGAGGAAAGAAAATTGGTATACCCATTTAGACACCCTACCAAATCAGGGGCTTAGAATGGAACTTTTAAGGGTGAGAATTGGGATCAATCCAGCTCGGTCAAACGACAAAATAAAAAAGGAATTGATGGGTCCAGATAGCAGATGCACATGCAGGATCGGTTTGAAATGTAATTGCTTGCATATATTAATGGATTGTCAAAAATTAGTAGCCCAGCGAAAACTGTTTTTACGACTGATTTTCATACAATATAGTATTAGGTCCCGTCTGCAAGCAATCGAGCTTGCCTCACTGATATGCATCACCTTGATATCGCCATAGCTGTGGCAAAGTTTATCCAGGCTGTTAAAAGGTTGTACATGGAATAGGGACTGGAGGGATAGATTGAGTAATGAGGAATAGAGATTGAAGGTTTATCCTTTATAACATTTTAAAAGAGGTTTTAGTGCAAGCGATTTTCTTATAGGATAATTGAATGTTTTTTAGCTGCTGTATGAAATTGTTTTAATATATCTATGATGGAAGATATGAAAATCCATAGATCTTAAGGGAAATAAACTTTATTCTGACAGACAGTGCACTATGTAACAATATACAATAAAACTGTACTCATCTGAAAGCATTAATAATGTTATGGTGCTCATCTGCAGCTTTATTAGGAATTATCATTATTTTTAGTACTCCCTTTGTTCCCAGTGAGGAAAACTGATGGCCTGACTTTCATGATTAAGATCTTTTTAGGTCTGGCTTTTCCCAAGACATTTTACATTTAAATACATATATATTTATCATCCTTATTCGAAGGAGCTTTCAGCCAGCATTCTTCATCCATTGATCTGTTGGTGCATCATTCACATGTTCCTACCACCTGCTGCCGCTTACAGCATGAGGCAGGCACTCAGCCCACTTGCGACGGCGTATCGCAGAGAGACATGTTGCCGCGCCCGGAATCTGTACCGGGAATCTCCGCTGTTACTACAGCCCCCGTACCTTATATTAAAGAACCGTCCTGTCCCTGACCGCCTGGGACCATTTGGATGTATTGGAGGGCTCCTGTACCCTGTTTGGACCCCCTTGAATCTATTCTTAGAGCACCGCGGTTGCTCTTAGCTCCCCCGACTACCATAATAGAGCAGCCATTTTAATTAATTTATTTATTTATTTAGTTTATATAGCGCAAACAGCTACCCAACAAAGGGTTTCCCGGCGCTGTGATTCAGTAATAGCTAACAGGACAACTGACTTAGATGTTGAATAGCCAGGTTTTCAAGGCTTTCCTGAATTTCATGTAGTTCACCTCAGCGCGCAAAGCCTGTGGCATGGCATTCCACAGTGAGGGTCCAAGGAAGGCGAAGGATTTGCCGCCCTTGCGTGAAAGTTTTATCTTAGGGACAACAAAATTGTTGGCTGTTGCAGATCTTAGAGTCCTAGATGGATGGTAGCGGTGTACCAGATTTTGTAAATACTTGGGGGCTTTTTTTGTAAAGATCTTGTGCATGAAGCATAGGGATTTGAATTTAATTCTGTTCTCTATTTTCAGCCAGTGCAGCTCACGGATAAATTTGGTGGTAGATGCAAAAATAGGAATTTTTCCTAACAGTCTCGCAGCTGTGTTCTGCACAGTTTGTAATCTGCGGATTGTAGCTTTATTTGCCCCCATATATAACACGTTGGCATAGTCTAACCTTGATGTTATTAAGGCGTTGATGACCGTTTTATTGTGTGTTCTGGTAGCATCTAGCAAATTTTCTTTAGCCACTTTAGGATAGTGAAACAAGTGGCCGATGTTTTAACTGCTTGCTGGTGCATACTCAACGAGTCATCGATAATAAAGCCTAGATTACGGGCCTGTGTAGTTGGAGTTGGGGGAGTACCCATTTCTGATGGCCAATGTTGGGGTCCCCAAAGTTCTTTATTTTTCCCCAGGACAATTAACTCGGTTTTTTCACCGTTCAATTTTAGGAAATTTTTCTGCATCCACCCTGCAATTTTTCCTAGTCCTAAATTTAATGTGGAGGGGTTATTACTTCCTGATGATGAAAGGGAAAAGAGAAGCTGTGAATCATCAGCGTAGGAAAACATCAGCAAACCGGTCTCTTCAACTATTTTTGCAAGCGGACTCATATACAAATTGAAAAGTACACTTGGCGTCCCCAGTGCGCTTCCGAGATCGCTTTCTCGCTATCATCAGCCTCAAGATATAGCCCTTGTGACTTTGGTATCTCGTTCTAAAAGGATTGAGATATCGAAAATTCAAGAAATCCACTACGTGGAAGAAATTATTTTGGTTGTCCTTGCGCCCTGACAAAGGAACTGTGGGTATCTGTCCTTTCCGAAACGCGCGTTGGCGCCTTTTTCTGCTTGTATTATTCTTGTTTCTGTTTTTCTCTGTAGTTTTTGGTGCTGTTATAATTGTATTGTTCTTGTGTTGTGGTGTATGACGATGTGGCTGACTGAGAGGATGTTTGAATGTATGAGTATGGTTGGGGGCTATATGATGTGTTTATTTGATTAAATTGTTTTGTGTATATATATATATATATATATATATATATATACATATATATATATATATATATATATATATATATATATATATTACGCTCCTCGTCTTCTTCTTAGTTACAAAAGAGACCACAGAGGAAGGCGCATGCCGAAACGTGTCTGGTGCGTTTGAAAGTCTAATAAAATCTATGACTTTCCCCCCGCGAGTGCTGTGTCTCTTTTGTAACTAAGAAGAAGACGAGGAGCGTGATATATTGCGGGAGCACCCCCCGCATGCAGCACCCGTGTATGAGTGCGTGAGTTTGGTGCAACAGGAGCGACATATATATATCACTGCTCCGAACCACACCAAAAGCGAGTCACTCTTCAAAAGCGGGTGCTGCAACACGGTGGTGTACCGCGTAACATAACAAAGCTCAACTCCTTTTCAATTTCAACGAAAAGAAAGGCAGCACTCCCGGGATTTCAGCCCAGATGAGTATTTATTTTCAAGACAGACGCGTTTCGGGGGGAGGAGCCAAGATGGCGACCGGAGCGGACGTGTAGGCTCTCGGCTCCGCCAGCTCTTGTCTCCCGCACCTTCATCCTGCTTGCTATCCTTGGCCATTTCGTCAGCGGGATGTGCGTTATGGTATGCTGACTTCGCCAGCGTTACTCCGGAGCCTCTGACTGCCCGGCAACCGCAGTAATCCCGGAATCGACTTTGCTGACCTGGACCCCGGCTTGTACCTTCGTGTCCCGCCGGCCCCTGAGCACCGTGACGGCCGGGCTGCTTGTACGCCACTGCAGTGGGGACAGCGCCACCGTCGTCTGCAGTTGAAGATCCCATTTGCGGGCCGGCGGCCCGGCGGAATTTCACATTGCATTCGCTCCACAGCCCGAGTGCGTGGCTAGGTTGGGGGCGAGGCGGACCTCCTTACTGGATGTTGGTTCCGTGCTGCCTCGACTCCATTGTCGCTCCTGTTTTAGGGTTGGCGATCCCTCCTCTCCTGTCAGCCGGACTATACACGGAGGTCGCTCTGGCTCCGCGTGGAACAGTGAGCCGAGAGGTGTCCCCGGAGTTGATGGGGGCTTAAATTGTCGATCGGTGCAACTTCGTGGACCCCCACTCCTGGCTCCGTTGTTCTTTTGCCTACAAGATGGCGACGCCTCTCTGCCTGCTCCGTGAGGACGACGGCTTGCCCCCGCATTGGAACTACGATTCCACGTCCCGGCAGGAAACCAGCCCCCGCTCGCCCTTCCCTGCCCTGAAACTGCAAGACCCACAGCCGGTGTGGTCAAACGGGGATGTTTTGGCGGCACTGGGTGAGTTAAAAGCGGCGCGGAGACGTGGCTATTGTGAGCTGGGCGAGAAGCTTGATGCCCTCATGGCTGACCGGGAGTGGGAGCAGAGAGTCCTTTCATCGCGGAGCCTGAAATCGCACCCGCAGCTGGCTGATTGGGATACAAGCTATCCGGGGATCCCTGACAATATTGCCACTGTATCCACCGCTACCTGTTGTTCTTCGATACCAGTTGAGAGATGGGTTTGTGATACTTTGTTTCCCTCCGACATTGAACCTGCCTTCCTGCCTCGTTCAGCATTACCGCTGTCGGACTCAGCAACTGCTCGGCCTGAACCTTCCCTACGTGCCTTATCCCCGGGGCCTCCCATCTCCCGGTGGTGGAACTTTTATTATTTGGCTGGGTTGATGAGACTCTCAACGTGCTTCGGTGACTTTCCTGGAGACCGACGACGTTCATTTTGTGACTGTGTCCCTTCCCCTCCCCCACTTCGGCCATCTTGTCTCTTTGTCCCCGATGGGTTGGACTTTCCGTGTGAGGGGGGGAGGGGAGCTCGTCCACGTTCGGGCCAGGGCTAGGCGGTTTCCACTTTTGTGAGGGTTTGCCGGCGGGCGGGAACTAGTTTGGAATTGTCTCTACCGGTTTGCTCTTTGCACACACTTAGCACTGCCGTTTTAACATGCTGGTCCTATTCTGTTGTTGATGGTTGGGATAGTGGATGCCTTCGCGACCGGGGTTCTCGATAGTTTGTGGTAGTGGCGTCTCGTGCCCTCCAATCGACAAGGGGGGACCCAGGCTTGCCTACATCCTGTAAATGTTGATTGCGATGTGTGTGCTGTTTTCTCCCCTTTATGGATAAAAAGTACGGGGTCAGGCTGTTGCTCTTTTGTGGTTGGGAGAGCGGTTCCGTGCGGTATGGAGGGTCCGGGGGCACATTCTTCCGATTCCCACCTGAGTCTATGTTTTTTCGCATTTATTGCTGTGTATGTAATATGGTAATTGGGTGGGATTCGGACCTGTAATATTGTTCAGTCATACATGTTGTGATGCCTTTTCCCCACTGCTCTCGTAGTATTGTCTCTCTCAGAGTTGTATTATATTGTGTGGGGATGGCGCCTTTGGTTGGGGGCTGGGAATGTTCGGAAGTGCTCCTCCTCCCGCTTTATTTGTATTTTGTGAGAGTTGTAGACTAGGGTGGCCTTTTCTCACTCTCTATATATAAGAGTCAGTTTTTCTTCTTTTTCTTCTATTTTCTTTTCTTCTCTTTCTTATCTTGGACTGCATTTCGGGTTCGTTACTGGGCGACAGGCACATTGTCGGGGGGGGTAGGCCGTAGCCTCCGCGTTGGTGCAGGGTGGGGGGGTAGATTTTATTTTTCCTTTTAGTTCTATGGGCCTTTTTTTCAACTTTCTGCGCTTTCTTTTCCTATTTTCTGTTCTGGGTCTGCGATAGGGGCTAGTAGGGAGTGGGTGGCGCGGGGGGTGGCGCAGGCATGATTTCAGCTGTTCGGTTTGTTTTTCTATTGTATTGTCACTCTGACGAGAAGTTCAACCCAAATGTTGCTATTATTTCTGCTGCCTACTCATGTTGGGGAATTATTGTACGGATCCAGCTCTCCTTGCATCTATTCTTCATTGATTTTTTGGATCGGGAAAAAACTTTAAAATTTAACCTTCAGCGCTCCTTCTCCTAGACGGCATGCCTTTACCAGTGTAACCGTTGATATGTGATGCTATGCCACCTGATGCCGCTAGGGGACCGTATTGCTAGCACTGGTGCTCAATGTCATGTGGCCGGCCGGATGGTTGTAGGCCCGTATTTGTATCCTTCATGTGCACAATAAAGGTTTTCAAAAATTTAAAAAAAAAAAAAAAAAAGACAGACGCGTTTCGGGAAAACTCCCTTCCTCGGTGTCAAACATTCACGCTTTGCGTGGTGCCATTTTTAAACCTGTTTCTGGACCAAAAGGTAAAACACAAACGAAGGACAACCATACATCATTTTGGAAGCGCCATTTGTAAGTGTAGTGTGGTTATAGTTTACATATTTTCTGACAACAACAAATTACATAGTTGTCTATTACTCCATCATAATATCTAGCCGTGGATCGGCAATCGCGATTGAACATACTTAAAATTAATTTTTGGACAGAAAGAGAGTCTCAAAGACAAAAGCTGAAGTTCTGCAGTATTTAATTCAAGTTCAGTCATATTAATAACAGTATTCGTAGTTGATGCAATCGCCGCTTCTGACTGACTTTTCTGAGTTATTGAGTCTTTTTGTTGAAGCCTCCGCGCCTTCCTCCTCTCTTTGCGCTGTTGGTTGCGCCTCCGGCATTTTGGGGATGTGTTTGGGGTACTCTCGATCTCCGGGTTTGACGGCGATCCTCTACCATGAACCCCAATTCTTCCGAGGGAGTGAAGCTTTGGGGTTCTTGCATGTTTAAATGCTGGTCAGTTTCAATAGGAATAGATTCAACGCTACAAGATAGCACACTTTTACCCGAAATAGATGTGGCACCAGCATCCGTATTTTGATTAATTGAGATCAAAAGAGGCTGAACTTGATTGCTCGCTAGTTTTTTTACGTTATCAAATCTCTTTGCAAAAGTAAAAATTCGTCCAGTCTCATAGTCACGTTTATCACGTGCAAATTTAGTTATTTTTCGATTATTATATTCTCATGTTTATCGAGACGTTTTTGGATTTCATCTCTTCCTTTCTTTACCACATCCTTTTGGTCAAGTGCATCCAGTTCTTTAATTAATAAATCAATTTCCGCCGCAATGTCAACTCTGTCGATTTCGGTGTACTTCACCAGCATCGTTACCATATTCATTGAGCATTCTAAATTGTTTATCACCCACTCCTTAAGCATCAAAGGATTAGGCTTTTCAAATGAAGGAGCTATTAACACGCTCAAACCCCTAGGCACCCTTCCAGCCTCTTTATATTTTTCCAGTGATTTACACTCCCACCACTTAGTAAGTTCGTTTCTCTGTAGTTTCTCCAATTTTTTTAGCAGGCTTTTAACGTCATTCTCATCAGCTATTTGTGTCTTTTGTTGTTGGCCGGTTTACATATATATATATAGAACGTTTTCTATGAAACTATTATTACTGATGGACTTCAAATTTTAAAACTATATGTTTTTCTAAAAACGTTTGCTGTGTGGGACAATGATGGTATATAAAAAGTAATGGATATATTACCTACAGTTCTATAATGTTCTAGAAGAGGTTTTTGTGTTTTTTTAAAAACTCAGCCCACTTTAGCCACTGAATAACTTCACTTTGAGTAACTGCATGTTGGTCTTTCACAAGGAGAACATCCCCACACAATCTTGTTCCTTTCTGGGTCTGTTTTTTCGTTTTGTTTTCATTTCTTGCACCTTTGTGTTTAGAGTCTGAGACAGCAGAGCCCTTTATACCGCGTCAGCACAGGCCACGATACATGGGGAAAAGTCGTTTGTCCATCTAACTTTCTCAGATAATTACGGACACTTCAAAGGGAATTTGCAGCACTTTCTTCATTTCCTTTTTCATTGTTTTTTTATCCCTTCTGTGAACTGGGGAAAACAATACGTTGCACAAAAACAATTCCCTTTAAAACCGTTGCTTCTTCTGCAGCCTGGAAAAGCATGTGTAAATCCCAAAATAGTCTCTATTAGTTTTCTGACAATGCCTTGCGATTGATTAATAAAATGGGCGAGCGGATGGTGAGCGCTGCAGGCATAAGGTGCAATGCCCCATAATACCACTACACAAATCCACTCCACACCACACAATTCCACAATTTACAATTCTAATGCAAACCACTTAATTCCAATGCTCATCATATACATACACACCATAACACACCAATAGCTAGCTTTAACTCAAGCTAATGTGAGACCTATTGCATTGCAAATGCTTGTTTGTTTCGTTATTGCTCTTGTTTTATCTAGATTGATAAATCTCTTAATTAACTATTTGTTTCCTGCAAGTGATTTTTATCTGTGCTTGTTATTCTCCAGCAGTATTGTTCAGCCATGTTCTTGGATAGTTTTTCACCCAAGCTTGCAGCGAGCAGCTCAACTGGAAACCTTCGTACATTAACTAGCAACCATGAGAGCAGCACAATCGTCAGCTCATCCAGCAAGAGCGACACCGAAGTAACCACCAGTTCTTCAAGCAGGAGCACCACTGAAGTAATAACCAGCACTTCAGGTCGGAGTGACACAGAAGTCATCACTAGCACCGGAGGCGCCATGTCGGACATCATCTCATTGGACTAGAAGAAGCAGCCTTTGGAGCCATCACTTCAAGGACCGGCAAAAGTTTGCCACCTGCGTGCCTGTGTTCTATGCAGTATCATTAATCTTGGACATTTATTTTGCTATTTATTGCAGATAAAACAGATTGATTCTGCTGCCTTCTAAAGGCATGGACAACAAGAAAAGTTGTATGTCGATAATACTTCGACTTTAAAAAAAAAAAGACGTTTTTTGTTGACATTAATGGACTTCGTCCATGGAAATGATGAAATATTAAACACTACCCGATACGTTACGGGGAGTCTGGCCTTTTTGATATACTGCTGGATGAACTTATCAAACTGGTATTGGAAATGATAATGTAATAAATTATGTAAATATTGAAATGCTTTTTAAATATAAAAACATTTGTCCATTTCATTTGTAAATCATGAGCTCTGGACTATATTTTCAATGGGTTGTGGCAGACTGCATTGTCCGAGTGGCTACGGTAGTCTAACAGTAAGAAGCAGAGGGCTGGCCACAACAGAAAAAGTAGTCCTTTAAAAAACAAAATGGTTCATCAGAATCCAGTTTTTTTAAAAAGCCATAAGGCTCATAAACGATTGTTAGTTATAAACCTTATTTCTTCTGGTTTTATCTTGCACAAGTAGCCCACTTGAAATATCTCGGTGCTTTACAGTTGCATATGGCGAAATATGGTTTAGGTACAAATATCAAACTATGGAACAATAAGCTCAGCTTTGGAACCCGGTTTCCCAAACAGTTCGAAATTGTATAATCCTTCTCTAATATCGTCTTTTTCCATCTCGTTCACTTCACTTTACTTAATTGCCTTCGTTGTGACTACTTATGAATATGCTAAACACTAGAATGAGACAATATATAAGACAAAAAACACGTCTGGTCAGCCTGGAAGTATCAAAGACAATCAATAAATTAAAATAAATAAATATTGTGTAAGCCTTACACTGTAAGGTATGTACCAAGGTGGTGTCGTTGTGGCTATTTACTCCTGTGGGTTTTGTTAATTTGACCCGTGGATTTAGCCTTGAATAATGCCATCCCTTTATGTAGCAGTGGTGTAACAGGAATGGTGCGGACTCTGTTAGCAGACACTAGCATTGCCTGCTGCATTAGAATATCTCTGCTTTGGTGCATGGCAGTGTTGCTATGGTGGATCCACCTAAAAAGATAAACTCTCACTTTGTACGTGCTCATTAAATCCTTCCAAATGTTTGAGGGGAGAATAAAACCCATGACATAGCAGTCGTTCTGATCCAATGTAAGTGTATAGGAATAAATTGCCTCTTTATTACTAGAACAAGATGAGATACGATTGTGTTTTTACTTTCCCTAACAAAACCCTATCTGAATCTTTTTTTATAGCACTGTAATCCATTTAGTTCCTCGACCCCCCTGTCTTCAACCATGGCATGGCCACGTTGCACTATGTACACAACCACATCTTAGTACCATTTGGGGTGTTTTCTACACCTTTTATGTCTAGACCTTTGCTCCCAAGCCACTATAATCTTAATTTCTTACTTCAATTTTTGCACTGTATTTCAAATAAAACTTGTTTGAAGCACTGACAATCTTTTTGCCAGCTCTCCTTATGAAGCACCACCATTCCTTCCATATATAAAATGCAATGATTGTTTCCATTGTCTTAACTTTCGTAGATAACGCTGGCCTAACAATGGTAAGTCAGGCTGCGGACGTTGGTGGCAAAGAGGGTGACATGAATATGCTTAATGTGTTTGTGGGAAAATCTAGCTTGAGGTGGATGTTCAGTATCTTGCCCCTCTGGAGCTTTATGACACTCCAAAGTGCCTGAACTTTTTTTGCATTCAAGTAGCTATACGCTGTAGGTCACCATTGTCATCTGTGCAGTTGAAGCAATGATGTAGGGCGTAGGCTACGGTTGCATTCTCACTTTGGGGTACAATGAGCTCTTCCCAACATCCATAACCTGCATGGAGCAATAGTCAGAGTGATCTTATGAATGTAGGTGAGGTCCAAATATGCTACCACATCTTTTGGGGATTGGTGGTAAATTAGATTCAGTACAAACTGGGTACCATTTGGTATGTACATTAGGGATATTCAGGCCTAATAGTGTACATACTTAAGATGCTATGTGACCCAGTCTAGGAATATTGCTAGTGCATCAGGCAGGTCTAGTTTAGGGATTGCATCTTTAACGAGAGAAACTTTAAAAAGTCAATTATTTATTTATTTATTTAATGTTTCTGATGTGAAAAGTATTTTGTTGTTTGTCCTCTCGTTGATGCTGATATTTTGATAATGAGATAGAAGTAGACCTGGGTATCCCTCGCATATGTTTCTTGTATAATTGTCTTACAGTGGTCATTATTTCACTAATAATGCTAGCAAGAAGTTAAAACCTAGTATATCTTGGTATTACTTTGACATATTGGTCAATGACGTGCATCAAGGCTTGTATTGATGTTTAAGCATTTTTCAGTTTTGTTTTGCCCAGAAAATGTGGTAATTTTGATCTCACCATCACAAACGATCTGTTACTGTAGGTTTTGCCTGTGAACCCCATAGCTCCAAAATCATAAAAGTCAACTACACTAAGATGCCCGTTTGGTCTAGATGGAATTTTAAGTCGGCATTCGACACTACTAGGCATGTTCCGGTTAATGACAGTAGTACAGAGGGCTTCTGCTCGACCGCCGTTAAGTGGAATGTAAAGCTAGAAACATGAACAACAAGTCTCTGCATCAACAATGAATTCTGTAAGTGATAATTTTGTTTTAGTTATTGCTTCCTGTAGTGTTTAAGAAGGGGGCAATAACTGAGAAACAGCATCTCGGTTTAGATATAATGGTACTATGCAGCTATGATGTCTGGAGTCAACATGTCGTAGAGGGCCAAAAATTACATGATTATTACTTTGCTAAACAGTGCAGGAGATTCTCTTTATGCTTTTTTTGAGATATTATTTTCAGAGTTTTTGAGGATAGAGTTCAACTGCTTATGTGGTTCAGTATGTCTCACTGCATCTACTGGAGCAGGACTAGATGGAGAAGCATGAACACTATTACACCTCCGCCAACAGAATTACGCAAAACGTGTCCCCACCCACTTGGTGTGTAACTAGTGACCCCCAATGCCTTTTTGATCCACCATTTGTTTTCGAATTCAGAGGAATGGAAATATTCCCGAGAAAGAGGAACTTGTTTTACCAGGTAGGGTAAACACTAGACACTTCTCCGAATCACAAACAACCTTAATTTTGGATATGCCCAACAGGTGAAGAGGTTTTTGAGATGGTGTGCAGACAGTTAAAGTACACCAGCCAGCATTCAAAAATTCACTTACAGAGGTATGGACAGATCCTTTTTGTGAAGGGGGCGGCTCATAGCACAGTGTCAAAAACAGGTCATCGTAAGCTGTGTAGGAAATTAGGACCTCACACTTTCTTAGTCATTCAAACCCGAGTTTGCAGCCCAGTGGTTGTTTCTGATGATTTTGTTACACTTTCAGTGGGGTAAGTGCTTTCTGTAAATGCCAGTACCCTTCTATATTTCAGCCATAATTTTGTAACATGTGCTCTAAATTGCACTACTGGATTCCCACTATTTCTGCTCACCCTTTCGCCGTTTGTGTTTGACTTATTTGGTATATTTGAGCTTTAAGTTTTAGTTCAATTTTTCGCAGCTGGTGTGCTTTTGCAATGTGATTTTGATGCCCAGCACCCCGACTCCGAAAATTGTTGGAGCAATGCTAAACATAGCCCAGGTCAAATGCCGAATTCACAAAGTAATTTTTCATTTTTGTGTTGTTTTATGTAGTATTCTGTACGTAAAAGTTTATGTGCATAGTTAATAAAGACCATTGCATACAACTAATAGCAGTAGCGGTTCTTACAATAATAGCAAGCAATACTAGAACAAAACAAGAAAAACTATCAGCAATAGCAATTCTTACAATAATAGCAACAATAGAATAAAACACATTTTAATAACATTTATGAATAAAATGAACTGTATACATTTTTTAGACTGTTTAACATCTTACATTCTAGTCCATTGATACCCTTATGTAGCATGTTTCTTACTATGCTCGTTTTGGACCCATCCTCGTATTGTACAAAGGAGCGCATTTGTCATGGTTTGTGGTTAAATAAAATGAATTTTATCTATGCACGGCGGAAACCTGCTCCTGCATGACTTTAACCTGGGACATGGGCTGCCCCCTTCAGCTGTGACGTTTTTCTTTTTGTGTTATGTTATGTTAAAACTGACTTATAAAGCGCATGTTCACCAAACGGTTTCTTCGCGCTATGAGCAGAACGGTAGTAGTAACCGACAGTGAGTGGATATTAATTGTAAGCATGGGAGAAAAGCCAGGTTTTGAGTAGTTTCCTTAATTGAGTGTAGGAGTCCACCATGCGCAAGTAGAGGGGGAGAGCGTTCCAGAATTGGGGGGCCAGGGTTGTGTATCTAACGCCGCCATGTTTCTTTCATTTGAAGGAGTGGAGGATCGTAGGTCACGGGAAGGAAAATACCGCAGAGTGTTTAGATCAATGAAGGAAGGACCACGTCCCGACAGGCCTTTGTGGATGGTACAGCCTAACTTAAACAGGCAGCGTTGGGGTATAGGGAGCCAGTGAAGGCTTTTCAACAGTGGTTTCATATGAGAATGCTTTGGCTGCCCAAGGAGAAGTCTGGCTGCCTGGTTGTGGACCCATTGCAACATATGTAATTGGTATGCAGGTATGCCAACGTACAAAGAGTTAGCGTAGTCAATACGCGAAATAACCAGGGCAAGAACAACTTGGGTCAGAGCTTCGATGGAGAGGAATCTGCTAATTCTTTTAATTCTTTGAAGATGGAAAAAGCATGCCGAGACCACTGAGCTGACCTGGGCCTTCTTGGTGAGATCACTGCTGATCATGATTCCCAGACTTTTTACCGCAGAGGCAGAGGCTGGGAGGCTCCCTAAAGATGGGGGCCAAAAGTTAGAATTCCACGGATTAACCGGACCACCAGTGAGAATCAACTCCGTTTTGTCTGGATTTAGTTTAAGTTGATTAGCGTTCACCCAATCACTGATGAAATTCATTATAGATTGAAAGTTTGTGATAGATGAGGCTGATGAATCGATGTTAAAGATCAGCTGAAGGTCGTCAGCATAGTTGAAAACAATGACCTTTCTTTTACGCAAGGCCAAGATCAAGCGGAGAATGTACATATTAAAAGTAGGGGTGAGAGGGAGGAACCCTGTGGTACCCCCGCAGGTCCGTTTTTGTTGTTCTGCCCTAAAACTAGTGAGGCGAACAGATTGATAATGCTTACTAAGGAAGGAGGTGATCCATTTCAATGGCAGGCCTTGAAGCCCAGCGCTGCTGACCCGGTCGACCAAAAGCTTGTGATCGACCGTGTCGAAGGCAGCTGGCAGGTCGAGGAGCACCAGGGCTTGGGTAGTGCCCTGGTCCGCCCCCTTCCTAGGTCGTCCAGGACTGCTAGGACAACGGACTCAGTGGAATATTCAGGTCTAAAGCCTGCCTGGTGAGAGTCCAGATAGTGAGTCCGTTCTACAAAAGAGCTGAGGCAGTTAGCAACATGAGCCTCCAGGACTTTGCTCAGGTAGGGTAGCAATAGCATTTTTTTTAATGTAAAGTGCGTGTTCACTGTGTCCATTCTCTACCCCAATGCCACTTTGTTTCAATACCGGTTTTAAAAATGTTGTTCCCTGGCAAGCCAAGTGGACGAAAGCTCTACTCAACCAAGTGATTATGGGTTGCCTGCAGGAGCAGCCGTCCAGTTTCGAGAATGCTGACTTCAGTAGCTTGCGCTTTGCTGGCGGAGATCATAGTAAGGGCAAAAGAACAGTCTACCAACGGCGGATTAGCCACAGTTCATGTGATCTATGCGCGTGCACAAACCAGCCACGTCACAAACCACCATTTGTCTGTGCCTCACATCACACTTCAAAGTCTGCCGCTCCCCGCCCCCCACCACTCTCCTACTTCCCTCCCACCTCCCACGGCCGCTCTTCCCATTCACGCGCTCTGCAGGTCACCATTTGCCAGCATGCGGCTGCTAGCGCTTTCATCTCTATCACTTCCCCTCCCACCTCCCAAACAGCATCGAGCCGCGAAGACTTGTTTTGGTAATAGCGTTCAAAGAAACACAAACTGTCTTCAGGTTTCGCAGTTCTTTGCGCACAGTTATTCAGGGGCTTTGTTTGTACCGGTGCCACACCGTGGGAAAAAATTGCTGACTGCATTTTTTACATGAACACCTTCGATACATTTCTTTATATGTAGAGAGAAACCTCGAACATGAAAGTAGATTTGTGAAATATTTTAACACTCACTGAACAACATGTCAGTGGGCACCTACTTGTGGTATTGGGGCCATCAGTTGTAAGGTGGCATTACGGTGCGAGCCCAGGACGGGGCCTCCGCTTAGGAATGTGCTGCCTTCAGGAAAACATCACTGGAAATAGGGTCATCCCAGTTGTGGAAGCGCAGATGCTGCTGTGCCCAGTCTGTGTAAGGAGCACCACGTTCTAGGTAAAAGTAGTGGCGGAACCCCACCATAGTTTATGCAGCTGATGATACTTATGCCTGATGCGTTCAGATATGTGGTATTACCTATGTATTGGCATGAGAATATCTGTTACACATACTTCATGGATATGCCACTCCCTCTTACTAATTTTATGTAGCGCAAACTCGACATGAATGGATGTGTTTAAAAGAGTTGGTTAGGGCATCACGTGCACTCCGGTGCGGACTTTTCACCGGTGCCTAACGGAACGCGCTCATTGTTGTAAAACATTTTTAATGCTGCTGCAGCACGATTTCTTTGTGTCTTGCTGACAAAGAAAATATAAGTGCACACAGACCCACTTACACAGGTTTTTGCAGTAATTTCAAACATGTATTTCAAAGAAGAGCGTGCGCTTTGCGCAGGAACAAAAAAAAATCATTTGGACTTACTGCAGCAAAGTTGGTAAAGATTAGTGGGACTATTTGTACATATAACATTTTTTGCGATTACATACGCTTTATGCGTTGCGCTGGAATTACGTTATCTATAATTATTACAGGGATATTTTTCACATAGCATTTGCACCTCTGGAAAAAAAACAGGAAACCTTCGGATTTGTATTACTTTTACGGCTAACACCACCCAACACCAACACACTCAAACATCATACATTATTTTTATCACAGATCCCGATATCCTGCAGCGCGATTCCATCTATACAAACTGCCTACAGGCACATTCTCACTCTAAACATCTACATTTCACTTACATCCACCTAGCCGTCTGTAGGTTACTGGCGCCACCTACATTTACATATTATACTCGATGAAAGGATGCCACAATTCGCAGGATCAACCGTCTGCCATGTTTACAAAAACAGTGCGAGTGACACCTAACTGTTAATGTTTTCGCTACTTCCCCAGTCACACCACATCTGCCTCAATCTTATCTGGGCATTTGTTGCCATGGTACACTTTAGTTTTTCTAACTCTCACAATATAAAATCTTTACAACTATAAATCACAATACAAAGTATTTACAAATATATCTATGGCTTTATCTATTACACAAGCTCAATGCCTTACATTTAGTTATGTTATAGGTCTTATACCACTTTTAAAAAATAACTTCAATACACCTCTAAAGGTTCATGTATATTATGCGATTGATTTTGCAGTGTGCTAATAAGTGAAACTTATGTTATTTAACCTACAACCTCATTAAGAGACTAGTAGGGTATGTTTTATAAAAATAAATGTTTATAATACATACATGGTGTGGCACTCCTTTAATTCGGTTACTAACAAAGTTATATACTGGTCAAACAAGTTACTTTAGATTCACTCAAAAGAATTCAGAAGGATTCTCTCCATAGCTATCAATAGGATAATTTACAAGAAACGTTGTCTTTAAACTATCACCTAGATTGTTTACTCAATTGCACACACACAACCACACACACAACCACAAACTCACACACAGCCACATCCACACACACAACCACACACACTACCACAACCACACACACACACAACCACACATACAACCATACACACAACCACACACACACAACCAATGGTTATTAACAAAGTTATATACTGGTAAAACAAGTTAGTTTAGATTCACTCAAAAGAATTCAGAAGGATCCTCTTAATAGCTATCAATAAGATAATTTACTAGAAAGGTTGTCTTTAAACTATCACCTAGATTGTTTACTTAATTGCGCACACACAACCACACAATTACAGACACAACCACACACACACAACCACACACACAACCACAAACACAACACACACACATAACCACACACAACCACACATACAGCCATACGCACAAACACACACACACACACACACACACACACAGCACAACCACACACACAACCACAATCACACACTCCACCAGCTGTCGGTGAACGCTTTCACCAGGCACACACACCACCAGCGGTCAGTGCACACTTCCGCCAGGCGCACACACACCACCAGCCAGCAGTGCACACAGCCAGCAGTGCACACTTCCACCAGGCACACACACCACCAGCCATCACTGCACAATTTCTACAGGCACACACATCACCAGCCATCAGTGCACACATCAATTGTTAACGCATCCACAATTAACTATTGTAGCAATCGCCGTATGGCGCACTTTACTTTTAAACATATTCATCTAAAACGCAGCATGCCACCACTGCGACAAAAATAAATACACCTTTTTTTGGCCTACAATTTATAGACGTTTGTTGCAATTGGTGTTGCAATATTTAGCAATGCCAATAGCTCAAACTTAATTAATGCGAGACCTATTGCATTGCAAATGCTTGTTTGCTTTGGGCCATAACCGCTGAGCATAAGCAAAGGATGTGTAATACTGACTCTTGTTTGTATCCGCATAAGCGACGTAATGGGTTGGGGGACAGGCCCTTCTAGGTTGGAATGAATCTTTGATGTCTATGTGCCCGAAATGGTATAGCATGAACTTTGTGTTTTAAGGACGGTAAAAAGTGGGCTAACGTACTCCTGGATCTCAGGCTTCGGTAGGGGTTAATTACTGTCCAAGCACGCCGTCTCTTTGTGAAGCAATTCTTATCATTTAAATGAGACAGATATTTGGTTGAAGAGTTAGTTACCCGACAAAAGGCTGCTCTTCCAATGTAAGTAGCCCATGCGTTTCGGATGCCTGGTTCATCTTTTGCTGCCCAAAGTTTTTTCCCAATGAGAGTGCTTTTGTTTGGTCCTTCACCATTCCTTGATTTCCATCCAACTTAGTTTGTTTAGGGAACCCTTCTCAGAGGCACGTAACCTCCAGCATAATTTAATAAAAAAGCATTCATTCTTTGTAGTTTGGGATTTTTGTCCTCATTTATTAAATATCCAGACACTTTCCCAAAGTCTGTTAATGTGTCCATGATGATGGGATAAGCGCCAACGAGATCTTGTGTGAATATCATGAGGTCGTTGTAGGAGAGTAGGGTCTGCTTCCTATGGTTACCCCCACTTTTTGCTGTGTTTCACTGGTTTTTCGACTTTAGTCTGGCTGTGGCCCTGCTAATCAGGACCACAGCCTAGCTGTTCTCTCTCTAAATTGATTGCATGTACTTTAGGTACATACCAGATTGGTTACTGAGTTACCTTGTGAGCCCCTAGTATATGGTACCTTAGGTACCAAGGGCATAGGTACCCCAGAGGCCTACCAGGGGCTGAAGCATGTATTATGCCACCCCTGGGAAGCCTTTCAAAATGGCACCACAGGTCTGCACTTGCAGCCTGGGTAATGTGGTGTAAGCACCCCTTACTAGGATATAGTATACCTATATATATATATATATATATATATATATATAGACACATATTAACCTATAAGTCACTCCTATGACTGGCCTTGACAATCCTGAAGGCAGAGTGCTTGGTTTTGTGTGAGAGGGTGCCCTAGCATGAGCTGAGCCCCTCTGCAGCTTTCGGAAATCCTTTTATAGCTGTTCCATGATATAGCCATACCATATACTCTCAAGTGCATTATATTCCTTTCGGTTAATGCTAACTTTGGTTTGGCTTTATCAAAACATGTTGTGTTTGGTGTTGTACGCTTTGGAATACTACCACCCCCCTCCCCCCCAGTTCTGGCGGCGGGGGTAGCATTCCACCCTTCTAGAGGGAGAAGACATGTACACACTTACTTGCCTGGTAAATGTTTAAAAGAGCCTCAGCATCACAAAATGGATGCTGCTGACACAGACACGAGTCTGACCTCCTGCTTCTGGACGAAACTCCAGCAGGGGAGGCATGGACAATAGGCTTCCTGTCCAGGGAGGTGCCAGAACCCCCCCCCCCAGACAGGAGTTAGTGTATTGGGGCAGGGTGGGTTGCATTCAGTGAATACTTTTCAGACACTGCCTGGGGCACCCAAAGTGCACCATGCATTTCCCAGTTCAAAGCGGTTGCAAGGGCACTCAGCCCCAGCTCTGGCGTGAAACTGGACAATGGGGAAGGGGTGTAACCACCCCCTCCCCAGGTCCTCCCATAGGTGGGACCCTAGAGTTAGTCGAACCCCTAAACTTAGTATAAGTAAAAGAACCCAGTCACTAGGACTTTAGATTACCCTGGACGAAACTCTGAAGACGAAATCTTGGACCTTCGACATTCCATATCAACTGGAAGACGGAAGAAATCGCCCTTGGGGTCAAGGAGTGACCCCCCCTGTTCTAACAGGCACCAAAGAAGCATTTTGCCGGTCTGCATTTTCAAGGCTCCCGACGGATCGTGAAGAATCTGCAACACAGGACCCGGACTTCCAGACATCTCCGAGGCTGACACGAGTCCCCAGCGAAGCTGAGACCTGTAGCTATCACGAGAGACGTAGGACCGGAACTCCTGGACATCCTGCAAGTTTGCAAGTGCACCTACTTCCCGAAGTTGTGCATTGGGATATTTGTTGCCCTGGCCTGATCACCTTTTACACCGAAGCTGAGAGGCCTACTGTGAGAAGTTGGCCTGATATGCAGTGCTCACTATTCTAGTGATCACTATGTATCAGTCCAAACAACCCTAATTGATGATTGGTTGTAAGTCAACCTTATTGACCAGCTATCCTAGTAGCGTGGATACGAGCAGTCTTCGGGCTAAACTCTAGAGGGCGTGTTAAGCCAGCTGTTATACCATCACATATACCCCTTGAACACCAAGTGAAAGGACACCACACAAGTGTTATGAAAATAAACAGTGTATTTATTAGAATCACAACAGCCCTGTACTCTTTATGAGGACAGGGTACTAAGCACACAACAAAACTCTTATGAAAATACTTCAAGTTGCACAATTTACACAAATGCCCGAGGGGCACGAGAAACCATATACTATGGAAGTGGAATGGGAAATTACTAGCAGGTAAGTACTGTACTAATAGGCTTTGGAATCGCTAGGACTACGTTACTGAACCTTCAGATTACTAGTAGGAGGCCTAGGGGACTCGGGTGCAGAGTGTGCACTCTCACGCGGGATGCGGGACAAAGTCTATGGGAGCTAGTAAAGACAAAGTTAGTGTTCTCGGGCGAACCCGATAAGGTAGATCGAAAACGACAGTGGATCCTGACCCTTGGATAGTGAGGCTATGCTGGGGCACCGAAATGCGGTGCGGGATGCCCCCGGGTAAGCTGAGCGCATTACAAATTTCATATAATAATAATAATAATAATAAATGCCGAGTTTACCTAGCCCAGGGGCTGCAGCTGCATATGTCTCAAAAGACGTCGGGTATCCTCGTAGACGAACCAGGAGCCTGAAGAAAGAAGTTGCTGGCAGGCGACCAGTGAAGATAGTTCGAGTGATCCAAGCCTGGATTGAAGATGGATGACACCTGAAAGCAGAGGGGACCAAGTTCGTGACTACTAGCCAGTAGTCAGGTGGCACCAGGAGGGCACCGGATGGTAGTCACCTCGACTAGGTGAGTGGGCGACGCTGTGCTCTGCAGATCTCACGGACCAGGAGGCGTTGTCGGCGACCAGGATGGAGGTGCGAGCTGTCCCACGATGGATGAAGCTGTCGACGTCGCTGGACCCAGGATTGGGGCAACAAGTCTTGGCAAATTCAAGCCCACGCGGTGGACTCAAAATGGCGTCTGGAGTGGACCAGGAGGGTCCGGGGTGCTCCTCTTTTGAAAGGGAGCAAGGGCCAGTCTGGAGCAACCAGACCAGCAGCAGTGATGTCGTCGGGCGTCGTTAAGAAGGCCACAAGCCAGCGGGCTAGTAGCCAAACAACGCGGTGAGCAGCAAAAAGCAGAAGGGCCCCACGCAGATCGTGGAGATGCTGTGAGGCTGGACTTCGGTGCTGGAGCTCCTCAGGGTCGGGGCTTCTCGGACCCCAAAGCACTCACCAGAGGATCCCTTGGCAGTCGTGCTGGATAGAAGTCGTGCAGTTCTGATGATGGCCGGTCCCTCGAGGTCTCGTCGCACCTACGGTTCTCTGCCTTCAGGATTGTCAAGGCCTGCCATAGGAGTGACTGATAGGAATCTGTGTGTCCATTTTTAGGGTTAGATATAGGTATACTATATCTAAAGCAAAGGGTGAGTACACCACCTTGCCCCAGCTGTCGTGCAGCCAGTTGTGTCAGATTTAGATGGCCATCCAGGGGTGGCATAATACATGCTTCAGCCCCTGGTAGGCCCTGGGTACACCTATGCCCTGAGTTACAGGGTCTGATAAGGTGGCCCAGTCCCAATTGGATAATGCACCTAAGGTACACATGTCAATTTAGTGAGAGAACAGCTAGGCTGTGGGTCTGATTGGCAGGCCCACAGCCAGGGAAAGTCGTAAACCAGTGAAACAAAAGCAAAAAATCTGGGTGATCATAGGATTGCAGACCCTACTCTCCTACATGACCCCCCCCCCCCCAAACTTTGGGACAATAAACTAACCTTGAGCAGGTGAGTCTTCTTGCTCTAAGTGGAAATACCTGGAGAGCCCATCTGCATTGCCATGATCAGTGCCAGGTCTATGCTCCACTGTAAAATCCATCCCCTGTAGGGAAATGGACCACCTAAGCAGTTTGGGGTTTTCACCCTTCATCTGATTTAGCCACAAGAGGGGCTTATGGTCGGTCTGAATTTCGAAATGAGTGCCAAACAAGTATGGCCTCAGTTTCTTCAGGGCCCAAACCACAGCAAAGGCCTCCCTCTCAATAGCTGACCAATTTTTCTCTCTGGGGGTCAGCCTTCTGCTTATAAAAGCAATGGGCTGGTCTTGACCATCAAAATTCAGTTGAGATAGAACAGCTCCCACACCCAACTCAGAAGCATCTGTTTGGACAATGAATGGTTTGGAGTAGTCTGGACTCTTGAGGATAGGTGCTGTGCACATGGCCTGCTTTAGGTCATCGAATGCTTTTTGACAGCCTGCTGTCCACTGAACCTTTTTTGGCATTTTCTTACTTGTCAGTTCATTAAGTGGAGTCACAATTGATCCATAATTCCTGACAAACTTTCTGTAGTAACCAGTCAGGCCCAAGAAAGCTCGAACCTGAGTCTGGGTGGTTGGAGGAGCCCAGTCCCTGATTGACTGTATTTTGCTCTCCAGTGGCTGAACTTGGCCTCCACCTACAAGGTGGCCCAAGTATACAACCTGTGTCTGCCCTATCTGGCACTTTGTGGCCTTGATAGTGAGACCTGCTGCTTGCAGTGCCTCTAACACTTTCCTCAGGTGGACCAGGTGATCCTCCCAGGTGGAGCTAAAGACAGCAATATCATCTAGATATGCTGCACAGAAGTCATCCAGCCCAGTGAGAACATGATTCACCAACCTTTGGAAGGTGGCAGGTGTATTTTTCAAACCAAAGGGCATTACCACAAATTGATAATGCCCACCAGCGGTAGAAAATGCTGTCTTGGGCTTGGCATCCTCAGCTAACCTGATTTGCCAATACCCAGCTGTCAGGTCAAATGTACTTAAGTAGTTGGCAGAAGCCAATCTATCTATAAGCTCATCTGCCCTTGGTATTCGGTGGGCATCAGTCTTAGTGACTGCATTGAGACCTCTGTAGTCTGCGCAAAACCTCATCTCTTTCTTACCACCCTGGGTGTGAGGCTTTGGCACTAGAACTACTGGACTAGCCCAAGGGCTATCTGAGGGTTCAATGACTCCCAACTCCAACATTTTCTGCACTTCTGTTTTGATGCAGTCTCTAACATGATCAGGCTGCCTGTAGATTTTACTCTTGACTGGCAAGCTGTCACCAGTGTCAACCTCATGGGTACACCAATTGGTCTGACTGGGTGTTAGAGAGAACATATGTCTGAAGGATTGAAGAACTTGTTTGCAATCCTTCTGTTGATGTTCAGAGAGGCTGCCACAAAAGACAACACCATCTACTGACCCATCATCAGGATTCTGAGTGAGCAGGTCTGGGAGAGGGTCACTCTCTTCCTCCTGTCCCTCATCTATGGCCATGAGCAAACTCATGTCCTTCCTGTCGACATATGCTTTGAGCCTGTTAACATGGAGCACCCTGTGGGGGCTCCTGGGAGTTCCAAGGTCCACCAGGTAGGTGACCTCTCCCTTTTGCTCAAGAATTGTGTGGGGCCCAGACCATTTGTCTTTGAGTGCTGCTGGGGTCACTGGCTCCAACGCCCACACCTTCTGTCCAGGCTGATACACAGTCAGGACAGCCTTTTGGTCATGCCAAGCTTTTTGGAGTTCTTGGCTGGCCTTAAGGTTTTCAGATGCCTTTTCCATATACTCAGCCATCCTGGAGCGGAGACCAAGTACATAGTCCACTACGCTGGTTGCAGGCTTTTTGAGAGGTCTCTCCCATCCTTCCTTAACCAAACACAGGGGTCCTCTTACAGGATGCCCATACAGAAGTTCAAAAGGGCTGAAGCCAACCCCCTTCTGTGGGACCTCTCTGTAAGCAAACAAAAGGCAGGGAATCAGGACATCCCATCTACGCCTGAGCTTTTCAGGTAGTCCATGAATCATCCCTTTTAGGGTCCTGTTGAACCTTTCAACAAGCCCATTACATTGTGGATGATAGGGTGTAGTGAACTTGTAGTTGACACCACATTCCTTCCACATAGCAGTTAAGTAGCTTGACATGAAGTTTGCACCTCTGTCAGAGACAACCTCCTTAGGGAAGCCCACTCTGGAGAACACTCCAACTAGGGCTCTTGCCACTACAGGTGCTGTAGTGGTCCTAAGTGGAATAGCTTCAGGATACCTGGTGGCATGATCCACTACCACCAGTATAAACTTGTGCCCTGATGCTGTCTGGGGTTCCATTGGACCAACAATGTCAATCCCCACTCTTTCAAAGGGCACCCCCACCACAGGCATTGGTATAAGGGGGGCCTTTGTTGTGCCATTTGACTTACCACTGGCTTGGCAAGTGACACAGGAGCGACAAAACTCCTTGGTATCCTCATTCATGTGAGGCCAGTGAAAGTGTGAGACAAGTCTGTCCCAAGTCTTTGTCTGGCCTAAGTGACCTGCTAAGGGAATCTCATGGGCCAAGGTAAGAAGGAAACCTCTCTGAGACAAGGGGATAACCAGCCTCCTGGTCATGCCAGGCTTGGGGTCTCTTGCCTCAGTGTACAGGAGTCCATCATCCCAGTACACCTTGTGGGTACCTGTGGCGTTCCCAGCAGCCTCAGCAGCAGCCTGCTGTCTGAGGGGTTCAAGGGAAGGGCAGTCTAATTGGTCCTTCCCCAGGTCTTCTCTTGAGGGTCCCCCTGAGCCCAGAAATTCAACTTGATCAAGTTCAAATTCTTTAGGCTCAGTTTCCCTCAATTCCTGTAGGTCAGCCTCCTCTGAGACTTGATCCTCAACCTGGGGCAAGGGGGAAGGCAATGCCTTAACCCTACTGCTCTTCTTCTTGGAAGGTGTCTGGTCCATTGTTCCAGGATCCAGCACCTGTTCAGTGGGGCATTTTCTGGCCTGTGACCTAGTCACAGCAAGCACATGTGCTGGCAAGCCTAACATCTCCATGTGAGTCCTCTGCTCCACTTCTGACCATTGTGATGACTCCAAATCATTGCCCAACAAACAATCCACTGGGAGGTCTGAACTAACTACAACCTTCTTTTGGCCATTTACCCCTCCCCAGGAGAAAGCAACAATTGCCATACTATGACTGGTAGTGACATTGCTTGCATTGGTCACCAGGAAATCTGTACCTGGCATGATCTGTCCAGGGTCAACAAAGTTAGGTGTCACCATTGTGACACTGGCACAAGTGTCCCTATAGGCCTGAGCCATTCTTCCATTGATTAAAGGTGTCTGCCTGTATTTGCCCAAAGTATTGGGACTGACATCAGGGGATATATCCTGTTTGTACAAGCTTTATTCGAGATAAATTCTCATAAAAGCACAGCATAAGATTAAACATGACAAAATAAAAACATATCATTTGACAAATACAAATTCGTGTAAACATTTGTGCAAGCTCATACAATACCTATATAAAAAATTTACATATATGACACAATAAATTTGGATTTTATAAAAAAAAATCTAAAAACATGATTAACTGGACCCTCTCAGAAATCGCCGCCTGATTGCCCAGGCCCACCCCAAGTATTTGGCTACCCCAATAACTATCGACTCCTGAGTTGAAGTGCACAAAATTCTCAGTGCTACAGCACTATCTCGTGTCCCGAGGTTCTTACATACAGGTGTAAGCCATACCTTCCTAGGTGAAGAATAGGCTTTGCAGGCAAATAAAAAGTGGCCTAGGCTTTCCTCGGCTGTTTCGCATACTGGGCATAACGTATTGGTCGACCTCTGCCAACCTGCAGTTAGTTTTTTTTAGGGGAATAGAACCAGATCTAACCTGAAAGACTAGCTTCCTATCCATTGGGACCGTAATAGTATCCCAATAATTTTCTAAAATAGGATAGATTTTAGTCTCCAGGAAGCGACCCGCCATAGAGTCAGACCTAACACCTCTCAACAAATTACTGCCCACCCAGTCCCAATATTGTAATTTGAGGGCTTCCTTACTAGGGAAGACCTCCCCAAGTGGATTGGTCCAAAGGTTGGAGAACCCAAGGTTAAATAACATGGACCTTAAGTTTTTTAGCCACTTTATCTTGTGGAAGTTATCTTCCTTGATTATCGAAAGGAAACCCTCAGCATATTGCCTAATCTCAGGGGTTGTCCATAGACGTCTCCAATAGAGGACAGGGCGCAATCGCGCTCTATCACTAATGGGACGTCTACCCAACTCCAAAAACAGTGGCAATAGGGGGGTACTCTGTGGGAGGCCTGTAATCCCTCTGAGAAACTTGTTCTCAGATATCTGTAAAGTCGAGAGATTGTCTCAGGCCCATAACTCGGCGCCGTATAGGGTCGCGCCTAAGACCTTGGCGTCATAAACCATAAGAACAGGTTTGATCGGTTTCGTCTTAGATTTTCGATGTTCCCCCCGCAATGCTCCTGATAGCTGTTGATGTTTTAGGGCCGTTTTTTCCAAGTGATGTGACCAACCAGGGCCCTCTGCTATCTGTACCCCTAAATATACAAACTCTTTGACAGTCTCTAGCTTGCTATTATTCAGGGTTACCTTAGGATAAGTTTTACGGTGTGGGGAGAAGGCCATTAGTTTCGTCTTCCCCACATTTACTTCTAGGCCGTGCTCTTTGCAGAAAGCATCGAATATATTTAATGCACGTTGTAGCCCCACAGGGGTTTTTGACATGATCAGGGTGTCGTCAGCGAACATCAGGATCGGGACCCTGACGTCCGCTAACGATGGGGCATCTACGCTAGCTTCCAACATTCGCTCAACAATCCCATTAATAAATAATGAGAATAGTAAGGGTGCCATGGCACAGCCTTGTCGGACCCCCCTTTCCACCGGGAAGTCCGGAGTTGACTCGCCATTCCCACCCCACTGTACTCTTGCAAAGTTAGATTCATGCAGACGCATGATCAAGGTGAGCAGTTCAGCAGGGATCCCCAGTTTTTTCAGGACCAGCCATAACTTAAACCTGGGGACCAAGTCAAACGCCGCCCGTAGGTCGACAAATGCGACGTACAGGCAGCCCCTACCAAGTAAGACCGTCTTCCACCGCAGTATAGTAAAGCGGAAGACCTGGTCAATAGTGCTGGTCGCTCGCCTGAATCCTGCCTGGAATGGCGAGAGAGCGTTATTGTCCTCCACCCAGTCCATAAGTTGATTTGTAACCATTCTCCCCATTACTTTTTGCACGGTTGCTATCAAACTTATGGGCCTGTAGTTGGCGGGGAGTGAACGATCTCCCTTTTTATAAATGGGGATAATAATTGCTCCTTTCCATAACTCGGGAACCACCCCCCCCTCCTTGGCTAAGGCATTTCCTAACAGAAAAATATATTTCACCCACCTCCTCATATCATGTTTGAAAATATCCGGGGGAATCCCGTCTAACCCTGGTGCTCTCCCGCATTTTACCGAGCTAATAGCATTCTCAACTTCTTTGTGGGTGAACAGATTGTCAGCTGCAAAGACTGGCAGTATGCCCTCCCCTACCCCGGGTTGCATGACTTCAGCATATTGTGGTCTGAAGTACTCTACCCAGGCTTCTTCGGCTACGTTGTTATCGGGTCTTGCAGGGCTACCTCCTCTACCCCACTTGATGATTTTCCAAAAGAGCCTAGAATCCTTGCTACTAGAAGCCCCTTTTAACTCAGCCCAATGATCTTCGTCCCATTTCCTCTTTGCCCGAGAAATGGCTAATTTGTACGCTTTCCTTGCCACTCTAATGGCAACATTGTCCCTATTTCTAATGGCTTGGCCCAATTCCAATCGTGCGGATCTACACTGGCAATTGTACCATCTACCAACATCCGGGTTTTTCCTCCCTTTATTGGTCTTAGTCAAAAAACATGGTTTTAGGAGGGAAAATAGCTTATTATGGATATCAGTGATGTCCCTAGTCCCTGGATTTGTGGAATCTACCACCTCCATGGCAGAAATTGCATTATCCACCACAAGGTTAATGTAGGTCATTGTTTCATCATTTGCCAGTACCCTTGGCCATTTTAGCCTACGTCCATCATTAGTCATAACTGGGATCTGGTCATTCCTTAACACCTTCGCTGCTAGGTGTTTTCCCCTCCTGTGCTGAAGAATGCAGGATGTCAGTGTTTCATGACGAGCTCAGCTCGTCATCAGCACAGCTCAACCGTGCATCATGACGAGCTGAGCTCGTCATGAGCATGGAAAGGGTTAAATGCAAGTTTTCAGGTCCAACATCCCACCACCTATGGGTCACACAAAGGGGGTTGTGATCACTTTCAATTCTAGGATTAATTGCCATATCAATAACCCCCTGCCACAGCTGGAGACTACATATTACGTAATCGATTCTGCTCCTACTGTTGCCGTTATCAAAAGTACAACTACCCTCTTTGTCCCCTGGGGTTCTCCCATTCAGGGCTCTTAAACCGTGCTCCATACAAATAGCATTTAGTAACAGGATATCCTTTGTCCACCTTGTGATGGGATTTAGAGTTAAAGGTGGTACTCCCCAAAGATTATCCTCCTCTTTCCCTAGGGGGTCATTTGTACAGTCAAGGGGTTCGAAAGTCCTGTTAAGATCCCCAGCTACTATTACCCTGCTATCTTGCGACTTGGTTTCTAAGGCAGCAGACAGCGCCTCTAGAGTGGAAGAATTAGCTGAGTTACTCCCTCTAGCATAAACATTATACAAGTCCATTAAAACCCCCTTTTCTGATGAGATTCTTAGCAGTTGCAGATCGCTAATTCCCAAATCCAGCATTTTAATAGTTCCCCAGCACTAGCATTTATATTTGCTATCTCATCGCCTCCCGCCACAATAAAACTCCCATTTCCAGTTTTCTCAACAGTTGTGGTTGTACCCGCAATATCATCATGATCATCACATCTCCCTTTAGATTCGTTGATACACCCTCCGATACTACTGCACGAATCGTGCACAGTTTGTCAACGACCCCAACTCTGATCCTGCCATCCGACAGGAGGGTTATAATTCATACATGTAGTATAGTTTTGGAACAGTGGAGGTGGAGCTGATGTTGGAATAATTGGCAAAGGTAGGGTAGGATGATTTATGGGTTCATTAAGCAGGCTAGTTAATACACTGGTTGGGCGGGGGTAAAAAAAGGTGAGATCGACAATTCCAATACCTCCCTTGTTTGTACCCCATCCCTGTCTAGTTATCCATCCAGCCACCCTTGGATCTTGGAAGTTCACCACAATACAATCCCCACCCAGACTTTTAGTTGTGTACCCTATCCAATCTATTCTCCTAACCCCTAAGATTAACCCATCGACGTCTCCAGGGAGAGGACGATTCTCCCTTAACCAGTGCATGATCTTATTTTTAAGCATCTGGAAGGTTTCTCTCTGCCCTACAGATAGAGGTGGAACATTTATGAGAACGGCTACGTAGGGGAAAGAGTCTGGAGTAAGGTTCACTGGGGGTTTCCTATGTGGTGGCTTTACCAAGGGTGGTGGGATCGGTTTGGGAACTGTAAAAACAGGACGGTTCTCAGCCAGTGATATCTCTTTGTCAATGGATAGAGATGAACGATTGAAAAAGAATTTATCCAATGGACCAATTGCCAATGGGCCAGTCTCAACCGGTGGGGTTGGCGGACTGACACTACTTGTGGAGGCAGACATTGCACTGTTATGCGCCAGCAAAATACAATAGTTAGATGTCACTTACTATGAAATGCGCCGATGGACAAATATCAGGGGAATGGCCCAGCCCGGCCTCATTAGGCCCCTGACGGCCACAGACGGTCCCGCCCTTGTCCCAGGCTTCTCCTGGGGCCCTCCCGCGCGCTCCCGCGCAGCCGGGATATCCAGTTAATGAAATACTGTCTTGGGAGGAAGAGGAGGAGCCTGCAGGGAGAGCGTCCCAGGTGACAGCAATTGGGAGTTGTGGGCGCTCCTGGGACTTGAAGTCCTGCGCCCACAACACGCTCGCAGCCCTGCAGGTCACAGCACCCGGAATCAAGCACCCAGCAGCCACGGCAGAGAAGGAAGCCCCAAGCGAAGCGGGACCCGCGCAGCGGGTTCCGCAAGCAGTTTCCCAAAGGTGCAGGTCAGGATTCAGAAGCAGCGCCCGTCCTGGCGTGGAGTCAGCAGCACAGCACAGAGGAATCCGCTGGAAGGAAGGAGAAGGCGGTATTTACCGCAGTCAGACACCAGGGAGGAGCCTGCAGGGAGAGCGTCCCAGGTGACAGCAATTGAGAGTTGTGGGCGCTCCTGGGACTTGAAGTCCTGCGCCCACAACACGCTCGCAGCCCTGCAGGTCACAGCACCCGGAATCAAGCACCCAGCAGCCACGGCAGAGAAGGAAGCCCCAAGCGAAGCGGGACCCGCGCAGCGGGTTCCGCAAGCAGTTTCCCAAAGGTGCAGGTCAGGATTCAGAAGCAGCGCCCGTCCTGGCGTGGAGTCAGCAGCACAGCACAGAGGAATCCGCTGGAAGGAAGGAGAAGGCGGTATTTACCGCAGTCAGACACCAGGGAGGAGCCTGCAGGGAGAGCGTCCCAGGTGACAGCAATTGGGAGTTGTGGGCGCTCCTGGGACTTGAAGTCCTGCGCCCACAACACGCTCGCAGACCTGCAGGTCACAGCACCCGGAATCAAGCACCCAGCAGCCACGGCAGAGAAGGAAGCCCCAAGCGAAGCGGGACCCGCGAAGCGGGACCCGCGCAGCGGGTTCCGCAAGCAGTTTCCCAAAGGTGCAGGTCAGGATTCAGAAGCAGCGCCCGTCCTGGCGTGGAGTCAGCAGCACAGCACAGAGGAATCCGCTGGAAGGAAGGAGAAGGCGGTATTTACCGCAGTCAGACACCAGGGTGGAGCCTGCAGGGAGAGCGTCCCAGGTGACAGCAATTGGGAGTTGTGGGCGCTCCTGGGACTTGAAGTCCTGCGCCCACAACACGCTCGCAGCCCTGCAGGTCACAGCACCCGGAATCAAGCACCCAGCAGCCACGGCAGAGAAGGAAGCCCCAAGCGAAGCGAGACCCGCGCAGCGGGTTCCGCAAGCAGTTTCCCAAAGGTGCAGGTCAGGATTCAGAAGCAGCGCCCGTCCTGGCGTGGAGTCAGCAGCACAGCACAGAGGAATCTGCTGGAAGGAAGGAGAAGGCGGTATTTACCGCAGTCAGACACCAGGGAGGAGCCTGCAGGGAGAGCGTCCCAGGTGACAGCAATTGGGAGTTGTGGGCGCTCCTGGGACTTGAAGTCCTGCGCCCACAATACGCTCGCAGCCCTGCAGGTCACAGCACCCGGAATCAAGCACCCAGCAGCCACGGCAGAGAAGGAAGCCCCAAGCGAAGCGGGACCCGCGCAGCGGGTTCCGCAAGCAGTTTCCCAAAGGTGCAGGTCAGGATTCAGAAGCAGCGCCCGTCCTGGCGTGGAGTCAGCAGCACAGCACAGAGGAATCCGCTGGAAGGAAGGAGAAGGCGGTATTTACCGCAGTCAGACACCAAGGAGGAGCCTGCAGGGAGAGCGTCCCAGGTGACAGCAATTGGGAGTTGTGGGTGCTCCTGGGACTTGAAGTCCTGCGCCCACAACACGCTTGCAGCCCTGCAGGTCACAGCACCCGGAATCAAGCACCCAGCAGCCACGGCAGAGAAGGAAGCCCCAAGCGAAGCGGGACCCGCGCAGCGGGTTCCGCAAGCAGTTTCCCAAAGGTGCAGGTCAGGATTCAGAAGCAGCGCCCGTCCTGGCGTGGAGTCTGCAGCACAGCACAGAGGAATCCGCTGGAAGGAAGGAGAAGGCGGTATTTACCGCAGTCAGACACCAGGGAGGAGCCTGCAGGGAGAGCGTCCCAGGTGACAGCAATTGGGAGTTGTGGGCGCTCCTGGGACTTGAAGTCCTGCGCCCACAACACGCTCGCAGCCCTGCAGGTCACAGCACCTGGAATCAAGCACCCAGCAGCCACGGCAGAGAAGGAAGCCCCAAGCGAAGCGGGACCCGCGCAGCGGGTTCCGCAAGCAGTTTCCCAAAGGTGCAGGTCAGAATTCAGAAGCAGGGCCCGTCCTGGCGTGGAGTCAGCAGCACAGCACAGAGGAATCCGCTGGAAGGAAGGAGAAGGCGGTATTTACCGCAGTCAGACACCAGGGAGGAGCCTGCAGGGAGAGCGTCCCAGGTGACAGCAATTGGGAGTTGTGGGCGCTCCTGGGACTTGAAGTCCTGCGCCCACAACACGCTCGCAGCCCTGCAGGTCACAGCACCCGGAATCAAGCACCCAGCAGCCACGGCAGAGAAGGAAGCCCCAAGCGAAGCGGGACCCGCGCAGCGGGTTCCGCAAGCAGTTTCCCAAAGGTGCAGGTCAGGATTCAGAAGCAGCGCCCGTCCTGGCGTGGAGTCAGCAGCACAGCACAGAGGAATCCATATCCCCTGTACAGACAAGGACAGCCTGAGTGAGTGTGCCAACTAAGTTGTCATACCCCTCAGAACCCAAGGTTAACCCAACTAGTCCCTTGGGAGGTGCACTGCTACTGCTGGCTGTACTAGGGGGCACAGGTGCCTTAGGGGCTGCAGTAGCAGGAGTCTGCCCTCCTTTCTTGGTGCACTCACTAAACCAGTGAGTTTTACTTTTACAGTATTGGCACCACCTTTTTGATTGGCCTTCTTGATTCTTCTTTTTCTGGGGAGCCTGACCCCCACCCTCTTTGGGTTGTTGGGGACCTGTCGAAGACTTCTGGTCATTTTGTTCACCCTTAGAATCTTTACCCTTCTGGTCTGCTTTCTTCTGACCACCCTGGTTCTGGCCCTGGTTTTGCTTAACTCTTGTTCTGACCCATCTGTCTGCCTTCTTCCCCAATTCTTGGGGAGAGGTCAGATCTGAGTCAACAAGATGCTGATGCAACAACTGGTTCTGACAATTGTTTAAAATCTGTTCTCTCATGATCAAATTATACAATCCTGTGTAATCAGTAACCTTACTGCCCAGCAACCAGCCCTCCAAAGCCTTAGTGGCACAATCTACAAAATCAGACCAATCTTGAGACTGAGTTTTCTGGGTATCCCTGAACAGCAACCTGTACTGCTCAGTGGTTAGGCCAAACCCATCAATCAGTGTATTCTTCAAGACTTGGTAATTGTTAGCATCCTCCACTCTAGTAGTGAGGAGCTTATCTCTACCTTTACCTTCAAAGGAGAGCCACAGGATAGCTGCCCACTGTACAGTGCAGGCCCTCTCCAAAGCAGTAATCCATTTGTGGATGTCATCCCCTTGTTTAAAGGGGGGCACTATCTTACTCAGGTGCCTAGTGTCTAAACTCCTGTTTTCCCTTGGGGGAATGCTGCCACCAGTGGAATCTTGTCCACTTAACTTTTGCTCTCTAGCAAAGGCAAGTCTCTCTTTGGCCAGGGCAAGTTCTTCCCTTTCAATCCTCAGATTGACTTCCCTCACTTTAGCTTCATACACTCTCCTCTGAGGGGATGTCATCCCTCTTATAGAAGAGCCCGAGAGCCATTGGTTCGAATGGATCTGTTAGAGCCTCTAGATAGAGACCTAACTCATCCATTCCCAATGTTAAGCTGGCCTGAGAGGGGTCCCAGGGGTCTCCTAGTACCATTCTCATGCCTGCTTAAGTTGTCCCTAGTTAGCTGGCTAAGTACTTCTGGACCTTTGTCTGCCTCATCCTCAGATGGCTCTAGATCCTCATCCTCCTCTTCACCTTCTGCAGAGAGATGAATAAGGTCAGGGTCACCTGTGGTTCCCTCAAGGGGAGGCATGTTCCCATCTGGATGAGAAGGTTCTGTGTTACCAGCCCTCCTAGCATCATAGGTCTCTAAGAGACCAATCAGAAAAGGAATGGTAGGGTTTGCACCCTGTTTTAGCTTCCTGGATGTACAGATTTGTCTCATCTCTTGGAAGCTAAGTGCAGCATATCTGGAAGTGACCTGTGGAAAGTCCACTGACACAAGGGGAGACTCAGTGTTTCCTCCTTTGTCTGACATGCTGCTTCTAGTGTGGTGTAAGTGATGCACCTACCTACACTATATGTTTGCCTACTGATCCCTTGCTAAGAGTTGTAGCCAAGGTGTGCTAAGCCTTGAGGAGCTACAACAGCTGGTTCAGTAGAACTCAGAGTATTCTAAGCTAAGTTATATGTACCTGGAGTACTTATGTGATCTTTCACAAGATATTCTTAGGATACGTGTGGTAAAACAACAGCAAGCTCAAATCCCAACCGCTGCTCACCAATGTGAGAAGTTGGCCTGATATGCAGTGCTCACTATTCTAGTGCTCCCTTCTGAAAAAACCAACAGCAGACCCCACCGAACTCAAAAACTACCGCCCCATCTCGCTTCTTCCATTCCCGGCCAAAGTCATCGAGAAAGCTGTCAACAACCAACTCGCCGCCTTCCTCGAAGCCAACAAATCACTCGACCCCTCACAATCCGGCTTCCGAGCCAAACACAGCACTGAGACCGCCCTCATCGCAGCAACAGACGACATTCGAACTCTACTGGACAATGGAGACACAGTCGCCCTCATCCTCCTCGACCTCTCTGCAGCCTTCGACACTGTCTGCCACAGCACCCTTTTACAACGCCTCAGAAACATCGGTATCCAAGGAAAAGCACTGGAATGGATCACCTCGTTCCTCACCGGAAGAACCCAGAGAGTCCGCCTCCCACCATTCAAGTCTGAGGCCTCTGAAATCATTTGTGGCGTACCTCAAGGATCTTCACTCAGTCCCACCCTCTTCAACGTATACATGAGCCCCCTAGCGACCATCGCCCGCCAACACAACCTGAACATCATCTCCTACGCGGACGACACTCAACTGATCCTCTCTCTCACCAAGGACCCCAGCACCGCCAAAACTAACCTACACGAAGGAATGAAAGAAGTCGCCGAATGGATGAAACAAAGCCGTCTGAAACTGAATTCAGACAAAACAGAAGTCCTCATCTTAGGTACATCCCCCTCTGCATGGGACGACTCCTGGTGGCCGGAAGCCCTCGGAAAAGCACCCATCCCCACAGACCACGCACGGAACCTTGGCGTCATCCTGGACTCCTCACTCTCCATGAACAGACAAGTCAACGCCGTATCCTCTTCCTGCTTTAACATTCTTCGCATGCTCAGAAAAACATTTCGCTGGATCCCCTCTGAAACAAGAAAAACAGTCACCCACGCTCTAGTCACGAGCCGACTGGACTACGGAAACACCCTATACGCAGGCACCACCGCTAAACACCAGAAGAAACTACAACGAATCCAAAACGCCTCAGCCAGGCTCATACTAGACATCCCACGCAACGAACACATTTCTGGTCACCTTAAAGACCTCCACTGGCTACCCGTCAATAAGAGGATCACTTTCCGACTGCTTACCCACGCACACAAATCACTCTACGACATCGGACCAGATTGCCTCAACTCTCGACTGTCCTTCTACACCCCCTCCCGCCAACTTCGCTCCTCCAGTCAAGCCTTCGCCACTGTACCTCGCATCAACAAGACCACCATGGGAGGCAGATCCTTTTCATACCTGGCTGCCAAAACATGGAACTCACTCCCCGCTTACCTTCGCCTCACCCAGAATCACCTAGCGTTCAGAAAGCAGCTTAAAACTTGGATATTTGACAAATAATCCCCCTCCCCTTCCTAAGCGCCTTGAAACCCTCTGGGTATGTAGTGCGCTATACAAATTTTATGACTTGACTTGACTTGACTAGTGATCACTATGTATCAGTCCAAACAACCCTAATTGATGATTGGTTGTAAGTCAACCTTATTGACCAGCTATCCTAGTAGCGTGGATACGAGCAGTCTTCGGGCTAAACTCTAGAGGGCGTGTTAAGCCAGCTGTTATACCATCACATATACCCCTTGAACACCAAGTGAAAGGACACCACACAAGTGTTATGAAAATAAACAGTGTATTTATTAGAATCACAACAGCCCTGTACTCTTTATGAGGACAGGGTACTAAGCACACAACAAAACTCTTATGAAAATACTTCAAGTTGCACAATTTACACAAATGCCCGAGGGGCACGGGAAACCATATACTATGGAAGTGGAATGCGAAATTACTAGCAGGTAAGTACTGTACTAATAGGCTTTGGAATCGCTAGGACTACGTTACTGAACCTTCAAATTACTAGTAGGAGGCCTAGGGGACTCGGGTGCAGAGTGTGCACTCTCACGCGGGATGCGGGACAAAGTCTATTGGAGCTAGTAAAGACAAAGTTAGTGTTCTCGGGCGAACCCGATAAGGTAGATCGAAAACGACAGTGGATCCTGACCCTTGGATAGTAAGGCTATGCTGGGGCACCGAAATGCCGAGTTTACCTAGCCCAGGGGCTGCAGCTGCATATGTCTCAAAAGACGTCGGGAATCCTCGTAGACGAACCAGGAGCCTGAAGAAAGAAGTTGCTGGCAGGCGACCAGTGAAGATAGTTCGAGTGATCCAAGCCTGGATCGAAGATGGATGACACCTGAAAGCAGAGGGGACCAAGTTCGTGACTACTAGCCAGTAGTCAGGTGGCACCAGGAGGGCACCGGATGGTACTCTTCTCGGCGACGCTGTGCTTTGCAGATCTCACGGACCAGGAGGCGTTGTCGGCGACCAGGATGGAGGTGCGAGCTGTCCCACGATGGATGAAGCTGTCGACGTCGCTGGACCCAGGATTGGGGCAACAAGTCTTGGCAAATTCAAGCCCACGCGGTGGACTCAAAATGGCGTCTGGAGTGGACCAGGAGGGTCCGGGGTGCTCCTCTTTTGGAAGGGAGCAAGGGCCAGTCTGGAGCAACCAGACCAGCAGCAGTGATATCGTCGGGCGTCGTTAAGAAGGCCACAAGCCAGCGGGCTAGTAGCCAAACAACGCGGTGAGCAGCAAAAAGCAGAAGGGCCCCACGCAGATCGTGGAGATGCTGGGAGGCTGGACTTCGGTGCTGGAGCTGCTCAGGGTCGGGGCTTCTCGGACCCCAAAGCACTCACCAGAGGATCCCTCGGCGGTCGTGCTGGATAGAAGTCGTGCAGTTCTGATGATGGCCACTCCCTCGAGGTCTCGTCGCACCTACGGTTCTCAGCTTAGCTGTAGAGGTCAGAGGTGCCAGGGAAGTCGGATCTCGTCGTGCTGGTCGGTCGGATTCCTGAGGAAGGACGTGCAGCAAACCGCAGAGTTCTTAGATGGTGCCTGCGGATGCAGGGTGACTACTCCTTAGTCACAAGGGAGAAATCTTGAGAAGAAGTCGAGAGTTCCTTTCATAGAAAGTAGTTTCTTGATTCAAAGATGATCTAATTTGGAAGGGTCCCCGCTCCTGCCTTTATCCTAAAGAAAGGGGTGGGTACGCGACTAGGTCCTGCCCTAGGGGTGGGACCAGGAAGGGGGGGTGGTTACACCCCTCTCCCATGCCGGACTTTCCCCAGGCCAGGGGCTGGTGTGCCCCTGGAACTGGTTCTAGCCGGCAGATGCGTAGTGAGCACCGGGGTGCCACTCTGCAGTCACCTTCCTGTAAAGCCCTGCCTACCCAGGATACACAAAACCCTGTCTAGGATGGTGCTAGCACCGCCCCTGACAGGAAACCCTTTGTCCAAGCTCTCCTCGCTGGAAGGACTCCCAGCAGCAGGAGGTCAGACTCGTGTCTGTGGTGGCAGCATCCATTTTGTGGAGCTGAGGCTTCGTTTAACTTTAACCGGGGTTCACAGTTACATACATGTCGTGTCCCTCTAGAAGGGTGGAATGCTAACCCCGTCGCCAGAATTGGCGAGGGGTTAGTATTCCAATTCGTATGACACCTTACTCGACATGTTTTGATAAAGCAATACCAGAGATAGCATTTAACCGCGAGGATTATAATGCACTTAAGAGTATATGGTATGCGTTATCATGGAACAGCTATTAGGACTTGGTTCCGCAAGCTGCAAACGGGCTCAGCTCATGCCAGAGCACCATTTCACACGATTCCAAGCACTCTGCCTTCAGGATTGTCAAGGCCTGCCATAGGAGTGACTGATAGGAATCTGTGTGTCCCTTTTTAGGGTTAGATATAGGTATACTATATCTAAAGCAAAGGGTGAGTACACCACCTTGCCCCAGCTGTCGTGCAGCCAGTTGTGTCAGATTTAGATGGCCATCCAGGGGTGGCATAATACATGCTTCAGCCCCTGGTAGGCCCTGGGTACACCTATGCCCTGAGTTACAGGGTCTGATAAGGTGGCCCAGTCCCAATTGGATAATGCTCCTAAGGTACACATGTCAATTTAGTGAGAGAACAGCTAGGCTGTGGGTCTGATTGGCAGGCCCACAGCCAGGGAAAGTCGTAAACCAGTGAAACAAAAGCAAAAAATCTGGGTGATCATAGGATTGCAGACCCTACTCTCCTACACCTACACTCCACGAGTATTCCGTGGGCCCGTTTTCTTCAACGCAGCTCGAGGCTCCTTCGCGATTTCTAGTACGTTGGCTAGTGGGTCCTCACAAAGGACAATCCTTTGTTTCTTGGGCTTTCCTGGTTGCTCCAGACGTGCCCTGACTCTTCCCCCCCCCCCCCCAACCCTCCTCCCACCCCCCCCCCCAACCCTCCTTCCCCCAAGGGTGAGTCCCTCAGACCTTGCTGGTCTGCATCAAAGACAATCTTGTCATCCTGCGTGAGTTGCTGTTGCCAAGGCTTGTTGGGTCCAATCCGGATACCGACGCTGCAGCACTCGACATCAGACGTGGGACAGCTTGAATCCAGCTCCTGGTCGTCGTCGACGCCTCCTGGACCTCGTCAACGCCTCCTGGACCTCGTGGCTGAAGAGTCAAGCTTCACCTACTTCACCTTAAAGCACCCAACATCGGCAGGCATCTACCTGTCGCCATCCTGGTCACTGGCTAGTGACCCAGACTCTGTCCCGTCTGCTTTCAGGTTCTTCAGATCTCCGATCCACCCTTGGATCCATCTGGACACTTTGCTCCTGGTGGCCTGCAGCACTTCTTTGCAGCTCTCCATAGGAATCGAAGACGAATCCCGACACGAAAAGACACCTATGCACCTGGCTTCCCTGGGTGAGGTAACACGAGTACTTCGGTGCTCCCATGGTCTTGACTCTTGAAGTGTCCAGTACCGAATGGGTTCCCTCGCATTCCACTCCTAAGTGTCCTAAATCTTTAACTTTAACTTTCCTCATAGAAGTCTATGGTGAATCCCGGCTGTGTTTAGACACTGCACACGTCCCCCGTGGGTCTCCTGCGGCCCTTCCTTGGGTGGTTCCTGGTTGCCCCAGTGGTTCTACAGGCCCTAGCCCTCACTTCTATCCCTCACGTGGTTCTTATACCACTTTTTTAGTATGTGGTTTGTGAGGCCAAAACGTATACTGTGCTATTTAAGTCCTTGTATTGTACGTTTGCCTCTAGCCTCATAAAGAGACTAGAGGGGTTGTGTTTAGAATAAATACATATATTTTATATATATACCTTGTGTGGTGTACTTTCATTTGATCATTCAAGAGATTATAGACTGGTAAAACAAGCTGCTTTACATTCCTTCAAGATTTAGCTTGAAGGCTGCTCTCCACAGCTACCACTAGGAAAGCTTTCTATAACGGTTGTCTTAAACCTATCAATAAGAGTCGTTTGGACTGGTGCAAGGTGCCCACTAAAATAGTGGACATCATATGCCAGGCCAACTTCTCACATTCCGCATACAGAGCCTCTTTCTTAACCCAATGTTGATATTGGAAAGGTGTGATTTGCTATTCCCTTCTAATTCTTCTGGCCAATGGTTCAATGTATAGATTGAAAATTAGTGGTGAAAGGGGGCAACCCTGCTCTGATGGAGAAGGAAGTTCCCATGTTTATGAACCAGACGGCCCTTACAGTATCTTCAACAGTAACAGAAAAACTCGCCAGCCTTTTTTAGAGCAACGCGGGACACGCAGGGGTCGCCAACGAGTAAGATTCCAATTGCAAATCAGAGACAACTACTAGAGTCACCATTATCAACCAGATCCCCAACATTACCTGGAAACCAGGAACAGACAGTATTGGAAACACGGGAATTAATCCCCATTTTCAATCCGTCTTCTCACATTTTAGATGAGGGTAGTATATCTCTGTTATCAAAAGGTTTATCATTTGTCCCTCATGCTACAGCGAATAAATTTGAATTGTATCAAGACATACATTCTTTTTTTCGTAAAATTAAATTACAAAAATTCTTTGAAAAGGAAGACACTATAGATGATCAAGGTTTGATCAATAACATAGTATTGTTACTGTTGGACTTGGCCCTTTTCCCGGAAATGTTTCGCTTTTTGCTTCACCTAATTCCAGATGTCCCCCCTTGTACTGTAATTGTATAGGCCCTGTAAGGTTAAAATGTCCTGGGTTATATTTAAAAACCATGCTAGATGCAGATGCTTGACTTCCCCCAACATGGCTGCCACTGACCCCTGCTACTGCAGCATGGTCTATATAGGCGCACTCTAGTAGCCAGGAGCTGGCTGGAACCCTTGAACAATGTTGCCATACCAGCCTGCCCATAGCTAGAATGAGGGAAGCTCCTGGAACCTTCCAGAATAGGGGAGGCACCAACTGCCACTATATAAGGAAAAGGAGGGAAACTTTCTAGTCAGTTGGGGCATCACTGACCTGGGGAACCCACGCAGGAGTTTTAGGCGGGAGGGCCTAGTGAGGAACCTATGCTACTGGGAGTGACAGGATTTAGGTGCTGCCTCTTAAGCTGGGTGAGGTGTCCTAAGCTAGCCCTCTGATCTGGCCCAGTGGTAGGGAACCCCAGGGTCCATCTGCAGTGACTGAGGAAAAACTCCTCAAGCCTTCAACTCATCATCACCCCCCCCTCTCAGTAACTTCAAGAAACAAGCAACCAAGGGCGCAGAGCCATCCAAGCGCCAAGAAGTCTACCTTTCCTTGACCAGAGACGGCTGGGGTGATCGACCAGGTACTGGACTTGTGCTGCCCTGCGCATCCCCTGCCTTCAACTGGGCCCACCTTGCCCTACCTGTCTCCCCCTGACTGAACTGATCTGCTGTCCTGTGTGGAAAGTGCTATATTCTGCTCCCCCTGTCCAGCGTTGTATTTGGGACTGCCTGTCCTGAGCTAGCTGTGCCCCCGTGGTTCAAGCGCTGTGCCTAGCCCCCGAGGCGCCTGAGGAGACCGCGTCACCATCGCGGCATCGGCGCCACCCACGCAACACCTCCGAGGTGCCTCCGGCCTGTCCTGCGGCCGCCTGCCTCCGCGCGGTGTCCAGCGCTGTGATTGCCCCCTCGGCGGCCCCCGTACGCCAGGAGAGGGCCGCCGCTTCAAGTGAGCCAGGCCGCGGTAGGCCCGAAGTCAGCACGCACCCCACGTGACAGGGGAGCTCCTTCGCTCCACCCCCGAGCGCCGCGCTGCCATTGGATCTGGCCGGCGCGCCCTCGAGGCGAAGCACGCGATTAGTGACAGCAGCCCCGGCCCCTGCTCCGAATGGTCCTCGGGCCGACTCTGTGACCGGAGGCCCGGAGACCGGCCGGACTCGTCGCGGAAGGGGGGCCGTGGAGTCCGGAAGCCCCCTCCGTCCGGCGCCGCATGCGACCCCTGCCTCGTCCCCAGCGCCGGTGCTCTAAAGCTGAGCCTGCACTGCACTGGGACGGGTGAGGCCACGAGAGGGTTGGACACCCCCCCCCCCTCTCCACCTTTGAGGCCGACGCAAGGGCCCTGGAGGGCCGAAGAAGTGAGGTAAGCCCCTGGGGAGGAGGGCGGTAGGCCGGGAGAGGCCCGAGGTCACCCCTCCCCCGGGGTTCTCTGAGACGGGGCCCTGTCGGCCCTCCCTTCGAACGTGCCTCAAAAGAATGGAGTGTGGAGCCTGAAATGTTATAGTGCACCATATTTACAAGCCTGAAATGTTTAGCGTGCACCGTATTTACAAGCCTGAATTGAGAGGGAGATTCACTTCACTGTACTGAATTTTCTTGCAGAGGTGGGCTTCCATAGTATTCTGATTATCTGATCTAGGTTGCAAGCCAACCGGAACTCACAAGAAGAAAGGCTTGTCACAAATAATTAAAGGTTATGTTCTTTGGAGTTCCTTGTTGGACTGATAAGTACTTGCCGATATGTTTTACTACCTTGAAGGAAAAGCATCCATGAGAGGTTTGATGTGATATTTAAACGCATTACTATAGTCGCTTCTTGTAGGATCCTCCAGGTTAATACAGTCGCCCCGTTGCCTGTCAGAGAGGTTGATACGACAGGCGGGGTTAGCTAGTGTTTCAATGCTTGATGAGCTGGTTATTATTCTAATGAAATGTTCACCCATTCATAGGAAATGTAACCTGAACGTGATTCATGAAATGTCTCAATGAAATGCTTACCTGAAATGCTGATGAATTAATAATGCAACGCTCTATTTGAAAGCCTATATAAAATATCTTGATTCTTTCAAATACAACTACTGGTGTGGTCTCCATTATTGCGCCACTGTGTCTTACATTGGATGTGTGCGTTAAGTAGCTGCTTTACACGCAAGCCCCTGGCTGCCTTCCTGCTCGAGCCATGCTACCCCCTTAAGAGCTGGTGACCCCAGGTCTTACAGTTACCCTCCACCTTTACTCCAAATTTGGAACAAGTAGGACCGGAAGTGGAAATTTTTGAACGGGTAGTTTTAAACCGCCTTGATCAAGCCTTGCATTTTATTCCTAAACTTTTATATAATCTGAACAGAGAAGAATTTATGTCTTTGAATGCACTCACCCAGAACCAATCTCTAACAGTAAAAAGCTGTGATAAAGGTGGGGGTATCGTAGTGGTCAATTCTGACGACTACGAACGTAAAATGCAAAATATGCTCAATGATCAGACATTCTATTCTAAAATAAATGTTTACCCTAATGCAAAAATAATACAATAGATTAGATATCTCACAAATCAAGCACTATAAGCAGGCAGTATCACAGCAAAAGAATACGAGTATCTGAACATGTCCAAAAATAAAACATCCTGTATTTATAGACTTCCAAAAATACATAATATAGAGGACCCACCTTATCGACCAATAGTCTCTACCATTGTAACCCCTACAGAACCAGTGTCAAAATATATAGATACGATTTTTAGACCTTTTGTACCCCTTATAAATTTGTTCATCAAAGACACAGGTGACATGATTTTAAAAGTTGAAAATTTTAAATTTAATCCACAAACAGATATATTAGTGATATATTAGTGAGTCTAGATATAGAGTCGCTATATAGTAACATCCACAGAAAGAAGCTTTATAGATAAATATAATATCCCCTGTTCAAAATCATTTATTCAAGCAGGATTGCATCTGATTTTAACGCAGAATATATTTGAGTTTGGACAACAACTCTATCGCCAAATAAAAAGCGAACGTATGGGTGCTTCAGTGGCGCCACCTATAGCTAACATCTATATGGCCCATTTTGAACACAAATACATCCACAATGAGTCTGTTTCCCATTGGTCCAGATATATAGATGATATTTTATTTGTCTGGACCGATGGGGAGCAGACTCTACATCAATTTTTAGCATGGTTAAATCTAACAGATGATAATTTGAAATTTACAGCCAATAGGAGTACTAACAGTGTTGAATTTTTAGATATTGTTATAGGACATAAAATGGGCGATTCAGAGGTAGATTTATTTTTGAAGCCCACAGCGAGAAATACTTTGTTACATTTTAAAAGTAAACAACAGGGAGGGACAAAGAAGGGACAATATTTAGAGGGGTCCAGTGTGCACGTCCCAACAACATCTATCCAAAAAGATGCACAAAGTTCCAATAAGGAGTAATGTTAGTATAGTGGGGTGATTTATCTACCTCTCTCTAAGTGTGGAAAAATGTAAGAAACAGGGAAAGGTATCCCTTGTCGGAACTAGGGATGCCTCACACAACAGGCTGGTTTAACGGCTGCCGTCATATCACGAGCCTATTGTCTCTTGTCATCATCGGCTTCCTGCTCCAACGTCAAGCCGGCGCTGCAATGCCTGACGGGTAGCACGTAGTGCTACACTTTGGTGGAGATCTTTTGTTCCTAGCCGATGATTGGATGGGTGTGTGGGGCCCAAGTAATAAAGTAGTGAGCGTGGAGTGAAGTGCGTTAAAAAAGGTTAGTGTAGTCTACTCTGGTCCGTTTATTCGTGTAGCTAACTACCTGATTTAAAATAAGAGGGGTATAGGGACTCAACCAAATTATGGGTGGGAAACCCGTTCGACCCTCATCTGTGATCAGGTCAACATGTTTCATGCCATCACGGCACTTCGTCAGGACCTAGATTGTGCTCATAAACTAGAAAGAAAAACCCAGAAGAATGGGGCTGAGGAGTGTAGCAGAAACAACCTGACGGGTCAGAGACTGGAACAGGGGAAGTTCTTGTGTTGCAATCCGCCCTATAGAAAAGAAGGAAGAGAAAGAAAACCACATAATAATGAACGTTCTCTATAGGATAATACAGACCGACAGGCTTATACCCCCATGGGATAGATACAGTGTGCGAAATTGCCCTACCCTATATCCCTACATTGCAGCCTCTGACACACCGAGAGGAATGCTGAACTCGTGTGATCCCTGCACGCTCACTGACAGGGACAGGGATAGGGATACACAAACAAGGGCACTCTATGGGGCCCCTCAACCCATTCTGAAAGGACACACCATTTGGAAAGTTCGAATTTTTCTTTATTTTTGATACCACCCTAGCCAGTCCAAGATGGCTACCCGACACCCACATCAGGTAGTTAGCTACACGAATAAACTGACCAGAGTAGACTACACTAACCTTTTTTAACGCACTTCACTCCACGCTCACTACTTTATTACTTGGGCCCCACACACCCATCCAATCATCGGCTAGGAACAAAATATCTCCACCAAAGTGTAGCACTACGTGCTACCCGTCAGGCATTGCAGCGCCGGCTTGAAGTTGGAGCAGGAAGCCGATGATGACACGAGACAATAGGCTGGTGATATGACAGCAGCTGTTAAACCAGCCTGTTGTGTGAGGCATCCCTAGTTCCGACAAGGGATACCTTTCCCTGTTTCTTACATTTTTCCACAATTAGAGAGAGGTAGATAAATCACCCCACTATACTAACATTTTAAAAGTAATCATCCGCTCTGCCAAAAGCAAAGTATTCCCTTCTCTCAATTTCTGAGAGTCAGGCGCAATTGCACCAACCTCTCAGATTTTGATGTACAGGGAGTAGCCATGAAAAAGACATTTCTAGCCAGAGGCTACCTTCACCGGCTGGTGAGGGAGTCCTATAAAAGAACTCGCTATTTCGATAGGGACCACAGAAAGATTGCTAAGCCACTTTTAGCACATCGCCGGATTAAAACATCAAGGATTTGATAGTACACTCGCGATTTACTTCGAAAAAAGCAGAACTCCCATTTGTACAAAAAAACAATTGATGGCAGCAAGCCCATCAAAGGAACAATAAGGTGCTCCTCATGTAAATCATACGATAGAATATTAGAAGGTGAAAGCATGAATTTGAATTAACATTAAAGCACGGGGACTATGGAACTGTAAAACCCAGAATGTCATCTATCTTCTCCTATGGCCTTAGGTTTTGGTTACGTAGGCAAGACATCCAGACCATTTCAGACAAGTCTGACAGAGCATCAGTCAGCCATAAAAACTGCTAAAACAATGGCACCTTTAGTAAAACATTACATGGAGTTCAACCATAAATCTGACGATATTAGTTGGCGAATATTGGAAAAACCCCAGATGATAAAGACAGATTACAAATCCGCAAAAAAAAGGGAAGTCTACTGGATTTTTTCATTGAATACGTTTAAATGTGGCTTAAACAATGATTTACCCTGGGAGAATGCAATTATCTAAGTATCCCATTCCGACACAGAGAGTACCTAGTCTATAGCCCATATACTTGAGTATGTCACCATATCTATGACCCATTTATTATTTTTTGAGTCACAATAATATTATAGACGTGGTGTGTGTTCTGGAGATAACTTCCTTTATTAGGCCACAGAATTGCTATATAGACAACAGAGATAAAGCTTTAAAATCTTTTTCCATTAAGCTATTAAATAACTTATTATTGGTGTACCTTTTATTTTTGGTTTATTGATTTTTTGAAATCCGTTTTTTAATTTGAAAATATATATTTTTAAATGAGATTACATAACGAAAAATGTATCCTTTCACAAGTACTGTAAAGACACTTATAGCGTCTTTCATCTTCATTCCGTAATTTACGTTTTTTTGTTACTCTTGTATTTTCATTTGAGATAAATAGTTTGTCAAATAGGTTCTGTGATAGTATCGGACTGACGTTTCAGTCTGTTTTCCATATCTAGACACAGCGATAACGGACCACAATACCGTGGATGCAGACGTAATAACAGTATGTAAGCTGCATACGAAGCATGTAACTCTATGAACCTATTATATGCTTTCATTTAAACAGCCGCGACTTGCACTTCTGGGTCGACTGCGCGATATCCACGCCAGCAGGGACCCGAATACCGGCAACATTGAAGAATTGTTTTATCAGGTATTTACTGCTCCCGTTAGACTTTGGGTAGTTCTGCCTCCCTTTAGCATCAATTTAATTATTTGTTCCTTCTGTTTTGATTGTGTCTTTACTTTAGACCAATTATATAAGAAAGTTTTTTAACAAAACGTACACGGACCCGTATTCTGCCGAATCGAAGACACAAACTTATGAGGTATTTAAAGTTTATATAATATCTGAAGATGTTTCTTTACCTTCTAAGAAGCATTATATTTAGCTCCCCCTTTCCTTTTTTGTTTCTTGTGTCTTCGCATTAGCCCGATCATAAAGGAAATCAATATTTGATACGAATTCTTTCGTCATAACGTGAACGCAAGATGTAGGTTGGCTTATCTGCACTCCTATTTACTTGCTTTACAGTAAGCCCGGCATACTATCCCAGGACTATCTAGAATTACTTATACCGTAGAAATTCGAAATAAGCTAATATTAGGGCAATTCATTAGTAACGTGAGAACGCCAATAAGATATTTTACTTCTACTTTTTCCTATCTATAGGCGCATTCTCACGTCACCCCATTATGTAGTTAGACCCAGAGACCCCCAGATTTTTAATGTACTAACTAACAGCTGGAACTTAGTCGCTTATTAGAGCTACACTATATGGCTACATAGAGGAAAATAACATTGTCCCGTTTAAACAATATATGTTAGCTATATTAGGATATTACTTAGAATATGCATTCAAATGTCGACTACTTACCAAGTCTCTCTTGATCTGTAGTTTGTAGATTTTTAACCAAATATACATAACCTGAAAGAGAAGTTTCTTCCTTTGGTTTTTATCAGCATTGTGAGAAGTTGGCCCGATATGCAACGTTCGCTATTCTAGCGACCGCTATGTATCGTTCCAACGACCCTTATGGTGTTTGGTTGTAAGTCAACCTATAGACCAGCTATCCTAGTAGCGTGGATACGAGCAGTCTAAGGCTAAAGACTCAAGAGGGCGCGTTAAGCCAGCTGTTTACCACACATGTACCCCTTGAACACCCAGTGAAAGGACACCACACAAGTGTTATGAAAATAAACAGGATATTTATTAAGAATCACAACAGCCCTGTACTCTTTATGAGGACAGGGTACTAAGCACAACCAAATCTCTTTAGCAAATACTTCAAGTGCACAGTTTAAAACAAGTGTCCGAGGACACGGAAAGGTTAAGGTCTCGGGCGGACCCGATAAGGCAAGTCGGAAGCGAGGGACTCGGGACCCTAGAGTAAGGAGGCTATGCAGGCACCGAAATGCCGAGTTACCTAGCCACGAGGGCTGCGGCTGCACAAGTCTTACAGGCGTCGGGGTCTTCGCTGACGAGCCAGGAGCCGGAAGAAAGGAGTTGCTGGCCGGCGACCAGTGCTGAATAGTTCGTAGAGATCCAAGCCTGGATCGGAGATTGATGAAACCTGAAAGCAGAGGGGACCAAGTTCGTACTACTAGCCAGTAGTCAGAGGGTACCAGGAAGGCACCGGTTGGCCGTCACCTCGACCAGGTGAGTGGGCGACGCTAGGCTCTGCAGTCTCACGGACCAGGAGGCGTTGTCGGCGACCAGGGTGGAGGTGCGAGCTGTCCCACGAAGGATGATGCTGTCGGCGTCGCTGGGCCCAGGATGGGGCAACAAGCCTTGGCAGATCTCAGGGCCACGTGGTGGGCCTAAGATGGCGTCTTGAGTGGACCAGGAGGGTCCGGGGTGCTTCTCGCAAAGATGGAAGCAAGGGCCAGTCTGGAGCAACCAGACCAGCAGTGATGATTCTCGGATGTCGTCACAGAAGGGCACAAGCCAGCGGCGAGTGACCTGACAACGTGCTGAGCAGCGAGCAGAAGGGCCCCACGCAGATCGTGGAGATGCTGGGAGACTGCACTTCGGTGCTAGAGCGGCTCAGGGTCGGGGCTTCTCGGACCCCAGTGCACTCACCAGAGAGTTACCTCGATGGTCGTGCTGGTTTTTAAGAGCGTGCAGGTTCTGATGATGGCCGGTCCCTCGAGGTCTCGTCGCACCCACAGATCACAGCTGAGCTGATGACGTGGGTAGAGGTCAGAGGTGCCAGGGAAGCCGGTTCTCGTCGAGCTGGGCCGTCGGATCCTTGAGGAAGGACTTGCAGCAAACCGCAGAGTTCTTAGATGGTGCCCGCTGATGCAGGGTGACTACTCCTTAGTCACAAGGGAGAAATCTTGAGAAGAGTCTTGAGTGTCCTTTCGTAGAAAGTAGTTCTTGATTCAAAGATGATCTAATTTGGAAGGGTCCCCGCTCCGGCCTTTATCCTAAAGAAAGGGGTGGGTACATGACTAGGTCCTGCCCTAAGGGTGGGACCAGGAAGGGGGGTAGTTACACCCCTCTCCCCTGCCGGACTTTCCCCAGGCCAGGGCTGTCGCCCCTGGAACTGGTTCTAACCGGCAGATGCGTAGTGAGCACCGGGGTGCCACTCCGCAGTCACCTTCTCGCAAAAGCCCTACCTACCCAGAATACACAAACCCTGTCTGGGACGGTGCGAACACCGCCCTCGACAGGAAACCCTTTGTCCAAGCGCTCCTCGCTGGAAGGACTCCCAGCAGCAGGAGGTCAGACTCGTGTCTGTGGTGGCAGCATCCATTTTGTGGAGCTGAGGCTTTCGTTAACTCTAACCGGGGTTCACAGTTACGTACATGTTGTGTCCCTCTAGAAGGGTGGGATGCTAACCTCATCGCCAGAGTTGGTCAGAGGGCAGCACCCCGATTCGTATGACACCTTACTCGACATGTCTTGATAACGCGACACCGGAGTTACCGATATGGTACGCGTTATCATGGAACAGCTATTGGGTCTTGATTCCGCAAGCTGCAACCGGGCTCGGCTCGGGCCTGAACCTAGCTCACACGAGCCCACGCACTCTGCCTTCAGGATTGTTAAGGCCTGCCATAGGAGTGACTGATAGGAACTCGGGTGTCCATTGTATGGTTAGATATAGAGTTACTATACCTAAAGCGAAGGGTGGTTACACGTCTTCGCCCCAGCTGTCGTGCAGCCAGTTGTGTCAAATTTAGGAGGCCAGCCAGGGGTGGCATAATACATGCTTCAGCCCCTGGCGGCCCTGGGTACACCTATGCCCTGCGTTACGGGGTCTGATAAGGTGGCCCAGTACCTATTGGTAAATGCACCTAGGGTACATATCGTAATTTAGAAAGAGAACAGCCAGGCTGTGGGTCTGATTAGCGGGCCCACAGCCAGAGAAAGTCGTAAACCAGTGAAACAAAAGCAAAAAATCTGGGTGATCATAGGATTGCAGACCCTACTCTCCTACATGACCCCCCCCCAAACGTCGGAACAATAAGCTAACCTTGACCAGCTGAGTCTTCTTGTTCTAAGTGGAAATATCTGGAGAGCCCATCGGCATTGCCATGATCAGTACCAGGTCTATGTTCCACTGTAAAGTCCATCCCCTGTAGGGAAATGGACCACCTAAGCAGTTTGGGGTTTTCACCCTTCATCTGATTTAGCCACAAGAGGGGCTTATGGTCGGTCTGAATCTTGAAGTGAGTGCCAAACAAGTATGGCCTCAGCTTCTTCAGGGCCCAAACCACAGCAAAGGCCTCCCTCTCAATAGCTGACCAATTCTTCTCTCTAGGGGTCAGCCTTCTGCTTATAAAAGCAATGGGCTGGTCTTGACCATCAAAATTCAGTTGAGAAAGAACAGCTCCCACACCCAACTCAGAAGCATCTGTTTGGACAATGAATGGTTTGGAGTAGTTCGGACTCTTGAGGATAGGCGCCGTGCACATGGCCTGCTTTAGGTCATCGAATGCTTTTTGACAGCTCGCTGTCCACTGAACCTTCTTTGGCATTTTCTTACTTGTCAGTTCGTTTAATGGGGTCACAATGGAACCATAGTTCCTGACAAACTTCCTATAGTAACCAGTCAGGCCCAAGAAAGCTCGAACCTGAGTCTGGGTGGTTGGAGGAGCCCAGTCCCTGATTGACTGTATCTTGCTCTCCAGTGGCTGAACCTGGCCTCCACCTACAAGGTGGCCCAGGTATACAACCTGTATCTGCCCTATCTGGCACTTGGTGGCCTTGATAGTGAGGCCTGCTGCTTGCAGGGCCTCTAACGCTTTCCGCAGGTGGACCAGGTGATCCTCCCAGGTGGAGCTAAAGACAGCAATATCGTCAAGATACGCCGCACAGAAGTCATCCAGCCCAGTAAGGACTTGATTCACCAACCTTTGGAAGGTGGCAGGTGCATTCTTCAGACCAAAGGGCATCACCACGAACTGATAATGCCCACCAGGGGTTGAAAATGCGGTTTTAGGCTTGGCGTCCTCAGCTAACCTGATTTGCCAATACCCAGCTGTTAGGTCAAACGTACTTAAGTAGTTGGCCGAGGCCAATCTATCGATAAGCTCGTCTGCCCTCGGTATTGGGTGGGCGTCAGTCTTAGTGACTGCATTGAGACCCCTGTAGTCTACGCAAAACCTCATCTCTCTCTTACCACCCTGGGTGTGAGGTTTCGGCACTAGAACTACGGGACTAGCCCAAGGGCTATCCGAGGGTTCAATGACTCCCAGCTCCAACATTTTCTGCACTTCACTCTTGATGCAGTCTCTAACGTGATCAGGCTGCCGGTAGATTTTACTCTTAACGGGCAAGCTGTCACCAGTGTCAACCTCATGGGTGCACCAATCGGTCTGGCTGGGTGTTAGAGAAAACATATGTCTGAACGACTGAAGAACCTGTTTACAGTCGCTCTGTTGATGTTCGGAGAGGCTGCCACAAAAGACAACACCATCTACCGATCCATCGTCAGGATTCTGAGTGAGCAGGTCGGGGAGAGGGTCACTCTCTTCTTCCTGTCCCTCATCTAGGGCCATGAGCAAACTCATGTCCTTCCTGTCGACATATGCTTTTAGCCTGTTGACATGAAGCACCCTGTGGGGGCTCCGGGGAGTTCCCAGGTCGACCAGGTAGGTGACCTCTCCCTTTTTCTCCAGGATGGTGTAGGGCCCGGACCATTTGTCCTTGAGTGCTGCTGGGGCCACTGGCTCCAACACCCACACCTTCTGTCCGGGCTGGTAAACAGTCAAGACAGCCTTTTGGTCATGCCAAGCTTTTTGGAGTTCTTGGCTGGCCTTAAGGTTTTCAGATGCCTTTTCCATGTATTCAGCCATCCGCGAGCGGAGGCCAAGCACATAGTCCACTATGTTGGTTGCAGGCTTTTTGAGAGGTCTCTCCCATCCTTCCTTCACCAAACACAGGGGTCCCCTTACAGGATGCCCGTACAAAAGTTCAAAAGGGCTGTAGCCAACCCCCTTCTGTGGGACTTCTCTGTAGGCGAACAAGAGGCAGGGGATCAGGACGTCCCATCTACGCCGAAGCTTTTCCGGTAGTCCATGAATCATCCCTTTCAGGGTCCTGTTGAATCTCTCAACAAGCCCATTGCATTGTGGGTGATAGGGTGTAGTGAACTTGTAGTTAACACCACATTCCTTCCACATAGCAGTTAAGTAGCTCGACATAAAGTTTGCACCTCTGTCGGAGACGACCTCCTTAGGGAAGCCCACTCTGGAGAACACTCCAACTAGGGCTCTTGCCACAACAGGTGCTGTAGTGGTCCTAAGGGGAATAGCTTCAGGATACCTGGTGGCATGATCCACTACCACCAGTATAAACTTGTGCCCTGATGCTGTAGGTGGTTCCATGGGACCGACGATGTCGACCCCCACCCGTTCAAAGGGTACCCCCACCACAGGCATTGGTATAAGGGGGGCCTTTGTCGTGCCACCTGACTTACCACTGGCTTGGCAAGTGACACAGGAGCGGCAAAACTCCTTGGTATCCTCGTTCATATGAGGCCAGTGAAAGTGGGAGACAAGCCTGTCCCACGTTTTCGTCTGGCCTAAGTGACCTGCTAAGGGAATCTCGTGGGCCAAGGTAAGTAGGAAACCACGCTGAGACAAGGGTACAACCAGCCTCCTGGTCATGCCAGGCTTGGGGTCTCTTGACTCAGTGTACAGGAGTCCATCTTCCCAGTATACCTTGTGGGTACCTGTGGCGTTCCCAGCAGCCTCAGCAGCAGCCTGCTGTCTGAGGGGTTCAAGAGAAGGGCAGTCTAACTGGTCCTTCCCCAGGTCTTCCCTTGAGGGTCCCCCCGAACCCAAGAATTCAACTTGATCAAGTTCGAATTCCCTAGGCTCAGTTTCCCTCAATTCCTGTAGGTCAGCCTCCTCTGAGACTTGATCCTCGACCTGGGGCAAGGGGGAAGGCGCAGCCTTAACCCTACTGCTCTTTTTCTTGGGAGGTGTCTGGTCCGTTGTTCCAGGATCCAGCACCTGTTCAGTGGGGCATTTCCTGACCTGTGACCTGGTCACAGCGAACACATGTGCTGGCAAACCTAACATTTCCATGTGAGTCCGGTGCTCCACTTCTGACCATTGTGATGACTCCAAATCATTGCCCAACAAACAATCCACTGGGAGGTCTGGACTAACTACAACCTTCTTTTGGCCAGTTACCCCTCCCCAGGAGAAAGCTACAACTGCCATACTGTGATTGGTAGTGACATTGCTTGCATTGGTCACCAGGAATTCTGTACCTGGCATGATCTGTCCAGGGTCCACAAAGTTAGGCGTCACCATGGTGACGCTGGCACAAGTGTCCCTATAGGCCTGAGCCATCTTTCCATTTATGAAAGGCGTCTGTCTGTATTTGCCCAAGGTATTGGGACTTATGTCAGGGGACACGTCCGCGTCCCCTGTACTGACAAGGACAGCCTGAGTGAGTGTGCCAACTAAGTTGTCACGCCCCTCAGAACCCAGGGTTAACCCTACTAAACCCTTGGGAGGCGCACTACCACTGCTGACTGTACTAGGGGGCACAGGTGCCTTAGGGGCTGTAGTGGCAGGAGTCTGCCCTCCTCCTTTCTTGGTGCACTCACTAAACCAGTGAGATTTACTTTTACAGTACTGGCACCATCTTTTGGATTGGCCTTCTTTCTTCTTTTGGGGAGCCTGACCCCCACCCTCTTTGGGTTGTTGGGGACCTGTCGAAGACTTCTGGTCACTTTGTTCCCCTTTAGAATCTTTACCCTTCTGGTCTGCTTTCTTCTGACCACCTTGATTCTGGCCCTGGTTCTGTTTAACTCTTGTACGAACCCATCTGTCTGCCTTCTTTCCCAATTCTTGGGGAGAGGTCAGATCCGAGTCGACAAGATGCTGATGCAACAACTGGTTCTGACAATTGTTTAAAATTTGTTCTCTCATCATCAAATTATACAATCCTTGATAATCAGTAACCTTACTGCCCAGCAACCAGCCCTCAAAAGCCTTAGTGGCACAATCGACAAAATCAGACCAATCTTGAGACTGCGTTTTCTGGGTATCCCTGAACAGCACCCTGTACTGCTCAGTGGTTAGGCCGAACCCTTCAACGAGTGTATTTTTCAAGATTTGGTAATTGTTAGCATCCTCCACCCTTGTGGTGAGGAGCTTGTCTCTTCCTTTTCCTTCAAAGGAGAGCCACAAGATAGCTGCCCACTGACTCTGGGGAACGCCCTGCACAGTGCAGGCCCTCTCCAAAGCAGTAATCCATTTGTGGATGTCGTCCCCTTGTTTAAAGGGGGGCACTATCTTACCAAGGTGTTTCGTATCAAAACTCTTTTCCCTATTACTAGGTACATTGCTGCCACCAGTGGGGACTACCCCACTTAACTGTTGCTCTCTTGCAAAGGCAAGCCTCTCTTTGGCCAGGGCAAGTTCTTCCCTTTCGATCCTTAGATTAGCTGCCCTTTCCTTAGCTTCGTACACTCTCCTCTGAGGGGATGTCATCCCTCTTTGAGAAGAGTTGTGAGAGCCATTGGTTTGAAGGGATCTGCCAGAGTCTCTTGACAGAGATCGGGCTCGTCCATTCCCAATGTTAAGCTGACCTGATAGTGGCCCCAGGGGTCCCCCAGTACCGCTATCATGTTTGCTTAAGTTGGACCTGCTTAGTCTGACGACTTCTACCTGTCCCTTATCTGCCTCATCCCCAGAGAGATCCTCATCCTCATCTTCCTCCCCATCTTTGTTCTCAGTTGCGAGGTGGATGAGGTCAGGATCGTCTCGGGTTCCCTCGAGGGGAGGCATGTCTCCTTCTGGATTAGAAGAGCTACGAAGTTTCTCCGCTCTTCTGGCATCATAAGTCTCCAAGAGACCAATCAGAAAGGACGTTGTAGGGTTAGACCCCTGCTGAATCTTCCTGGAGTGACACAGCCGTCTCAACTCCTTGAAGCTCAGCACAGTATATCCTGAAGGGATGACCTGTGGAGGGTCAACTGACACAAGGGGAGACCCAGAGTTTCCTCCTTTGTCCGACATACTGTTTCTAGTGTGGTGTAAGTGATGCACCTACCTACACTACGTGTTTACCTACTGTTCCCTTGCTAAGAGTTGCAGCCAAGGTGTGCTAAGCCTTGAGGAGCTGCAACAGCTGGTTCAGTAGAACTCAGAGTATTCTAAGCTTTAGTTATATGTACTAACAGTACTTATGTGATCTTTCAACAAGATATTCTTAGGATACGTGTGGTAAAACAACAGCAAGCTCAAATCCCACCGCTGCCACCAATGTGAGAAGTTGGCCCGATATGCAACGTTCGCTATTCTAGCGACCGCTATGTATCGTTCCAACGACCCTTATGGTGTTTGGTTGTAAGTCAACCTATAGACCAGCTATCCTAGTAGCGTGGATACGAGCAGTCTAAGGCTAAAGACTCAAGAGGGCGCGTTAAGCCAGCTGTTTACCACACATGTACCCCTTGAACACCCAGTGAAAGGACACCACACAAGTGTTATGAAAATAAACAGGATATTTATTAAGAATCACAACAGCCCTGTACTCTTTATGAGGACAGGGTACTAAGCACAACCAAATCTCTTTAGCAAATACTTCAAGTGCACAGTTTAAAACAAGTGTCCGAGGACACGGAAAGGTTAAGGTCTCGGGCGGACCCGATAAGGCAAGTCGGAAGCGAGGGACTCGGGACCCTAGAGTAAGGAGGCTATGCAGGCACCGAAATGCCGAGTTACCTAGCCACGAGGGCTGCGGCTGCACAAGTCTTACAGGCGTCGGGGTCTTCGCTGACGAGCCAGGAGCCGGAAGAAAGGAGTTGCTGGCCGGCGACCAGTGCTGAATAGTTCGTAGAGATCCAAGCCTGGATCGGAGATTGATGAAACCTGAAAGCAGAGGGGACCAAGTTCGTACTACTAGCCAGTAGTCAGAGGGTACCAGGAAGGCACCGGTTGGCCGTCACCTCGACCAGGTGAGTGGGCGACGCTAGGCTCTGCAGTCTCACGGACCAGGAGGCGTTGTCGGCGACCACGGTGGAGGTGCGAGCTGTCCCACGAAGGATGATGCTGTCGGCGTCGCTGGGCCCAGGATGGGGCAACAAGCCTTGGCAGATCTCAGGGCCACGTGGTGGGCCTAAGATGGCGTCTTGAGTGGACCAGGAGGGTCCGGGGTGCTTCTCGCAAAGATGGAAGCAAGGGCCAGTCTGGAGCAACCAGACCAGCAGTGATGATTCTCGGATGTCGTCACAGAAGGGCACAAGCCAGCGGCGAGTGACCTGACAACGTGCTGAGCAGCGAGCAGAAGGGCCCCACGCAGATCGTGGAGATGCTGGGAGACTGCACTTCGGTGCTAGAGCGGCTCAGGGTCGGGGCTTCTCGGACCCCAGTGCACTCACCAGAGAGTTACCTCGATGGTCGTGCTGGTTTTTAAGAGCGTGCAGGTTCTGATGATGGCCGGTCCCTCGAGGTCTCGTCGCACCCACAGATCACAGCTGAGCTGATGACGTGGGTAGAGGTCAGAGGTGCCAGGGAAGCCGGTTCTCGTCGAGCTGGGCCGTCGGATCCTTGAGGAAGGACTTGCAGCAAACCGCAGAGTTCTTAGATGGTGCCCGCTGATGCAGGGTGACTACTCCTTAGTCACAAGGGAGAAATCTTGAGAAGAGTCTTGAGTGTCCTTTCGTAGAAAGTAGTTCTTGATTCAAAGATGATCTAATTTGGAAGGGTCCCCGCTCCGGCCTTTATCCTAAAGAAAGGGGTGGGTACATGACTAGGTCCTGCCCTAAGGGTGGGACCAGGAAGGGGGGTAGTTACACCCCTCTCCCCTGCCGGACTTTCCCCAGGCCAGGGCTGTCGCCCCTGGAACTGGTTCTAACCGGCAGATGCGTAGTGAGCACTGGGGTGCCACTCCGCAGTCACCTTCTCGCAAAAGCCCTACCTACCCAGAATACACAAACCCTGTCTGGGACGGTGCGAACACCGCCCTCGACAGGAAACCCTTTGTCCAAGCGCTCCTCGCTGGAAGGACTCCCAGCAGCAGGAGGTCAGACTCGTGTCTGTGGTGGCAGCATCCATTTTGTGGAGCTGAGGCTTTCGTTAACTCTAACCGGGGTTCACAGTTACGTACATGTCGTGTCCCTCTAGAAGGGTGGGATGCTAACCTCATCGCCAGAGTTGGTCAGAGGGCAGCACCCCGATTCGTATGACACCTTACTCGACATGTCTTGATAACGCGACACCGGAGTTACCGATATGGTACGCGTTATCATGGAACAGCTATTGGGTCTTGATTCCGCAAGCTGCAACCGGGCTCGGCTCGGGCCTGAACCTAGCTCACACGAGCCCACGCACTCTGCCTTCAGGATTGTTAAGGCCTGCCATAGGAGTGACTGATAGGAACTCGGGTGTCCATTGTATGGTTAGATATAGAGTTACTATACCTAAAGCGAAGGGTGGTTACACGTCTTCGCCCCAGCTGTCGTGCAGCCAGTTGTGTCAAATTTAGGAGGCCAGCCAGGGGTGGCATAATACATGCTTCAGCCCCTGGCGGCCCTGGGTACACCTATGCCCTGCGTTACGGGGTCTGATAAGGTGGCCCAGTACCAATTGGTAAATGCACCTAGGGTACATATCGTAATTTAGAAAGAGAACAGCCAGGCTGTGGGTCTGATTAGCGGGCCCACAGCCAGAGAAAGTCGTAAACCAGTGAAACAAAAGCAAAAAATCTGGGTGATCATAGGATTGCAGACCCTACTCTCCTACAAGCATCATCATTGGTCACCTTAAAGTAGGTCATACCTATTTTAAAAAGTTTTATTTAAAACTTTTAATACTTAATATGATAATAACTATGTTTTCGAAATGCCATGTTGTACCTAGATTCTTCAGAGTGAGACCTCTTTATCATATCCAGGGGTCCTCTACTACAAGAATTCCCATATACATTTTAAAAACGACAAGTAAACAATATAAATTAAATATGTTTTCTCTCTGTTACCGCACGGGTGACTAAAAAGTAAGAAACAAACAATCGGACTAGTAGAGGTCATGCAATGGGAACTTTGTCTTTCCTTCCACACTTTCATCTGTTCACATTGCTATCTATGCACTATCTCCATGACTTAAGACTTGTTGATATTGGATGCAAATCAGTTGCCATTAAAATACTTATCTATATGTAAATTTGTTTCTTTGACAGACAGTAACATAGCTTCTATGATCCGAATGAGTTCTAAATTGTGTTTTAATTAAATCTTTGGTGTATGAGTGGCTACTCCTGACGAGGACACTTTGTGTCGAAACGCGCAAAGATTTTATCTTTGCCACTTATTGTTATCAGATTTGTTTTTAGAATATTATTTCTTACAAAATGAAATTTCATTAAGTAATGTGTTTTTATCAGACTGCCAATGTATTTGTTCTCCTTGATTAAAGATTGTTATATTTTATCTTTTTGAACTCATTCATTTTTTTGTATTACAATTCTAAATCTAAGAATTTTAAGTTGCTTGGAAACGATGCTTTCCACTGTGTTTTTGCCCTGTCCCAAAGAACTATATTATGTTACAGGGGGTCCTTGTTACTCACGATGGACCAGGCAAATGACTAATACTTGGTATTGACCAGGCGGACCGCGTTGGTCTTATTTAAGTTCAGCTCTAAGCCTTGCTGGTCCATTCAGGTTTTAATTGTGTTCATAGTACATTGCAGGCCAATTTGATTTTGGCTCAAGAGGACAATATCATCGGCATACTATTTTCTCTGTTGCCAAACTAAGGGGATGGCTTTCCTCTTGTAGAAGATGTTTTTCTAAGTTTTCGAGGTAGAGATTAAACAAACTTTGAGCTAGAACGCATCCCTGTTTCCGGCCAATCGTCGATTTTTTTCATGACTCTGCTGCCGAATTTCGGCGTTTGAATGCAATTTTGCCAAATGGTATGTATTAAGGCAAATCTGCGTGCAAACTAAGGAATCGCAAATTTTGCAATTCCTTAAATGCAATATAAGAAGCACCAAAAAAGTGCAATTTGGCCTTAAGGAATCGCAAATTACCACCAACTTCAAGTTGGTGGTAATTTGCGATTTCTTTGAAAAATTCATTTTTTTGCATTTTTCAAAGTGCAATGTGAAGCACATACATGCCCTTAGGACATGTATGTGCGCCACATGTGCACCCATGCTTATTTCAGGGGTGCAACAGGGTGTCCTTTTCACACCCCTGCACCCTTGAAATTGCATTCTCAATTTGCGATTCGTTAATTGCTAATCGCAAATTGAGAATGTCTTCCCATATATTCCTATGGACCTCTAGGCCCATAGGAAGGAATGGGGGGTATTCCTTAATTGCGATTCGCAATTAAGGAATATGTAGGATTCGCAAAATTTATTGCAAATCCTACATACATAGCATTTTGCAATTCTCAAATAGCGATCGCAAAAAAACGCTATTTGAGAATCGCTAAATGACTTTTTGATACATATGGTGATTTTCTTTGGCAGTGTTGAAGTGTAGTCATCTGCCAGTTACAGGTATACCCTTTCACAAGTTAACCTCCATCTTTTTTCAGCTTGAATTTATACTTCAAAATTCCTGAATGAGACAGTGATTCTGCGGAGATAGTACCACTATACGACATTCCATATTCATGCTAGCGATTCCACCACGCCATTAACTTAAGACACAGTGCATCCGATGCAGACTACATTTCCCATCTACAGGTGGACGCCCTTGACACGTACCACATGATTGGGACGCGCACCATCCGGTGCCTTCACTTACGGCAGAAGGAACAGAGCGGCTTCACCCTCGCCGGGACTCCTTAGAGGACTGAAGCAGCACTTGCAGGTAAGAACGGGTTTGCTAGACCCACCATGCATTTGAGGCACAGCGCTCAGCACTGGCTTGTTATTATTGTTTCCCGCTCAAGAGGATATGGGTTTCTTTGTGAATAGGTTTTCTCGCATTTAAGAACTCTTTTTAAAAAAGCTAGACATTATGCTAGCGCAACTATGCTGCATCCATAGTAATGTGGCGAGTCACTTCCTGATTTAACACAAGGTGTATACTACATTTATTTCTATCTTTTTATGTCTTTGTGAGTATGACTCACTTAGCGGGTGATTCTAATTTGGGCAGGTCAACCACATTCTTCTTGCAAATTGATCGTCATGAACATCATGTAGGGTTTTTAAGGGAAACTAAGTGCCTCTATTACTCGGAGGAGCAGGTTTAGCATAAATATTTATACATGATGTAACGTTTAGCAAGAGGTTAGACATAACGCTAGCTCACACGTTGTGGCCACTACTATAGGGTGAGACAATTCATAATGGAGTCGAATGAGATGTAATTTGCATTGTGCTTGATAAATCCTTGTGAGGACCAACCCTTCACGTACAGAATGGGTAGGGGAGACCTATTGTTTCACCACTTTGTGGACTGTCGTACATCTTAATGCTACAGTGAGCAGCTTGAGTGTGGATTGAAAGACACAATCTGCTCATCATGCTAGCTGTCATGTATTTGCACTAATTGGTCGTAGATATCCTTTGCTACACATAAAATACAGAGGATATATGCCGTATATGGCCATCTTGATCCTTTAATGGCCAGTATAAATAATAATGTTTACATTATGTGAGCACTTTGAAGAGTGACTAATCAATTAAGGTCCTAATGAATGCCCTGGAACTGCTTTTGGGGTTTGCTAGTGGGCAAAAACGTGTTGATGACTGAGAGGGGCATATTTGGTTTACAACCCCAGTCCTCATTTTAACCGTACCCCTTTGGACCTACAAAATAAAGTTATTTCGTCCCTCTGGAGGTAGTTTTAACAAACGCCACACATTATATTTTCACTAGCACTCTGTCCCTCTCTGACTTTATTTCCATTGCTAATCAAAACAACTCTGCTCCTCCCACATTGGGAGTTGTAGACCACACCATGGACCTTGCGGTAGGGGTGTGAGGAGGGGACCCAATGATGAAACAGGTCACCCTAGGGTGAGTGAGGGTTGTCGTCCTTAACCCGTTCCATGCATCGGACGGCCCCTGGCAATCCGACGTCACAGTGGGAGTGTGTGGAGGACGGCCAAGGGCGTCCGAACCCACCCACTTATTAATTCGCCCGCACCACAGCTGAATTTGTGCTGCAGTCAACAGGTTAAAAAGGATTCCTTCTATGTAAACAATTTCATTGCCTCACACCCATACATATTATTTTCATAGGGTATAGTTTCAGGCAGTGTACTAGCCTCTAGTCCATTTTTGTATCATAAGACCAGGCGCAATGAAGTGTGAATTAATGTAATGGTAGGATTAGTACGCACCTCGTAGGGCCGATTCCTAGTGTGAATATTATTATATTACTCCATCCCACCAAATCCAGAATCCTTTTGGTGTGGCCTCAGCCCCTCTAGGCAAGCCTGCAAAAATGTCACTACCATGTTTGGCTGACCATTCAGTCTTTGAACCGAGAGCAGCTTGATTGGAACTAGCGTCCCAGTCAGCTCCCTGCGCTTTTGGGTAAGTACTGGACATTGGCAACTACTGCTGTCAATCCCTCCTTAATTGAAAAGGAGCTCTGCAGGCAATGTCATTGCTCATTTTACTTGGGACATGGAAATGACGTTTCCACAAAGAAGCATTTTCTAGTTTAATGTGCCAATGCACGTAACCACAGACATTTGCAAATGTTTTTTACACACATTGAAACCCGCAATGCTGTCTATCACATTAAGGACAACCCTGTTGGATTTGCTAGGAAACAAAGTGTTAAAATGTGCTTTCTTATAGAATGTGTATTGGAGATAAAATAATTTTATGTGAGCAACAGTGTGGTGTTTCAGTGCACTTATCAGATGTAAAACGTTCCTTCCCTCAAGCATTCCAATAGAAGCACTTCCAGCAAATTGGAATGATACCCCAAAAAGCACGAGGTAAGAACATATTTCGGCTCTAGGTGGAGTCAGAACCCTCTCTCTATTTTAAAGATTTGGTAACAATACATCAGGCCAGGCCTAACAAGCCAGATGACTGTGAGTGTCTAAAGTCCCGCTAGAACAGCTTCGTAACCTCGCTTGTGCGAACTTGTGACAGTATAAAGTCCACAAGTAAAATTAGGAAGCCTTTCTTGGAGTGAACACCCATCCTGCAGTTGAACAATCTACAACCAATAGTAAATATAAGTGTATGGAGGAAACCTGGCACAGTGTAGGACTATCAAAAAAAATAGGCTTCGTTGTTCATCTGTGTCTTCTGGTGAACATGTGTTATTCTAGAACAGTAGTACACATAAAATGGCAGTTATTGTATTTTCGTATGGCAACTGGTTGTTACACAGTTGTTTCCTGGTTCCTCCCACGGATATCCGCAGTCTATGTTGATGATTATTTACTCTACAATCATTTTTCATGCCACTCCCTCTGATATGCTGCGCATACAGGACTAGCCTACTTATACTGTGGGCTGTTTTTATGATACATGATCTGTTTGTATAATTTCTAGCACGGACAACTGCAGAAAGGCCAGGGCTGGGTCAGGTTACTGCTATTTGTGCCTAGTGTTACGCTAGAACAATCAAATTCACAGACAACGTTGAAGGTGTTAAAGCTGGGGGGGAAACCTTCTAGAAGCGTATAAATTACAACCTCAGAGTTGAAATAAAAGAACTCCAAGGAAACATGCGTTCAAATAAATATTCCTTGTCCATTTAAAGTAAACATGCACTTTTTCCCCACTAAAACAAATGGACTCCTGCGGGCCTCAAAACAGTCTAAAAGCCATGTTTATGCCTGCAAACAAAAAGGTAATTCACAGAATGCCCTATGGTGAATATCAGTTATGATTTCAATGCGTTTGCTTTTTATTCAATGGATTGCTTTCCTATTCGTGTGTTTGTCCCTTTAGGCAGCATAGTTTTTGCCATCCATTTGAATAAATGACTTGTATGCTTCCATACTAAGAAAAATAACTACTTTTAGCACTCCATTGAAGTGTGTTTTCTTGCTCTATCACATGTGGTTTTCAAACAAATCCCCTTGACCAGCCACTACTTTCCACAGCCTTGCCCCCCCCCCCACCCCCCCCCCTCCTCTATCCATTACCCACCAGCGTTAATTTCTGACCGAATACCCTGCTGATGTGTTCATACAAGGGGAGGGGGCCTAGGAAATGCCAATCCTATCTCTTCACTGTGCTTTCACACAAATTCATGCTTCAAGATGGGTGTCCACCATTTTAGAACAGTAAACTGTTGTCACTAGAAGAGTGTAAGGCAGATCTACTGGCTTTGTAAATTCGACTTTTTGTTGCATGTTTAGCTCATAAACTTCCTTTGGCAGCTGCTAAAATCTCCAGGTGAGCCACCTGTCTTACATTTAAACCAATGACCCATTTATCAATTCAAATTTACTTCAGGCTAGCAGCTTGATTACAGGAATTTGAGACTGTGGATTGGGCCAGGAACTGGAATGGTTTGGCACACAAACTCCAGGGAAGTCAGGTTAAAGAGCAGTGATTCCCTTTGACTCAAAGGGACAGCAAAATGGTCTCTAGTTCAACGCTATTTACCCTTCGGAGATAAAGTGCCTCTTTTGACATGGCTAGCCCCACTCCTTGTCGCCCCCCCCTCCCTGGAAAATGTGATTTAAAAAATGCACAGGGTCCCCTGTGTAAGAGACCCATCCCAAAAACTGTACAACAATTGGCAATTTCAGACCCCTCTGTAAATCGCTAGTAAATGGTATCCCTGGTACCTAGGGGATTGTGACTGAAGAGGGTCACCTACGTACCCCGAATCAACGCCACACAGACTGCCACTGCAGCCTCCATGCCTTGGTGCAGACAAAAACAACAAAGTCAATATGGCACACTGTGCCATGTCAAAGTAGCACTGCCTAAGGTATGGCTAAGTAACCCCTCTAGCAGACCTTACAAGCCCTACGATAGGGTGCACCATATCTCATGTATGGGCATATCTGCATGAGCAGATATGCCCCTACAATGTACAAGTCATTCTTAATATTGTATGGGCCAGGGAGGCCATACAGCGTACGTGGGCTAGAAACTAGTTCCCCAGCACCATGGTGGCTTCACTAAACCCAGGAGTGTTTGGTACCAAACAACTCCTCCTAATAAACCCACAATGATACCAGTGTTAGATTTATTAAAACTTACCCAAAGGGCACCTCAGAAGTGTCCCCTGACAAACTAACATCCCTGGTGTTGTCTCAGACTAGCTTTAGATGCCCCCAGATGGCAGCCTCCATTTCAACCCCCACTTTTGGCAGGAAAACTAAGAATAGGTGTGCCCCCCCCCCCCCCTTCCCCAAATCTACCTCAAGGGTGCTGGAGGCAAAGGGAAGCACAGTTTTCAATGCCCACCATCTTCAAGGTGGTGGTACTTATTTAATGAGGGCTAGGACTATGCCCCCTCACACAGGAGGGTGGCATAATTGAGGGTGTAGACAACCCCAGGTAAGGAACCCATTGGCTCCTACCCCTCACTCCCCTGTAACGACCGATAATCTAGTATTTAGGTGGCACCCCAGAGTCAGAGGTTAGATTCCTGACTACCTATGATGCCCAGACACTTACGAGCTGCAATAGCAAGAAAGGAGGACCAGTGACTGACTCGGTGCCCGGCCTGCCGGCTGCCTTTCACCATTGCTCCAAAAGTTGCTTCGTCCTGCAGGCTGAGGGACCTCCTAAGCCCTTGGAGGACAGGTTGCCTGCTATGAAGATCAGGTTCCCCAATGGACAGCGGACCGGTCCAGAAAAAAAAAAATCTACTTTAAAGAAGAAGAACTCTGCCTTGAAGAATCATGAAACTGCCTACAGGACCCACCAGTCCTGCGAAGGATCCCTGGCAATTCTGAGCGTAATACCATTGTGGGTGGACCACTTCTGTACCCCACATAGACGCCTGCAGCCTTTCTACGGCGACTCTCCCTCCAACCTGCCCAGTAAGCTGTTCACTGGACCAACGGTGTCCCAATGTCCTCTGGCATCAGGACTTACCTGAGCAGCTGTGGGTTGTCTTCATCAAGCCTGCTGGACAGAGCCTTTCTCCAAAACCACTCCTCTGTTGATTTGCATTGGGCAGCCAACGCTGTGTTGGCAATCTGCACCCGGCTGCCCTGGTGCTGTATGTCTGCTGCCTTGTGTCCCCCGCCCCATTCTTACATTAACCCTCTGAGAATGAACCCGGACACTGCTTTACTTACCCATGAGCAGCCCCCAGTCTCCATGGGGCACCAGACTCAGAATTGGACCTCTGCACTTGGCCGCCACTGGTAATGCAGCCTCTGTACTAATTTGAACCTTGCCCGGTGTTGACCTGAAACCCCGATGACTGGATTTGTAAGTCACGTACTTAAATGCAAAAACTACATTCTTGTTTTTCTCACATAGTTTAAAATTGCTTAACTGAAAAACTGCACTAAGTGTCCACTTTTTAAAGTGAAAAGTATTTGTGTTGAATAACGTACTCGCCTTTAAACGTACATCTTAAAATAAACCTAGAAAGTAGCTTATTTTTCTAAAATTGGTGTGAGTCTCCTTTTTGGAGTCGTGTGTCATTTATTAGTCATTGTGTGTATAACAAATGTCTTGCACTCCTCTGTGTTAGACCTGAAGCTGCTCGACCACAAATAGAGCAGGTTGGGTTGAAATGGAGCCCTTACAGTACTGGGGGATTCTCTGGACTCTTTACACAATATAACCAATTATTGGTATATCACATAAAGAGCCAGCTTCCAACTGTAAACCACACTTCTGATAAGAAACACATTGACAATAAATAGTGTACATGAGTAAATCAATGTACAAGATGACTTACACGAGACAGTGAGTGTTACAAGGTGTAGGAGTCGCATGTCCTTAATACCTCACTGTGGTGTTTTACAAGGATTAGAATTTATGGACAGCAGGTAACAAAATGATCTCTGTGTTAAAAGCAGTCATCTGCGTTTTAGATGATGTGCTTTGCAGGGGCCAAATCTCAATTGTTAAATATCATAATACACTTATATGTGCTCACGATATACCTAATAAACATATGTGTGAGGTCTTAATATCCGAGGTCACTTCCTGTGAGGCCACGTGCAATGTCGTGCCTCGAGACATCATGCACTGTGATTGCACGCATCATGATTTGACTTGCAATAACCTGGTTAGTCCCCCCCACTTCTTTTTTAGGGATGTATGCCCTGAGCTTATGTAAAGCAAAGTCTGTACACTCGAATATCAGGGTGGTGTTAAGTCCCATTTACTTACAGAAGCACACAGACCAAGATGCTAGCTCAGAAACAAACCTAAAGAAACAGATCAGCCATGCCTGATGCAACGAGGAATAAACCTGCTTTACTTGTGGATATAATCGAAAAGGCAGCTAATTCAGTTTACTGGAAACTCAGTAAACAGCACTCTTCGACCCTAGGAAGAGCGTTAGGGTACATAGACTGTTTGTCCGGATCCACTGTCCTAGTCTGGGATTCAGCACAACGTAAAACAAATCGCGAATCTGGCACATGTAGCACAAACGGGGGGGGGGGGGGGGGGGGGGGGAAAGAGTGTAAAATATATATACATACATATATTATTCTATCGACCCGTACAGCTAGATGCCCCCTTTGCCAGTAAGACAATAAATGCGTCCAAAAAGGACAAAATCCAGTGAGAAGCCGAGTAGTGCCTACGCCCTGTGAGCAAGGTCACTAAACACAGTAACAAATGAACCATACCTGCCTCCATTGTTGTTACATGAGTTTCCAACAGACTGCCAGAAAATATTAGATTCCAAATACAGCTCCGGCCTGTAATACCTCTTAAAACAACTGGCTTCAGCAGCACAGAAGAGGGGGATAAAAATGTTTGACAAAATCAGGCCAATGAAAGCAACTCTGATTACGCTTGTGATGCTTTTGTGGAATTCTCCAGGAGGAAGTAACGTAAGCATGTACCTACCGGCTGTGCAGTATACACATCATTCTTTGAGTTTCGCAAGGATTTACTGACGTGGAAGTAAAGACGCGGTCACATTATCAAACACTCAAAGATGGATGAACGAACAAACAAGAACATCACCGCACCGACAGAGATTAACAGAATCAACTAAGATTCAGCAACATCCAGGCTGCATTCATCCTAGAGTAACTCAGCGAGTTATGTGAGAGGGAGCGGGGGGAATGAAAAAGGGACATTCGACTATAACTGTTGGAAAGCCTTTCTGACTCACACACGTCTGTACATCTAAAGCACATCCCTTTAGCCGCAAACCAAATCCCTGTGCAGCGCTTAAACGACATGCTCCCATTTGTATTACTTCCGCCCCACAGTGTGCCAGAAGGACAGGGACAGCATACACCCAGAAAGGGCGTAGGCAATCCGAGACTATGTGGCTGAATTCCATAGGATACCCACTGAAATCTTACGATCACGTTAATAGGCTAGACGCATAATATTCGCACCCTAAAGTGGCCAAGAGACAAATAAAAACGTTACATAAGGCCAATGCAATAAAAAATATATTATCTGGGTACAAACAAATCCCAATTTTAAACATTATCCCGTCATTCTAAACAAATACTTAAATTAATATTTAAAGCAGCTTCGGTACCAGCATCATTTGATAATATCTACAATTGTATGTAAAACAAGTCCTGTTCAGAGTCTGCAGCAACAGATAACGTGTCCAACAACCCAAGAGTAGGGTGTAGAGCATTGGGTCCCATTTTGAAGGGGGTAAAACCTTAGATCCCTATTTGGGGTGGGGCAAGCTTTGGCCCCCTATTTGGGGATGATGGATAGAGTTTTGTGACCTGTGGGGGAATAAAGCTTTGCCCCCCTATTATTTGGCAGACTGTCCAGCTCCCCCTTTAGGGTGAGAAGTGCGCCGGGGCTGGGGTCAGAGCGGCAGTCCGAACCGGTTCTGCATGTAGGTCTCCTCGGAGGGCGAGAAGCCGAACTTCTGGTAGAAGGGCACGTTGAGGGGCTTGCACTCCAGCGTGGTCTTGTAGCAGCCCAGGCGGCGGCTGAGCAGGGTGAGCGCCGACAGCAGCAGCTTGCCCAGCTGCCGGCCGCGGCACTCGTCGCTGACCACCACCTCCTCGATGCGGCCGCGGGCGGCGCAGCCCCGGATGAACTTGTGCTCCACGATGAGGGTGGCGGTGGCCACCACCCGGCCCAGGCCCGTGTCCTCCACCACCACCACGTAGTAGTCGCCCGTCCGCCGCATGTGCTCGAAGGTGCTGGCGAAGCGCTCGGGGGTGGCGCCGTCCGCCTCGGTCAGCTGGCTCAGCACCTTGAAGAAGCCGCGGCCCAGGTCGGCCCGGCAGAGGGGCCGCAGCGACAGCCCGTCGCCGGGCTCGGCGGGGGAGATGGGCGGCGAGAAGGACACCGTGTTCAGGCTCCAGTCCAGGTCGAGCAGCAGCCGCGGGTCGAAGAGCGGCGTGTCGTCCGGCATCATGGCAGGAGGGAGCGGCGACGTGTCCAGCCCTGGTCGCCGATACCAGCCCGGCAGGAGCGCGAGCCTCTGACGTGGCACGGCGGGCACCGGCTTCTGGAGCGCGCTGTCAACCCATTGGGAAATAAGGGCAACCGCATGATAAAATAGGCTGGAAACAAGCCGCGCCCATAGGGACGGAGCGGGGCAGGCGCCAACCGAAAGAGCCGTTGCACCAATGGGGAAGCAGGAACGCTGAGGACGGGAGTACTGTAGCGGACCGCCGGGATTTTTATTGAAGAACTGTAGCGTGGCAGGTAGCCTAATCAAATAGTGGCCGATATAGACCATTGGAGACGAGCCACGTTTACTTCTGCAGTGCCCACCATAGGACGGTGAATTTATTTTATTTCGAGTTGTTTCTAACCAGGGTACAAGTTGGAGGTGGACGAAGTTCCCGACTCATTGTTGGAATTGGAAAAAAATACTCCTATAACCCATACATTTGGGGATCAATGTTAGGGTTGTCACCTTTCTAAAACAAACATACCGGCCATTTGTTCATGCTTGAAGAGTCAGCGAAGGCCAAAGTGTAGTCTAGAGGTGGGGTAGCAAACAAATTAACCGGAAGAGATGAGCCACAGCTTAGCCAAACATCTGCCCTGAAAATGGTTACCATGTAAATCATACAACAAACACCACATAAAATATTATAAAGCCTCTTCATACTTTTTGAAAAAAGTATATTTAACACGTGGAAGTTTTGACAATTAAGAAAGACGTAACACTTAATTGGAGAAGAACACCCTAATAGCTCACGAGACGAGTGTGAGCCAGATGGACTTGAGGTCTTGCAGAACTTTGGAGTTCAGTGATAATGCTGCCAGCAACACAGAAATGCCTAGGAGCAGGGTTGGATTGGGTTAAAAAATTGGCCCGGGCAAGATACAAAAAAAAGTTGCCTACATTGCATATTGCCTTTGCAAAACGCTGCTTTGGCGAACTTTTATTTAAAAAAAAGGGGGCGTGCGGGGTACAAAAATGCTCGGACTACTTGTGTACATTGTCATTGTCAATTGCTCGGACTAGCTTGCACTGGTGAAACACACCTGAATACAAGTGAGGCCACTTTTGTTCCGGTCCGTTTTCACTAACGTCACTAGTTTATTAAGTCATTTATTTGACTACTCTAAATCATTTATATTTTTATCAGAAATAGTTTTTAGTGCATATACAGACTATATACAAATGAATACATTTCATGCAATAACAAACATTAACTGTACAAATTTACATCACATCCTCAACAAGACTCATTCACTACATACATCCTACATACACACAAAAGCAAAACATCTTATACCTCTGAGGTATGGCCCTTTGTCGCAACAGTTACTTCAATAGACATGAAAATGAGCCCTAGTTATTGTTTCGTTGATGTAGTATAACAGAATCAGTTGGAATTACTCCGACAGTTTACTACTACAGTCTTCTAATATTTGATATGGACAATAGGCCAATAGGGGGGAAAGGGTCAACGCATTTCGATCCTCTTATTGTGGGGTTCTCCTCAGGACCAACATGTAATCTACAAAAACAAAAATACATAAACCAAATTAGGATCTCTATTCAATCAAGTCTAATACCTAACAAACAGCCACCACCCGGCTTCACATCGCCTACCTTTCAAATCTTGCAATGGTGTCTCAAGGGCAGGGTTATGTGATGTACTCCCACTCTTCTAGACATAAAAACATAATCACGCAGACCAATTACAAAAAGGTGCACATCCCATTTTCCTACTAACTGTCTGAAAATCATTAGAAACAAACAGGCTTACCTGATTGACGTGGGGCGTAGGGCGGGGATGCCTAGAGGGAAAGCATTAAGAGGAGATTGGTCTCGTTGCTTAGAAAGATTGTGCGTGTTTAGTAATATCAGGCATCTGCTGAGGGCGGCTTACCCGGTTTGTGTTTGTTGAGCTCCAGCCGGGGCTGTCTGTATCTGCCGGCGATTAAAACTTCTTAAGCCCGAGTCCGGTAGTTTAGTCAAAACGACGTACGGAATCCTGGATAAATTGAAAAACAGGATCTCATGTTCGAGTAGCCTCACATTATCCAGCTTTCCTCTGGTTTTCCAAATAATAGAGCCCCGCTTACCGTTGATTTGATGCGTGTTACAAACACATCGGCACCGCAAGTTTAGTTGGTTTTTTGCAGCCTTCCTTAGTTTCTACATCTCATTGCGATCATGTGACCGCGGTGTTTGTTAAAGGGAAAGTAGTCATATTCAATCCTAAAACTTTATTGGTAGAAACAGTACCAATGCGATACAGAGATGGCATTGGACACCTATGTCATGGTCCCCTGGTTCCAATACTTGCAGTTAGATTAGAAAGCTCGTGCTGACCAAGTCAGAAATGTTTATTATCCCAAAAGACACGTACTTGAAGTCACGTACGTTAATCCGATTCAGGCACAAGACTCCCTATTTTTAAAGGCAAAAATGGCTTTATTTTGGCTATCTCTTGCCTGAAATTGCCTCTGCATCTATAGAAATAAAGGAAATACATTCTCTCGATTATTTTTTATAAATCGCTAAAATGTATGCATGTATGGGAGAGGTAACACATAAGCCACACCCAAAGAGCTAGGCCTAGTTATGTGGTGGGGGATGGCAAAGAGAAGTGGTTTGTAGCATATGAGGTGGCCCTATGTATGCACAGAGTCCCAGAGAGTGATTGCAGGTCCGGTCTCTAGAAGCACATGTTCAATGCGGGGAGAGAAACTTTATTGGTCATTGTCTGTCCCCGGATGCCCATTAGCTGCATACTTGGCAATGAGCTCCAACCATTGAAGAAACCGCCACGTTAGGCGGTCGCCCATGGCAGTCCAAAAACACACGATTTTAGGAGGACTATCCATGAACTGAGAGTACAGTGCCCAGTCTAAGAGGTAAGAGGTGAATACCATCCACACTGGGAGGATCAGTGGTTATGGGTTTGCTTGCTCCGAGAGGAGAGCACTCCAAGACTGTCACACAGACAGATGACAGGAGGCCTGCACCCAACAGATCCCTACATGACACAGACAGAGTGTATCACCTTTGAAAGGAACAGTATGTCCCACCTGGAAGTTTCAACTGCCTGGCACCTGTTCAGTTTCTGGGCATAGATCTTGAACTGAAAGGCCATCTACAAGGTGTCAACCTGGAAATAGCGGAAGAAAGAATGGAAGGAGGGTGTCTCGCACTTGAGCGTTCAGCTCCCCTTTCTAAGAAACCTAGGAGGCCAGAGAGACCTCAGGAGCAAGTGAGGGACCCCTGGCCTGCTTTTCGACTGGAAGTGAGGCCTATCCAAGGCCCAAGAGTTGAGCCTTTACCTGGTAGTGGATAACCAGGGTACTGGTTTTTGATACTCACAGCTGTTAATGGCCTCTGTTGGTTGCTTGGCTTCTGGGAAGGGCTGTTCTCACCTGGGGACAGACGTCTGACCTTGTTGGCGGTGGAGGTACTGTCGGCCTACTGGGATGCACCTGGGAGCCAGATGGGGTTAGCTAAACAATTCCTCTGGGACTGACCTAGACCCTGCTGCTGGTCTATGCTGAAGTGAGTCGTAATCACCAAGTGCTGTCCCCAAGGCCCTGGACCCATGGCTGGCTTCACAGTGTACTCCTCTTAAAGGTTCTTGAAACCTAGGACTTAACAACATTTGGTTTTTGGAGACCTTCATAGGACTAGGACCAAGCTGACCTGGCAAAGGTATGTTGGAGCTGGGCCAAAGATTCTGATTGCTTCCGCTCTGATCTTTATATCAGTTGCAAATCCGATTCAGCTGGGCTTCTAAGAGAAGGTATGCAGCCTCATGGGGCCCTCTATGGCTACAGCCTGGAACCTTGCCAAGTTGGAGGAATCCAAGCTCCAAAAAAGTGACCAAGTACGAAGGTAGCAAGCTTCACCAGGCAAAGGTGCAAAAAGTGCCTAGCCAGTGTGGGACCTTCCTTGGGCGTGAAATTCAAATTTCTTCGCTCAGAGCGTTCTCGACGAACAGTAAAGGCTTCACCAAGATATCGTCCAATGGCTATCTGGCGATGTGGAGCTCTCTTCAGCCACAATCTTCTGCATTGTCCACTAAAGATTTTTGATCTCTGTTTCACGCAAGGTGAAGTAAGACCAACACAAGCCCATAAGTGAGATTTACTATGCCACGCAGGGCTATGCATAGCATAATAAATCTGGAGTTCCACAGGGCAGGGGCTTGGGGTAATGCAAAGCAGCGCAAGTTCGCAGCCTTATGTTACTCTGCACTGGGAAGGCATTCCATGCGTGGAGTTTGGGTGTTCCCATGCATCCACCCATATTGGTTTGCATGTTTCCAGATTTAGTAACCCCAGTAAACATGGAAATGAGTAAAAATGCTGTGTCTTCTCAGGAGACGCATAACATGGAGAAATATGTTTATTTTTCCAGTTTTTTTCTTCTTTCTGCATGCATTGCATTCTGCAGCACCCATAAAGGAAAATGCCTCAGAGTATTATTTTTGTGCAGGAAGAAGTATGGTACAAGTGTGGTAAATATTTTAGTAATTTACCTTGATCGGAATTTCTATAATATCAATAAGTTCAAGTATGAAGAGCAGAGTCCGTGGTGGTTCGAATAAAGGGTCTTTATTCAGTAACTCGAGTTAAGGGAGAGCTCCGTCACCTGAGGAGGATCGGAAGAATCTCTAACTTTCATCAAAGAGGACATGGTATTTATACACAGAAAAGAGGAAGGAGCTTCCCTTGAGCAAAACTCGGATAGCTGTGTTTGCAACAATACAGAAGTCAGTAAAACTCGGATAGCTGTGTCACAATTTAACAGAAATCATAGTAGCATTACTCTGTCGAAATCATACAAAAGTCATGAGAGAAAGAAGCGTGACTGTGTCTTTAAACATGAGGAAGTCACGGCAGAAGCAGAGGATTGAGAAATAATCCTAGGCTGATTCCTTAGATAAGAGTGAGAGAGAGAGAGAGAAAAAGGAGAACTGGTCGTTGACAGGATGTCTGGTGTCGTGTCTTTCAGCAAACGGGGGCTCTTCTTCTCGGAATTGGTTGTAGTGGTTTAGCAGAACGGGCCTATTTCTCGGAATCGGCCCGATTATAGGGAAATGGTTACAAATGGGGGGTCTTGTTCTCGGAATCGGCTTAACCATAGGAATGTATAGTTTGAGTGAGGAAGTTGTTTCTCGGCATCGCCCTAACTATAAGAATGTACCTTTGAATTTTAGAGGAAGGAGAGTGCATGTGCAACTTTGTGTGCGCGTGATCGGGTTTACTCGTGTTTCTCATTTGCTTGTTTTCCGACATGGTGGGCTCGGGGACGTGACTGAGAGGGTGTATGATGGGACATAAACTACGAAAAATAATCTTTTTCCACATTCCCTCCTTGTCCCATAATATACCCTTTAAAATTCTTCTTCTTATTAGTCTACTTCTATACTCATTAGGCCGTCTACTTGTTCCTGTAACATGATTCTTTCCTGTTCTTTATTTCTGGACTGGGGTTTGGGAATGCAGGTAGTGATACAGAAACTACAGAGAGCTGGGCCACACTGAATACAGAGGCAACAGGTGAAGAGAATGGCTGGAGCAAGACCTAGTATCGTAAGGATCTTCCACCCCCATGAGGACAGGAGGCCCCAGAGCCATCCCGTTAGGGACCAGGCTCCGGTGTCTGCGTCTAGCTTCTTTGAAAGTACATGAAGGTGGGAAATTGCAGCATATACAGAGGGAGCATTATCTAGAATGTATATACAGCAGCTGGATCCGATCAGTTCACATACGCCACCACGGTCCGCTAATATGATATCTAGGACCATACGGTTCTGTAACGTCATGAGTCTATCGGAAGCCATCTCAGCCGTGATGTTCTTTAACGCACCAGCGGTTTCGTTTATGGCTCCCTGAACTACACAAGTTAGTTGTCTTATGTGGCGGCTATTGATCATGGGCCCCCAGAAAGGGATGATTCCTTTGAAGAAATCGCCAGCCTCTTGATCCAATGTGTCTTCAGCATCCATGACCCCCCTTCGCCGTCTATTATTCACGGTCGGAGGATCACTTAGTTGATAATCTGCTGGGGCGGTGTAGGTAGGGGGAGGAGAAATGCAATGTAGCATTTCCCGGACCAGCCTTGAGGTAGCCAAGTACGTGCGTGAGGTCCACAAATAAAATAAGTGTTGGGGGCGGTGGTCATTGTTGGGAAGTTTAAGTCAGGTAGGGTGTACGTCTTATTACACTCACTGTCTCCCATCTTCTGACCCTTGCCCTTACCTCTTACACAAAACAGGCCCTTATGAGGCACAGCCCATCCTCCCTGCTCTGTCTGTCTCTTCTGAACTGAGAATGTTTCTCTAAAGGAGGTAGTGTCATTAAAGAGGGAATAACTGGTGTTTTCCCTATTATCTGCTCGTCCCCATGTTATGGTGAAATCTACCATCTTTTGAACAGCGTGCACAGTCTTTGTTTTTATCTCGTTCCAGGTACTAGTGTTCTTGGTCTTGGTTTCAGGGATGTTTCTAACAGAGGCGAAGAATATCATAGAGAGAGCATAGGTAGATCCAGCATAGCCGAAAGGGAGAGGGATAAAAGGCATACCTCCGTGTACGGAGTGTGGCATTAAGCCGCAGACCCAACAGTTGGTTTTGTTAATAACTAGTTGGTGTTGATGGAGTGGGGAGATGAATGTGTTATTGAAGAATTCTTTTTTCCTACTTTCGAGATGTGGGGGAAGATCTACGTGTGAATGCATAGCAGTGTTGTTCAAAAGCGTAGGGGAAGAAAGTGGGAAGAATAGATGAAGGAACCAACCTAGACAAGCTATGATGCAGAAAATAAGAATCATGATAGAAAGAAAAACGGGAACTTTGTTCTGTGATAGTTTTGTGCAGTGAGTCTTTGTCTTCATGATTTTGGCTGCTTAGTCTGAGTAAAGTATGCGCCAGTGACCGGACACTTCACAGCAACCGCTTCACCAAGCGTCCGTCTTGGGCTTAATTAGCCACTGGTAGGTCGAGGTCAGGCACAATGTCTCAAGTCTGTTTTGGATAAGATCGCAGCCGCGATTTGTACTCTTCTTTGGGCAAAAGTTCTGGAAGGGGTGAAATAAAGTCTGTCGTTTCAGTGTCTTTAAAGTCTGATGGTTTAGTGTCTCTGGTCTCGGTATCAGCAACAGTGTCCGAAGGAATTGGTCCGTGGAAGGGCTTGCAGTGGCTCACATGGAGCCATCCTTTTCGTCCTTCGACTTTGACGGCGGTCCTCGTTGTGAGCAGCACCAGCTTGGGAGACGTCCACCTTCTTTCCAGAGGGCTGGTTCGGTCAAAGTTTCTGACGAGCACCCAATCGCCAGGTTGAAGGGAGTGCTCGTCGGGCGTGGTCTTGTCTGGAAAGGCTGCAGCCACCTGTGAACGGCAAGAACGTAGTGCAGACATCCATCCAATCACCTCAATGACCCTCTTCCTGCTAACACTGTAAAAGACTTCACCCCTTTGCTCCTCCCACTCTGGACTAAAATTATCAATAGCTCACTTCAACAAGGAACCATCCCTGACTCCCTCAAAGTTGAACAAGTTACACCTTTACTAAAGAAACCAACAGCCGACCCCACTGATCTAAACAACTACCGTCCTATTACCAACATTCCCACTCTCGCCAAACTATTGGAAAAATGCTTTCAACTACAATTGACAAAGCACATAGAACAGTTTGATATCCTCAACAGTCATCAATCAGGCTTTCGAGCAGGGCACAGTACTGAAACTGCTATGACTCACATAATTGACGACGCCCTCCAAATTTTAGATCAAAATGATACCTGCCTCCTCATCCTTCTTGATCTCTCTTCAGCATTCGACACTGTGAAACATGAGAACTTACTCGAACTCTTAAACACAAGAATGGGTCTTTCTGGGACTGTTCTTCAGTGGTTCACCTCCTTTCTACACAACAGGTCTCAGAAATTCAAGAGCAACAACTTGATGTCCTCTCCAGTACCTGTATCGTTAGGTGTCCCTCAAGGATCCTGCCTATCCCCTACTTTGTTCAACCTAGTTATGGAACCTCTCACCACCTTGCTACAAGCATCCAATGTACACTTTCACATGTACGCCGATGACACTCAACTATATCTCAAACTACAATCCCCCAAAGATATTATGCGTCTGAACTCAACGATCAGAAGCACCCAATCCTGGCTGGCCGATAACCACCTCAAACTCAATGCTATGAAAACTGAGTTACTTCTGATCTCACCTCCTGCAAAAATATCTACCACTCAAACCTGGCTTAAACACCTAACTGCACTCAATGTCCAACCGACCATCGTGGATTCAGCAAAATCTTTAGGCATAACACTTGACGCCGATCTCAACATGCAGCAGCATATCAGCAAGGCAACTAAGGGAGCGAACTTCCAAATAAATACCTTGAGGAAACTTAAACACTTCCTCCCAGCCAAAGACTTCCAAACTGCAGTACAAGCACTAATCATCCCTCGCATAGACTACGGCAGCATCGCCCTCTGCGGTCTCCCCCTAACTACAACTGCACCCCTAAGAGCTTCACTAAACGCAGCAGCGAGACTCATCACTGGATCTAAAAAACACTCACATATCTCCCCTGACTTTAAATCCCTGAACTGGCTGCCTTTTGAAGCCAGAATACATCTGAAAATTGCCGGCATGACGCACAAGGCTATACACCTGAACTCACCCGGCTACCTCACTCAGAAGCTGGCAATTTCCGGCAGCTCCAGAACCACCAGAAGTACAAACAATCTTCTGCTGAAGCCTCGAAGATTCCGGAAGGAAAGAACTTACAAACGCTCCTTCTCAGGAATGGCGCCTAGGATCTGGAACTCACTCCCTCCTGAAACCAGGCTCATCTCCTCCACTTTTCTTTTTAAGAAAGAAGTTAAAGCTATCCTCATGGCTAAATACACTTGAACTACTACTTTTGATCTTTTAAGACTCTGCGTCGATCTGTACTACTTGTTTGATCCCTTTGCACATGTGTTTAACTTGTATTATCGACCTTACCCGATTGTTCATGCTCCCTCTTATTTGTACTACTTGCATTGATGACCTACCTTCCTAACTATGCTCCCTCGTGTACCCACCCTACCTCTTACCCCTTGCCTATGTAAAGCGCTCTGTTATCTGCAAAGATCCTGTTCGCGCTATATAAAACTTTCAAAAGAAATAAATAAAATAAAGAAGCCAAGTAATCTGTCAGTACATTTGCATCAATGTCAGTTAGCTTTTTAGGAGATGGGACACCCCAGATATTTGGAGGTCTCCCATATGTGATCTCATAGGGTGACAGGCCCGTCCGAGAATGTGCCACCATTCGCATGTAGAACAGGGCAACTGGAAGAGTTGTCACCCAGTCTATTTGCTTGTCAGCGCATATTTTGGCCAGTTTGGTTTTTAATGTTTGGTTGTGCCGCTCCACCAGGCCTGCTGCTTGGGAATGTATGATACAATGAAATTTCCAGGTGTAACCTAACAGTAGGGAAACTGCTTCCATTAACTTAGAGGAGAAGGGTTGTCCATTGTCAGAGTAGATGACTCTGGGCAACCCGTATCTTGGGAAAAATTCTCTAACCAATTGTTTAGCTGTCATTTCCCGCCAACACAACCTCAACATCATCTCTTACGCGGATGACACTCAACTAATCCTTTCTCTCACCAATGACCCCAGCACCGCCAAAACCAACCTACACGAAGGAATGAAAGAAGTTGCCGAATGGATGAAACAAAGCCGTCTGAAACGGAACTCAGACAAAACAGAAGTCCTCATCTTAGGTACATCCCCCTCTGCATGGGACGACTCTTGGTGGCCGGAAGCCCTTGGAAAAGCACCCATCCCGACAGACCACGCACGGAACCTAGGCGTCATCCTGGATTCTTCACTCTCAATGAACAGACAAGTCAGCGCCGTATCCTCATCCTGCTTCAACATTCTTCGCATGCTCAAGAAAACATTCTGCTGGATCCCCACCGAAACAAGGAAAACAGTCATCCATGCTCTGGTCACGAGCCGACTGGACTACGGAAACACCCTCTACGCAGGTACTGCCGCTAAACTCCAGAAGAAACTCCAACGAATCCAAAACGCCTCAGCCAGGATCATATTAGACATCCCGCGCAACGAACACATCTCTGGTCACCTGAAAGACCTCCACTGGCTACCCGTCAATAAGAGAATCACTTTCCGACTGCTAACCCACGCACACAAATCACTCTACGACATCGGACCCGAATGCCTCAACTCACGACTGTCCTTCTACACCCCCTCCCGCCAACTACGTTCCTCCAGCCATGCCCTCGCCACTGTACCTCGCATCAATAAGACCACCATGGGAGGCAGATCCTTCTCATACCTGGCTGCTAAAACATGGAACTCACTCCCCGCTTACCTTCGCCTTACCCAGAACCACCTAGCATTCAGAAAGCAACTTAAAACGTGGATATTTGACAAGTAATCCTCCTCCCCTTTCTAAGCGCCTTGAGACCCTCCGGGTATGTAGTGCGCTATATAAATTCTCTGACTTGACTTGACTTGACTCATTTGGGCACTATAGTCTGGGACAGGGTAAGCTTCAGTCCATAGGGTTAAGGTACAGACCACTACGAGGACATACTTGTATCCATTTGGAGGACTTCAAAGGGGTGATCTGGAGGATGAAACCCTCCTTGTTTAACTGATACACTTTTCCCAGGATTGAACTGACAACAAATCATACAGGTTCGTACTTTTTGTTTGGCTGTTGCACGCAGATGCTTGTTGTGCCATATCAAATTCAGACTGTCTAACATTCCTTTTTCTCCTAGGTGGGCAGGGCCATGGGCAGTTTCTATCATTACGGGAACCATTATGTCAGGGAGAAACCATTTGGACTTGTCTTTTGTTACCCAACCTTGATCTGTGTGTGTACATCCCTCTTCCTCCCATTTTCTCTTTTCGGTCTCTGTGGCTTGGTTTTGGATGTCTACTATATCTTTGGTGGGATCGATAACTGGACAGATAGTTTTAGTGATGTTTTCAGTGCTTAGTGTTCCTGTCTGAGCAGCATGTTTTGCTGTGGCGTCCGCCAGAGCATTGCCTCTAGTGATAGAGTCTATGACTTTGGTATGTGCTTTGCCCACCTCTTCTTAGGGGGCGGGCCAGTCCTAACACCTTGTCTTCCCCAATCACTTACATCCTGTAATCCCCTTCCCACACTTGTCTCCCTAATATGTCAGTCAACACACCACTCTATACAGACGATTATTTGAAACAACTATGCTCACGCCCTTCTCTGTTGTCAGAGACCCCAGAAGCTCCAATCTCAGTAAATGACTCTATCCCAGACCAGCTAGAAAAACTGAAAAAGAAGCAAGTTCGGTTAGAACTTATGATTTTAATGCTGACAGATTATCTAAAAGCCAACGTGATTCCACTGGGTTTACAAGTTCGGAACATCCCGGGAATTTTCACTGATAATCCGAAATATATCCAAAACTTCAGCTTTATAGGCACGACCTGTTCACGCCATTGGCTAGCCCTTGGCATTGATATTGCGAGTGAAACTCTTAAATCTCTGGAAATAGAAATTGCAGACCTCCTTAAACAATTAACGGATTCTGATCCTAGTGCAGACGCAAAAAAACTACTTGAGCAAATTGACAAAACTGTGGCTGAGTTCCACAGGATTGAACAAAATAAAAAGTCAAATAAAATCAAAAAGGAAGTGAAACTATATAATATTGAAAACACTTACCCTTACCTGCAGAAGGATTTTTATATTAATAAAACATATCCCCGCTACCAAAACAGCCGCCCTTGGGGCCGCTATAACAGACGCCAGAATTTGGTGGGATTTTCAGACACCTCTGCCGAATCCTCTGACAGTTCTGATCCTGGGGAAGGCAGCAGTGGTGCGAGAAGAGGTGGTCTGCATCAAAACTCTTTTTTAGCCAGAGGCGCCCAGGACCCACCGCAGCGCGGGAAGGTCAAGAAAACCCAACGATGGCACAACCCACCTGGCGAGCGCAGAACTCGCAACAATTATTACCAATGGTGAGAGGAATACGAGCTCCGCCACAGGGAACTGACAGCATTCCTATTTTTAATCTTTCTAAATACACACTTGCACAAGAAGAGCTATCATTACTTATGAAAGGCCTTTCTTTTGTACCAACAATCCCACCCAACTATATGGATTTACAAACCGAACTAATGAGATTCTTTAGACGTATACGTCTACAAGCCTTCTTTCAGCTGCATCCGACACCAGAAAGGGTCACCAATACTCCATTCCGTCCACCATCTATCTTCTCGCCCTCTGCAAGTATGATTCCCACAGAAGTGGTTACTTTTGAGAAGGTGATTCTGAAGGAATTGCAGAAGTTCCAAAACAAGAAAATGTTTATGCCCTATAACATCTCTAGGGAAGAGAAAAATGCCATTTCCCAACTCAAAACTAATGATAACCTCATAATCAAGAGTGCCGATAAAGGCGGAGGTATCGTATTGCAAGAAAAAGCCGCATATATTTCAGAAATAATGCGACAACTTGAGAATAAGGAACACTACAAAAGATTGAGTCACAATCCCACTAAAGAAATACAGAGCCTAATACAAAAAATCACAAAAGAAGGTCTTGAAGCAGGTTATCTATCCAAAAAAGAGTATAATTTCCTGAATGTAAAATCACCTAGAATTCCGGTAATATACACGTTACCTAAAATACATAAAGATCAAAAATAACCTCCAGGCCGTCCTATTGTCTCAGCCTGCGGATCCATCTTGGAACCATTGGGATCCTACGTAGACTTCTTCATTAAAGATTTTGTCCCCTCCACGCAATGCTATATAAAGGACTCAATGCACATGATTAACATGATCGAGCATCATCCGTACAACCCTATGATTGAAACTCTGGTAACCATGGACATTGAGTCCCTTTACACTAATATTCCTCAGACTACAGCACTGTTAGTGATTAAAAAGATTCTGGACTCACGGCCTCGACCCCATGCTGTACCTAGCATGTTTATCCTTCAGCTCCTAGAAATATGCCTTACGAAAAAAAATTTCCTCTTCAATGGCAATTTCTATGAACAGATCAAGGGGACCGCCATGGGCGCAATTTTTGCTCCGAATCTGGCGATTCTGTTTATGGATGAAATAGAGACCAATGTGATTAACAATCCTACCAATCCCTTCTTATTGGGGATCAAGTTTTGGCGCAGGTATATCGATGACATTTTCATCATTTGGAATGGAGGCGACGATTGCCTGCGCCAATTCTTACATTGGCTGAACAATAACTGTTTGGGCCTTACTTTCACCATCACCACCGACCATGACTCTATCTCCTTTTTGGACTTGTCAATTTATCACAGTGAAGGCTCTTTATTGACACGTCTCTACCGTAAGCCCACTGAGAAAAACACCCTTTTGGCCTACAACAGTAACCACCCGAGAGCATTACGCGACTCACTCCCGTACTCGTAATTTTTGCGAATCAGACGTAACTGCTCCTGTAAGGATGACTACTTCCGAGAAGCTACCACCTTGGCAACTAAACTCAAAGATAGGGGGTACCCAAAGAAATTAGTTAAAAACGCTACTAAGCGGGCATGGTATTGCCCTAGGGAAGTCTTACTTACACCAAAGGAAAAGACTGACTCTAAACGCATACCTTGCGTATCCACTTTTTCACCAATCTCAAATCAACTAAGAAAGAGTATCCTCAAGCACTGGCCAATACTAAACACAGGTGCCCTCTCCATTGAAAAACCTGTATTTGCCTTCAAAAAGAGTAGAAATCTTAGGGATCACCTTGTAAGGGCTGCTCTACCTGCTCCCTTACCACCAACTACACTTGAAAATGTATGGGGTCTGTCCCCCATTGTTGGGCATGCAAAATGTGGTGGTTGTAATAATTGTGACAACACTATAGAAGGAAAAAGTTTTACCTTTAACAATATCACTATACAATGTCGTTCCTTCTCTAATTGCAACACCTGCAATGTTATTTACTTAATTGTGTGCCCTTGTCAAAAAGTGTACATAGGACAGACCAGCCAAAAGGTAAAAATTTGTATTGGACAACACTGGAGCCGCATCCGGTGCGGCACTCTAAATGCACCTTTGGTGGAACATTTTGCAGCTCTAAAACATTCTGACAGTGAATTGAAATGGACTGTCTTGAAAGTACTGAGACTCCCTCCGAGAGGTGGCAATATGGGACAATTACTCAACAAAGAAGAGCTGAAGTCCATCATACAGTTCAACTCCATTCAGGATGGCCTCAACAGAGCAGAGGACTGGACCAGCCTAATATACGCTGTTTACTAATGAATTCCTTTCGTTGCAATAATTGTCTGGTCTTAAATGTAACAACTCTGAAATGTCAGTTGGTTCCAATTAGCTTGTTTTTAATTATTTAGCTCGAGACCTTGCACTGCGAACCGCGTTGTGGCACCTTCACCAGCCAGTCCCCTTCATGCCAAAATCTCACTCCTCCGGTGGCTTACCATTCCAAAATGGCGCCCAATACCGGCACAACTCACCTTCGAGTCGCCCGTTTTCACTGTTTACCACCACTCCCACGGAGCACAGTAGGCGTCTCAGCTTGCTTTTAATTAATTAGCTTGAGACCTTTGTTCTGCGAACCTCGCAGTGGCACCTTCTTTAGTTATTCTAAAAATTTCAATGCCCGGACAGCTCACCATTCCAAGATGGCGACCAATACCGGCACTACAACTCATTCTCGAGTAGTCCGTCCTCACTGTCCACCACTACCCTGACTGAACACATTAGGCGTCTCTGCATGCAGACGCCAAGCATCTGGCCATTGTGCTGCTAGACGGGAACCCATTGCGGCCCCACTACGAGTGAATCACGGTAAGCTTTTGAATGACCCCGGCTCCCTTAAGGATCGAAATGAGTCCGGTATAGTCGGTTATATATATATATTTTATGTGCGCCCTTGGTATTTTTATTGCAGGCTCGCACGGAAAAGGCTTATGCTATCGAGCGCCTTGCGTGGATTACAGACCACCGGTTACGGTAATTACTTACCTGCACCAACTGCCGTCACTCGCCCCTCACTCTCCTTCAACCACCAATGGCCCTTGTTTTTGTCCACAGGCTACAACTCTCAAATTGGAGTTCCACCTCGAGCCCACGCTAAATGCTAGGCTCTATCGGTAATGTTGTTTTACTTTCACTGCACTTAAGTCGCCACCCTGTTACCACTGTTGCAATTTTAACTTTGGATTATAAACCTCCCTTTTAGGTCCCAACGAATTCGACCTTTTTGGCTGGTATTAATCCCCCTTGTGATTCCGCTGAATCGCTACCCGGTAACTATAGCTTTCAACTTTTCTTGTCTTATTTACCTGCTATACGCATAATTTATGACAAAGACAATTCCATACAGGCATCAACTACAATTGGAACTGATTGCCCTTGGAAGTGCCTCCATCCACGACCGGCCCACCCAGCCCTGCTCGTGGTAATAATCATTTTCTTACCGGGTCCCCATTTCCTCTCTTGTGACCCCATGCTTCACTCACCACGATAATTCTTCACCCACACACTATATTCTCCGCCACCAAGCACCACTTCCATATAAGTGAACGCGGTATGCCTTTTTACTCGGTCTTCTGCACCCCAAACACGAGCACATTGAGATCCGTGCCCTTTGGGAATACACAACTGCATGTGCACATGTGGCATTTTGCATGACAAGAACGGTTGTTGACGAGCATTTTAGCCTTTTAGCACTCACTCTGTTAAGATTTGATACAGAAATTTTTCTTTTCTTTCTCTTCCTGTTTATACCCTACAGGCTTACTCGACAAATCAGGCAAAGTCAAATTTTAGTCCTGAAGATGATCCCACTATATTATTGGAGATAGGGATCGAAACGTTCGTCGACTGTTTTGCAGTACTGCTCGTTGTATGATTTTTAATTCTCTGGGCAGTTACGGTGGGTTTGTGCTTATTCAAGAACTGTTTGCATTGTACTATAAGCCACCCTGTTCTCCCTGTTTGCCTGTGAAATTCTTTGTCTTTCTCTTTTTGTATTGTCTCCCTCTGACTTGGTACAGGCTTGTGCCCAGTCATTAATGTGCGAATTGTTTCGCTTTATTCTGTTTATCTTTACCATCTTCAAAAATAAACACTTCTAGGTCCGGCTGGACACTGAAGGAAAAAACACAGTCTTTATTCTTAGCCTGTGAAAATTAATTCTCTAGATATCATAAAAATCCGAGGACCTTTTGTAATACAAAAATAAGTTGCATTTTAGTATAGCTACTCTGTGTGTCTGTGTACTGCTTCTAGTAGCTGGAGGATAAGATCTCCATGTTGGATCTTTGTTCCATGAGAGGTTAGGAAACCTCTCTCTCTGGTTAGAGGCGGCAGACCCAAGAGCAGAGGACGGCCCGGGACCAGGGTTCGATTCCCGGCGCGGCAGGTTTCTGGACCAGGGTCAGCGGACTCGATAATTCTCTCGCCTCGGTGCCCACTCTGATCAGCGATCACACTCGGCAACTCTGGGCATTAGCTTGCCTCATCTTCACTAACGGCCCCACCAGACCGCCGGGGATGCCTGGTCTCACCCTGGAGATACCCATTAAGGGACCATCTCTCAGGGAAGCCAGGAAGGGTTTCGCAGCGGTCGAAGCGCCTTGGGACCCTACGGGTAAGTAGTGCGCTATATAAATGCCTATACATACATACATACATATTGATCTCTCCACAAAATGCCAAAATTGTGGACGACCCCGAATGCGTACTGTGAATCAGTGTAGATGTTGACTCGTTTTCCTTTAGACCACTCACATGCTTGTGTGAGAGCTATTAGCTCTGCTGCTTGTGCTGAATGTACGGATATCCTAGCAGCTAAGAGGACTGTATTTTCTGTAGTGACAGGGTAGACTGCTGACAGTTCGTCTGATTGGAGGCGCATACAGGAACCGTCTACAAACAGTGTGTGTTCTGGTGTACTTAGGGGGACATCTGTAAGATCAGACCGGGGTTTTGTGACTAGTTCGACTACTTCTAAGCAGTTGTGAATCTGATTGTCAACTGGAATAGTAGGCAGTAATGTAGCTGGGTTGAGGATATTGCATCTTTTGATGATGATGTGGGGTTGGAACAGGGTGACTTCGTAACCTGTGAGGCGGGCTATGGTCAAGTGTTGTGTCTGGGTCCTATTCAAGAGTAGTTCTACTGCATGTGGAACTTGTACTACGAGCGAGTGTCCTAGTACTATTGAGTCACTTTGTCGTATTGCTAGAGCTGTGGCTGCGACAGATATTAGACAGGCAGGCAAACCTTGTGCAACAGGGTCAAGAGAGCTAGAAAAATAAGCACAGGGACGATGTTTGTTGGCTTGTGTTTGTGTGAGCACTGACAAGGCTGTACCTTCCCGTTCTGTGACAAAGAGGACAAAAGGTTTGGCATAATCGGGTGTAGCTAGGACTGGTGCAGAACATATGCTTGTTTAAGAGTTTCGAAAGCAAAAGTATGATCAGGTGTCCATGGCAATGGGAAAGAGGTCGTGGTCATTAGCTGTATCAGGGGTTTGGCCAAGTATGCAAATTGAGGAATCCACTGTCTACAGTAGTATGTAAGGCCAATAAAGGCACAGACTTCTTTCTGTGTCTTAGGGACAGGAATGTTAAAAATGAGTTGAATTCTTTCAGGTGTGAGTGCCCTACCCTCCTTTGACAGTAGGTGTCCTAGGTAGGCCACCTGCTGTAAACACAATTGTAATTTCGAGGGTGACACCTTGTGGCCATGTTGTGCAAGGAACATTAGGACAATCCGTGATGCTTGTTCACATTCTGGTTCAGAGCGTGCAGTGATCAGTAGGTCATAGACATATTGTAACAATGTTGTATTTGAGGGCATAACAATGTCATCTAACTGTCTTTTAAGTGCCTGGCTGTAGATACTGGGACTTTCTGTGTACCCTTGAGGAGCTCTTGTGAAACAGAAGCTACGACCTTGTAGTGAGAATCCGAATAGGTACTGACTGTCTTGAATGGGTACACTAAAGAAAGCGTTCTTTAGGTCGATTACAGTAAAATGTGTGGCTTCAGGATCTATAGCTGTTAGCAGAGTACTGATGTCAGAGACCATAGGGTATTGTGGTACCACACACTTGTTTAATTCACGTAGGTCGACCACTAGTCGGTAAACGGGTGGTGCACCGTCATCTGTTTTCTTTCTTACTGGTAAGACTGGTGAATTACATATGTTGGAAGGTACTTCTCTGACTACTCCTTTCTGTATTAAGTCATCGATAATATGGATGAGGGCTTGTTCTGCATCTGGAGGTAACTTGTATTGTCGGACACGAGGTAGGACAACACCTTCTTTCAATGTGACCATGTGTGGTGGGATGTCCATGAACCCTACGTCAGTCGGATCTGTCGCCCATAATGTAGCAGGAATGTCTTTTAGTCTGATGTCTAATGCTCGTGTGGTGAAATGACTTTTGAAATCTCGGAGAAATAGTCGTATTCCTTCCGGGGAACAGCATATCACAGCACCCAGTTCCTTTAACGTCTGGATGCCGAGTAAGTTTTCGGGACATGACTTAGTAAGTACCAAATCAGTGGATGTTGTGAGAGGACCAACTTGAAGTGATACTAGTTCAGAAACCTTATTGATGACTGGTGTACCTGAGAAACCCAAGGAAATACTATTCGAGCCAGAGAGGGGTACCTTGGGAACTTCGTTGTGCTGTACTGTGGTCCTACTGGCCCCGGTGTCTATTAGAAATATTGTTTCCTTACCTAAGAGGTTAGCATTTACATAGGGACCCTTTTGGTCGACCGGGACCGGGATCAGTGGACGACTGTCGTGTTCCTCCCAGCTGTCTCATAAAATTGAGGGGAATTCAGGATAGGATGACACTGGGTACTGATAGAGTTGGGTGGCAGGTTTAGCATCAGTCGGAGGAGCTGATGTGGGAACAGAGGGTCGTGGGGGATAGTTACGGGGTTGGGTCTTCCCAGTGGCAATATTATGCTGTAAATATTGGACGGTCACGCACAAAGTGACCTAACCTTTTGCAATAATTGCAAGTAACTTTTTCTTGTGACGCTTGAGCTTGTTTAGGGGTCTGTTGGATTGTATTAGTCTGTGCTACCAATACCTTCATTTTAGTATCCTTCGTTCTTTTCTTTTCTTGTTCTTGTTCGTCTCTAATCCTGTTTTGGTGATATTGGAGCATCTGAAGTGCTTGTGAAGGGGAACTTGCTTGCCAAGTACTCTCTACCTTTAGTACTCTATTTCTGATCAAAGGCAAAGCATTTTCTACGAATTTGGAGACAAATAATCGACTATAGGCGTCTCCACCTGAGGAGAGGCCGCTGTTGATGAGAAAACATTTCTCTAACCTGGTATAGTAGTCCCCTATATCCTCATCTGGTTTCTGTTTGCATGCAGAGATAGCATCCCAATCTTCTTTCTTAGTAGTCAGCAACTGGGAGAGTATTTTCGGGAGAAGGCGAGGGAGTTCTAGGACTAGAGGTCCCAGGCCTTGTCCAGCAGCACGAGTACTTTCTTCTGTTTCTAAAGCTGTCCATACTATCTTTTTCCCTTCTACCTCCCAATCTTTTCCTTTTAGTTTATCGTATGTCCCTTGAGGTAGTAGGACTTTGAGGAGAATGTTGAGATCTTTATAGGTAAAGGAACCCATTTGAAGAATATCCTTGAGTTCCCTATGAAAACCCAAAGGGTCTTTTTCGTGAGAAGGGACAATTTTCTTCATTTCTAGTATTTCTATTTTTGTCAGGGGTGTGTAGATAAATGTTTGTTGTAGCTTTCCTCCAGAATCTACAACGGGATGTACTTCTCGGAGGGGGAACTGTTGTTGGTCATAGTGATGGGGATTTGCGTCATAACTGTCTGAAAAGTATTGAACATATCGCTGTCGTAGGTCAAGGAAGATATTAAGGAATTCTTGTCTCCTGGTCACCCACCTCCCTTCTAAGCAGTCTCGTAAGAGAGAATGTAACTTTTTGGGCGGGAAACCAGTATCTTCGTACATCGTAATGAGGTGTTGAACCATATAGATGCTTGCTAGCCTTTGGGATGTTAGAGGGATCAATAAAAACATTTGAGCGACTATATCAGGGCCATATATAGAGTATTGAGATACCCAATGGGTGCTTGATCGGACTAGTTCTTTTTCTTGGGTAGTGAGTGGAGGTTCGTCGTCCATCCAATCATCTAGAGCGTCTTGTGTTCTTTGGAACAACCTATCTGTAGGAGCTGACAATTTCTTATTTTTAATCCTTATTTGTCTACTATTCTGGGAACGAGGGATATGGGAGCGTACTGCTCCTTGAAAAGCATTTTCTTCTTCCCTGTCTG